>NC_143563.1:70902500-71530833 GCF_054136105.1 Typopeltis vanoorti
AATGCGTTAGCAGAGCTAATCTCAGATGGTATGGTCACTTAAATAGAATGGGAGAGGAAAGATTAGCAAAACAAGTGTTCTCTGCCAGGTTGGCAGGAAAACGACCCAGAGGAAGACCAAGATATAGGTGGATTGATACGGTACAAAGTGCCTTAGACGATAGAAATATAAGATCTGATAATGTTGGAGTCTTGACAAGTAACAGACTGATTTGGAGGAAAATTGTAGATAGGAAGTTAGTAATGATGTAATTTTTTCATGTAGTACTGTCATATCCTGTACACCCCTTGAGGGTACATGGCAGGAATTTGATGATGATGATGATGAAGAAGTTCACAAAATTTCCGATGATGTAGCAGTATTGCCATTATTTTGTTAACAATTTCTACAACCAAATCCATCACTACTGTTATCTAATTTGGAAAAGTTTGTGCACAAAGTATCTCTTGATAGAATATGCAGTGAAAGGAAAACACGTCATGCAAAATTTGTTTTTTAAATAAAGAAACAAAACGTTTTTTGTACCTTTCATGCTCAGCACGCCATCGGTCACAATAGATATTATTTTGTTAATATTAATACCCTTACTTTTCAAGCAAGTGATAACAGCATATTCAATGTCTTCTCCATGAGTTTGTCCTGTAAGTGGCAGTATATCGAGTAATTCTTCCTGAAGTCCTTGAGAGTTTATGTATCTACAAATAAGTACAATCTGTGCAATGTCATCCACATCACATGATTCATCACAGGCAATGGAGAAGCCTGGTGTTGAATTTAGATCTGTAACCTGCTGATTTGTTATATCTTCTGCCATTCGTATAGTTCTGTCCCTTACAATCTTAGCAGATAATGGCATGTCTTTTATTTTTGTAATTATTTCCGCTTTGTTTTTAATATCGCAGAAAAGATATTCGGACATTTTAATAAAATATTCTTTCACATATTTGCCGTCTGTAAAAGGTTTCCTCGTTTAACAACTTCTTGAACGGCCACAAAACTAGCAATAGTTTGTATTTCTTGATTCTTTTATCCATTTGGAAAATGAACATTTAGTTAGGTTTACTTTGCATTGCAACTCTTCTAGTGCCTTTTTTCTTTCATCTCCCCATGGATATGCTTTGTCAATTGATTTATTTAATTTTTTATTGTTTGAAAGCTTTTCATGGCACATTAAACACATTGGAAATCCTGCTGTATTTGCTACAAATGCGTAGGTTTCAGTCCATTCATTTTAAACTCCCGATTTTCTTGTTCTATCTTTCTCTTCTTTGCTGACATTTTAAATACTATAAAAATATTTTTATTTCGTTAATATTTAATTTAACGTTACAATATTCACATTACCTAACACAATCACCAGTAAATGAAAGCACTGCAACGTCCACTACAAAACCTTTACATATTTTAACAAAGTGAGCAGACTTACAGACCACACCTGCACTATATGTGAAGACAATGGGCATGCTCAGACAGGCAAGTGCTACTGTAGCACTACATGTGCTAGCCTAGCGTGACGTCATAAATGTGTCCGAGCCAACTGCTCGATCGTATCGCTACCATAGCGATCGCCATTTGCTACAAATTAATTTAATTTGTAGGGATTAATTTTCGCTACAAAGTAGCGCTCGCACAGTGCTCTGCCTGGCTGATCGCGCCCAATGTAAACTGACATTTTTTGAGCATCGACATATGGTTAGGGATTATTTGACCTACAAAAAATTTCTTTTTACTTCTATGTTTAGATAGATCGTTTAATAATGAAAAGAGCCACAATTATTCATTGAAAGAGCCATATGCAGCTCTGGAGCCGCAGGTTGCTGACCCCTGAGAGCCAGTTATGGAAGTGGTAGGGTTTTTCATCCCACATATAGGCAAACTTGTCAAGAAAGCACATGGAATTTGCATACAAAAATATATACAAGGGTGTGATGAAAAGCTGTGATAACCCATGAAGGAATTGAGGTAGAACCAAGTTCTAGGTGTTTATCAGAACTTTTCAGCCCTGACCATATTTAGGCATAAGACTAAACCACCTTATCCTAAAAGTATGGTTACAAAAAGTCAAGGATATTTAGCAGGTCATGGGTCTTAAGGACCTGAAGTACTGCCGATTATTATTAGTCATAAGCTGTCATACTTCACTGATGGTCTATTATTTTCAGATCAAAACAGCTGATGGTGTACTGAAAAGTTTAGAAGATTCTTATTCTTAACAACCATGAATAATTTTTTAAAGTGAAATTCTATTATTAATGATGTCCTATTACAAATTTCAAGCTCATGGCTCATACCATGAATATGAAATCCCTCTTGTTCTAACTTGTAAACTTGTCACGCTTCACTGATTATGGTCTGTTATTTTCAGATAAAAATAGCTGATGTATTTTGATAACTATTCATTATCATTAAACTATTCTTCTGTTTCATGTATTAGTTATTAATCTATGTCATGTTTCACTAAAAGCACCGTAGGATGATAAGTCAATGACCTATCTGTGCGTGGCATTGGTTAAAAAAAAAAAAAAAAGTAGAAAAAACTGCATCAATCTTTTCAAATATAGACATCCTATCATTCAATTGAAATGTGAAGATGCATAGGCTGACTCTGAAAGCTAATGTAAAGAGACCAAAAGATGCTTAGAAGGATGATACAGATACCTTAGCAGTTTGATGCAAAAAAGGCCAACCAGGGTTGCAGCTAAGTAAACAGTTGCATTTTTGATTTTTATGGATGAAGAGCTGCATATAAAACAAACATCAGCCATGGCAGTCAACAGGCTTCCGATGCTCTGCAGACCAGTCATGATGTTTCTTTGCACCAATATAGGCACTGTTGATAATGCAAATTATTGAGAAGCTCTTGGTGCTAAACCCTATCAAATGCCTTGGGAATGTTAAGTGCAACAGTACAGGTTTCTCTAAACCTTTTCATGGCATGTGTCCAGAGGTCGATGTAGGTGAGAATATCTGCTGTAGATCTTGATTGGCAAAATCCATACTGGTAGTCACTAATTAGTTGACAGTTCTCCAGGTGTCAAAATAGTATGAATTTATACACACCTTACATGAGAACATGGTATTAATAATGCCTAGTTAATACCTGAGTAGAAGTCCAATAAATCCTTTATTATTAGTGCTGTCCATTTTCTTCAAATTTTTTTATTATGCATCTATAGGTGTGTGAATGCTTTCCTACTCTGCTCTTTAGATCTCCAATAAGAATCAGTTAAAAAAGACAGCTGATATATAGAAAAAAGACAGCTGTCTTTTTTAACACTCAAAAAATTTCTTTACTTCTTCCCAATGACAGCTTTTTATAAGACTTAAGCCATATTTGCTAACTGCACATTTTGAAGTTTATCCACACTCCTCTACAGGAGTTTGTCATTCAATCAAAAGTTTATCTTTGTGTTTGTTGTTGTTGTTCTTCTTCTGCAGCTTTTCCCACTTAAGTAGGGTCGCTGTTTGTAGTGAGCCTCCTCCACAACCTCCTGTATTGGGCTGTAGCCACATCCAAGTTCTTCATCCTCAAGTCCTCCTCCACCATCTCTTCTTTGGCCGCCCACGCTTCCTCCTCCCCTGCACATCCATCTGCATGACCTTTCTTCCCACATACTCTTCCTCCCTCCTCATCACATGACCAAACCATCTCAACCTTGCCTCCTGTATCTTTGCTCCTAAGTTTGTAACTTTCACCATTCCCCTTACATAGTCATTTCTAAGATGATCCTTTCTGGTCACACCACACATCCACCTAAGCATTCTCATTTCCGCTACCTCCATTCTGCTGATGTTATTTTTCCTCAGGGTCACAGTTGCCATAGCATACGTCATAGCTGGTCTCACTGCCGTCCTGTAGATTTTGCCTTTTAGGTTGATCGGCACCCTCTTATCGCATAGCACTCCAGCCATCTCTCTCCAGTTCCTCCATCCTGCTTGTATCCTGCATCCCAGTCAGCCTCACCATACTCTTTCATTGTTGAACCTAAGTATCTAAAGTCACTGACCTTCCTGATGACATTTCCTTCCAGATCTGTCTCCTGGCTGCCATCCATTTTGCAACACATATACTTCTGCTCAGTCTCATACCTCTCTCTCTCTTCTAGTACTTTCCTCCAACTTTCCAGTTTATCTGCCACTCCTTCTCTTGATTCTGCACACAGCACGATGTCATCTGTTTGTTATTGAACTAAAAGTGGTTTGTTTAATTCCATGTGACATAACTCTTAGGTTTAAGTTTTAAAAAATAATAAAAAAAAATCATTTCTAAACATCAAAACTTAATTTACAACTAATCAAGATTTCAGTCGTCCCTTCCCTCCCCCACAATATATATATATATATATTGTGGGGGAGGGAAGGGAAAATATATTGAAAACACTTGATCACAAAATTCAACAAATAAAATCAAAACAAAAAAAATGATGGAATGAATTTAAGAGAAGGTATGATGTGGTGTGGTTCCCTGAATAATAATAATAAGAGGGTTGTAAATAAAGTAGTGGCAACACTGTAAAGAGACACAGTTGGTAACTCAAATGTTACTCTTGACAGACAGAGGTACTAGTTGTATGTGCTGTACATGTGCACAAGGCAACACAACCCATTCTAACAGGTGTCCTTGTGTGGAGAAGTAGTTAAAGTCGTCTCAGTGTGCAATGCTCTAAGGTATGTTCACAAGATTGGAAAAATGATCCTGGATCGAGGTCCAGGTTGCACGAGGTAAAACTGCAAACGACTGTTATCATGGCCTTAGGGAGGGCCTGTGGTGACAATGCTCTACTTTACTGGACTGTTGCAGGATGGATCAGTCCATTTCGTGCAGGCAAGATCACCCAGATGACAATCGCTGTGAAGGATGAGCTGCCATTTCAGATGAATATGTTGAGCTTGTTGGGACTCCTCGTGGTTGATCAGTGATGGACTGTATGCCAGTTGGCCCAGGAAACTGGGATGAACCACTAAAGTGTTTGGCACATCCTAAAAAAGAGGCTCAGTCTGCACAAAAAAAGTTCTGCATCACTTGACTGAGATGCACAAATAGCACAGGTACATGCTTACTGGTCTCCATCTGGAACAATATAAAAATAAAGGGGATGAAGTATCTTTTCATGTGTAGAAAAGATGTTGCTTGAAGAGGTTCTTTGAGCAATAGGTCACATTATCACTGATATTGACAGGTAACACTATGCTGATGCCATCCAGTGGCTTCCATAAATTTGGAAACTGGTAGAAGGTGGCAAGAGATTGCATTAAAGGAATGTAATTGTATAAACTTGATAGATAACTTATTTTACATTTTGTGCACATGTTGCCACTACTTTATTTACAACTCCAATAATAATAATAATAATAAATCAATCTTTTAGTCACTTTAAATCGGTAGCAAATGCAAATCTTATATATTTTTCTAAACATTACTAGTTTTATTCTATGTATCTGATTGCAATAAAATCAAAAATCAATTTCATCCATACCAGGGTAGCTGCATCATTCTCTTTATCTCCCTTAAGTACAGTTGTACAATAATGACGGGCTGATTCTAAATTGTTTGCTGCCATTTCTAACTTAGCTAAGGCTAACAGAATCTGAAAAATTCAACATTTAACTTATAGCAACATTTATAACAGGATTTTATAGATTACATTTGCTTGGATTATTATTCCATTTATGTTTTAAAATACCGATCAAAATAATTATCTAAAATTAATTAAGCAAATTACTTATAAAGAGATAGTAGGCATAGTAATTAATTTGTTATTCCAGTAGGAGCAAGAATGATTCATCATCATCATCGGTTCATTGGGCATCCATAGATGCCATATTGTCACTAATGCTCGGTGATGTGCCACACCAGTCCTCGTCGTGTAGTCCTGTTGTATGCTTTTCTGGAGGCTTCAACTCTCTGAAGATCATTTGCTACACACACACACACACACACACACACACACACACACACACACACACACACACACACACACACAATTCATCCATCTCATTGACAGTCTACCCCTTCCTCTTTTTCCAGAAACTTTACCTTCTATTTCTGGTTCTGAGAAGTCCTCCTTCAATCCTTTCAATGTGTCCAAAATATTTTAACTTTCTTCTGTCAATATCCTTAAGGAGCCTTAAAGTTCTACTGATCTTCTCTAACATCCATTCATTTGTACACCTTTCAGATATGATATCCTCAACAGCCTTCTGTAACACCACATCTCAAAAGCAGCTATCCTTTTCTTATCTGACTTCTTTAGGTTCCAAGTCTCACATCCATAAGTCGCTGTTGGAAAAACAACTGCATCCAAAATCCTCGACTTTGTTCCCATGGAGATAGATCCATCCTTCCAGATTTTAGACAAGTCTCTAACCTTCTTCTGACATCTTCTGAACAGCAATTCTTCACATTAATAGTAGATCCCAGGTACTCAAAGCTTGCTGGCTTCCTCAATTCTTTCTACATTAAGGTACACTTGTTTCTCGAGAGCTTCCCTGTTTGTATTTTCTTTGAGAACCATAATCTTTGTCTTGCTAGGATTGAGTTGAAGTCCTCTGTTATTATTAATCTTGTTAACTTTCTCAAGAATTTGTCCTAGTTCTTCTTTGTCATTATAGAAGAATACAGTATCATCAGAATACCTCATATTACTGATCAGTCTTCCACCTTTCCTAATTCCTGTCTTGAGCTCATCCAATGCTTCATGCATGATATCCTCAGCATATATAATATACTAAACAAGTGAGGAGAAAGTAAGCATCCTGTCTAACTCCCTTTCCAACCTGAAGCCAATAAGTTAATCCAACACCTGTTTGTACTGTTTGTACTAAGGAGCTATAAAATCATTAAAAAAGTGCTTCAAGAAACAAAGGATAATCTACAATTAGAAGGCACCTCCACAAAAGGATGGACCAATCACTACACACAGCTTCTAAACAATAATAATCAAATTGAAATAAAACAAGTAATAAGGCAAGGAACAAATGAAGAACCAATACAGTTAAATGATCTAAAGAAAATATTGGAAAAACTAAAAAATAGAAAAGCTACACGAGAAGATGGAATAAATTCAGAACTATACAAATACAGCTCTAAACCATTTCAATTATGATTAATTAAATTCCTAAACAGAATATGGGAAGTAGAAAACATCCCACAAGAATGGAAGACAGCAACAGTCAAAAACATATTCAAAAAAGGAAACAGAAAGGATTGCAGAAACTACAGAGGAATGTCCTTATTAAATACAGTATAAAATATATCTAGATATAATTAAAAGTAAATTAACCCCATGGGCCGAGGAAATTATAGGAGAAGAACAATGTGGCTTTAGGAAAGGAAGATTCTGCACAGATCCCACATTTACACTCAAACAAATTATAGAAAAAAGAATAGAATTTAACCTGCCAACACATATGGCCTTCCTGGATTATGAGAAAGCATATGATCAAATCAACAGAACAAAATTAATCAATATACTGTATGAATTGAAAGCTCAACCTCAAACCACAAAAGCAGTAGCAAATATAATGGTGGATTATCACCAATACTCTTCAATATATATATATGGGAATAATTTCAAGAGAGCGGAGAAAAAACAAAATCATAGGAATTAAAATAGGAAATAAAGAATTAACAGCCTTTTATATGCTGACGATCAAGTTACTTTTACTGAAAATGAAGACCAATCACAGAAAAATCTACATGTATTGAACAAAACAATAGAGCAGTATGACATGAAAATCTCAATAAATAAAACAAAATCAATAGCATTTCAAGGTAAAGAAATTAAAAGATGCAAACTAGTCATCCACAACAAATAATAGAACAAGTGAACAAATTTAAATATCTAGGAAATTACATAAGCCCCAATGGAGAAATCGACATTGCATATAAAAAAGCAAATATCCCTAGCAGTCATTAGAACTTTGAACAGACAATTCAATAAACAGATGTCTAGAACAACCCAAATAAAACTATATAAAATAATAGCCAAACCAATTCTGAAATATGTCAGTGAAAAATGGACTTAGGAAGAACGAGATAAAAGACAAGTGGAAGCTGCAGAAATGAAGTTCCTAAGACCGCTTGCAGGCTATAAAAGAATAGACAAGATAAGAAATGAAGAAATAAGAAAACAATTATTTCATAATTAACATAACAGAAGACATCACAAACTATAGAAAGAACTGGAAAAATCATGTAGAAAGAATGAATGAATGAATGAGGACAGATGGCCAAATATTGCCTGGAAATATAATCCAAAGGGACACCGATCAAGAGGAAGACCCAGGAGGAGATGGGCAGAAGACTTTTTAAACCTTGAAAACGTTACAGGCAAACAATTGCCTAACACGTGAAGCCAAGAAGAAGAAGAAGAGGATCAATAAAATCCAAAGAAAAACTCTATTTAAGCTGTCTACAACGCATATTAACCTATAGTTGTGAAACATGATCAACAACAATGAGATAACAGAAAAAAAAATTTTTGGTCATGATCAAAATACTAGACTGCATGAACAAAGACATAATGAGTAACTACAAAACCTGTTTCAAAGATCCAACATTCTATCATTTATAAGAAGTAAGAGAATAGTGGTTTGATCATGTTCGTGGGGGGGGGTGACCTGTTAATCACACAATATAACACTTATTTGATCTTTCATTATCCATCCAAGAGAATGATGGATGAACCCTTTATATCAGATGAAGCCTATGACAGAGACAAAGGGAGAACTGTAGTGATAACAGCAATAGATTGAAATGGTCCATTAAGTTGTGTTGTGATGAGCAGGATAATGACATACTTTTATATGCTATAATAGTATACAAAATATAATTTTATAATTTAATATAATTTTAAAATTAAAAAGAGTTAATTTTAATCTACCTCTGAGTTATTTTCATCAAAACTTAAAGCTTCTTTGTAAAACTGTATTGCAGGTGCATAATCCTTTCTAGAAGTTGCTTGTTCTGCAAGTTGTCGACATATACTAAAATTCACAAAACAAAAGTATTATACCCTAAACTGGTATATATATATATATATTAACTTTTATAATATACAATAACGTCATTAAATGGCAATAAAAATTAACTTTTTATATTAGTAAAGGAAAATATACAGTAATTATGAAAAAAGCAGTAAGCAGAAAGTGATCTTTATATGAACTCTATGGTAAGCAGAAAGTGATACTGTTAAAATTTATAATAAACCATTAGAAGAAATTGGACTACTGATGTACTACAGTTTTTTTTTTTGGAAGTTTTTTCACTTGGTTATACTATACTATAAATTAAAGATACCAAGAAATTATATACTTGGTTTAATCCTTTATCCAAGTGTAAGCAACAAAGTTTGCACCTGAAATATTTTCAGGACTGAGGCAACTTGTCCTTTAATTACTTGCCTTAATGATGTGAAGTCTTAGTTTCCTTATACAAGTTGCCCCAGTCCTGAAAATACTTCAGGTGCAAACTTTGTTTGCTTACACTTGGATAAAGTATTAAACCAAGTATATAATTTCTTCATATCTTTAACCACTTTACTGGCCATTATGGATCAAATACGCGTCCTCATACACTTTGTATCCATCATATATTTCAATGTAATATCAATGGTATTACAATTTTAATATGCACTTTGCACCCATGATAACCTGGACATATATATACGTCTTGGCCAGTAGTGTGGTTAATTTATACAATAGTATAACCAAGTGAAAAAACTTCCAATAGCTTTCTCTAATCCAGAGTAATTTAATAATAAGGTGCAACACCTTTTGGCAACTCGTATATGAAAATATCACTTCTGCATTACTTCAACCTTAGTATCACCTCTGGGTCTGGCTCCACTGATGAGACCTCAATAAAGATTGAAACTGGTCTGGGTAGTGACCCTTCCCATAATGCATAGCATTATACATGTTCGCAAGGAGATGTGCTTTGTATTATGGGACACTAAGGCAAGTGGTGTGAAGTCTTAGCTTCCTTATACGAGTTGCCTCAGTCCTGAAAATACTTCAGGTGCAAACTTTGTTTGCTTATACTTGGATAAAGGATTAAATGAAGTATATAATTTCTTGGTATCTTTAATTTATACTACAGTGGTTTGTTTGTTGAAACAGGCTGCTGCCCGCACCCTCTTGTGGAATACTGTTTCCACAAATGAAGCTCTGGAGACTCTGGCAAGTATTATCACAATATAAGCATATCTACCCTAGCTAGAAGAAATGCTACTAGATCCTAGGTGATAGATGACTTTTGTTCCTGACAAAACACCACCACTTTCGTTATTGGAAAGTGAGTGTTGGTATGTTTGGTCTCAAGTGAAGTGAGTGTTGGTATGTTTGGTCTCAAGAGCACAGTCTCTAGTTTCTTCCATTTCCCTTTCCCATTTTTTGCAAGTAGTGCAGCCAATATCTTACAAGAGTATGACAAATGCACTGTAGGGATCCAAACTCTTCTCCCATTCAAGGCACAATAGTAGTACCACAGGCAACCTGTTGGATACATATATAGGACTGAACCTCCAATATATATATACAGGGTGTTCGGGATAAATTTGACATATTTATAATTAATTATATTTTTCCGTAAGTTACATGTATTAACACACACTTCTCTTCATTTAAAAGTTTGGACCCTTCTTCATTCATATACAAGATGTCAGAAAGGATGGATAGCTGGAACCCACCTGAATCATGGAAGAGAATAACTTGTATCATGATGATTCGTGCCCGCCATCAAAATAAGGATATTACGACTGCTGCCCAATGCTCCCTGAATACAGTAAAAACAATCAGGCATGAACTAGAGACTTGCAATGGTGACTACGAGGATGTAGCAAGAAGAAAGATCCCTAGCAGACGATCTGATTGCGTTCGTACAGCAGAATTCCTCGCAAATCTGCAGGAACAGGTGTTGAAGAACCCTGGCATTGGAATTCGGGCTTTGTTCGTGGAGTTGCTAACTGTAGTCAAGCCCTGGATAACAAGGGTAGCCAATGGTAGGCCGTATGTATGGCAGCAGGATTCGGCCCCTTGCCACACCTCTGGGAAAAGTCAAAAATGGTTGTCTGAAAATTTCTACGACTTCACCAGTCCAAATGTTTGGCCTCCAAACTCCCCAGACCTTAACCCCATGGATTATTTTGTATGGGGCGCAGTTGAAAAAGACACCAATCGCACTTCCAGTAATACAAAAGCCCAGTTAATGGATAAAATTAAAACAGTTTTTGCGGCCCTTCCCAGGGAGACTGTAGCATCAGCTTGTTCGAGGTTCCGAAGCAGAATTGAAGCTGTGATCGATGCTAATGGTGGTTATTTTGAGTAAATCTTGTTGATAGTATTGTAATTAACTCTGCCTGTAATGTTTTTTTGTCAATTCATTAAATTTAATAGATACAAAGAAGATTTTCTTTTTCCTTACGAAACTGTCAAATTTATCCCGAACACCCTGTATATATATATATAGTTTTATGAAGAATTAAATGACTAGAACCGAGATTTAAGTAAAAAGGTTTTAGTCATTTAATTCCTCATAAAACTATGTATGTTAACCGAGTCAATGATCATTCTGTCATATATATATATATATATATATATATATATACAGGTTGAGTGATTGAGCATCAATCAACTAGTGAATGGTGCAGCTGTTTCTTAGCCAAATGTTCAACTGTAGGAAATCTAAGTATCGTGGTATGAAGTGGCACTATTGCGTTCACACAAGGAGTAGGAGACTGAGGGTTTAACTCCTCACCAAAATTCAACCAAGTGAAAAATCAAAAATAATTTTGATAACACTGTAAATTAAAAAATTCTCCTCCAGAAAATAATACCAAAAATAGTAAAACAAACCTGTAACCAAAATAATAAAAAACCTTTTACATCCACTTCACCAGGATTCATGGTCTTAACTCCAGCATTAACAATGTGCAATACTCTTACTGACATCTTAACCCAACTTGTTATTTCTAACAGAACCTCACAGCTGGCACCAGCAATAGCAACTGTTGTCAACCTTAACTTTCTACGTTACCCTCTGCATGATTCTTTCTGTTAGACAAGAATGGAAACTGTGTATTTATCAGATCTGATATCCAGTGTCAGAAAATCCTAAACCTTGAATCTCCTCTTTTTTTTTGAACTGCACTCCTTTAAGTTAGGTTGATAAATGTTTTTTTTTTTATTTACTTTTTTGATCCAAACACCTCCTCTGACCGAATAAACTAATCCTTTGAAATGTTTGATAAATTATAACATACCAGGATTGAACCTACCTAAGCATTGATTTTTCGACAAATATTACCATGGCAGTCCAATAAAAATAAAAATTTGGCATATCATGAATAGCCTGAGGTTCACACTCAGGATACAATGCAGATTAAAAAAAAAAAAAAATCAAAACTGAGGAAAGACCAAGTGCAGAAAATTTGTCTTCCCCACCTATCTCTTTCTTCCTCCCTCCCTCTCACATCCAGATGATCTAGCATAAAATCATCCAAAGATAAGGCTGACCCAGCATCATCCATCCTGGCATGGTCCCCTTAGCAAGACGCAACACCAGTTTCCTTCTGTGGTTACCTCCACCCTCTTTACAAACATATTCAAATGTTACTAGCATAAAATCACCCAAAGATAAGGCTGACCTCCTGGTATCATCCAACTGCATAGATGACCTTAATTAATACTTTCCTATATTTCAGCAATTGTGATTATCAGGGATCACAAAACAATGATATGAACATGCAAGCACTAGCACTGGGAAAATGAGGCTGAATAAAGGCTAGATTGGGTGGTCTTGACCATTGGGCTAAAGATCTGAGAATAAGTGCTTTGCAAATTTGGGGCAGTCTCATGCACACAAATTTGTTGAGTTTGGAAAGTTTTTCATGGCTGAGGTAGATTCGAGGAATAGCCTCTCATATTTGTATTTGCTGCAATGTAATAGAGTAGCCTTCTTCCAGCATGTCCAGTGGTGAGTGTCCAAAGCATGGTCAGCAAGTCCTGATGGCTGTACTGGGAACTGGATGTAGTCTTGTGTTCAGAAATTCTGATATTGGCTTGCTTTGGATGTGGCTTGCAACTGCAAGGAACCTGGTAGAACACCTAGTAGGTCTAGGGAATGTAGTGGTCTTTGGTGGAGCAGATAACGGATGCTAATTTTTTTTATGTGGTCTGTAAGTGGTTGTAAGGATGTATTTCCTTAGAATTTTTGTCAATTTTTCAGATATGTCCAGATATATGGAATGGTCACAGATCTTGAACTTAAATAAGGTTCTCAGAAATCATTATTTCTTCTTGCAGAAGAAATAATGATTTCTGATACTCCAAGTAGAACAAGGTATCCTCTGCCTTCCCAACCATATTGCAAACAACATCAGACTGAATGTAGCCAGTATACTTGCTCATGCTAAAACACCAGAAAGCAACCTCTCAAGAAAAGAATTTGAAGTTTTGCAAGAAACTAAAAACAACAAAAGAATAGTCATTACCAAAGCAGATAAGGAAAATGCCACTGTAGTTTTAAACCAATTAGATTACACAAGTAAACTTGCCTCTTACTTCTAGATCATTCTACCTACCTTCCAATAGACTATGATCCACCAATACACAGATCAGAACACTTCATAGGCTCCTAAAAAAAGTTACTTCTTGGCCTGTGGAAGTTATAACAAACTAAAACCTTATAACTCTAGAGTTCCCCCAGACATATGGACTACCAAAAACTATAAACAAAATCCATAAACAAAATGTGCTATTACATCGCATTGTGGCTAGCACTGATTTACCTACATACAAATTAGCCAAAGTGCTCACACAATATACTGTCAACACACCTTCACACATAAATTAAAGATGCCAAGAAATTATATTCTTGGTTTAATCCTTTATGCAAGTCTAAGCAAACAAAGTTTGCATCTGAAGTAATTTCAGGACTTAATTTATAGTATAACCTAGTGGAAAAACTTTCAGCATCTATCTCTAATCCAGAGTATTTTAGTAATAAGGTGACCTTATTACAACTCATATAGGAAAATATAACTTTTGCATTACTTCAACCTTGGTATCACTTCTGGGTCTGGCTCCCAATATGAGACTCAATAAAGGTTGAAACCAGTATGGGTAGTAACCCTTCCCATAATGCATAGCTTCATACATGTCCGTAAGGATATGTGCAAAGCACATATCCTTACGGACATATGTGCTTTGCACATATCCTTACAGACATGCATGAAGTGCTATGAGATACTAAGGCAAGTGCAAAGTCATTAGCCTCTATATACGAGTTGCTCAGTCCTGAAATTACATCGGGTGCAAACTTTGTTTGCTTATACTTGGATAAAGGATTAAACCAAGAATATACTTTTTTGGTATCTTTAATTTATAGTATAACCAAGTAAAAAAACTTCCAACACCTTTCCACATAAAAAACTCAGTCCACTTTAAAGCCAGCATAGAAACCTCACACTCCAGCACACTGACATAATGGTCAGGTTTGATGTCTCCTCTTTATTCACCAATGTTCCACTCAAAGATAACTTAGATCTCATCCATATTCCTCTACATATCTCAGCCCTGTTTCAGTTCACCATGGACTCAGACTATTTTGTTTGGCAAGGAAAATTCTACAAACAGATTGAGGATACAGCCATGGATTCTCCACTTTCTGCACCCTGGCTAACTTTTTCATGCACACCTTTGAAGAAAAAAGTCTTAAACTCTGTCCTACATAAATCTGCTATCTGGCTATGCTATGTAGATAATGTGTTCTCCATTTAGTCACATGGCCTGGATATGCTCCACATTTTCTTAACACATCTAAACAATCAACACTCCAGGATCCAGTTTACATTAGAAAAGGAAAACAACAGTCTCCCATTCCGAGACATTCTGATTACACACCAGCCAGATGGATTCCTGGCATTCTCCATTTACAGAAAATCTACACATACAGGTAGATACATTCACCAGCAGTCCTCCCCCCCCAATCAACAATATGGAATTATAAAAACCCTATATAACAGGACAAAATTAACAAGTTCTGATAACACTGCTGTAACTATTGAAATTGACCATATTCTCAACACTTTTTTAACTAATGCTACAATCCCAAAAATTCCAAAAAATATTAAAACCCTGTAACTGCAATCCCCCTTCCCTACCTCTTCAGAACAAAGATTACTCAAGATCCATTATGATTCCATATATCCGGGGCACATACAAAACATTGACAAAAATCCTAAGGAAATACAACCTTACAACCACTTACAGACCACATAAAAAAATTTCATCTTTTATCTGCTCCACCAAAGACCAGTCACATTCCCTAGACCTGCAAGGTCCCTTACAGTTGCAAGCTGTCTTAATATGGTCAAATAGGCAGGACAGCCAATATCAGAATTTTTGAAAACAAGGACTACATCCGGTTCCACCAGTATAGTCACTCAGGATTTGCTGACCATGCTTTGGACACTCACTACAGGAGATACACTGGAAGAAAGTCACTCTATTACAATGCAGTAAATAAAAATATGAGAGGCTATTCCTCGAATCTGCCTCAGCACTGAAAAACTTTTCAAACCTCAACAAATTTGTGTGCATGAGATTGCCCCAAATTTGGGTGGTAGCTCCTAGTGAGCTAGATTGGGGTTATACGTCCTTATCCTCAGATCTTCAGCCCAATGGCTGAAGATCTGAGGATAAGGACGTATAACCCCAATCTAGCTTACTAGGAGCTACCATTTAGGACTCTAAGCCTGACTTCAGGTGCTTCTGAGGATAACGACGTATAACCCCAATCTGGCTTATTAGGGGCTACCATTTAGGACTCTAGGCCTGACTTCAGGTGCTTCTCTTCAGTGTCATTTGCCCAGTGTTAGTGCCTTAACACACATATCATGGTTTTTGTGATCCCTGATGATGGCAATGTAACATTGCTGAAATAGAGGAGAGTATTAATTAAAGTTATTATAATTAATATTTTAGGATATGTAGTTATTTCCTGAAAAATAATGGTTATGAGTAACTAATGTATAAGCCTATCTTCTTGAATGCATTATGACTAAAGACAAAGTAGTACCTGCTCCAAGAACAGCTTACATATCTTCTAATCCTGCCTATATTTTTCCTCTAGCTATGCTCAAAATCTGTGATCCACAATTAATATCATTCCTATAATATCTTTAATATTTCACACTGATCCACATCTATCCTGTGGGAAAGAAGCAAGCCTATATCTATATTTCGCAGAAGGGAGCTGACGTGCCGAAAGTTGCTCCTGCCTAAAATTAAATTTTGTGCGGTCTAATTCTTCAATCAACTTCAAGTTTTATACCTGCATAATAGTAAGCACCTGATCTATTGCGTTATAAAATTAGTTTTTTAAATTTGCAAAGCTAGGAATAGTTATTTAATTTTTAAAATCTTCATTGTTCCTTTGTTCCATTGGTTATTGTTACAATGGTATGCCCTCAAGTGCCTGGAAATTGTGACAGTTTACGTTTCCCTAGCTTCGCCCGAAGCAATGGCCAGCAAAAACACCAGTATATCACCACCAGCAGCAGTTCCATGCCCGAGCTCAGCAGCAGGAATCAGTCCAAGGTCGCAGGATTCTGATCAAGGAAAAGACCAGCCATAGCTCCAGAGCAAGTGAGCTCCATCACGTTACACGATTTGACAACTGCCTTCACCTCCTTACCTAAAGATAAATCTCCTGGCATAGACGGGCTCACCACTGAATTTTACCAGTCCTTCTGGAAACAGCTTGGACCTATCCTCTACAGCATATATCAATGGATGCAAATATCAATGGCTTCCCACTCAATATGACAGCATCTGTTATTAAACTCATTCCAAAGAAAGGAGACGCGACGAAATTAGGAAACTGGAGACCCATCTCTATCATAAACACCAATTGTAAAATTATATCAAAAGCCATTGCCAACAAACTTAAACCCGCTCTGAGCGAAATAATAAATAGGCATCAGAGCTATTCCATCCCTGGAAGATCTATCTACGAAAACTTACACCTCATAAGGGAATCTCATAAGCATAGCCAACAACAACAGTGAAACAATGGGTCTTGTAACACTAGACCAAGAAAAAGCTTTCGACTGCATTGAACACCTTACCTCTTCAGCTGCTTGAAAGCCTTTGGCTTTGGCTCAGGCATCATTCATTCTATTAAGATATTGTATGCCAAGGCACACTTTTGCATGAAAATAAACAACAGGTTTACCCTAACTGTACCATACAGTAAAGTGTTAAACTGGCTTTCCTGCTCCAAGCTATGTACTTCTCTCAAAGATGGAGAACAAAATTTGACCTCCATTGACAAACAGGATAACAATGTTCCACGCTCGATTTCTCCTTAATACCCTGCAACAGGAAATATCACACAAATGCACCACTGAATATATTTTCACTTCTGCCACTAGAGGTGTCTCTCTCCACAACCTTAAGAATGACAACAGCCCATGTGCCAGTAAATCTAACAAACTTCTACAAAGATGCCCTTCAACAATGGAAAAAGCTAAACCTCCAGCACACAGTGAAGACAGCATCCCTACCTGAAATCCTCATGGAACCCATCTTCCGCAACACGATGGTAAGAAGCTTGATCACTCAGAAAGAGAGTTTCTTTCCTCCATGGAGCTGGCGAAACGTGAGGATCTTGGGTGACATTCTTTCTCCAAGCCTCACCTGGCGCTTTCCAAAATCGCTCGAAAATCTGGAATATGGGAATCAGTCTGAGTAGATACACACTGTAAAGGCCGCTTTTCAAGCCGCTATGCCTGATAGCATAACAGAAGAGGGGCTTAGCCCTCCTAACTCAGAAGATCCGGCACCTATCTTTCTGATAAAAACTAATAACTCATGGGAGAAACTTACACCCAGCAACACCAACCAAATCTACAGCACTCTAACACAACAGTCGAACCAAAGCACTTTACTGGAAAATCCTGCATCATCTGATCAAACACTATTCCAATGGGACCTACCATATCGCACAAGAGCCATCAAACCTGACGCAGATATTCAGTGGAGAATGTGGCACAATGTATTACCCACTCCAACTATATTACGAAAATTTAACTCAAACGTCTCAGATAACTGCCTGTTCTGCTACCAATCAGGAAGAGTCTGGCATATCTACTTGGAATGCCCAGTCAACACTCAATTAATCAGTTTGTCTCGGGGAAACAGCAGCTCTCACCTGTGGTAGTCTTCACACAGAAGAGGAGTATTTCAATCTCGTCCATGTGGAGTCAAATAATCATTCATTCTGCAATTATCTCTTCATCACCCCGAAAGCAGTAATATACAACTTCTACCTCAGACATACAAGACCAGACAGCGCAGCAACTTCACAGAGAGAGGCAGCTGACCAACTCCTTGCAGCCTTCAAACAAAAGGTGAGGAGTCGGATCCTACACGAGCATTGCCACCATAGGCAAAACAACACCTTAGATCTTTTCCACCAAGACTGGAATCCACAGAATCAATTCCTGGCTGAGCAGGGCGACTGCATCATAGTCCACTTTCCAGCATAGAAGTGACATTGTCACCACCCCCCCACTAAAGAAAGTGGGAAGAAGGATTGTTGTGCTTAACAGTGCGAAAATTAATCAGCTGGCACTCTCATGTAAATAGATAATATTGTGCTATAGTAACTCTTATGCTCTTCCACATGCATGTCAGATTTTATGTTCTTATTCAGTATCATGTCAAAATAACTGTTAATGGCTTTAATCTAAAATAAAAATATATATGTAATTTACCTTATAAGTGACTTTGATGTAACATACCGCAACAAGAGTATGACCATGTAACCTCTCTGCCTGACTGCAGAGAACCAAAAACCGGTTAATCCTGTATATAAGATTGTTATGTTTACAATAAAAAAAAAATATATATATATATAATATATAGCAATTTGTAGTATTAACTCGGTACTTGGATATGTTCATATTTATATATATACTGACTATAACCGAGACTAGAATAACAATTAAATTTATTCGAAATGCAACATGTTTCATCGCATTGTCCAACTTCTTCAGCGTGGGAACGTAGAAAGCTAGTAAACGCTATAAGAAACATTGTATCACTGTAAAATGACTATTATAAAATTTGGTTAGCTTTGAATTATAGCTACAGTCCGTGTTGAAGTTCTATTGTTAAGTAGCTGCGTGCATCTGATTTCATGCGTGTGCCAATATCGGATAGCAGAACTGAAAGAGTCCGGTAGATTATAGCTAAGGTTATTATTTATGTGATGAGGGTCCATAACAATTTCCTTAGATTCGACTATGCATCGTTCTACCTCGTCACGGCATATATAAAGGTTTGAGGTTGTTGTCCAGTTTATCTCATGTTGACAGCCTTCATCACTTGTGTTTAATGAAAACAGTACATGGCTTGACAGGGCAATTGCTCTAGTTTTTTTGTAGGCAATGTCTCTCTGGTGTTCTTCCAGACATAGGAGGATGGATTTTTCAGTTTAGCCATAGTATTGCTTTCCGCAGTCGCACGTGATTTTGTACACTCCTGGGAATTGTAGATGGTTGTGAACTTGTTTGTATTTGCTTAAAATCGATCTTAGTTTAGGAAGAGTAGAGAAACAGGTTTTTATGTTGAACTTTCTTAAAATTCTTCTTAGTTTCGTAGAGAGCATGCTGATATATGGTAAGGAGATATAACCTTTTGGATTGTGTTGTGTTTCTGAGTTGTTTTGATGGCGGCAGTATAGATGCTTATTAATAGTTTTCGACGAGTAGCCATTACTTGTGAAGACATCTGATTATATTAAAATATCAATCTTTAGAAAAGCTACACACACAGATAGATACCTGCATGCATCCTCACATCACTATCCTGCACAGAAAGTGGGTATCATCTCAACCCTAGCACATCGTGCCAGATCTATACTGTCAGATGATGAAGAGCTAAAAAATGAACTACAACATCTATAAAGAACCTTCACAAGTAATGGCTACTCGTCGAAAACTATTAATAAGCATCTATACCGCTGCCATCAAAACAGCTCAGAAACACAACACAATCCAAAAGGTTATATCTCCTTACCATATATCAGTGCACTCTCCACGAAACTAAGAAGAATTTTAAGAAAGTTCAACATAAAAACCTGTTTCTCTACTCTTCCTAAACTAAGATCGATTTTAAGCAAATACAAACAAGCTCACAACCATCTACAATTCCCAGGAGTGTACAAAATCACGTGTGACTGCAGGAAGCAAAACTATGGCTAAACTGAAAAATCCATCCTCCTATGTCTGGAAGAACACCAGAGAGACATTGCCTACAAAAGAACTAGAGCAAGTGCCCTGTCAAGCCATGTACTGTTTTCAGTAAACACAAATGATGAAGGCCGTCAACATGAGATAAATTGGACAACAACCTCAAACCTTCATATATACCGTGACGAGGTAGAACGATGCATAGTCGAGTCTAAGGAAATTGTTATGGACCCTCATCACATAAATAATAACCTTAGCTATAATCTACCGGACCCTTTCAGCTCTGCTATCCGATATTGGCACACGCGTGAAATCAGACGCATGCAGCTACAATTCAAAGCTAACTGAATTTTATAATAGTCATTTTACAGTGATACAATGTTTCTTATAGCGTTTACTTGCTTTCTATGTTCCCACGCCTGAAGAAGTCAGACAATGCGATGAAACATGTTGCGTTTTGAATAAATTTAATTGTTATTCTAGTCTCGGTTATAATCAGTATATATAAATATGAATATATATATATATATATATTACACACACACACACACACACACACACACACACACACACACACACACACACACACACACACACATACACATTATATTTTGGATTGCTTCTATATATTATATTATAACTGCCAACTTTCAGAGTTAAAAACTGAGAAATTCCAAATTTCATATTTGAAAAATCTTGCTAGCATGTGTGTGTGCATAGATGTCAAATTCTCAGTATTGTCTATCTATAAATTACTAAATCCTTAATTAAGTCTGTGTGGTTTCTTCACTAATCTTATAACTAGAACTGCTAAAAGTAGCAGAAAACAATAAATTATATTATTTTTTAATGTAGCCCTCATGAAATGGCACTTAACAACAACACATATAGAGATGCATAACAAAGCTAGCACACGAATCAAACAAAAATGGCAAAAGAACGAAATCTGCACATTCAATAATAGTTCTTTCAATTATTCTGGCACATTCAGTAAAAAATTCCCCCATTTCTTGCATTAGTTGTATTATCCTTTTTAGATGATTATGATAAAGGGAGCTACTTTTACACCAATGCTTTAAATCTGATCTGTTGACTAATCACTTCTGAATTTATGGTATAACTACTGTAAAATTTTCATATTAAGAAATGAAACAAGCATGTGAAGAGCACTGTAGTATATGTGTATTTTAAAAGTTGAAAAAAGATTTAGGATGAAAAACAAATGTCTGATTCACACAGTCATGCCCCCAGGGAAGTATCAGTGGACAAAACATGCATAGAAAAGGAAAATGGATGTCAGAAAATAAAATATGTACATTCTTTGACTTTCTGAACAAGTCCTCTGAATTTCACATGAAGACAAAATGAGGGGAATGCCTCCTTCCTCCCCTCCTCCAATAATGACTGAAGATCTTTATCTTTTGTTGAAAAAAATGGGTACTTTTCATTAACTTTATCTGCAATTTTACAATAATTCTCAAATTAGTCACCTTTACAGTCACACTTGAATCAATATTAAGGTTTCATGTGTCCAATTAATTTGATAAACAGCTTCTTCAGCTGACAAGAAGTGATGTCTTCTGAAATGTTTCTTCACTTTCCCAAAGAAATGAAAATAAGAGAGTGCTGTCTGTATAGCTTGCTTTTGCTGTCTTAGTGCTACCAAAGACAATGAAATCAAGGCAAGTAAATCTTTATAATAATTTCTATGAACATTGCCAGATTGAAGAAAAACTCAGTTCATGTCAGGATGAATCTTCAACTCTATGTGCCTTTAATTTTTTTTGTAGTAGTTAATGTAGCATTAGCATTAATGGTGATGCCAGGGCATGAATTCTGAATGCTTTCACCATTTATGTGCTAGAAAGCAATGCAATTTACATCACATGCATACCAATGAATGGTACTAAGTCGACATAATCATTTCCATAAAAACTTCCATTTACCAGTGAATGTTAATCAGTGGATTTTTTGCTATCAGAAACTGCCACATCCCATCATACTATACCATTTTCACTATTAGAATGCAGGACATCTGAACTGTGAAATTTCTCATCACAGTGTGGAAAAGTTAAACAAATTAATACAGGGCATTACTTTTCAGCATACCTTTGTAATGGCACTGTCTATATATTACACACTGTCATCTTTTTTAACATTTTAGAATCTAAATCATTGTTCATAATATGTAAATTTCTTAGAAGGCAATTTGGAATTGCCTTCTAAGAAATTTGATATGACATATAAATTTCATATATATATATATATATATCTGCATGAGCTTTGCATATTTTTCTATTTGTCCATAATCATATGATGTTAGAAGATGGAAAACTGTACTTCAAGCAAGAGTTTCCTTTGTTTTTATTTATTTTTTTATTATAATCCCACTAAAAAAACAAAAAAGAAAAAAGTTGGAAACCTACAACATCATCTGTAAATCCTGTAGTAAGCATGATGATAGTCTCACACCATCTACCAGCTAAAGACATTCAAATCCATGTTCAATTTTTTTGTTGTAGCAATCTGATTCCACAGATTGCTTGGTTGTAGAGATGCTGTTCAAAGGTGATCTTCAATATTTTCAGTTATAGGAGTTAACGAATTTTCATATCCTTTGCAATAACATCAACAAAATTGCAGTCAAGGATTTAAAACTGTTTAGTTAATGGAAACAGAAAAGTTTGTTTCCATCAAATGATTATTATGACCAGTTCTGCTTTATACTAATATCTCTACTAACTAGCAACAAAGATATATATCAGTTGTTTTTTTTTTTAATTTATTTCATGTGGTGAATCTTTTTAAGGAGTGTCCAAATACTACTAAAGTAATAACACATTTTGTTGTATTTATAGATCTTAAATGTTCTCTCTTATAAAAAGCAATTTATAATGTGTAATCTAATCCTTAAGTGTTACTTACTTGAGAGCAAGCTGTCGCTGTTCTGGTAATGAATCAGGTTGCTCTGATGGAATTCTTCTCATAACTCTAATAATCAAATATAAAACTTTAATTACCAAAGTGTAACCTGTTTTTTTTTTTCCTTTCTTTCTCTAATAGAAGAAAATGTTATAAATTAAAGATACCAAGAAATTATATACTTGGTTTAATCCATTATCCAAGTGTAGAAGTCATATTTTCCTATACGAATTGTCAAAAGGTGTCACATCTTATTATTAAAATACTATGGATAGCATTATATGTGTCCGCAAGGAGATGTGCTTTGCATTATGGGGATACTAAGGCAAGTCATGTGAAGTCATACCACCTTTGCCATGAGTTGCCCCAGTCCTAAAAGATACTTCAAGCACAAACTTTGTTTGCTTACACTTGGATAATGGATTAAACCAAGTATATAATTTTTTGATATCTTTAATTTATAATATAATCAAGTGAAAAACTTTCAACAACTATCTATCTCTAATCCAGAGTATTTTAATAATAATGTGTGACAGTGTGACACCTTTTGGCAACTCATATAAGAAAATATGACTTCTGCATTACTTCAACCTTGGTATCTCCCACTGGGTCTGGCTCCCACTGATGAGATCTCAATAAAGGTCGAAACTGATCTGGGTAGTGAACCTTCCCAATAATGCATAGCATTATGCATGTCTATAAAGAGATGCGCTTTGCATTATTGGGATACTAAGGCAAGTGATGTGAAGTCATACCACCTTTGCCACGAGTTGCCCAGTCCTGAAAGATACTTCAGGTGCAAACTTTCTTTGCTTACACTTGGACAATGGATCAAACCAAGTATATAATTTCTTGATATCTTTAATTTATAATATTATCAAGTGAAAAACTTTCAACAGAAGATAATGTTCTTTATAAACATAAACCATGCTAATTATAGTGAAGGACATATACATATATATTTATGTGAATTCCATGTACAAATAGGTAGTAAACTTATCACACATAATTAATACCATGAGTTGACTAAGGGTGCCCTGCTCTGGAGACCAAACATAAACCTTTCCTAAAATAAAGAGCCAAAATGCTTCAGTTCGGTGATGCAAAATTATGAAAATCAAGAGGATATTAGATCCAGCATTATTTCAAAGCCAAATGTAACTGTGAAAGTTTCGTAAAAATAAGTTGACCAGAGAGCTTAAGGGAATATGACTTATTTTTTAAGAAATTTTCAAAGTTTCTATATTTGGCTTTGAAATAATGCTGGATCTAATATCCGCTTGATTTTCATAATTTTGCATCACCGAACTGAAGCCTTTTGGCTCTTGTTTTATTAAATACTTTAATGCACAGAATGAGAGTTTGCTTACAAAAAATACACCTCTCCAACATTTCAAGTTCCTTAGTATTGAAAGAGAGTTTTTGCTCTCTTAAGGTTTCTGTCTGGCCTCTGTGTAATGGTGAATCCAAGTCATCCACAGTAATAAATCGAAGCACAAAATCAGTTTAATTCTTGTTAAAATGCTGTGCAAAGCTTTTTCATTTGCAAATCTTCATCCAAAATATATCTTTGTTCTTTTGAAATGCCTATAGTCTCAGCAATTTCATGCACTTTGACTCGCCAGTCATCCAATACCATATCGTGCACTTGATCAATGATTTCTGGTGTTGTTATACTTTTTTTGGATGTCCTTCACGTGGATCATCTTCAAGGCTGGTACGGCCACGTTTAAACTTGGCAGCCCATTTCTTAATTGTCAAAAACGAAAGAGAAGAGTGCCGTAAACTTTTATGAACTTTGAATGAATTTCTTTTGGCGTTAAATCTTCTTTTACAAAGAATTTTATAACTGCACAATACTCAATTTTATCCATTTCAAGGGATACAGACAACACTTTTGCTTCATACAGATGTATAAAACAAACTACTTGATAGAATGACTTGCAATTTCATATGGATGCTTATGACAGATGTACCAACTTAGAAAAAAAAAAAAATTTTGCCGATAGTGTTGCCATCTATGGTCAAAGCTGAGAACCTTCCAGACCACCCTCATAAATAAGTTAGTAAAACACGATCTTCCTTTAACAAACACATGCCTGGCAACTACAGAGAATACTGCTGTGATCAACCAATTTCCATATCCTAGACCCATTTCTCTCTCCAGTACCTTAATCACAACTCTGGATATACAAATTGGCCTATAACTTGTGGCCACAGCCTTAGTACCACCTTTATGCAATGGAACAATTTTACCCTCTTTCCACTCCCTTGGAACCTGTGCTGTTGTAAGGCTCTTAATAAACACACATGCCAATGTTACTGTCAATTCCTTGATGTGAATTATTTGCATCAAGGTTATTTATTTATTCAAATACCTCATGGTCAAATAAATCCTGATCGGGATGAAACATCCTTATTGATCACCTCAACAATGTCTTCTGCAGCAGTTACCATTAACACCATCATACCATGATCCTTCTTCCTTCTACTTGCCAGATATCTAAAAAACTCTCTAGGGTTTTTTTCTTTGCTTGATTTGTCAATTTTTGCTCATGCTGCACTTTTGTTTTTCTTATTAACTTACTAACTATTCTTACTTTCTTCATGAAACTGATTGTTACCATTAGTCATCTTGTACTGCCTACAAAGTATACCTTCTTCTTCTTCTTCCAGATTTCATGTTTAAGCCCCTCAATCATCCATTTTACACCTACCTAATTCAGCCTTTTGGTCTTTGGAATACATTCATACATTGATGCTGTTATGTATTTCATCAGTTGCCAAGCAGCATTTATTTCCTTACTGCTCAATTCCTCATTCCATGCTCTAGCTCCACGTTGTCTCCTAAGCTTGTCATAATTTCCAGTCTTATAACTCCACATACATCATTTCCTCACAGGAGTCTGCATATGGCTAGCAACAACCCAGGTGATCACTTTAACCAACTGGAAGAAACTGTAAAATTCCTCTCACAATTACATCCTCTGATGATATGATCAGATCTAAAACTCTCGATCCTTGCATGTCTTACTTTACATGCTGCCTGCGATAGTTATCTCTCAAGAAATTCATTTTCCTTATTCCCAAATGCTATTTCTTCATTCCATTCTATATCACAATAATTAAAATCACCACATAATAATTACCTTCCTTTGTTCACTAGTCCATTATTTATACATTTCCTCATCGCCATCCTCCACATTCCTTGGCCTATAGCCACATCCAACTAAATATGTCTTCCTGTCAACTTCCACATTACATCACACTGCCTCATAAACAATGCCACTATTTCCCTTTTTCATGTCTACCTTATGTCGACATAATTCCACTGCTATCATCAGCAGTGCTCCCCCTCCCTTCTTCCCCCTTCTATCCTCATGAAAAATACTGTATGCTTCCATTTCTATTCTCGTTATGATATCATCTTCATTCAACCATGTTTCACTTATTCCAAGATTTTGGTGCAAATAAACTCAATCACTGAAACCATTTTATTCCCTTCTGGCATTTGTAAACAAACACAGCAGTTCATTTTTAGGTCTATAACCAGTCCTATCCAAACCATTAGTTGGTTGTGATTTTCCCATCACACCTGCCCTTTCCTAATCACCTTTATCACCACTTACTACATATATCTGCTCAGTCCCAACTTCCCCACCTACAACACAATATACCTCATCTCCGTACACACACATTCATTGCTACTTTCAACATCCCCTCTCCCTGTCCATCCAGGCTCGTCCTATTTCCCTGTTCCTCTTGCTTTCCCATTCTTTCTTCTTCTCTCACGCTATCATTGTTTCCACCGCCAAGCACTTCTGTCTCTTCACTACCACTCTCCTGATCTTTCACTTCATCTTTTACTTTTGATCTCTTATATGCCTTCCATCTAGCAACACTTTCTCCAGTACACTCATTCCAAAGCCATTTAAATGCAACCCATCACGCCTGTATAATTCCATTCTTCTCTCAAGCACATTCCATACATCCACAAACTGTACTCTCCTCTCCTCACATAGCTCTGCTAGCAGTTGCTATTTTGCAGCTTCAGTCTACAGGTTTTCACTTCAGATTGAAAATGGAGATGGAGTTTTTGGTTTAAACCACTTGTAATAATATTGATCTTTTTCTTGAACTGTTTTGGCACATGTTGAAAAAACCCAAGGTTGGATTTTGAGTCAGAATTCTGAACAGAGCAGGAAATGAAGGCTTTTGTTCTAACATGACAGTTTCTGTAACTTAATCAAAGCAAGTAAGTATTTGGATCTGGTATCTGGTGTGAAGCAGTAAACTGACATGGAAAGGAGGAATAGAAACACTTAACTCTATGTGTGTGTGTGTGGGAGGGGGGGTTATCCCACATGGCAGGGTTATAAATGCTAAAGAACAAAATGTCAAGACTATCTGAGGGAAAGGATGTCCCAGAGTAGGTGAAATTTGTACAAGATTATGGTTTGAGTTGCTGAAAGGAGAGGTGACCTCAACAGCATACTTGTAAAGAGAAATAGTTGAGAAAAGATCTACAGTGTTGAATAAGAGAGGATTGTCTGGCAATATTCAGATTTATTAAATGAATGATTTAATTTAATGATATGGTGTCGAGGCTAGCAGGTGAAAAGACGTACTGTCAGAGAGCTCCTGAAATATTTGTGATTTTTGTTGATTTATTAAGTGTTTTCTTAGATTTAATTGTGTATTTTTAGTATATTATTGTAGTTTTATTAGTGTAGTTATTGTACTAAAGTATTTTATAACATAATTTCAGAGAAACTATTAGTTTTTACTACTCTTGAAAATGGAGCCAAAAACTCGTCATAACACGGCAGTGACTAAAGCTAAAGTCACTACTGAGTAGAGCGTTTGTCCTGAAAAAAAAACACTGTTACAGTGATGATAATAATTTATCTGAGGATACGCTGACATTAGAAATAGCTCGGTTAAAAGAAATTATTAGGAAATCGACCAGGGAATTGGAAAAGGTGGAAAAACGTTTGTTTAAACTTCGACAGGATAAGAAAAAGGACGAGAACAACAACAGGCAGGAAAATAACTGAACTTGGTAATCAAAATATTAATAACAACAAGGTAAGTCAGTTAACATCTAAAAAAAAAGAGGTAATATGGTATAGTGACTCAATTTTAAAATCTGCTCTTGCTGAGGGAGTCCACTTCTAGTTTCCCAGGAGCGAAAATTAAAAATATCACAAACGTAATTGAAAACCGAAAAAGAAATGTAAAAGAAATGGTAGTGCTGGTAGGTACAAATAATTTAAGTGGTGACAAACATAGTATGAGAGAAGATATGAAAGGTCTGTTGGAAGAAGCGAGAAAGAAATGTGAAAGAGTAAAAACTGCAGGATTACTACCTAGATATGATAGTACTGAGTTTAGAAGGAGGGCAATGATAGTAAATGATTTCACGCACAGGCTATGTAAAAGATATGGATGTGAGTTTTTAGATGTGTGGGGTGTGTTTGATGGTAGAAAAAAATTGTATAAGAATGATAGCCTGCACTTGAATTCATTTGGCATCAGAAGCCTGGAGAAATTACTTCTTGGTATGAGACTCAATGCAGAAAGTCAGGGAAACTAAATCATGAAGGGAGGAATGGGGAAAATGTGTGTGAAAGTTCAGCTATGGTATACAAACATGATAAAGATATAAATGCCTTTGAGCATGGTATGTATGTGGCAAAGGAGTGGATAAATATGCTTTGGATTCGGACCTTTTAAGTATGTCTGGGGAGGGAAAAGAGAAAATTCTAGAACAAGACCAAATACATTGTATATCTAATTATAAGAATAGGCTAGGTCGTAATTTATTATGTCTATACACAAATGCCAGGAGCATTAGAAACAAAGGGATCGAGTTTGTTGCTTTATTGAATACAATGTGGCCTAAGTTGTTGACATTAGTCAAACCTGGCTAGCAGAATCAGATATGGTAAGTGGGATCGAGTGTAACGGATATACTATTTTTAGGAATGACAGAAGAGATAGGAGAGGAGGAGTGCTACTAATGATATCAGATGACTACTAATGATATCAGAAGTCCAGTTAGGGTAAAAATACAAGAAAACAATGATGGTAACAATGTCCCATGTAACAATGAGTTTGAGTCTATTTGGTGTGAAGTGGAGGTTAACAGAATGAAATATATAGTGGGATGTTGCTACAGACCTGACAGCTCAGTTATAGGGGACGAAGAAATGCATCGCCAATTTAGCCTTATGGGTACAAAGCGAATAATCATTATGGGTGACTTTAATTTTCCAAATATTGATTGGGTAGAAGAGAAATCACATGATCAGAAAGAACAGGAATTTATTGAATTGTTGTGAGATAACTTTCTCAAGCAGCATGTAAAAGAAGGAACTCGAGGTCAAAGAGTGTTGGATTTGCTCATACTACCATCAAAAGGGATCTCTGTCAAGAATATGGCTATTTTACCACTGTTGTGTCCTGAAAAGGCTAAGAAATGTTTATTATAAAATATTCAGCTCACAACTTTAATACAACTTAGGCAGAGAATATGGAACGTTGGCAACAGAATAAGTGTAAGCAGTTTGTAAATGCAAATTAATTTAAAATTTAGGAATAGTATAAAATTGTATAAAGAGCTGTTAAAAAATAATCTGTATTAAGTGAGGGCCAGATGTAGAGATCAATGTAAGCTGGCAAATCCACTTAAGAACCACGTCTCTTGTACTAAAATAGCTAAGCCTGTGAGTCAGGGTTCAAGGGTCACCTTTGCCATCCTGTATTATGAATAAGAAGGGAGGGAAAGAAGTACTGGAAAGAAAAACCAAAGTGCCTTCCAGGAAGAGAAATCAGGTACACATGCGACTAAATAGAGGGAGCTAAGGAGATTGACGTAAACACACGTGACCGCGTTGGTGTGCATCGCGAAGATCGAGAAATACCGAGAGGAGAAAATTAAACAAAAAGGCCATGCAAGCACCATTCCGGGTTTTTTTCTTGGATTCCTGGTTCTAGATCTTGTGGACAGTGGTCGAGTTCACCGTTGGAGAAGTTCCTGGCTAGTCGTGGAAGGCATTTGGTTCATCTGTCGTAGCGTTAGGAATGGGCCAAGCTATATCCTTGGACTAGGATAGCTGTGCATTGTTGTGCGACGGAGGAACCAAATGGATGCCGTCCTGTCAAGGCGATGTTACCGTGCCACCTCCAATCTTTCCTGCTGAGATTCGACTCATACAGTCCGACTGGAGATATCCTCATAGGAAACTAAAACAGAAGGTCTTGATGACCAGACAAGGCAGGAAAAAGGTCAAAGAAATTAGGATCAGAGACGGTAAGGTAGACCTTTGAATTCCTATTTCCAGCTATAGAAGAGTGTGATCCCCTAAGAGAGATTATTTTGTAATGGACTAAAATTAAGGAACCGTAAGAATAACCTATGACTTAGTACGGTCCAAGATTGTGTTAAGATTTGTTTGCCCTACGAGGCCGAGAATATCTCTGAATGAGCTAAACTTAATGTATGGAGTGTGTTATTGTGTTAATTTATGACCACGTGTATTAGGATGGTATGATATTAGCCTAAGCTGAAGATGCTTGTAATAGTGGTCAATGCAAATTTGTATGTGTGTCTAGTGTATTAAAATTTGAGCCTTTGATTTACCTTGAGAGCATTCCTAATAATATGTCTGTAATGTATATTTGCATAATTCCTCAAGCTTATTAAAATGTTTCATTCAAGTACCTGCCTGATCTGCTTTTGTTTTATGAATTCAAAACAACCGCACATAAAATGCTAACGAACTAAGCGGGTTAAACCCTTGTATATAAACTCCTAAAGCGAGCCACGACTGTGAGGAAGAAATAAGAAAATGGAGGGACAAGATTAAATTCGATCTAATTTTCAAGTATCACTCTGAGAGGGTCACCCTGGGTAAGAATCCCATCTATCCAAGGTATTAGCTGGCACAGTGAAAAAAATAAATTTTGTTAATACTTATCGGGTGAACTCTATTAGATTGTTGTGTGATTAGATAAAACATAAGATATAAAGAGGCCAATGAGACTGCAAAGAACTAATGGAAAGAATACTTGGTAGGAAATAAACGTTTTATTTGCATGTGTGAGAGAATTAAGATAGCTGTGAAAATATTAATAAGTAAATATTTTATTAAGGGTATATAGTAGAAAAGAGGGGAGAAAGAACATTATATCAAGTGACTTAGACGAATAGAGATAAATAAGTAAGAATAAAGTTATATATTAGACAAAATTAAAGATAAAGACTAGCAGCGTAAGATATAGAAAAGAAATAAAAGGAGAAGAAAGGACATAACACCACCAATAATGAATTGGTGACAGTGATCATGCTGTTCTTTCTTGGGAAGTATCTACTTGTATTGAAGCTCTGATTAAATCAGACTACATGCTGAATTACAAAGCTGGAAATTATGATCAACTTAGAAGAATAATATCTTTGGTCCCATGGTATCAGTTAATGAATGGAAAAAATGTCAGTAATGCATGAGAATCTTTGCAAAAGTGCTTGAATGAGGCAGTATCTGAATGTATCCCTAGTGTTCGAAGAATAAATAGGTTGGGAGTGAAATGGATGTGCAGCCTTATTAAGCTAGAGATCCACAAGAAGAAGACGATGTGGAAAGAATATCGTGAGAATAAGAGTGAGAGGAGTTATGAAATATATAAAGCTCAGGCCAGAAAAGTAACGAGTACTGTGAGAAAAGCTAAAATGGAGTACGAAAAGAAATTGGCCATGCAGGCTAAAGGCAATCCAAAAGAATTTTATCGTTATGTCGCAAGCAAAAGAAAGAATGAATGTGGAAGAAAAACTTTATTGAATACAAATGGTACACGAGTGTCGGAAGCTAAGGAGATTGTTCAGTTAATGAGTGCTCACTTTCCTAAGATATATATCAACCAGCTGTATGTAAGCATGGTGCTACTGCTATGTTGGATGAAGAGTTAGAGGTTCATGAATATGAGGTTGAAGAGCTCTTGTATAACCTGGATAAAAATTTGTTAATAGGGACAGATGGAATATCTGCCCGTTTGTTAAAGGAATTATTAATAGAACACGTAAGACCACAGTAATAACTTTTAATTAATAAAGGTACAGATATTTCATACTAAAACTAATAGTACATCTTCAGTGTCACACAAACAGTTATAGGAATGGAATACAAGTAACGAACATTCGGTGGATCACCTATTAAAATACAATTTTTGCCAAGTTCTAGGAAATGATAGAAAATAATAATTAATCTTTAAAATAATTGGTTTTTAATTGATTACATAAAATAAAAGTCTCCCAGATCTTCGAGAGAGAGAGAGAGAGAGAGAGAGAATCATTTCGATTTAAATTCGGTCAGTGTAAAATAGCTTCACAACTTTCTTTAAAAAGGCGTTCATATTTGAACCTGCATCTATGGAGGAGAATAGCTTTATCCCACTGGATATTATGAGTAGTGTTAATACTGTGTTGTGCTAGACCAGACTTCTGAGGTTTGTTATATTCAATATAATATTGATGTTTCTTAATTCTTTTTTCCACAGAACGGCCAGTTTGTCCAAAATAAGAAACATTGCATTCACATGGTATTTGGTAAACGCCAGCCAAAGATAGAGATGACAGTTTATCCTTTGTAGAAGGCAATAAAGAGAAAATTTTGTTGATAGGAACATACGTGGGAATCAATTGATACTTTTTCAAAATTCTACCTATAGGTTCTGAGATTCCTGGAATATAAGGGATTCCTAGAATATTGGAACTCTGCAGACTGTTGAAGAAACCTAAGGTTTCTTCAACAGTCTGCAGAGTTCCAATATAAGATTCAAATATCTGGAACATAAGATTCAATTATCTGTTGGATTTTATTGGGGTTGTAATCATTCGGTTCCATTAACTTTTTTATGATGGAAGAAGAGGAAACTTTATGTGCTCTATTAATTAGAGATTTAAGAATGCCAAATTTTTGAGATGTGTGGTGAGCAGACTTTTTATGAGTGTATCTGCCAGTAAATGTGGGCTTTTGAAAGATGCTTGTAGATAAGGTACCAGTAGAAGTTCGAGTAAGGAAGATGTCCATGAATGGTAAAGTACCAGAATTTTCTTTTTCCATGATGAATTGAATACGTTGGTGAATGCTATTTATCTGTTGTAGAAAATGTGGAAAGCTCATCTTCAGTATGTGGCCAAATAGCAAAAACATCATCGCAGGCGTAGACTTCTGTGGCTTATTGGTTCAAAAGATATATTTCGGTGATTACACCACATTTTTTTATTATTCAGTTATATAAAACACTGAAATAATAGTTCCCGACAAGTTTCGTAAATCGTAGGATTTACATCTTCAGGGGGTAAATAGTATAACTTAAAGTTTAAACAAGAGAATTAATAAATACAAATCATAACCGTCTGGCTATTCATAAAACTCAAATAACAGAATGCAGATATATAATGTTATTGACGTTGAACAATACTAGACGATGTCACGTGTTCTTGTTCATACAGTCCGAGCTCAGATTGAGGTAGATTTTTTATTAGAGCTGACCACACTTGATGGAGAATTAAACCTTGATTTTTATTGCATTGGGTTGGGTTTTTTTAGCATATTAGCAGCTTCTTTAAATTTTCTTATATAACTGTTGTTTTCTATGTATGACATCGTCGTTTTTTGCCAGAGTACATCGTGTCCAGTGGAAGTGGTATGGAAAGCAAGACCCGTTTTTTGTTCTCTTTTGTATTGTACATCTTTTTGGTGTTCAGCCATGCATATTTCTCCAGATCTTCCTGTCTGTCCTACGTAGCAAATCCCGCAAGAAAAATGGATTTTGTAGACTCCTGGTTTTTTAAGAGGACTATGAGGTGGTTTTGGTGGATGTAGGAATCTTGAGATTTTTTCCATAGGAAGGAAGGCTAATTTTATGTTGTGTTTATTCATTAATTTGGCTAGCTTGTCTGTAACATTTTTGATATAAGATTTACGAAATTTTTGATATAAGATTTTTGATTTACGAAACTTGTCGGGAACTATTATTTCAGTGTTTTATATAACTGAATAATAAAAAAATGTGGTGTAATCACAAAAACATCATCGCTATAACGATACCAAAGAGATGGTTGAGGATGAATGGATGAAAACATAGTGTCTTCGAATTGTTTCAAAAAATAGTTTGCCAAAGGTGGAGACAGAGGGCTATCCATGGCAGAACCTTCAACTTGTTTGTAGATCTTGTTTAAATAAATTACTTGATGAGGTTATCAGTTGGGACCCAAAGTACGTGGATAAATTATGTACTTATTTTGGAAGAACTCCTCGTCTATATGGACTCCCAAAAAAAAACCATAAAGAAGGCTATCCAGTGCGAACTATCGTGAATTGCATTGATTCTCCTACCTATCAAATTGCAAAAGTCTTGTCACGTTCCTTAAGTGCTCTCACTGTACATTCCAGATCTTACATAAAAAAATTTGACAGATTTTCTTGAAAAAATCAAGGATATAAAAATCAAAGGGTCTGAGTTGTTAGTCAGTTTCAACATTGTTTCTCTGTTTACTAATATTCCATTAGCTGACATAGTCAAATTATTATATGAAGATTACCCTCCAGATATCACAAAGATTTTCGAATTTGTTATCTATTCAGGTTATTTCAGCTGGATAACTGCTTGTCTATCCATTTCTGTATGCGAGTTCTTACCAACTTCTCTAAAATCTTCACTACTACACCAGAGATACTAACAGGCCAGTAGTTAAACACATCAGTTTTTGACCCACCCTTGTGCAATGGCACTATCATTCCTGAGCTGAGACTCAAGTTATGCAAATGTATGAAAGGCCTAGCCAATTCAGTTGAACAAACAAGTTGAAGGTAGTGCCATGGGTAGCCCTCTGTCTCCACCTTTAGCAAACTATTTTTTGAAACAATTCGAAGACACTATGTTTTCATCCGTTCATCCTCAACCATCTCTTTGGTATCGTTATGGCGATGATGTTTTTGCTATTTGGCCACATACTGAAGATGAGCTTTCCACATTTTCTACAACAGATAAATAGCCTTCACCAACGTATTCAATTCATCATGGAAAAATAAAATTCTGGTACTTTACCATGGACATCCTCCTTACTTGAACTTCTTCTGGTACCTTATCTACAAGCATCTTTCAAAAGCCCACATTTACTGGCAGATACACTCAAAAAAGTCTGCTCACTACACATCTCAAAAATTTGGCATTCTTAAATCTCTAATTAATAGAGCACATAAAGTTTGCTCTTCTCCAGTAATCTTACAAGAACTTTCCATCATAAAAAAGTTAATGGAATCGAATGATTACAACCCCAATAAAATCCAACACAGATAACAAGAACTTTCCATCATAAAAAAAGTTAATGGAATCGAATGATTACAACCCCAATAAAATCCAATCACGGATAAATGAATCTTATGTTCCAATACCTAAGGTTTCTTCAACAGTCCACAGAGTTCCAATATTCCAGGAATCTCAGAACCTATAGGTAGAATTTTGAAAAAGTATCAATTGATTCCCACGTATGTTCCTATCAACAAAATTTTCTCTTTATTGCCTTCTACAAAGGATAAACTGTCATCTCTATCTTTGGCTGGCGTTTACCAAATACCATGTGAATGCAATGTTTCTTATTTTGGACAAACTGGCCGTTCTGTGGAAAAAAGAATTAAGAAACATCAATATTATATTGAATATAACAAACCTCAGAAGTCTGGTCTAGCACAACACAATATTAACACTACTCATAATATCCAGTGGGATAAAGCTACCTCCATAGATGCAAGTTCAAATATGAACGCCTTTTTAAAGAAAGTTGTGAAGCTATTTTACACTGACCGAATTTAAATCGAAATGATTGTCTCTCTCGAAGATCTGAGAGACTTTATTTTATGTAATCAATTAAAAAACCAATTATTTTAAAGATTAATTATTATTTTCTATCGTTTCCTAGCACTCAGCAACAATTGCATTTTAATAGGTGATCCACCGAATGTTCGTTACTTGTATTCCATTCCTATAACTGTTTGTGTGACACTGAAGATGTACTATTAGTTTTAGTATGAAATATCTGTACCTTTATTAATTAAAAGTTATTACTGTCTTACGTGTTCTATTAATAATTATACTATGTCACAGGTACCTCTAAAAATTTGTTAAAGGAATGTTCAACTGAATTGGCTAGGTCTCTCACACATTTGCATAACTTGAGTCTCAGCTCAGGAATGATACCACAGGAATAGAAGCAATGTATGATAGTTCCATCGCACAAGGGGTGGGTCAAAAACTGATGTGTCTAACTACCCTACCGGCTATTAGTATCTCTGATGTAGTAGTGAAGATTTTAGAGAAGTTGGTAAGAACTTACATACAGAAATGGATAGACAAGCATTCTATACTCTGCAGGGAACAGCATGAGTTTACTAAAGGAAGGTCATGTTTTAACAATTTGCTCATATTTTATAACAATGTTACGGCTGAGTTGGATAAAGGGAATGGATAACTATGATAATGTTGAATTTTTCTAAGACATTTGATAGAATACCACATGATAGGCTGTTGTGTAAACTGGAGAATATGGGATTGGAACATAATCTATTGACTTGGATCAGAGGATGGTTGACAGACAGATATCAAAAAGTGATATACAGTGGGTGTGAATCTGCCAGATTTAAGTAACTAGTGGTGTACCTCAGGGTTCAGTCCTTGGGCCATTATTGCTCCAAGCAGGGTTTATCATCAGATTTGCAACTGTTTGCTGATGATGCGGAGATAGGCAGGGCAATCAGGGATGCTAATGATATTCAGCAATTACAAAATGATTTGAATAGACTGGAAATCTGGGCAAACGAAAATGGCTACCAGTTTAATGTTAGTAAGAGTAAACTGACTCTAATTATGCACTTTGGCATGATTACAGTTCCAGTGGCATATTATATTAGCGGGGTTATGCTACAAGAAACTGAAGAGGCAAGGGATCTTGGTGTATTGGTGGATAAGAATTTAAAGTTCAAAGGTCACATAGCAAAAGTTGCAAATACAACTCAGAGGAAAATTGCTATGTTGAATCGAACCTTGACATGTAAGGAAGTAATTTTGCCTCTTTATAAGGCTTTGATAAGACCACACTTGGATTACTGTGTGCAGATTTGGTCTCCTGGGTTGCAAGGGGGATAAAGAAGCTGGGAAAGGGTGCAAAGAAGAGTTACAAAGATTATATCCGGATTATGAGATTTAGATTATGAGGACAGACTGCGAGTAAGTGGATTACAGACTCTGGTTAACAGGAGGAAGAGGGAGTGATATGACAGAGGTCTATAAACTTTTGAATGGGTGTTATAGCATTTCAACTGATGAAATTTTTTGTTATATGGCTATAAGGTGGGGAGAGAACAGGGGCATCCATGGAAGTTAAATTTATTTACAGTCAAGAAAGGGGTAAGAGCTAGGTTTTTCTCCCAGAGAGCAGTGAGTGAGTGGAATAATTTGCCCTTACGGGTAGTGAGTGCATCTAGTGTAAATGAATTTAAGGGAAGGTATGATATATAAAATTACATTTGGTGTTCCAACACCAACAGTTTGCTGAAGAAAATGATGAGTGTCAATCCTGAACTGACAATTAGTTGGTTCAAGGCTGACACTCATTAGAGCATGCCAGTGTGTAAAGATTATGTCATCACATTGTTTAGAAAAGAGATTATTAAATTTTTATTCAATTTATCCTCAGTTTTATGAGATTTTCTCTATAACAATTATTTCTATTTCCGAGTGTATTTATATGTGCACAAGGGTTCACTCCGATTGGTGCAATGATTTTACTATTTCTTTCAGAATCCAAAAAATCACTGACTCAAGACCAAAATACAAAAATTAGACATTTAATAAAACAAAAACAATATATATATATACTTCAAACAAAATTACATACTAACTACAAAATTAATTGGATCCAAGGCCTTTTAAAATAAATTACACTTAAGAGATCACCTATTTTCTAACTCATACTATTACTGATTTGTTTAACATATACTTCGTCACATCCACTAGACTAAATACTTTGTTTACACAATAACAAAATGTTCATAGCCAGTTTTTCTGTTAAGGCCTTTTTCCGAAGATATAAGACTCTCTTTTTTTTCATAGGATCCTTTCTCATCACTCTCATGTAGCACACATTAATTCTTCCTGACTCAATTCTGTCTCCTTTTCCAGTAGAAATAACAGTTAAATCCAGCATCCTTAAGACAGATGAAATTTTCCAATCAGCGTTTCCTCGAACATTCCTTTAGAACGTCAATAGCAATATCTTCTTTTATTTACCAATACTTATTTGACAGTCTTAACTCCTCCACTTTAAAAAAAAACTCACAAGTCTACGACTTCCTTTACGGAATCAACTCTTAATCTTCCAATCAGCATTTCCTCGAACATTCCTTTAGAACATCAATTGCAATATCTTCTTTTATTTACCAATACTTATTGACAGTTTCCCACTTTAAAAACTCACAGTTCTACAATTCCTTTTCGGAATATACTATTAATTTTCCTCCGGCTTTCACATAAAAAAAAATTAATTTCCTCAGAACCAAAATATCTGCCAGCCTGCGTTCTCCTTTCTTCCTGAACACTCTCCTGTTTTCTCTGTTACCACGATACTGAACGCTCTCTCTGTCAGCTGTCAATCACCCATCAAACTCCTCAGCGAGCATGCGCACTCCGTGAAAGTGGCACGCAAGAAGTTATGTATAATGGCTGACACGTTGTCTCCGTTAGCGACAAGAGAATGTCTTCATAAAACACAACACTTAATATTTTAAACTACAATAAAATTTCTGAAAGTAATACAACTATCCAAATCCAGTAAGTACATAAATTTTTTAAATGCTTTACATTTCACTTTGACAAAAATAAGATCGATAACGGTCACATCGCAAGTGCCAACAATGCGTGTTATGAAACCAAAACTAATAAATGTACTAACATAAACAATTTGTAAAAATATTCGGAATTTTAAATTATGATTATTTTTACAACATCATGTGACATGTGTATGTACTGTTGTCACTTTTTGATGAGATACCTTCATTCATTATGCCATGATTATTGCACAAGCATAACAAGCAAGAATAAGCAATTATGTGACTACCACTCTAAACAGCACATCTGGATTTCCACCCATGTGATTTATTATTTGTTTTCTCATAATTGGTGTTGTGTATTTAAAGTGACACTCTGTGGAGTGCACTTTGGTGTATATGCTCATTTATTGCTTCTTGAAATTACAGTTGAACAACATCTCAGTTATGAACAATTCATTTTGCTCTATGTGGTAAAATGACATTAAATATGCAAAAAGTATTCATTCCTCAGATCAAGAAAGTTCAAGTTATATTTTGGATGTCAAGTGGAAGAATTAAACTGGACTTGGGCTCACCACATATGTTACAGTAGATATGAACAAAATTTAAGAGTATGATTAAAGAGTACACATTCATCAATGGTATTTGTAATCCAAATGGTAGAGAGGGAGCCCAGAGACTTGCAAGTGACTGCCAGTTGCATTTAACAAAAATCTCTGACTTAAGTCCAAACATGAATTAAAATACCTAAACTTGCCATAACCAAGAGTTAAGTACTTCTTACAGTACATGGTTCCTAAAGCACCTGACTGTGGATAAAGACAAAACTGCTGATGAATTTGAAAATGCAGAATCAAGTTCTTGTGAACTGGATCCAGATTCAGTTCTTAAGAATAAGGACTGCAAATATTAACAAAGAGTGATTTTCAATGACCTCTCAAGTTGTCTATCAAATTACAAACATGCTGCATAAATGCAATGCAGTAGGATGGATCTATTTCTGCAATTCCTTCAGATGCTGTTAGTAATGAACATGATATATATTGTTGTATAGAATAGTACTCTGGCAAATGAACTTCCAGTATGCTTGCTGATTTTTGTTCTTCATCAAAAAAACCACTCATGCCAACAGGAACTGAAACAATGTTTCAAACTGAAGTAGATCTGCATATAAATATGCTATATGTCCATATGAAATGCAATTAGTATATTATTATTATTATATGGTATCTCCATGGAGTCTGGAGACTCGTCATGTGAGACCCAAACTAACTATTATACACACAAATCCCATCATACCTCTACTTAAACTCATTCGCTTTCAGCAGGTAATTCTGATTCCTAAAAATCTGTAGGCAACAGAGAAATTTTAAGCACATGGTCAAATTCAACATGTTAAAATTAATCAAAGCATAACATAATAAAATTTCAAAGCATAGCATTCGGCAATGATGTTCTGTTGATAGGATCAAATTTCTCTTCTTGGGCTGTTATATGACTCCAGCATTTTCTGCACAAACACTACGTTCCTAGTCTTAGTCTCCAAAAAACCTTGATGTCCTTTTCTGCTTATGCATCACTTCCCGCCAGTGCAGCTGTTAGCACCATACATATCCCAAATCCAACCAAGTTTAAGATACTGTTCTCATATTTGGGGTGGGGCACCAAAAATATCTTTAAAAATGGTGAGTGTTATCCTGAAATGGACAATCCAGTTAATGGATGACTCTCTCCTCTCTCATGATCACCCCCAATCGCTTTCTCTGATATTCTGTTTCTTCCTTATACCTTCTTTATGAATATTTTCATGAACATTGCTCTGCCAAACTGGCTAACCCTCATTCCTTCACATGCAACTGCTGGTTAATATCCAGTCACAGTTCAATTTCAAACCTGCTGAACCAGTTTAGAAGGAATGAAAGAGAAAAATGAGATTACAACTTTCAGCTGCTCAAGAAGCATGCCAATGCTCCTTCTTTTATCTTAATCACCAGCTCCCACCAGGCAACATAAATGGATATAAATATAAATTTAGATGGCAATATAAGTAGAGTTGTTATAAAAAAAAACAACAACAACTAATAAATAAATACTCAGTTAAATACTCATGGAATTATATTTGTGTATTTTTATATAAAAAATGGGATTATCAAAGAACAGAAGAGATGTATATTCATCATTATATATTTTAACCATATATTTTATAAAGGTGCACAACAGACAAATCAAAATTCTAACTTTCAGATACTATTTTGTCACTTGCCTTGTTTGTACATCCCATGCCCGTTGCAGAGTGGAGATAGCTTTTTCTTCGTACTGTGTTTTTGTATAGACTTGAGATAATAATGAAAGAAATTTTGCTTCCCACTGCAACCATGTGAGATCACTCCCTGCAGTTTAATAAAATTTTAATCAATTTTCATACATACATGCTGCTATTATAAAGTGCTAGGAGCAATGACATTATCGTCAATCTCTCTTAAAATTCCCAGTTGATTATACATTCATGAAAGTACAATTATTTTGATTTACCTTGACGCTCAGTTTCCATGGCAGTGTTAATAACACTTTCTGCATCTTTGTACTTCTTCATCCTGAACAATAGATGGGCTAAATCATACCTAAAAAAAAATTACAGTGATTTCATTTTGCACCGCATGTTTATGAGAATAAAAATGTTCAGATTATAAAAATGTTAATTTTCTTTAACTAATTTTAAAAAATAACCATATTTAGTTTGCATATTTAATACAAGCATATTTTTAGAGTATATTAATTTTAACCTTTCTGTAAATTAGAAAAATTATATAGTCTTTCCAGCATGAAGCCTTGAAGTTAATGACTGTTATACTCCATCTTGTTTGAATCATTGCAATCATTCATGCTATATTAACAATAATGACGGACTGTTATTTTCAATCCAAAATATTTGTTGATTTCTATTATGAATAAAACTATTTTATATTTCTACTGTGTCTGCTGTTTGCACTACAATATCATAAGTCTTATTAAAAGTTTGTTATCCTATATTCTGTTATGATGGGACGAGACCATAATAGGCCTAGTGGGCTATTATGGTCTTGTCCCATTTTTTCAAAGGCTGTCCTATATTCCTTCTCCCTTGAGGTCGATATCTCTGTATCTCACTCTGGAGACTCTTCCTTCACTCATTCTTTCTATATGTTCTCTCCATCTCTCTCTCTCTCTCTCTATAAAGATTGATATAGTCTAAAACAGATATCACCTCAAGTTCTTTTAAAATATCGCTATTTCTATTATATCCAGCTGTTTTGTGCATGAATCTCATTTCAAAGCTTATCAGTCTTTTTCTACCTGCTTGAGTTATGGTCCAGGCTTCTGAACCATATGTTAGGTCTTGCTATTGAGTTATGGATTCTTATTCTTGTTTTCTTGCTTATTACATCTGGATTGAATAGCTGATTAATAGTTTTTGCTATTTTTTTAAACTGGTTATTTTATGTTGCATAAGAAAAGTGGTAGCCTAGATATTTGAATGCATTAATAAATTAAATCTCCAATAAGATTAAATTTGTTAATTACTGTTTTTTTCATGAACTCAGCTAATAAACTAAATTCCTAAATTATTGTTGATTACTGGACTGGTGACCTCAGAACAGTTTTTCAGGTGGCCAGACTCTCTCTCTCTCTCTCTCTTGTGCACGCAAGCACACATCTTTCCAAATGATTGGAAAGATGTGGATTTCAACTACATAGATACAGTTCAAATATGATGAATAGTTTTAAGAGCAATTCAATGGAAGGAGAGTTGGCATCAGTCTCATACATAAATGACAGACCTCATCTTCCTCCCTCTCCCACAAATACACACACAAGACAAAACTAGTTTGTTTATATGTTCATTATGTATTGCTCATTATGTACTTGAACTACTTACTTATTAGAATAATAAAAAACAACAGAAACATTAGACTCACTTCATGACCTCTGCTACCTCAGCATAATCCCAAACAACACCAAATGATCAAATAAAATAAAAGATAATTCATATGAAAACCAAGAGTGGTTTCATTTGCGTTATCATTTGCACTGAACTTCTTATGTTTCCACATTACTCACTCTAGAGAATTTGGCAATATTTAAAACTATCACTTCATTATGCCTGTTCTAGTAGATGTAGCTCTTGTTAAATGACAAAAAGCATTTAGATAAGTATAATATTAAAAACAAACAACTTTAGCAGATAACCAGTAACTATCAAATATATCAACAATAAACTCAATTTAATATAATAAATTAAATTGAGTTTATTGTTGATGTAATGTTTATTGTCAAAGTCCGTTTTTAATTTATCATGTTTAGGATGCTAAATATAAAAATGATATATTTTATATTTAATTTTTTTATTTTATTTATTTTTTAGCATTGAGAGCTCACCTATAGTAACTGTTATGTCGTGTATGTACTGATATTTCCACTTTTTCTTTTCTTTCTTTCTTTTTTTTTTTTTTTTTTTTTTCAATTATTGTATTAAGGACTAACACATTGGATTAAGAAAACACACCAGCAAAAGAGCTACCTCTTTACCTGGAGAATAACAGTTATTATCACTGTAGGCCATAAGGGATTGTTTTGTATATATTACACAACCAGATTAATCTTGAACCATACCAAAGAAAACTTTTGTTGAAAACAATTTTTTATCATATTCCTCTTTTCTGCCTGTCAACCAGTTTGTAACACATAAATCTTGACTTCCTCGCAGAGGAACAGGTCTGACAATACTTTGGTCATAATTTCTTAATTCTCTCCATATTTCCTTATTCTAACAAAACCCAAGTGACCAAATCTGATCACAGTGGTCTAAATGTGATTGTGTCAAGATCTTATAAAGGACAATAACTTTCTTATCCCTACTGGTCAGCATATCTTTTCAACAATCAAAGTGATCTGTTAAGTTGTTTTTTACACTTCCATAAAATGTCCCTGAATTTCAAATCTCTGTCTCCCATCATCCCCAAATCCCTAGCTTCAACACACTGAATTCTGTTCCATTTGTGTAATATATACTGCTGGACTTTGCATAGGTATTTGACAATGACACTGCCTAGAAATCTATTAAAGAAATTAGAGCAAATGAGGGTGGATATAAAGGTGATGACATGGATAAGAATGTCAGATAAACATCAAAGAATACTATATGGAGGAGTAGAATCAAGGAGAAAGAAGTGACAGAGATGTTCCACAGGTTCTGTGCTTGAACCACTGTTATTTAATTTGTAAACTAATGATTATTATTATTATTATTTATATGGGCACTCCATTAAGTCAAAAGACTCATTGTAGGAGACTCACTCTATTCATTAACATAATACCTATCATACATCTCCTTAAACCAAATAACTGTTGGAGCACTCACAACCACCTCTGGCAACCTATTCCAATCATTCACCACTCTCCAAGAAAAGAACCTAGTCTGCACACTCTTAGACAGCTTCCAAGTGTGACCCCCTTTTCCCCCTACTCCCCATGTATTGAAAAATTTCTTCTCTGTCAATCTTATAGTATCCCTTTAATAACTTAAAGGTTGCTATCATATCCCCTCTCCTACGCCTGTTTCACAATTCTGATATCATCAGGATCCTTTGCACTCTCTCTCTCTCTCTCTCTCTCTCTCTATTGTATATGCATCACCATGAAAACCCAGAGACCAGGCGTGTGCACAATAATCCAAGTGAGATTGTATCAAGGCCTCGTAAAAATTACTTTCTTATCCTTACATGTCAAAGTCCATTTCAGCATTGCAATTATCCTCTGAATTGCATTTGCAATCTTTTGCTACATGGCCATTCAACTTCCGATCTATTAAAACTCCAATCTTGGCAGCCTGCTTAGTTTTTTCTAGCATAATCTCCAATACGCCACTGGATATCTCATTACACCAAAGTGCATAACTTTACATTTACTGGCACTGAATTATCAGACATTTTCACATGTCCACAATTCCAACCTATTCAAATCATTCTGCAAGTACTGCATATCAGCAGTATTCCTGATTAACTGGTCTATCTTTCCATCATCAGCAAATGGCACTGTATGTCATCTGTCAAATCCTTCACAATATCATTAATGTCAAGACTGAACCTTGTGGTATACCACTGGCCACCTTAAATCCTGCAGACTCACATCTCCCATATACAGGACTCAACAAATTATGTAAACCCCTACTCGCTGGGAAAAACATTTACTCATCCAAGATCCCTCCCTTTTATTTAATATATGTCCCAATAAAACAAAATGATTAATAGTGCTGTAGTGTGGCTGGAGAAGCTTTTTTTTTTTTATTAAATAAAAAAAGTGTGCAGCTACTTTCTAGTTAGCATCATTAACTTGCCATGAGTGAGTGGGCGAGCATATTTGTCGAGCTCTGCCCATATCTGTCAGTCAGCCATCCTCTTATTCACACTAATATTTTATAATCCAATCTCATATTCTTTGATTTATGCAAGTCTCCCATGCTATATCCTGTGTCAAAAGCCTTAGCAAAGTCCAAAAGCATCATGGCATATCCATTCCCACTTGTCTACTCAATGGTAACATTATTAAAAATGTGAACAAGTTGCTCAACATGACCTTCCCTTAGTAATCCCATGCTGTTCATTGCAAAGTATAGATTCTCTGTAAATCTGTTTTGGTCACTCGTGACATGTGATGACATCTTCTCAAACTTCCTGACATATTCATGATATTTATAAACAAGCACAATACTTCATTTTTGTATCTGTAAAATCATTAAAACCTATTTCACCTCTCAGGTCTGACTCTTCTACACCAGACCTCAAACCCTCCCTTTTGTTACAACCCTGTTCTTTAGAGAACTAATCAATTCTCACATATAATATAGCAGGTCATCCCCTATTCACAATGATTATCATTACACACATTCACTATCTTGCTATTAATGCTTCTTATGCTGTTATCTTCTCTAGTCCGTGTGGTTAGCCTAGTGGCTTCACAACCATATGCCTGGGGTGGGAGTGTCTCAGGTTCGATTCCTGTCGAAGACGTGAGGAACTTCCTCAGGCATAGCCAAGTTAGCCGGTCTTGGGCGCGGGCAGTAGGGTTTTTTCCACCAGTTTATCTGGCGTTTTTCATTCCACAAGCAGGCAAACCGGCCCCGTAAACATACGCTTCTATAACCAAAAACATATTCCCCCCCCCCAGCGGCAGACTAGGCAACAGTTGGATGGGAGTGGTACTGACAAGTAGTTGCATCTAAGTAACATGCGTACCCTGCATAGGAAGCGGGAATAATGCATAGTGAAAGAAGATGCTGTTATCTTCTCTCTCTTTCCTCCTCTGCCCCTATTTATCTGTCTATCTTTTGAATATCAATTCTCTCAGTCTCTTTTCTCACTTCTCCCACTAGTCTTACCAATTTTCTCTCTGTGTCCTTCCACTACATCTATCATTTCACCTATTTCAAACTTTGTTTTTTTTCATATCCCCTCTTATTCTCGTTTACCTTTCACCCTTTCATTATCTCCTAACAACCTCTGGATAATTGACACCAAATCCATTCAAATAAAATACACCTTGCCTATAATGTTCCAGTTCTCCTTCAAATTTAACCCACACATTCACAAATTGTATTTTTTTCCCTAACTCTTCACCTCATCTCCTTTTCATACCCCAAACCCAATTAGGATTTATTCATTTTGATTTATATATATTTAATTATCTTTAATAATAACTAGAATAAGCCATCTTTCTTGTAATGTGTTAAGTTCAATGACCTATCGTGGCTAAGTTGCTTGATTGCACATAAACTAAAATAATGTTCTATGTGTCAACTAAGTACATTTTCTCAGGTCATTTTGTCTGTTTTGTGGAATCTTTCATGCAGTTTCTTGAGGAGAAAAATCCTGCAATTACACTAATCCACCTCCATGTGAAAATACTTTATAGAGGTTCTCTACACCCTAGACATAATTTGAACTCTGGCCTTTTCAACCAAAGGTATCTTATTACCAACTAGCTATTGAGGCTCTTTAACTAGGATATAAGAAAATTAAATCTGTATGTAATTTAAAATAAAATGTTCATATTTATAAATTTAGGGACACAAAAACACACATGTTGAACAGATTATTTTATTAATTACTAATAAAATAAAACTTGACGTTTCGACCCCTGTATTGAGGTCATCATCGGAAGGATACAAGTGTATAAGGAACCAAGCTACATGGTCTAGCCCTGTATACCGGTAAACTAAATCTACGTAGTTAATCCTTTTCCCTTCCCTAGCCTGACCTCTAGTGATAAAAAAAAATAAATAAATAAAAATTATATATATATATATATATATATATATATAAATAAATAAATAAATAAATACAACTACAATAAACTGCTAAAGTCCTCATGTATTAATATTCTTCTGGATTTGTACAGTTCTGATTGTTATAATACGATTTCTTTCAGTTGCTGTTGAATGTTACAAACACTTCACTTTCTGTCTTCTTGTAGTGGGATTTTTCTATGGCTGGTTTAGGGAAAAGGATTAATTAACTACATAGATTTAGTTTACCGGTATACAGGGCTAGAGCATGTAGCTTGGTTCCTTATACACTTGTATCCTTCCGATGACGACCTCGATACAAGGGTCGAAACGTCAAGTTTTATCTTATTAGTAATTAATAAAATAATCTGTTCAACACGTGTGTTTTTGTGTCCCTAAATTTATAAATATGAATGCTGATCACCGTGTAACCTTAAAAGAAAGAATCATCATAATCCATGGAGATGTGACCCACAAGCAGTGCAGCCTCTACGGTAAGCTAAAGATACATGTTTCCTTGTTAACGAATCGCCTAGCCTTTTTGAAACAATGTAGAGACAGCAACGTAATACCTAACTGCATTAAACTAAGAAGTTTAAATCAGCCAAAGCGCTCCATATTTATGCCCGGTTGGAAAAAGCCTTGTTACAAGAACAAATCCACGAGGCACATAAAAACCTAGCAATCACCCAAGCCAAAGTTCTACAACTTAAATTAGAGCTATCTGACTACGTTATTCCAGAAATTTGGGAGATTTTAGACACGATCACAGATGACCCAGCCAAGCACTTATTACTGAAAAACAAAGAAAAATTAGTAAAGAAATTTCAAGCCCTACACCAACAGAAAAGCACAAGACCATCAAGATGCCATAACGAAAGGAACAGCCAATCACAAACCAACATCATAAGGAGCAGCCAATTGCCCACAAATGAAGTTAGGAGCAACCAACCACCATCGGACCACAGCTTAGTTATCAACCAATCAAACCACAATCTCACCCAAGGTGAACTTTCACTGCTAAAGAAAGGTTTGAACTATGCCATTGCTCGGAGGTCAGTGAACAAACTTGATATCATTTATCACATTGAGAGAGGTTTAAGATCCCTCCCCACCAATTTGGCTGATAAAATACGAATGGAAACATCGTATATACTAAATTCAAACCAAAAACTAAGCACTCACTTAAACAAAACCGAAAATCTAGCCCTTAAATCCTTAAAAAATAACCAAGACATTATAATCATGAAAGTAGATAAAGGCAATGCCACTGTCCTTTTAGACTGTACTAATTACATTGAAAAAATTAACCATTTGATATCGGACCACAACACCTACGAAATGGCAAAATACAACCCCACAAAACGTAACAAAAAGAAAACAACTGAATTAATCAAATCCGTCCACACATGGCCCGAAGAAACAACAAAAAAATTAATCATTATGCCCATGCACCCAGAATTTATGGCCTGCAAAAAATACACAAACCAGGCATACCACTATGGCCGATTGTTGAAGGAATTGACAGCCCAAATTATCACTTAGCCAAAAAATTAGCGGCCACACTCAAGGAATTGGTAGATCAGTCCCCTTCCTACATAAAAAATACATAACATTTCATTAATAAAATTAAAAACATTACACTCAACGACCAAGATTTATTAGTCAGCTTTGACATAACTTCCCTTTTCACCAATGTCCCCCAATCAATGACACTATCTTGCTTCTATAGAACATATTTCCACATCATATTTACAGAACATATTTCCCCATGGCTGTACCTTCTTTTTGAAGAACTCAGTTCTTCAAAAAGAAGGTACATCCATGAGCTCACCCCCCCCCCCCAATAGCTAACTTTTATATGGAAGACTTTGAACAACATGCTCTAGCGACAGCATGTCTAAAGCCCAAAATTTGGCTCAGATACGTCGACGATATTTTCGCCATTTGGCCCCACGGCCACGAAACTCTAAATACATTCCTTAGCCACCTAAACAAACAACACAAACATATCCAATTCACCATTGAAATGAAAAAAAAAAACAACTCTCTTCCTTTCCTAGATACACTTGTCACACGTCTTCCCTCTGGCTGTCTCTCTCCTTCTCAGTTTACCGCAAACCTACACACACAGGCCAATACATACACAAAAATTCTTACCGCCACCCGACACAAAACTAGGTGTCATAAGCACCCTTAAACACAGAGCTCTAACCATTTGTTCTAATGAACAAGCTCTAAACTAGGAATACAAAATCATCAACAAAACATTTATAAAAAATGTATACAGTAAAAAAACTATTCACAAGGTCCTCTATAAAGATACCAGTAAGAACAAAAAGATTTCAGGAATGCTATTGCCATTTCTTATGTTAGAGCATTTCTGAAAAAAATAGACAGAACACTACCCAAATACAACATTAAAACCACCTTTAAACACCCAAATAAGTTAAGACACCTACTCAGTTCTTCTAAAGATCCCCCTTCCACACTTAGCCCACCCAAGGGTATACAAAATACAATGCACACGTAACATACCATACTATAGGGGAAACAGAGCGAACTAATCCAATCAGACAAGACGAACACAAACGACAAATTAATTATCTCCATTTTGGAAAAACCGGCCTTTCTGACCACGCACTCCAAACATACCACATAATTGATTTGAAAAATACTGAGTCCCTACACTGCACCAAAACCACGTTTGAAAGAAAATTTAAACAGTCATGCGAAATGCTCAAAATGCACAATCCAAGTCTCAACAATAATGATGGCCTAACCATTTCAAGAATGTGGAGGACCCATCTACAACCTGTATAGCAACATAAACTAGCCATAGAAAATTCCCACTACAAGAAGACAACCTAGTGAAGTGTTTGTAACATTCAACAGCAACTGAAAGAAATCATATTATAACAATCAGAACTGTATAAATCCAGAAAAATATTAATATATGAGGACTTTAGTGGTTTATTGAAGTTGTATTTATTTATTTATTTATCATCATCATCAAATTCCTGCCATGTACACTCAAGGGATGTACAGGATATGATAGTACTACATGAAAAAAATTACATCATTACTAACTTCCTATCTACAATTTTCTATCGTCTAAGGCATTTTGTACCGTATCAATCCACCTATATCTTGGTCTTCCTCTGGGTCGTTTTGCTACCAACCTGGCAGAGAACACTTGTTTTGCTAATCTTTCTTCACCCATTCTGTTAAAGTCACCATACCACCTGAGATTAGCTCTGTTAACAAATTCCTGGATGCTGAAAATGTCAAGTTCTTTCCTAATATCCTTGTTTTTAATATGATATTGCCATTGATGCCATCTGTTCACACCTCTAATCTTTCTCAGGACTCTCATATATCAGATCTTATATTTCTATCGTCTAAGGCATTTTGTACCGTATCAATCCACCTATATCTTGGTCTTCCTCTGGGTCGTTTTGCTGCCAACCTGGCAGAGAACACTTATTTTGCTAATCTTTTTTCACCCATTCTGTTTAAGTGACCATACCACCTGAGATTAGCTCTGCTAAAGCATTCCTGGATGCTGACAATGTCAAGTTCTATCCTAATATCCTTGTTTTTAATATGATATTGCCATTGACGCCATCTGTTCACGCCTCTAATCTTTCTCAGTACTCTCATATCTGCGGTCTCTAGTCTTTGGTCAAGTGTTTAACTTCTGACCCAGGTCTCAGATCCATAAGTTAAAACTGGTTTGAACACTGTCTTGTATACAGCTAATTTACTGTTCCGACTAATTTCTCTCTTATTCCATATGAATTTATTCAATTGACTTCCCAACATACCAGCTTTGCTGATTCTGTTGTCTATTTCTAGATTGAATTTACGATCTTCACTAAAAATCGTGCCTAAGTAGCTGAAATGTTTTACTTGTTCCACAGGTTCTTCTTTCACAACACAGTTGACATTTTCAATGATTCTGCCTATTTTTTTTGTCTTTGTCTTTTTCTTGCTGACCTTCATACCATATCTATTATAACAGTTATTCAATTTAGTCAGAGAATCTTGCAGACATGTAGCGGATTTATTTAGAAATATAACATCATCAGCATAAAGCAAAGAGCTGACATTAACATCTCCAATTTTGATATCATGTTTAATACCACTTTCCTTCATAATGTGATCCATATAGATAATGAATAACAGAGGGGATAATGTACATCCTTGTCTCACACCAGATTTAACATTAAACCATCTTCCTGTACTTCCTTCAATTCTAACTGCTGACTTACAACTCAGATAAAGACTACGTATTGCTTGATATAATGCCCCATTGACACCATATAACTGCAGTGTTTTGGATAGCTTCTCTCTTGGCACCATGTAGTATGCCTTTTCCAGATCGACAAAACTTAAATACAGATCTTTATTATATTCCCATGCTTTCTCGACTATTTGTTGTAAAGTGAAGATCCAATTCTGACAGCCTCTATTTGGCTTGAATCCAGTTTGTTCTTGACCCAGCTTTTCTTCCACAATTCTTCTCAACCATTTCTCAAGTATACGTGCATAGATCTTGCCAGGAACACTTAGTAGGGAAATACCTCTGTAATTCTCACATTCAGTTTTATTTCCCTTTTTATACATGGGTACTATGAGAGCTCTACTCCAATCATCGGGAATTCGTCCCTCTGTCCAGGCTTTATGAACTACTATTCAGTTCAGCCACTGTAAGACTTTAATACCACCACACTTCAGCATTTCTAGTCACCATTTTCTACTTCAAGTATGGATATGTATTCCTGACTGCATGCGTGGTCAGTGTTTTTTACCACTGTGCTGTCATCATGCTTGTTTCATTTAGCAGTTTTTCAAAGTAATTACTCCATACTTCAAAGATATCATTTTCTTCGGTTTTCATGTCACCTTTATCATCTCTTATCATCCTTTTACAGCACTCTTTCCTCCATTTCTAAGTTTCTTCAACAACCTCCAGAATATTTTGCCGCCTTCTTGATATTTATTTTCTATATTCTTGCCAAAGTCTTCCCATGACTTTTGTTTAGCTAGTTTTAAACCATGTTTAGCATTCCTGCATTTGTCTCTGTATTCTCTAAAAGCACAAGCTGACTAATTTGCCAGGATTTTTTGATATGCTTTCTTCTTTTCTTTCACTGCCTCTTTAACTTCCTGTGTCCACCAGGGAGTTCTGATTTTTTATCCTTGCAGACAACTTCACCACATGCCTCTCTAGCTGAATCAATCAGGGCTCTCATCAAGGCTTGCCACTCAATCTCCAAGGTTTGATTCCTGTTCTCAAACTCTTTCATTTTTTTCTTCAATAATCTTTGTGTATGTTAGTCTACAGTTCACATCTGAGAGCTGCTCAACTTTTATTCGCTTAAAACTTTCTTACATGTTATTCTTTTCAATATGAAATTCAATTTTATCCTGCTCAAGACTAAATAGTGATCACTTCCAATTTCAAATCCACTGTACACTCTGGTGTCCTGCACCAGGGAGAAAAGATCACTATCAACAATAACATAGTCAATGAGACTTTTCTTATTCCTTGCCTCTTCTCTCCATGTGAATTTGTGCACATTTTTATGTTGGAACATGGTGTTAGTAATAACTAGTCCATGTCCTGAGCAGAAATTCAACAGTTATTTACCATTATTATTAGCTTTGCTCTTTTCTTCAAATTTTCACAAAATATTTTTGTATGTCTCACAATCATTTCCTACTCTGCTATTTAGATCCCCAACAAGGACCAACTTTTCCTTTTTCATTGTGTCAGTTGCTTTTTCTAAAGCATCAAAAAATTCCTCGACTTCTACCTTAGTAGATCCTTCTGTGGGACCATAGGCACAAAGTCTCATTGTCCAGTTCCCCATTCTCATATTTGCCCACATTACTCTACTTGACACTGCCTGCCATTCAAGAAGATGAGCCTCGTATTTTGTGTTGAATACTATGGCTACTCCTTCTTTTCCTTGATTGTCATTGCCTGAATATAACATTTTGTTTTTATTGCTCAGAGAGATCTCACCAGTTTTTGTCTTTTTTATTTCAGTCACCCCTATTATGTCGATCTGGTACTTATCTAATTCCTCAGCTAGCTCCATTTCTTTGCCATTCAGGCTTCTCATGTTGATAGTACCGATCTTTAACTTTGGTGATGTTGAGTTGGGGTGTGTTTTCAGATTTGTTCCAGTAGCTGACTTTTCGCTGTTCGACCTGGTTCCCTGGCGAAAACAACGGAGGGCTTGTTTAACCCGGTGACACTCCAGCCAGCATGAAATTTTGTCATGTTATATCATCATTTTGTATTTTGGTTTAACCAATAGGAATACAATTTGGTCGGCTAAATCCCAAATTGCCAGCCCATCCTCGTTCATTCAGTATCCAAGTAGATCCCCAACAGGGTGCACCACGAGAAGGTGAGGATTGGACATTAGGTCAGAAGCCCTGGTCAGTTCTCCACATTCCTTTAAAGGCTATGTGGAGGTCTCCTCTCAGTTATACAGCTTTGACCCTTAAGCACCCCTTCTTTATTTATATATATATATATATATATAATTTTTTTTTTTTTTAATCACTAGAGGTCAGGCTAGGGGAAAAGGATTAATTAACTTCGTAGATTTAGTTTACCGGTATACAAGGCTAGAGCATGTAGCTTGGGTCCTTATACACTTGTATCCTTCCGATGATGACCTCAATACAGGGGTCGAAACGTCAAGTTTTATTTTATTAGTAATTAATAATATAATCTGTTCAACATGTGTGTTTTTGTGTCCAATGCTGATCACCATGTAACCTTAAAAGAAAGAATTAAAATAAAATGGATAAATTATATTAATAATTAAATATTATTTTCAAATTTTATTGTTTTTAAATGTTTTTTTTTGTTATTGAATTTGCAGGGCATTTTATATTTACCATGATTATTATTTATGAATTGTATTTGTAATATACTGAATATAAATAATTTGTGTATTTATTATTTAAGTTCCTGTGATTTTTTTTTCTTTGTAATCCATCTTTTCTTACATATTAGTTAGCTATAAGAAAGCCAAATAAGCTTGGCTTTCTTATCGCTAACTCTTCTTAGGTGGTAAGTGATTTTTGTCACATGGAATAAGATTCTACCCTGTTTACTAGAATCTCTTGAGGCAGCTTGAAAAACCATATTTGATCTCTAGAGCAGAGGAACCAGAATATCTAACCTGGGTCCATCCATGATACACTGAATGTACACAGAATTACAGCCTTTCATAGGCAAGATTTACATAATTTGAATTAGCAATGATTAGTTATATTATCATATTCTGCTAAGTCTGTCAAAGTGTTCTTTTTATCTTGGAGGTTAAAAAATCATATAACCTCTGTATATGACTTCTAATCCACCTTCAACTGAAAGTTTACAAAATTTCTTTGTATCTGTAAAGTCTTTCCAACCTTTTGGTTGGAAAGACCTGGAGAATTACAGAACATAACATTTAATTAAGAAGCCAACATGGTTGACTGAATGGATAGATACCCGCTCTTCAACCAACAGGATGTGGATTCAAATCCTGCTATGGGCATGGATGTTTGTGAATGCCTTTAGGTGGGAGATGAATTTCATCACACAGTGTGTGAGACTGACTATCATCCCTCTTATTATAGGCTTAAAGTCAGTGGCGTAGCTAGAGCTTTTGCTGCCTGGGGGTAGTCCCTGAGTTTGCCACCCCTCTCAATACACACCAAAAATATTACAAAAAGTCAAAATGACATAGGGAAAGAAATTAAAACACTATGTTTATGTTTATTTTAGTTGTAAGTATAGTTGTTGAAAACTAAATATTAATTAAGTAATAAAATTACTAAGTTAAAATAAATAGAAGAATCATTGAAAAATAAAATTGTGTCTCACGTGAAAAGTGTCGCCCAGGGAGGACCGCTCTCCCCACCTCCTCTGCACCCCCCCCCCCCCTAGCTACTACGCCACTGCCTAAAGTAATTTGAAAAAGTTCCATGTTTGGTCACTAAAGTAGGGATCCCAGATCATGCAAAAATAAATTAGTAAATATATACAAAAAATTCCTTAGCCCATTCATTATACTAATGTACTATAGGTTTACAGCCCTTCATAGATGGCAGTCACATAAAAAAAAGAAATTTTTTAAGTATAATAAGGCATAATTAAAGCAAATAAAACTTTCAAAATTTTTATTAGTGACAAACTTTTTTACCTAGTATTGCAGTTATCTTCTATACAAAGATAGATTACAATAAGTTTAAATAAATGAAACAGAATAGAATAGAAGAGAATGTTTAAATTTTAAGTTAACAGTAAATTAAGTTAACACACGATGCGAGTGCATGACATTACAAGTAGTAAGTTAGATATAACCTGCCTTAAGAGTTCAACAAGTCATAAATATATAATAATAATATATATTACACAAAAAAATAATAATAAGTAAGAGTGATATTAGATGTTTAACAGAATCTCTTACCAAAAGTGGGAAAAAAACCCAACACGATCGTTCCAATTTCAGTTTGGTTTCTGGAGCTGAGTTTTAATAGCTCACTTTGTAAAGTCTTTCCATTAAGAAAGCTTTGGTTAAGGACTTTAATTTTTCTCTGCTGAACTCTGTGCCAGATAGAGATAACACACTGAGCAAACAATGACTTTCGTATGAGTACAAAATGAGACAGCACAGTAAACTCCAGTACAGAACAAAACTTATCATGAGGACAACACAGAAAAGAATGTAATTTTTGAAGGTTCAAATCAGGGCTAAAGGAGACTTCTAAGTTTTCAGAGTATGGAAGTTTGCTTATCCTTTCCAACCAGCTTAAATATAAGGAATAGAAACTCTATGAACATCTTGATCGATATTAAAATTTTCCATTATTTATTCTGTCAGGTAAGTATCATCACCATTACAATGAAATGTGGATTTAACAAAACTGTTGTTATTTATAACAAGAGAGCACATCTGTGGAAGAAAGATGTGAATATGGTGCATTAAGGTTTTGATGGTGCCTAACTTTTTGATAGAATGGTGATGATGATGATGAGAGTTAGCATTCGAAATGTATCTTCCAATGCCAGTTTTGTTCCTGTAGACAGAGAATTCAAGACTGCTATTCAGATGTCTTAGTATTTAAAAAAAAAAAAAAAAAGATATATTTAGACATCTGAATCTGAAAGAGAAAAAAATTATCAGATATTCTTAGCATAAACCGTATCCTGTACTGAATTATCTTATGCAGAAATGTTTGAAGTTCTGACAGAGATAAATTATAGACGGTGAAATACTGTCAAGGCCATGTATCTATACATGAATGCTTATTTAGGCATAAGTGCTGATTTACACTCATATTAAAATTTAATGAAATGATGTTGAAAGTTTATTTTCCACTTGGTTAGAGTATAATAAATTTAGTTTAATCCTTTATCCAAGTGTGAGCAAACAAAGTTTGCGCCTGAAAGTATCTTCAGGACTGGGTTAAGGTGGTACTACACCAGGGCAACTCGTTGCAAAGGTGGAGCAAGCTACCAACACTCCTATCCTAGTATCTCCCATAATGCAAAACACATCTCCTTGCGGATATGTCTAATGTTATGCATTAAGGGAAGGGCCACTACCCAGACCGGTTTCGACCTTTATTGAGGTAGAATGGGAGTTCATGTCTCTCATCATTGGCCTTTGGAGAATAAAGCATGCTGAGGATCAGCAGACAGTAAAAGAGGAGTATGATATAAGATAGAGTAGGATAGTAGGAGGTAAAAAGAGGCCTCAGTCAACCTGTTTAGCCTTATTGGCTAATTGGTCTGTAACATGTAATCTCAATTTACCTGTTCAGAAAAGGTTAAACATAGACTTTTGTCTCTAGTTCTCATATTATTTTATCTAAAGTAATGATTTACTCCAGTATTAATGGAAGTTCTTTTTATGTTACTAAATATAATATCCTTATTTTTATTCCAGGTATATATATATATATATATATATATATATATATTTTTTTTTTTTTTTTTTTTTTTTAACAGGATATAAATAATAGGACTTGTTTAAATATTTATTTTAAATCCAAAATAACGGGACTTAAGGTCCGGTAAGTAGGAATGAATAGGAACTTACTGAGGAACTCGTATACCTGGTACCACTGGGACTTAGAATGGGGAAGAGACTGGCCCGGGAGATGCCGCTCACGAGGAGCAGCACCGCCTCGCAGTAAGCCTTCGCCGCCCGGGTTCTCAGCTCTCCCCCCCTTGTTTGGAGTAAAGAGACCGTGCCAGCGAAAGCTTTGTGGCTAGGGGAAACAGAGTGGTTATTCTTTTTTCTGGGGTGGGGGGGATGGTGGTTTTTTTTTTTGGGTTCTAAAGAGATATACAGGGCTTGATGCGTCCCTGTATAAGAAAGCATATTATCGGTGGTTTGCAGTATTGATTCACAAATTTAAAGTCTCCTAGTAAGTGCCTTTCTTGTGCAAGAAATTTGTGTAAGTAGAAAAAGAAACCTTTTCTTATTCTTGCATACATTAAATTTGCGTCTCGTACCTGGGATTTTTTCCGTACTTTCCAGATGTGATATTTTAGTACATTGATTAGGAAGATAGTGAACTTTTGGGTTTTTTGGACTGGTGGCGGGAATTGTAGTCGTACTACCTCTTCTACTGTCAGCATGGGGATTCCCAATGCTGTGCTGAGTCTCCGCCAGATGCGTTGGGCTGGTGGGCAAAAATAAAAGAAGTGGTCCACCGTTTCCACGTCCCGGCAGACATCGCAGAATGGGTCGCAAGGGTTAGGTACATACCGGGATTTCACCTGTTTCACCGGGAGCCGCCCGTAGGCTATTCTCCAGGCTAGATCCCGATGAAAAGGCTGTCCCCAGCTATTTTTGATGTTTCTGAAGAGAATTTCATTATTTGTACTAAGATTGGGTGTATCACGCCTGGAAAGTTGGAAGAAATCCCAGTATACTGCTTTGGGTTTGTGTGTGAGGATTGCTATTCCTCTGTCTCTGAGTGTTGTGATCGATTTCACTACTGTACGGTACCACTTGGGCACCCCCCTTGCGCGGGGTCCAGCATAGTCCGTGATCCCAAAGAGGGGGAGGAAAAGTCCTATAAAATATCTAATTAGTAGGCCAGAAATGTGGTTGGAGTTTAAGGCCTTCCGTACGGTTTTGAACGTGTTTGCTTGTAGCAAGCTTCTGTGATCGGGCAGAGCATAACCCCCTTCTTCCTGTTTGAGTTGTAGATATTCTTTCTTTACTTCGCGTTTTCTCCCATTCCAGAAGAAATCCAGGAGTTCTTTTGATAATTTATTTTCTTGTGCCAGTGTGATGCCTGTGATATTGACAGTGTGCATCAGCATTGGGGTGACGATTGTTTTTATTACCGTCGCTCTGCCATAAAAGGAGAAGAAGGTTGGTTTGAACAGCCTTATCCTTTCCCTGCTTGTCTCCTGCAATTTTTGGATTGGTAGTGCTAGGGTGTCTGAAAAGGGCACGCCTAGTATAGTTAGAGGCTGTGTCTGTAGCGTTAAACCGTAGGGAAGTCCAGTGCTATGGAAATTTCCGAAACTTTTGATTTGGGTTTTTTGTGCGTTAACGCGTAGACCACTGACTATGCTGAATTTTTGCAGCGTGTGCAGATAGATATAGATGGACTCAGAGTCTCTGAGTGTAGCCACTACATCGTCTGCATATGCCACTATTTTGCATTGTCTGGAGCCTTGGGGAAGTGGAATACCGTTAATTGCGGGGGTGTTATCAATTCTTTTGATTAGGGGTTCTAGTACTAGGGAGAAGAGGAGGGGGCTTAGCGGGCAGCCTTGCCTAACCCCTCTCTTTATGCGGATTGGTTCTGTTAGAAACCCATTAATAGATAGTTGGGTCGTGGCTTCCGCATACATGTTTTTAATTGTACGCCGAAGTCTCGGGCCCACGCCTGTTTTTAGTAGGATGTTCTGCAAGTACCTGTGGTTGACGCTGTCAAACGCTTTCTCCAGGTCGGTGGAGAGAAGTGCCAGGGGGTATTTTTTCTCTTTGGCCAGTTTGATCAAGTCTCTTAACAAAAAGAGATTGAATTCCATAGATCTACCAGGGATCCCATAGACCTGTGAGCTTGTTATTATTTTTTCGATACCACCCTTAAGGCGCGTGCAGATAATTTTTGCAAAAATCTTGTAGTCTACGTTGGTTAGGGAGATTGGATGCCAGTTATTCGACAAAGTCCGATCTTGGTCTTTCTTGGGGATAAAGATGGTGTGGCTCTTAACGAATTCCTCGGGGATGTTTCCCGAAGTGAGGAATTCGTTAAAGATGTTTATTAACGCTGCCAATGCAAATTCCCAGATAGATCTATAGAATTCTATCCCCAGTCCGTCTGGCCCTGGGGTCTTCTTTGTTTTCATCATTCTGTACGTGGCCTTTAATTCGGCTGCAGTTATCGGCCTGTCCTGTAGGGCACTAAGATGATCGGGAAAACGTGTTGCGTCCCACTCACTGAAGTCATCCGTGCCCTGCCGGTCAGAGAAGATACCGATATACTGCTGATGAAAGTGACCGAGTATTTCGTGGGTTGAGCGTAAAATCTGGCCCTTCTCCTCGATCTGGTGAATCGTTTTCTCATCATTAGCCGCCACCCGTTGTTGGTTGTAGAATGCGGCGGAAGGTGTTTCCAAATGTCTGAGATAGAGTCTCGTTCGAAAGTCGAGGTCCTCGACTCTACTCTGCCGCTCTTGCTGCAGTTCTATTTCTACTTGTCTGATGAGATCTCCGCAGGGAACTCCGCTCCGTTCGTTTGTCCGGTACCAGCCGAGTTCCCTGTAGAGATCCCTCAGCCGTTTGCGTTTTTGGTAGGCCCTTTCGCGTCCACATTTTTGGAACAGCTCCCTAGCCTGCCTCTTGAAGGTCAGCCAGTTTTCCCAGTCCCAGTTGGTGTTTGTCCATCCGTCACAGAGGTTCTGTAGCTGGTCGCTGAAAAGACTGGGGAAGGTAGGAGGGAGCCTCCAAGGACCTCTGGCTGTTTCCATCACCTCTGGGAGCGTGATTTTTAGTATGACCATCTTGTGGTCGGTTGTCAAGTTATGCACTGCGGTGTGACATATCCTCTGAACATATTGTTCCAGGTTTTGGGACACGTACACCCTGTCTAGTCTTGTCGATATCTGGCCGCGGCCCCACGTAGTTTCTACTTTGGCGGGGTTATTCCGCCTCCAGATATCGACGAGGTCAAAATTTATACAGCATCGATTTAAAGCGGCAATGCCGCCAGTTCCGTTGTTTGCGTTCCCGCCTATTTTGTCTAGACGTGTGTCTTCCACACAGTTCCAGTCTCCTGCAACTATTAGGTGTTCTGCTCCCAGGAGATAGTTTTCAAGGGCAGAGAAGAAACCACTTCTGTGGTATGGATTGTTCGGGGCGTAAACTGCAGCAAGTCGGATGGTACGGCCACCGTACTTCCAGTCCACCGTTACTAGGCGTCCTGTGGCGTCTTTTTGGACGTTGAAGAACCCCCCCGCGATTGGGGGGCGAATTAGTATCCCCACCCCTCGCGAGTGAGCGTCCCCGAAGCACCAGTAGCTGGTGACCGGATAGCTTCTTGAGAAGTTCTCCATGTCCCAATGCTTATAGAAATGGGTTTCTTGTATCAGGAGGATATTAATTTTGTGTGTTAACATTAGCCTCCAGACAGCGCTTTGCGCAAAGGGGTTGTGTAGTCCGTTAGTGTTTAAAGTTGCGATTTTAACTTCCATGTTGGTGTTAGAATGAGGGGGGGGGCGTTATCTGGTGTTTGTTTTATGAAACCCAGTTCTGGTTCCTCGTCGGAGCTGGTTGCACTTTGAGCATCCGAGACAATGACAAGCCTGTCTGTAGAGTCCCTGTCTTCGTCAGAGTCCATTTCGTGGACTTGGGGTTGTGCCAATTGATCCATTACTGGGGGTAGGCTCTCTAACATTGTAACGTCATTGTCGAGGGGCTTTGCGCCTATTGTTCGACGTTGACCTGTGGTCTCTGTTTCGTCCTCCGATGACATCATGCTGCTTTGTTTCGCTTTTTTCTTTTCCTGTGATTCCGTTTCTCTTGCGCGCTTTGTTGGGGCACTGGGTGTGACCTCTTCCTCTTTCCTGCAAGCTTCATGGTTTGCCACATTGATGCTGGTGATGTTCTGTGTGTGGCGGCTTGCCTTGGGTATCTTTGGGGTTTTCGTTTCCGTTGCTGCTTCCTTTTCAGCCTGCTGGCCGAGCTCCGGAAAATCGCTCCTTGATATTTTCTCAGGGTTCCCGATGGGCATTGCCCTAATCGGTGTTATGGTCCCTCCTGTTGCTTCTGAGTGTGTCTTGTACGGACATGTGTCCAATTTGTGGGTCAGAGCCCCACACTTAATACAGGGTTCTGTACAGCTTTCCATTTTATGCTTTGACGATTTGCAATTTCTGCATTGTATTCGAGGGCAATCTGCCCCAAGGTGTTCCTCCGAATTACATCTAAAGCATCTTTTTTTCACACCTGGGTAGTTCACCATTACCCTCGTTCCCCCCAAAAAAACAAAATTGGGGACTTCTTTTTTCATGTCAATCTGGATTTCAACATCTCCTGTTTTCCATCCTTTATAGTCTGCATACTCCATTGCTTTAATCTCGTGAATTTCCCCCCATTGGCTAAAGAATTTCTTGACTTCAGGTTCGTTCTCTAGGTATTCTAGTGGAAACCTGGTTATTTTTAGCGTTTTTCGTAGGCTCCCTACTAGAAACGGTCTGATTGTTTGTCCACAACAAATGAAACCCTCTAATAATTTCTTTTTTGTTTGTTCGCTTTTGACCACTATTTGAAATCTATTGTTTCCATAAGGTATAAAACCGTATATATTTTCAGCCCCTACTGTTTCGATTAGAGCTCTCGCTAACGCCCGCTGATCTACGGGCTTCGTGAGCTCGATACCGAGCGTCCTAGTTCTAGGCAAAAAATGCGACATGGTTACAGAAATTCCTGACTACTGGGTGTAGAAAGGGAATGTAAGGGAGGGCAAAATCGAGGAACGTTGGGCGTTCCTCGCCGCAAACAAAGCGATACCAGAATAGACGGATAAAACAGGCAATAAAAGGAAAAAAAGGTCTTACCAAAGCTGGGGAACTACTGCGGAATCTGAGCATGGAGCTCTCTTTTCAGGCCGTTGAAACTGGATCTTCTTGAGAGGTAGACGTCTGCCTTCGGCTGGAGCTTTCTCGGGGGTCCTCGGGAACTGTCTCTGGAATCCGCTGCGTTCTGCCGATGTCGATAGTGAGGTCTCTTCAGTGGGAGCCAGGCCCAAGTTGAGATATCAGGAAGAAGCATTAGCAGGTCATCTCCACCTATAGGAATTGCCAATTGGTGTGCCACCCTTTTTTAATAAATTACTCTGGATTTAGAGAAAGATGTTGAAAGTTTATTTTCCACTTGATTAGAGTATAATAAATTTAGTTTAATCCTTTATCCAAGTGTGAGCAAACAAAGTTTGCGCCTGAAAGTATCTTCAGGACTGGGTTAAGGTGGTACTACACCAGGGCAACTCGTTGCAAAGGTGGAGCAAGCTACCAACACTCCTATCCTAGTATCTCCCATAATGCAAAACACATCTCCTTGCGGATATGTCTAATGTTATGCATTAAGGGAAGGGCCACTACCCAGACCGGTTTCGACCTTTATTGAGGTCTCTTCAGTGGGAGCCAGGCCCAAGTTGAGATATCAGGAAGAAGCATTAGCAGGTCATCTCCACCTATAGGAATTGCCAATTGGTGTGCCACCCTTTTTTAATAAATTACTCTGGATTTAGAGAAAGATGTTGAAAGTTTATTTTCCACTTGGTTAGAGTATAATAAATTTAGTTTAATCCTTTATCCAAGTGTGAGCAAACAAAGTTTGCGCCTGAAAGTATCTTCAGGACTGGGTTAAGGTGGTACTACACCAGGGCAACTCGTTGCAAAGGTGGAGCAAGCTACCAACACTCCTATCCTAGTATCTCCCATAATGCAAAACACATCTCCTTGCGGATATGTCTAATGTTATGCATTAAGGGAAGGGCCACTACCCAGACCGGTTTCGACCTTTATTGAGGTCTCTTCAGTGGGAGCCAGGCCCAAGTTGAGATGCATTATGGGAGATACTAGGATAGGAGTGTTGGTAGCTTGCTCCACCTTTGCAACGAGTTGCCCTGGTGTAGTACCACCTTAACCCAGTCCTGAAGATACTTTCAGGCGCAAACTTTGTTTGCTCACACTTGGATAAAGGATTAAACTAAATTTATTATACTCTAACCAAGTGGAAAATAAACTTTCAACATCTTTCTCTAAATCCAGAGTAATTTATTAAAAAAGGGTGGCACACCAATTGGCAATTCCTATAGGTGGAGATGACCTGCTAATGCTTCTTCCTGATATCTCAACTTGGGCCTGGCTCCCACTGAAGAGACCTCAATAAAGGTCGAAACCGGTCTGGGTAGTGGCCCTTCCCTTAATGCATAACATTAGACATATCCGCAAGGAGATGTGTTTTGCATTATGGGAGATACTAGGATAGGAGTGTTGGTAGCTTGCTCCACCTTTGCAACGAGTTGCCCTGGTGTAGTACCACCTTAACCCAGTCCTGAAGATACTTTCAGGCGCAAACTTTGTTTGCTCACACTTGGATAAAGGATTAAACTAAATTTATTAATGAAATGAATACAGCAGAAAGAGAAATCATTAAACATCAGGTTTAATCATTCCAATATTTGGTCTCTGTCACAGAGACATCTTCAGGAATACAATATTAAAATTGTAATAACACATACAAAACAATAAATGGAAGAAATAAGACTATTTTAAAAGCCTCAAGTCCTATGAGGAGGAAACGTGTGTGTGAACTGTTTGTCAGACTTAGCAGTTGGGTAGGAGACCTAGGACTTAAAATTTCCCCATCTTGGGAAGTTTAACCAACCATATTTATTTAGATTAAATCTGCTGCTGATTCTGAAAAAAGAGTCTTTCAAGTTTGTATTTGCTTTGATGAAGTATAGTAGTTTTATTCCATCTGATCCTGTGCAAGGTATCCAAGGCATGGTCAGCTAGACCTGACTGACCATAGTTGTGGCAGCAGATGTATTTTGTGTTCATCAAGGCAGACGTTAGCAGATCACCCAGTCTGACCATAATATGATAAGTTGCAAGAACAGGGAACCTTGTACACACCTGGAACAGAGAGAAGAGAGAAAGTAAATCCTCAGAAGAGCAGAGAAGGAAAACCATCTTCAAATGAGGCTTGAAAGCAGTGCAGAGATTATATTTCATTAAAGTTCTGGCTATTTTTTATGAAATGCCCTGGATATAGGGAATAGGTATGGCATTATTGTAGTCTGTTGAGAGATATATGTGAGGAACAGATAATTTTTAGATCTTTTTGGCATTATAACCATTGGACCGGAAGGTTTGGCAAATAAAGACAGATCAGTTGTAAGGGAAGCCTGAGTAGAACAGAGGTTGGAGGCTCTGTTTATTATTATTATTATTATTATTACCCCAAGATCTCATGGAGTCAAAGACTCATCTAGGAGGTCCTTTTATCACACATACACACACATATCTCATCATACCAAGCCTTAAACACACTCAAACTCCTTGCAGACACCACACTCTCAGGCAAGGCATTCCAATCATTCACAACTCTGCACGAAAAAAACCTGCTTCTCACTCCCCTACTCACACCCTCTTTATACAGTTTCCAGGGATGACTTCTGGTTCTCCCCTGATCTCCAACTATTCTCTGTAGAACTTCTCCACCATTGATCTTATAACAACCCCTTACCAACTTGTAGGTCTCTATCATATCTCCCCTCTTCCTCCTCTCCACCAGACTCTGCAAATTACATCTCAATCTTTCCTCATACTCAACATTCCAGAGGTCAGAAACTACCTTAGTCAGTCACCTTTGGACCCTTTCCAACATCTCTTCATCCTTTCTGAAAACCAGGTGACCAAATCTGGGCACAATAGTCCATGTGTGGCCTAATCAAAGCCTTATACAATGGAACAAGAATCTCCCTACTTCTACATGTCAGTGTCCTCCGCATCATTCCCAGAAGTCTTTGTGTTGTCTTCACAATTTTGGTGATGTGTCCCCTAAATTTTAGATCCTTATCCACTATCACCCCCAGATCTCTTATTTCCTCTACCTCCAACAATATATTCTCACCAAGCATAAATTCTGCATCACATCTTTGTTTTCCAAATTTTAAAACCTTACATTTTGCAACATTGAACTCACATCCCCATTTCCGTGCCCAATCACTCAATTTATTCAAGTCTTCTTTCAAGGCCACAACATCTTCACTACTCTTTGGTTCGTCCCAACTTTGCATCATCTGCTTTTGATGACACAATCAAAATATTGTTGGGGGGGGGGGGAGGATATGGAAAAGTTTATGTATGTATCTACCTGTGTGGGTGGGGTTTCTGTAAACTGAGAAAGAAAGGGTGCCATTGGGCACCCTTTCTTTCTCATGTGATTAGAGTATCTAAAAAAAAAGGTGGCTATTGTGATTTTATTTTTCTATAGTGAACTGGATTCTGGAGGTGCTGGCTGTTGAGGTGGAAAGAATTGAATGTGCCTGACCCATGTGGCCAAACAGAGAACACATCATCAATATATCTTAACAAAATAGAAGGTTTGAGAATGGCAGCATCAAGAGCATGTTTTTCAATATGTTCCATATAGAAATTGGCCAAAGGGAGTACCTTCTATCTGCTTAAATAAGGTGTCCTTTCAAGAGAAGTAACCAGTCTGGATGGCAAAATTAAAGAGATCAATAATGTTTGGGAGGGGGGAGGACATTTTTCAGTAAATTAAAATTGTCAGAAAGGGGGATATTTATAAATAAGAAGATGACATCGAAGCTTTTCATTAAATTTTATTATGAGTATATCACTCAATGAAATATGTGACTGCACAGCAGCTGCCTCAATTTATTTACATAATTCATGTTGACATTTGAAAAAAAAGAAAAAGATATTCTGTGAGACATTTTATGACTTGAGAAAAATCTTTTTCTGATTTTACATAAGTTGCATAATTCCATTACTCCTCCCCCCCTCCCCCGCAAAAAAACTTTCTGCATGAGTATGTTATTTTGAGGATATTCTTAGCATCTAATTGAAATTCCCTTCATTCAAAATCTCATGCTTTTCTAAATAAAGAAAAATAAACAAATCCGCTAATGCATTTTATTCCCCAACAAGAGTAGAGAGGGCTCATTTAGCCCTAACTAACTTTTTGAAGATAGGTGGGTATCCAGTCTCCATCCTTCATGTCTTCACTAATAATGAGCACTGCAACTGATTAAATCAAAGCTTTTCAGGAGAGAGACAGCTGCAGCCATCTCATGGCCCTAAATACTAACATTTGTACTACTGTCTGTAATAGTGTGAGTTCTACGGTTAATTTTTTTTTTTTTATAATGCAGAGGTAAACCTGAGTTTCTGAGAGAAAAATTTTACTTGAATACATAAGTTTCTGTGGTTTAGCAGTTCCATAGACAGCTTCCGGCATTGAGACCGCATGTTTTAAGATAAATAACGAGTTTAATAAAATATAAATTCCTTGGAGGTCTCCATTAATAATAATAATAATAAGCCTACAAGTTTCATAAATCATCAAGCTTACACTGCCAGAGGTTTTAGCAAAAGTTGTACAGAAAAGAGACTAGAAACAATTAACTACACATATTAGATATTATCACAACATTGGTATGGCCAGGTTTCACATATGGAAGTTAGACTTGGATATTCAAGAAGAGAGTAAGACAACAGATAATGGCCTTTGAAATGTGGTGCTATAGGAGAGCTCTGAAAATCTCATGGACAGAACATGTGACAAATACAGATGTCCTACATCTGTATTTGTCACATGTTCTGTGACAGAATGAGAATGAGAACACAGAGATCGTTATTACAGGAAATGATCCAGAGAAAGATGAGATTGGTAGGACATGTACTGAGAGGTTCAGCAGGACAGAGGGTATTAACAGTTTTAGAAGAAAAAAAATTATGGGAAAAGGATCAAGAGGTAAAAAACGAAAGACATGGCTTGCAGACATAAGATCGTGAACAGGATTACATGGCTATGCAGAAACAGATAGGAAAGCCACCAACAGAGAGAAGTGGAAGGACATGGTGCTACACCCTCTCACTGAGGAAGCTACATGAAGAGAGAGAGATCCCACACTACTACAACAGGCCATCGAGTAGTTTGTCCACAAGCAAAAATGCCTTATACTGATCATAATTGTTTTACAAGAAAGTTGAAGACTCTGAAATGTTGCAGATCCCCACATAATGTAACAAAAATCAAGGTTTAATCCTACACAATGTTTGGTCTGTTTTCATTAAAAATCTAACTGCCACAGACCTAAGACAAAACATGCACAATGCTACAGAATGTGACAACAGTAACTAGCATTGTTCCAAAACATATACAATAATTAATTAAAATTTTTTATTCTGTTTTATTTTATTTTATTGAATTATTATTAAGTTATTTATCTTAAAACACATGGTCTCAATAACGCAAGCTGTCTACAAAAAAAATCTTACTTGTCCATGCCAGAGATTGATTAATTTGGGAACAGGGCAAAGAAATTGAAAGTTTATTTTTCACTTGGTTAGACTATAATAAATTTAGTTTAATCCTTTATCCAAGTGTGAGCAAACAAAGTTTGCACCTGAAAGTATCTTCAGGACTGAGGTAAGGAGGTGTTGTACCTCCTTACCCCAGTCCTGAAGATACTTTCAGGCACAATACTTTGTTTGCTCGCACTTGGATAAAGGATTAAACTAAATTTATTATAGTCTAACCAAGTAAAAAATAAACTTTCAACATCTTTCTCTAAATCCAGAGTAATTTATTAAAAAGGTGGCATACCGTTTGGCAACTCCTATAGGTAGAGATGACCTTGCTAATGCTTCTGCCTGGTATCTCCACTTGGGCCTGGCTCCCACTGAAGAGACCTCAATAAAGGTCGAAACTAGTCTGGGTTGTGGCCCTTCCTTTAATGCATAACATTAGACATATCCGCAAGGAGATGTGTTATGGGAGATACTGAGATAGGAGTGATGAGGGCTTTCTCCACCTTTGCAACGAGTTGCCCAGTGTTTTATATACCTTACCCCAGTCCTGAAGATACTTTCAGGTGCAAACTTTGTTTGCTCACACTTGGATAAAGAATTAAACTCAATTTATTATAGGGCAAAGAAAGGCTTAGAAAAATTCCTCTAATCAGAAACTAGAATCAAATTTATAATGGCCTTTCTTTGGGTGGCCTAGGATTATGGATACAAATGCTATTTCCATAGGGCTACACAGGCATCCTTGATGATGATCAGCCAGTCTTTTCAACCCATTACAGGGTGAAGGCCTCTCCCATTGCAGGAGGGTTGTGTCTACTTCTCCCATAGTGACCCAGTCCATCATGGGAGAGTGTATATACTTGGATGAATGAATGTATGAAGGTGAAAGACTCACAAACATCCATGCCTAGATGGAATTCGAATACACAGCCTCTTGGCTGGAGAGCAGATACGCTAACCACTCAGCCAACCAGGCATCCTTACCTTATCATAAATATCATAATGACTATAAACAAAATGTTTATAGTCATTATGATATTCTAGTCATTATGGTCTTCAACTCCATAAATAAAGAGTTGGTGTCATTTTAATCATATTTATGAAGTTTATAGATATGATGATCTAAGCATTTTATTTATAGTGATAATGATATTTTAGAGTCTACCTTAAAACAACCTGCCCTCCGGTTTTGATAGCTGCTTTATAGTAGGTAACAGCCTGGAAAAAAAAAATGATAACTAATTATTTCCAGCTCTCAACAAAAAATAAATTTCATCCTTACCATTATACAAAAATTATGAATTACTATATTAATAAAGTCATGTTTCAAAATGCCAAATGCAAAAAATATTTATAGTGATAATTTTTGTATACAATGGAAGAAACATGAAAATCAATATTGTGCTAATACAGGGAAAAAAAAAAAACACTAAAATTATTATTATTATTATTACTACTGTACAGGCACCTCCATGGAGTCCAAAGACTCATCACAGGAAATCCAAACTATTCACACAACTATCATACTTCTCCTTGAATCCATTAACAGACAAAGCACTCACAACTAACTTTTGGCAACCCATTCCACACATTCACAACTCTCCAAGCAAATAAATCTAGTCCTCATACCCCTACCAACCACACCTTTATTCAACTTCCAGAGATGACCTCTTCTTCTGGTCCCCTCTAGCCAAGTGCTGCAATATTTCCTCTGCATCAATCCTATAAAATCATTTAAGTAACTTAAATGTTGTTATCATATCCCCTCTTTTTCTCCTATCAACCAACTACTACATTCCATGCACCTTCAATCTATCTTCATAGAGAACATTCCACAGACCACTTACCATTTTTGTCACTCACCTCTAATCTTCTCCAATGCTTCCTCATCCCCAAGAAATCCAGGAGATCAGACCCAAGCACAATAATCCAGATGTAGGTGTATCAAGGAATAACAACTTCCTTATCTGTTGAAAAACATGCTGATGAGGCGTGTTTTTTAACAGCCAAGTAATCTTATGAGCTACCTTAGCAATCTTAGCAAAATGTCCTCTAAACTTTAACCATCACCCCTAAATCTCCAGCTTCATCTATTTCCTGGAGTACAGTTCCATCAATGCGGTACACAGCTTGTAATCTATCATCATCATCATCAAATAATCTTCTCCGATGCTTCCTCATCCCCAAGAAATCCAGGAGATCAGACCCAAGTACAGTAATCCAGATGTAGGTGTATCAAGGAATAACAACTTCCTTATCTGTTGAAAAACATGCTGATGAGGCGTGTTTTTTAACAGCAAAGTAATCTTATGAGCTACCTTAGCAATCTTAGCAAAATGTCCTCTAAACTTTAACCATCACCCCTAAATCTCCAGCTTCATCTATTTCCTGGAGTACAGTTCCATCAATGCGGTACACAGCTTGTAATCTATCATCATCATCATCAAATAATCTTCTCCGATGCTTCCTCATTCCCAAAAAATCCAGATCAGACCCAAGCACAGTAATCCAGATGTAGGTGTATCAAGGAATAACAACTTCCTTATCTGTTGAAAAACATGCTGATGAGGCGTGTTTTTTAACAGCCAAGTAATCTTATGAGCTACCTTAGCAATCTTAGCAAAACGTACTCTAAACTTTAACCATCACCCAGTAAATCACCAGCTTCATCTATTTCCTGGAGTACAGTTCCATCAATGCGGTACACAGCTTGTAATCTATCATCATCATCATCAAATTCCTGACATGTACCCTCAAGGGGGGCCTACAGGTATTGATAGTACTACATGAAAAATTTACATCATTACTAACTTACTATCTACAATTTTCCTCCAAATTAGTCTGTTACTTGTCAAGACTCCAACATTATCAGATCTTATATTTTTATTGTATAAGGCAATTTGTACCGTATCAATCCACCTATATCTTGGTCTTCCTCTGGGTCGTTTTGCTGCCAACCTGGCAGAGAACACTTGTTTTGCTAATCTTTCCTCGCCCATTGTGTTTAAGTGACCATACCACATGCTGACAATGTCAAGTTCTTTTCTAATATCCTCATTTTTAATATGATACTGCCATCTGTTCATGACTCTAATCTTTCTCAGGACTCTCATATCTGTAGTCTCTAGTCTTTGGTCACGTGTTTTACTTCTGACTCAGCTCTCAGATCCATAAGTTAAAACTGGTTTGAACACTGTCTTGTATACAGCTAATTTAGTGTTCTGACTAATTTCTCTTTTATTCCATATGAATTTATTCAATTGACTTACTACCATACCAGCTTTGTTGATTCTGTTGTCTATTTCCATATTTAATTTACCATCTTCACTAAAAATCGTGCCTAAGAAGCTGAAATGTTTTACTTGTTCTACAGGTTCTCCATTCACAATGCAGTTGATATTTTCAACGATTCTACCTATTTTCATTGTCTTTGTCTTTTTATTGCTGACCTTCATACCATATCTATTACAACAGTTATTCAATTTAGTCAGGGAATCTTGCAAACGTGTAGCAGATTTATTTAGAAGTATAAAATCATCCGCATAAAGCAAAGAGCTGACATTAACATATCCAATTCTGATATCTAATACCACTTTCCTTCATAATGTGATCCATATAAATAATGAATAACAGAGAGGATAATGTACATCCTTGTCTCACACCAGATTTAACATTAAACCATCTTCCTGTACTTCCTTCAATATTAACTGCTGATTTACAACTCAAATAAACACTAAGTATTGATTGATATAATACCCCACTGACACCATATAACTGCAGTGTTTTGAATAGCTTCTCTCTTGGCACCAAGTTGTATGCATTTTCCAGATCGACAAAACTTACATACAGATCTTTGTTATATTCCCATGCTTTCTCAACTATCTGTCATAAAGTGAAGATCTGATCCTGACAGCCTCTATTTGACCTGATTCCAGCTTGTTCTTCACCCTGCTTTTCTTCCACAATCCTTCTCAATCGTATCTCAAGTATACTTGCATAGATCTTGCCAGGAACACTTAGCAGGGAAGTAGGGAAATACCTCTGTAATTCTCACATGCAGTTTTATTTCCCTTTTTATATGTGGGTACGATGAGAGCTCTACTACAATCATCAGGAATTTGTCCCTCTGTCCAGGCCTTCTGAACTATGCAGTGCAGCCACTGTAAGACTTTTATACCACCATACTTCAGCATTTCTGGTCGAATATCATCTACTCCTGCTGCCTTTCCACATTTCAAGCCTTTGATGGCTTTTTCTACTTCAAGTATGGATATGTATTCCTGACTGCATGCCTGGTCAGTGTTTTTTACCATGGTGCTATCATCACCGCTTGTTTCATTTAGCAGTTTTTCAAAGTAATTACTCCATACTTCAAGGATATCTTTGTCTCCTGTTTTCATGTCACTATTATCATCTCTAACTCCTTTTATGGCACTCTTTCCTAAATTTCTAAGCTTCTTCAACAACCTCCAGAATATCTTACCACCTTCTTAATATTTATTTTTTTATGTTCTTGCCAAAGTCCTCCCATGACTTTTGTTTAGCTAGTTTTACACAGTGTTTAGCTTTCTTATATTTGTCTCTATATTCTTTAAGAGCATAAGCTAACTTATTTGCCAGGAACTTTTGATATGCTTTCTTCTTTTCCTTCACTGCCTCTTTAATTTCCTGTGTCGACCATAGAGTTCTGATTTTTCTATCCTTGGCTCTCTGGCTGAATCAATCAGAATTTTCTTCAAGGCTTGCCACTGAATCTCCAAGGTTTGGTTCCTGTTCTCAAACTCTTTCATTTTTTCTTCAATAATCTTTTTGTATCTGAGAGCTGCTCAACTTTTATTCGCTTTAAAACTTTCTTACATGTTATTCTTTTCGATATGAAATTCAATTTTATCCTGCTCAAGACTAAATAGTGATCATTTCCAATTTCAAATCCTCTGTACACTCTGGTGTCCTGCACCAGGGAGAAAACATCACTATCAACAATAACATAGTCAATGAGACTTTTCTTATTCCTTACATCTTCTCTCCATGTGAATTTGTACACATTTTTATGTTGGAACATGATGTTAGTAATAACTAGTCCATGTCCTGAGCAGAAATTCAACAGATATTTGCCATTATTATTAGCTTTGCTCTTTTCTCCAAATTTTCCCAAAATATTTTTGTATGCCTGACAATCATTTCCTACTCTCTTATTTAGATCCCCAACAAGGACCAACTTTTCCTTTTTCATTGTGACAGTTGCTTTCTCTAAAGCATCAAAAAATTCCTCCACTTCTACCTTAGTAGAACCTTCTGTGAAACCATAGGCACAAATAAGTCTCATTTTCCAATTCCACATTCTGATATTTGCCCACATCACTCTACTCAGAAAGATCTCACCAGTTTTTGTCTTTTTTGTTTCAGTCACCCTTATTATGTCGATCTGGTACTTATCTAATTCCTCAGCTAGCTCCATTTCATTGCCATTCAGGCTTCTCATGTTGATAGTACCGATTGTTGGATTCTGAATATATAGAGATTGGAGTAATTATTACTTGCTTCAGAATCCAACATGATCTTCCATCACATAAGCTAAACTTGTAATTATTTAATGTAAATAACTTATTTTATAATTTAATATTCATATAACTACCTTAATTTTGTCTAATATTTAATTATTTAATCAAGATATATGTATTAATAAAGAAAAGACTGTATTAAATATTATTAAGCTATTTTAATTATTACTATGTTAATATTATAAGAACTTGTATTTGATAATTTAACTGTGCATTATTTGAAATGTAAATATTCTCTATTTATTCCTGTTTGTAAAGTTTAACGGTATGTAATAGCTCAATTTTATTATATTTTGTTTTGGTTGTCATGGAAACGTATGCAAGTGAGCGAGCACATTTTGGAACACCACATGAGGTTTATTGAAAAGAGTTTTAGAAAGAAATCACGAGAAGAATTTAGGCGGGAAGAAGAGATATATAAGTGATGAACGCAGAGGAATTAGAAGATTAGATAGATTAGAGAGAGAAAGGAGAATTAGAGATTTATTAGAGAGAGATTGGCATTAGGTTCAAATCGGGCATTCGGTATTCGGAAATCACAGTGCGATAATAGCGAGTCGGCAAGTCACTCAAGCAGCTAATAAAGTCTACTAGTCGAGAGGCGGTTAGCTAATAAGTTGTAGAATAACAATTATAGCTACAGAAGACAGCTGAGTGACTACTAAATAGACTAGCAATACTTGAGTTGAGATATAATTTCAGTGCCGACCTTTCAATGACATACGGAACCTTGAGGCAAAGCACGAAGTTACTAGAGAATAGTAGAGCTGTAAAGTTGAAGTTTACCTATAGCTGTGTTTAGAATTGTAGTGTCTAAAGAATTAATTGAATGCCGGAAGAGTGAACAACTGCGCATATAAAACCTCAAGTTAAGGAATTATTGTGTATTGCCTTAATTCATAAGTGATCAGTAGTACTTCATGCAAGGACGTTTGTTTATGTGTACTGTGACCGATGATTAATTCAGTTGTTGCTTAGAAGATTTATTTTAATGAGTGACGTATACTGTTTAAAGTGTTTACAGTTATAAAAAATGTTTGTGTGTAAGTTTATGAAGAAAGAAGACTATCGGTAAGATTATTCTAACCGTTAATATTCCTATACAGAGAGTTGTGTGAGTTTCATCCTAGAATATTCTTATATTAACAGTAACTATTGAGGAAGTTAGCTAAAGTGTAAGTTTAAAAGTGTTTGCTTGTGAAGAGCTATTGCTGCGATTTTATTGTATTTGAAACTTAAGAAACTGTGAGATATTTATGCAATCAGTTACTGAGGAACTTTGTGACTTTGAGCTTTACCAAGCAGTTAATTGAATTTTGTGAGAGCGAAAATGTTTATAATATCTTACTTAGTGATTTGAACTTAAGTGTAAATTGTGATTCTAAATTAAATGATTGTTTTTGTTAATCTAAAGTTGTGTTTTGCCTGAATCTCTTTTACTGCACCATTCATAAAATATTCGAACCAAAGCGGGAGTGATAAATAAGTTAAATATACTCGGCCAGTATATATAATATTAACATCTAAAAGGAGAGATAGTTGTGAGTTGGTTTATCTCCAATTCTTGAACTAATTCAGATATAAAGTGGTGCAGTCTTTAAATATAAATTTTCTTTATATTTGAATTAGAAATCAACTTACAACTTGTCAAATTAGTTAAGAACATCATATTAGTAATCATGTCGGATCCAAAGTATAGACTGAGAAGAAGTAGGATCCAACAAAATGGCGCAGCAGTCGACAGGATTTGAATTCACTAACAAAGATTGTAAAATTAAGTATTAGAATTTGTAATAGTAAAGAGAATTTAAAGATAAATTAAGTGAATCAAGTGAACTGGTTGTAAACCAGAATCAGGCAAACAGTGAAATTATTTTAGAATCCTATTTTTTTTAAGTTATTGTTAATAGATTAATATGGCAGTTTCATCTAGTTCTAAAATGGAAGATAGTGAATTTTTTCGTTCAGTGAACCCACAACAAGTTTTTCCCCAGTTTTCAGGTGAAGAATCAGATGATGTACTGTCCTTTTTTACTTATGTTGAAAAACGTAGGGAAATAGCTAACTGGACTGATTTCCAATTACTTATATTATTAAGAAGTAAGTTAATTGGCAAGGCAAAAACTTTTTTGTACTCATCTCCAGTGCTGAAAGAAACATTAGATTATCAAAAATTTAAGGATAACTTGATTTCACAGTTCTCAAAATTAAGAAGTATTGGCCCAAATTTATGGAAGTTACAGAGAGTCTTACAAAAAGATAAAGAGACTGTTACTGATTTTCACAATCGTTTACTGACACTAGCCAACAGTTTAAATGTGACTAATGAAGATAAACCACACTTAGATTGGGCTGTATTCCATCAATTTAGACATGGTGTTAGGCAAGAATTAAGAGAAACAGCTTATAAGAAGAAAATTTCCACCTTAGAAGAGTGTCTCAAAAGTGTCAAGGAAAAAGAACAAATGTTAGGAGACTTTTATACCTCATCCAGTGTAGGTCTTGTAAATGTTGTAAATAAGACTGGTTGTTCCTTGAACCAATCTGAAGTTGAAAAGAAAAATAAGGATGAAAAAGGAAAGGGAAAGAATTTTGGAGAAATTTCAAGTGGTATTAATTGCATAACTGAAAGTAAAGAACAATTTGACAAAAGGCTGATGACAGAAGTGCAAACCTTAATTCACCAGGAAGTAAATAGGTTAAATCAGCCAATAATGGATAGTCTTAATGAGGTTGTGAGACAATTATCAGCTATTACTTTGAAGTCTCAAGAAAACCAAAACCCCACAACTGATAAAATTAATGAATTAATTAAACATGAAGTGGAAAAACAAAATCAACCCATTTTAACTAGTCTAGATAAGGTAATTCAAGGGCTAGATAATGTTAAACAACGGATGTCTATTATCCCTCAATCTAAGACAGAGACAGAACAAAGAGATCCTCCAAGATGTTATAATTGCAACAAAGTTGGACATTATGCCAGGAATTGTTTCTATAACAAAGGAAACTACTCTAATAGCAGATGGGACTCAAAGTTTGGATACATACCCAATAGAAGAAATAATAGAATTCAGAGACATCACGCACCCAATGAAAGAATAATGAGAGTTAGAGGAGAAATCCTGGGTTCTAAATGTAATATTTTGTTTGATACAGGATGTAATGCTTCAACTATTAGAAAGGGCTATCTCCAAAGTATAAGACATAAATTAAGGAATAATATTGCCAAACTTAGACAACCTGTAAGAATTACTTCTCTTTCAGATTCAAACTTTGAAAACATATGAAAAGGTTCGAGCAAGAATCTGCCTACCAGAATTTAAACTAAGTGTCTGGCAAGACTTACTTATCATCCCCTCAACCAATAGCATAAGCTCCCACATCATATTGGGAACAAATTTCTTAGAAAGATATCAGTTCTCCTGTGATCTTTTTAAGAAAGAAATATGCCTAATGGGCAGGAAAATAAGCGTCAGAACAAATGGCAATTATATGCATAATAGAACAATGAGGCAGAAGGAAAGGTATTATATACCTGAGAAAAGATTTGCCCCAAATAAAGTAGAACTGTCTATAACTGAACCAACTGTGGAGGATAGTTGTACACAGTCTGTTATGCCTTATCTACCAGAATCAAAATGTAACACTGATGAACATTCTGAACAACAGATAGCCAAACCTGAACCTGAAGTTGTCAATAAGGAACAAACAACAGTTGAGGTAAATTGTGCCAGGCTGACTAGTCTATATGACAGAAAACAAGATTTGTATCTTAAAAGGACATTTCCACATAATAATTATAAAATACATTTAGTTACTAGATTATGGAACAAGAGTAATCCAAGAGAAAAAGTAAAAGAAGGTAAATGCACAAACTGGAATAGCAGGTGTGGAAACTATGTAAGATCTCATGGAGAAAATATAAGATCTGATTCCTCCACCAATAGAACCTATGTGAAAAATTTTTCTTTAAAGAAAAATTTTTCAAAGGAAGAGTAAGCCTTTGTTGGATTCTGATTATGTAGAGATTAGAGAGGGATTGGCATTAGGTTGGAATCGGGCATTCAGCATTCGGCAATCAGAGTGCGATAATAGAGAGTTGGCAAGTCACTCAAGCAGCTATTTTATGTCTACTAGTCGAGAAGCAGTTAGCTAATAAGTTGTAGAATAACAATTATAGCTACAAAAAACAGCTGAGAGACTATTAAATAGACTAGCGATACTTGAGTTGAGATTTAATTTCAGCACCGACCTTTCAAGGACACACGTAACCTTGAAGCAAAGTACGAAGTTACTAAAGAATAATAGAGGCTGTAAAAATTGAAGTTTACCGTTGGCAGTGTTTAGAATTATAGTGCCTAAAGAATTAATTGAATGCCGGAGGAATGAACAACTGTGCATATAAAACCTAAAGTTAAGGAAGTACTGTGTTACCTAATTAATATATACTTTGTATAAGAACGTTTGATTGTGTGTATTGTGACAGTTAAATAATCCAGTTATTTCTAAGAAGATTTTTTTTTAATGAGTGCCGTTAATTGATTAAAGTGTATACAGTTACAAAAGGTGTTCGCACATAAGTATATGAAGAAGGAAAATTGTCGGTAAGAATATTCCAACCATTAATATTCCTATGCAAAGATATGAATATGTTTCTTCCTAGAATATCCCTATACTAACAGTAACTGTTGCAGAGGTTAGCTGAAGCGTAGATTTAAAAGTGGTTGTTTGTGAAGAAGTGTTACTGCAATTTTTATTACATTTTGAAACTGGAATTTTATGACATTAAGCTTTATTATATGTTAAGTGAACTGTACGAAGACTATTATCAGAAAAGCTGAAGTGTTTGTAATATTTTAATTAGTGATTTGAACTTATGTGTATAAATTGTGATCCTAAATTAAATGTTTGTGTGGTTAGCCTAGTGGCTATGCGCTTCGCAACCATATGGGAAGGAGTGTCCTAGGTTCGATTCCCGTCGGTGACGTGAGGAGCTGAAGGATCTTCCTCAGCCATAGCCAAGTTAGCCAGTCTTGGGCGTGGACAACAGGGTTTTTTCCCCAGTTTATTCTGGGGTTTTTCATCCTGCAATGCAGGCAAACTGGCCTTGAGAACTCAACGCTACAGGCCATAGGATACACCGGGGCATAAGGCTGACCACCTTATCCTGTAAACGGAGTGAGGTCTGATGATCAATGGACCCTCGACACCGCAAGGTAAAAGAGGGTATGAGGAAGATGATGATAAAGATGATGATGATGAATTAAATGTTTGTTTTTGTTAATCAAAAGTTGTATTTTGCCTGAATCTCTTTTACTGCACCATTCATAAAATATTTGAACCAAAGTGGGTGAATTAAGTAAGATAAATATTCTTGGCCAGTATATATTTTAAGGAGTAATAGTTGAGGGTTGATTTATCTTCAATTCTTGAACTAATTCAGATATAGAGTGGCGCAGTCTATAAATATAAATTTTCTCTATATTTGTATTAGAAATCAACTAGCAACCTTCTATTTTGTTTAAGAACATCGTAATAACTAGATGTCGGATCCAAATTATAGATTAGGGAACAATTAGGATCCAACACCAATCTTTAACTCTGGTGATGTTGAGTTGGGGTGTGTTTTCAGATTTGTTCCAGTAGCTGACTTTCCGCTGTTCACCCTAGTTCCCTGGCGAAAACAACGGAGGGCTTGTTTAACCCAGCGACACTCCAGCCGGCATGAAATTTTGTCATGTTGTACCATCATTTTGTATTTTGGTTTAACCAATAAGAATATAATTTGGTCGGCTAAATCCCAAATTGCCAGCTCATCCTCGTTCATTCAGTATCCAGGTAGATACCCAACAGGGTGCACCACGAGAAGGTGAGGATTGGACATTATGTCAGAAGCCCTGGTCGGTTCTCCGCATTCCTTTAAAGGCTATGTGGAGGTCTCCTCTCAGTTATACATCTTTGACCCTTAAGCACCCCTGCTTGTAATCTATTTATCCCAAAATGCATAACTCTACATTTCTCCAAATTAAACTGTATTTAAATCATCCTGCAAGATTTCTACATCACCTTGATTAACTATACTTAATTTTACATTATTAGAAAATAACTAAATAGTTCCTTTCAGGTTATTTCCTATATCATTTATGTACAAATTAAACAGTAGTGGTCTTCGCACTTAACTTTGCAGCACACTACTAGTCACCTGCTTTCACCTGGATTCCGTTCCTCCATATACCACTTTTTGATGTCTGTCCAGCAACCACCCTCTTATCCATATAACTGTTCTAATTTGAATAACAGAGTTCCGTGTGGTATTCTGTCAAATGTCTTTGCAAAATCCAGGAAAATCATCATGTAGCCATTTCCTTTATCCAACTCAGCTGTTACTCTATTATAAAAAGTTAGTAAATTACTAAGGCATAACCAACCCTTCACCAAGCCATGTTGACCCTCATACAGTATCATATTTTTATCTACCCATTCTTGAATTCTCTTTTTTAATCAATGTTTCTAGTACTTTTATCACCATGCCTGAGATACTGATTGATCTATAATTTGCTACTGTAGTCTTGGAACCTCCCTTATGCAAAAGAATTATTTTGTCCTCTTTCCATTCCCTTGGAACTCTACCAGAGCTGAGACTTAAATTAAACAGTCTAGTCAAAGGCATTGCCAGTTCCCTTGCACATTCTTTCAAAATCTTAGCTGATATCCCATCTAATTCCACAGCTGTATTTACATCGAGATTCTGCAATATCCTAAGAACCTCCAATTCATCCACTTTTATTGCAACATCAGTGTCTGTAACATATTTTACAGACACAGCAGTAAGCTCACTTGGATGATATACCCTTATAGAAAACACATATAAACTGGGTTTAACTGGTCAGAGGTTTTTTTATTGTAAAGTAATAGCCTACTAGTTTCATCGCCTTGACTGTTGGCTTTGTCTGGGCATACAAGGTGACAAAACAGCTTAAAAAAAGATCATAAAAAACAAGTTAGGGATATCAGGTTATAACATAAAGGAATGTCAAATATTATCTAAATTCAAATAAAACGCTACATCAAACGCATGGGGCATGTATGTTATCAGTCATTGTTATACATGTATGATCTATAATTGGCAGCAAAATTGAATGTTGTGTTGAGTGATCTTATGAGACTTTTCCATATGTCACCAAGGATCATCCCTTGATTTCTGTTCAGGCTACCTCTCTTGAACAGATAACTGCTGCAGCTTCTCCAATGTTACGGGAACAAAAATCTTCTTCCAAGTACAGCATAGTACTTTTATCCCATTCAATGTTATAACGGACAAACGTCTAGAAGTCTAGAGATAAGAAAAAAATAACATATCGGGGACGTTAATAACAACAGAGAAGACAATTCTGGCTTGGCGCTCCATTTTTCTAATACCAATCATAACATCGAATGGGATAAAAATTTATCATCCAATGGGAATGCAATATCCTGCAGTGATGGGAAGCAGGTGCCAAAAGATCTAAAGAGTAAGGCAGCACTGATTCTTATATCAGATTCTAGGTTTAGTAATTAAGAAGTGAGGAAATCTCTCATTACATTAAAAATGTCATGTAAATTCTAGATCATTGAATGTGTTTGTGGAAACAGCACTGACAACTAAATGACACTGTTTCTGGAATAAACTGGTATATTAATTAAATAAATGAAGTTCATGAATTAAATAAATGAAGTTCATCAAGAGTCCACAAACAACTGCCAATGAAAACATTGGCAGTTGTTTGTGGACTCTTGACTCTCCCACAACAAGCTTAAAAGCATTTTGTTGCATAATTATAACAAGAAGCCTTATTTATTTCTTGCACCTGCAATAAGCATGAAAGATAGAAATCCGATAGGACTGTGGGATAGATCATAAATTAGTGATATCTGAAGTTAAATTGAAATTAATTACTAAGAAGAAACAAAAAGACAGTATCAGATTTGATTTAAACCATGTAAATGAAGCATTTAACGTAGAAGTCGGAAAGAAATGAAAAAACATTGAAGAGGACAGGAAGAAACAAAACGTACAATAACAGAAGCAGCAAAGAAGACTAAGTAAAGCAACAAAAAAAAAAAAGAAAGATTGTAAATGATTGTCAGAAGAAGATATTCAAATAGCAGAGGAAAGAAGAAAATGAAATTTCAGAAAAACAAAGAAAAGGTTAGACAACTGAGTGCAGATTTCCAGAGACAGACTAGGAAAGATAAGCAAAAACATCTCAACAAAAGATGCAAGGAAACTGAAGAAAATAATATTATGGGTAGAGCAAGAGATCTGTTTAGAAAGATAAATGATGTTACAGGGAAGCTTATCTCTAGATTAGAAGTAAAAAGTAATTCGGGAAAATGTCTGATGGAAGAAGAAGCAGTGAAAAAAAAAAGTGGAAAGAGGATGTAGAGGATTTGTACAAGAAATATAATAATATTGAAGGAGAATTTGAAAGGAAAGAATTTGTTGAGTAACCCATGATAATGAAAAGTGAAATGATATCAGCAATGGAACAGCTGCCAAAAGGAAAAGCTCCTGGAGCTGATGGAATGTCAGTGGAATTATCGAGAGCAGCTGGGGACAAAGTAGTGGGTATACTGACTGAAATTTGTCAACAGGTTTGAAAGAAAATATACTGGCCTAGAGATTGGAAAACATCTGTATTCATCCCAATACAAAAATAAAAATCAAATCCCAAGATTGTGAGAATTATAGAACCATTGCTTTAATTTCACATGCAAGTAAGAGTTATGCTGAAAGTGATTCAACAAAGACTGGTGCCATATGTGAATAGAGAAATGCCATAAGAATATGGAGACTTCATGAGAGGTAGGAGAACTAGAGACTAGAGAGCAAACATGAGATGGATTATGGAAAAAAATAAGAGAATTTCAGAACAAAGTATTCATCTGTTTCATTGATTATAAGAAAGCTTTTGACTGCATGGATCACAACAGACTGTGAATTATAATGAGATCAATGGGAATGTACCTGAGCATCTAATTCTCTTGATAAGAGAGCTGTATGACAACCAAGAGGCTTCACTAAAAACAGTCTTTGGAGAAACAGACAGTGTTCGAGTGGAAAAAGGGGTGCAGTAGGGTTGTATACCGTTGCCCTATCTTTTTTAATATTTATAGTGAGTATGTTATGAGAATAGCTAACTTATACAAAGACTCAGCTGGAATTAAGATTGGTTGCAGAAAAATAAATAATTTAAGATATGCAGATGATACATCACTCATAGTGGTTGATTCTACTGGTTAAGAGGGAAAGTAACAGAGCCAAGCTTAATTTAAACATCAGCAAAACAAACATGATGGCTTCTGGCAATTTAAATGAATTTATAATAGAGGGAGATAAAATAGAAATTGTTGAAAGGTATGATTTACTGGGGTGCAGAATCAGAAATGATGATCAATGTAAAGATGAAATTAAAAGAAGGATAGCCATATGGAAAAAAAAAAAAAAGTTATGTTAAACCTGACAAAAATTTATGAAAGATAGAGATGTTAGTAAGGTTATGAAAGTTAGAATTGTCAAAGCAATGGTTAGTGATGTATGGATGTGAAAGTTGGATTATTAAGAAGAAAGACAGAAAGTGAATTGATTCATTTGAATTTATTAGTGTGAAGAAGACTATTAAGAATCTCATGAGCTGAAAGAATGACTAATAAGAATATTTTAGGGTGTATAAAGACAGAATGCTCCTCAGAGGTATGATCACTAAACAGAAGTTGATGTACTTTGGACATATTATTGAGGGAATGAAAAGAAGATCACAAAATTGCTGAAAGAAAGGAAACCTTTGCTCATAAGATCACCAAGAGTCGAAAATGACTGGATGGCACATAACAACAGTAGAGCAATTATAGAACATTATGTCAAGATGTCACACCAGGAAAAGATAAAATAAAACATAAATGCTTTGTTGATGAGAAGGATTATACTGGGTATAAAGTACCTAAATGCAAGATTTCAAAAAAAAAAAAAAAACACTAGGAAGGTATATCTGTTGAACTTCAAATTAGGGATCTATTGAAGTATAAAAAAATTTAGAGTCTCATTAAATTAGAGCTAGAAGTCCCAAAATCATTCAGAAATATTGCTGAGAAATTTTTAGGAAACAATAAAAAAAAAAAAAAAGAAGTATACCAAACAATGAAGCTAGAAAGGATATCAACAAATATTTACTTCCTTCATTCTCATCTTGAATAGTAAGTGATAAGAAGAGTAGTGGTTCTTCCATGGGATCATGGTGCAAAGCTACTAACAAAAATGGAATGCTGGCATGATTAGTAGACCACTGTTGGCTTCTTCAAAGACACACACACACACACACACAAAAAAAGCACTTTTAAATATGCATTTTTAAATTTTCTTATTTGTCTACTTACTGTAAATATAGTAAAATATGAAAGTACTTGATTAATTTTGGCTATTTGTATTAATTGATCTAGGTAGATTGATACAGTAAAGAAGACTGAAATATAAGATCTGACAATACTAGGGTCTAAATATATAACAAATAAAATTTTCATCCAAATATCAAGAGCAAGCATAATATAAATTTAAAAATGGAATAAAGACAAGTAAACATAACTGAATATTAAACATGAATGTAGTAATAAAATGTGAATAATAATGTCAAGTAGTCAAGTCCAATGTATGTTAAAGTCTTAATGATGTTTAAAAAATAAACTAAGGGAAACAATTTCCTATAAGGGAAAAAACAAAGAAGACAAAAGAAGAGAAGAATAAGCTGTACAACCTTAGTTCATCAGTTGTTTCCAAGGTTGTACAGCTGTCTGACAGATGCAGATTCACCTGGCCAAAATAGGATAAACCACAGATGTAGAAAATTCGATAAACACCAGAACAGGCCAATAGGGAAAGTTTATCCTTGGGAGCCTAAAAAGAAGGCAATTCTCTTTAATGGCACAAGAGCACTTAATTTTTTTTTAAATTCTAAACAAACTTATTAGTTAAGCTTATGTTCCAGAATACTCTTCCCTCCACCCCCAGCATGTCAGGGTTTTTTTGTTGGAAGTTTCATTTTTGAATTCTAAGACCTAAAATACATCAAAATCCATATTTTGTCATAATAACAAAATTCTTTGTGCTGTCAAATCACATAATTAACTAATTCAATCCTAAGAAAATATTTTACTCATACCTTGTCATAATGGTGAGTTTTTACAAGTGCTTGGCCAATTTTTCTTGCCAACATGCTATCGCGGGGATTTTTCTTCAGTGCCTGTTCATATACTTCAATAGCTCTTTCTGGCTGAAATTAACAGATAATATATTCCATAATGATGTGCTCTGTACATAATAAAAAATACATGAACTAAAACATAGTTTCAAACTGTCTAACACTGTTTTATTAAGCGAATATTCTTTATCAAAAAAATAAGCCTATCCTTCTCCTTTCACATATTAGGCTCCATAACATGACAATTTAGCCTATCTCCACAGCACATACTGTTTGTCAATGCATGTGTAAGTCATCTTTATTTGAAAAGCACAGGCAACCTTCATATAACATGGATGTTAGGTTCGACAAAAATGCTGCGTTATATAAATCGCATTATGCGAGACTCGGATCACATAGAAAAAGTAGGATTAGGTTCCGAAATCATTTTTTTTAAAGATTATATAAACAATGACATATCGAACAAAAATATATTTTTATTTAATTCAGGTAATTCATGTAAGTTAAGAAAACATATAAACTATGAAACAAATACATAGTATAAAATTATAAAAAATTATAAATTGTACGTAAACTTCATTGCACATAATACATAAATGTTTTAGGCGAAATAAAACAAAGTGTATATTTTAATCGTCATCACTGTCTTCAAAACTAAAAGAATGTAGATGTTCTTTATTTACAAGTGGCCAGACGTCGTCATCACTTGAAATCTCTTGGACATTGTTTATATAATTCTCATTGCATACTTCAGCTAATGTTTAGTTATCAAGGAATCAGTAATAAGACCTTGCTTACCACTATGTTGCAATTTTTTATTAAGTTCATAATATGGAGCTAAACAAATATCTAATTGTCTAATGAATTTTCTGGAGCGCTCCATTAAGAGATCATTATCCATAAAATAACTTTCTTGCCAAGTCCATTCCTTCTGCTAATTTCTTTAAACTGAATTCTTTAACAGATTCATCACAATCAGAATCTTCGGCAGAACATTCCCCACCATTTGGTTTGACGTCATCTATTAATTGTACGTTCCTCCTCATTTAAATCTATTTCCCTATCAATTAATTCACTATTGAAGAAATTGAAGCACTTATGAAGAAGTTTGCAAAGGTTGAGTCTCATGTGCTGATCGAAACGAATGTATCCTCAGTCTTGTTCAATTGTTACCTTGGCAGTTTACAGTGGGTGGGTTTATCCCTATTAACAATCGCAAAAGCGCTCTAAGTGGCCATTACTATAAAAAAAAAAATTTTTTTTGCATAAAAAAAGCATTACATATTGTATGTAACTCACCAAAAAATAAAGTGCTTAGCTTGAGATTAACACACTCAATACACTTATTATTTTTAATGCGCTTTCCTGGCAGAAAATGAAGACAATTTTCAACAATAAATACTTTATATGGTAAACAATTGACGTACATGCGTGCTAAAGGGTATTTCCCCTAATATAAATTCGCTACTTATAACTATATGTGCAATACGGGCAGACGCAAATTTAACGAAGATAAAACTTGATTTTTAAGTCGCGTGTTGAAAAATATATGAAAAGATAAAGGGTTACTACAGTTTGTAGACCGTCTTTTATCGAAACCACGTTGTATAAGTACCGTGTTCAACAAGGGTTACTACAATTTGTAGACCATGTTATATCCAAACCGCGTTGTATAAGTACTGCATTATATGAGGGCTACCTGTGCTTAAAAATGTTTTTCATATTCTAAATGGCATTCACACATGGTAGTTTTCATATTCTAAATGGCATTCAAACATGGTAGTTTTCATATTCTAAATGGCATTCAAACATGGATGTTTTCATATTTTAATAACTTTCACAGCTTGCACATGTAACAAAAACTATATAGAATTTTATTGAAAAACTCCAATATATTTCATTCAATATTATTAACTTAATTCGAAGCATGAATTCACAATAAATGAGTCATTAAATCATGCATATATTAGCTCAGTCACAGTTGAAGTACATGGTTATACTATTAAAGTTCAAAGGAACAATTGTAAAAACGTTGCGTAGATAAAAAAACAATTCACAATAATTATGAATTAAAAAAAAAAATTATGAACAACTAATAGTGATCACCTCCCAAAACTTGGAGACTGGCATGTGGTCTCATTGCTTGAGGCTGGATGATTCCATAGTGTTTTACATGTCTCAAGAAAAAGACAATCAAATTTGAACTTGCTGGAATGAAGTTTTGCCTGATTCCAAAAATGTAATATAGTCCTGATGCTCTTTGATTCTAATCAAGGCCAAATGGTCAGGCTGTCCAAAACAGCAAAGATGACATGAACAGGGCACTTGATAGACACCAGGTAAGGAAAGAGGTGGTAATGTATCCTTTGTGGATGCTAGGAAGGAAGACAGTTTCCGAGCTGGTTTTTGAAGGAAGTGTATAGATTGAATTTATGAAGAATCTGTGCTATTTGTTCAGCTTCCTTTAAAGTAGGATATTCAAATTCTTTTAACATCAGATCAAGAAATTGTATCCATTACACATCAGATTGGTTTTAATTTTATTTAGTTCATCTAACAAAAGGAAATCAGAAGAGTAGTGAGCTGTATGAGCTTATTGTATGAGCTCTATGTACAAGACTCTTGATAATACCCATTGTTAAAGTAATAAGAGTAAAAATAAAGCAATAACGAGTCATGTCCCATGTAGCAGTGAGTTTGAGGCTATCTGGTGTAAAGTGGAACCTTCTTCTTCTTTTCAGAAATTTTCTGTCCACTGCTGGACGAAGGCCTCCTCCAGTTCCTTCTACCTTTCTCTATTCTTGGCAATGATAGACTAATTTTTCCCAACAAAATTTGACAATTCATCACTCCACCTTCTTTTAGGACTTCCTCAGCCTCGTTTCCCTTCTTTTGGAATCCAGTTCGTTAGTATGGTGGTCCGTCTCTCATCTCTTCTGAATAGATGTCTGGCCCATTTCCATTTTAGTTGCTTGTGAAGAATGATGTCAGTGATATGAGTCTGGCTTCTTATCCAGGTGTTTTGCTTCTTATCTTTTAATGTGATGCCTAGAATCGACCTCTCCATTTTTCTTTGAGTTGTTGCTAGTTTATTTGCCAGTGCTTTTGTTAGAGACTAAGTTTCACAACCATATGTGATGACTGGAAGTATACACTGGTTAAATGTCTTCCTTTTTAAACAGAGTGGGGCATCATTGTTTTGAAAAATGCTTTTCAATTTTCTGAATGCACTCCAGGCAAGTTGAACTCTACTATTTATTTCCAAAAGGAAATAAATAGTAGAGATCCATAATTTAGATCAATCCATAGTTTAGATCAATGAGATGACCTAAGTATGTACAGTATATGAAGAGACTCTTTCCAAGAAATTGTTTTCTATTATTATGTTTTTTGGTGTTACAAAATTATTAAACATGATTTTAGTTTTTTCTCTGTTTATTTTTAGACCAACTTCTCTGCTTTCATGATATAGGTCTTCTATCATTATATCAAGGTCTTCTGGAGTGTTTGCAAAAATTATGATATCATCTGCATATCTTAGGTGTGTTGAGTTTCTGTGATTATTTTTTATACCAAGGTTTGTCCAGTTTATATTATTAAATATTTCTGGAAGGACTGCTGTAAAGATTATGGGTGATAGAGAGTCTCCTTGTTGGACACCTTTTTCAATTGATATTTTATTGCTACTTGTGTGAAGTTGTATTGTTGAGGTTGCAGTGTAGTATATTTCCTGGAGGAGTCCATATAGTCTCCCTGATTCTGGAGTGCTTTGATTATTGCATTCGTTTTGATGGAATCAAATGCTTTTTCTATTATTTGTTTTACTGCATGAATATGATCAATTGTGTTAAAGCCTTTACGGAATCCCTTGTTCTGCTGGTTGATTTGAGTCTAGAAGAGGGGTTAACCTATTTGTTACTTTTATGAGAATTTTGTACAGATTAGAAAGAATACTAATTGGTCTATAGTTCTTTACTTCTTCTTTGTCTTCTTTTTTAAATAACAGTATCGGTGTAGCGTTTTTCCAGTTTTCTGTATCTTCCCCTCTTCTAGGCATAAATTTAGTAAGTTTGTGACATGGTGAATTATGTTGTTTCCTCCCCATTTAATTAATTCTATGTGAATTAGGTCTTCACCAGGACATTTTCCATTTGTTTAATGCTTGTTTTATTTCATCAGAAGTGAATGGGGGGATGAATTCCATATGTGATAGGGAAGAGTTATTTATATTTGATTTATCTGTTGAAGAATCACTATTGAGTTCTTTATAAAATTCTTCTAGTCTGCTTAGGATTTGTTCATGGTTCCTTATTGTAGCTCCATTCTTATCTTTTATTGCAGTTATTTGACTTTTACCAACTGATAAATGTTTTCTTAGTATTTTCATATTTTTATTGTTTCTTTAATTTTTGTAATGTTATAAGATCTTATTTCATTTCTCATCTTTTCCTTATTATTTTGCATAGTTCTGCATATTAGAAGTTAAGATATTGTCTTGTTTCATATTTTGTCTCTTTTTTTTTTTTTATAGTTGCAAGGTTTCCTCTGAAAGTTGATGGTCTTTTTGTTGTTTGTTGCTTTTCAATTCGTTGGATGCTGAGATTATTATTTCCGTTAGGATTTTACTTATTTTATTTGTCTTCAAAATATTTATTAAGTCTAGTTTTTGATTGAGTTTTTCTTCGTAATCCTTCTTGTTTTCAATAGGTTTTAAGTCAAAACCTTTTGATTTTTTTGTTATTTAGCCATTTTATTCTTTCCATTTGGGGTTTATTTAAATTTAGGCTCTCACCAGTCAGTGGTCACTTCTTGTTTTTACTTGATTTAGTACTGAGGTATCTTGAACTAATTCTTTATTATTACACAGTATATAATCTATTTCATTTTTTATTTCTCCATTTGGACTTCTCCATGCCCATTTTCTTTTGGGGGCTTTCTTAAAAAAGCTATTCATAATGTAAAGCTTGTTACTGATATAGAATTCTGCAAGAGCCATTCCTGAGTTGCTGCTTGTACCATATACATATGGTCCTATTGTGTCTATTTTGTGAGAGGATGACCAACTTTGGATTGAAATTGCCCATTATTATAATAAAGTTTTGATTGCTATTTCTTTTTTTGTCTAGAGTGTGATGCAGTGAGTCATAAAATGCTTCCATCTCTTCATCAGTGTGGGATGAGGTGGGAGCATGTATTTGGATGATCCTGATTTTAAGTTTGGAGTTTATTTTAAGTGTGATTTCTATTATTCTTTCATCTGTATAATTAAATTCTTCTATAAGGTGTGTAATTGTTTTCTTAATTAGAAATCCTACTCCATATTGTCCTTTAGTTTTCCCATAATAGTATAAGTAGTCTCCATTTGATTACTATTATATTTATGAATTCTTTGGGTTATTCCAATATTGCTTCTTATTTGGGAAAGCTTCACCACTGCATTATGCTGTGGCCTCTATAAATGGTTTCAATCAGAGTAGTCATATAGTTGGGGAAATTTAGTCACATCCAGTGTTTGCCAATTTTGGCCATGGACTTTATCGGCCTTTCTTTTCTCTTCTTGGCATTGTAGTGGAGGGGTTGTGGCCTAATCTCCCATGCTGACCACATAACGTCTTGGGAGATGCATTTTATAGCACCAGCTCTTTGCTCAGTATCAATTTCGTCATGGCTCATGACGAAGTTGATACTGAGGCATGATACTAAGACTTCCTAGATATGGCCCTCCAGACTTCACCAAAATGCTGGCACTGCCATCTATATCAGTTCTATCAGGGTTTTTGACTGTGTGTGTGGTGTGTGTGGTGTGTGCTGTAGGTTGCCAGCCCACCAAGGAAATCCATCCCAGGCTTAACTGTGCTCAACATGCTATAAGCACGACTGATGGCTAGTCACCCAAGATCCTGGTTGGAGAACACAGCTAATCTTGGTTTGAAGACTGGTGTGAAGAAATAATCATTATGGGTAACTCTTTATGGGTAACTTTTTGCATCTCATAATTTACTATTTGTCTTCTCTGGTGAATCTTTGTTTTATGGATGAAAAACATGAACTTTATAAAACAAGTTTGACTCTGTATACTATACTGCTGACTTCATCTTTAGTCTGATTTTTCTTGTTTCATATAAATTTATTCAACTAGCTTCACACCAGCTACCTTACCTATTCTGTTACATATTTGTATATTTAATTTTCCACCTTCACTAAAAACCATGCCTAGAGAGCTAAAATATGTAACCTGTTCCATAAGGCTAAGTAACCTATAACCTGTAAATATGTAATCTGTTCTTACATAAGGCTGAGATCCATTTCTTCTAGATACCTCTGTCTTGTGTCACCAATTCAGCTACTCTCCAGATCTCCCAACCAGCCATTCTGCTTTTCTTTTCTACCATTTTCTGACAAGTTAATTTAGACCTTCTTATTTACCTCCAGGTGGAATCTCTCTGCTGTCCATTCTCAGTACATGTCCAATCCATTTCCATTTGCAGCTTTTTATTTCAGTGGTGATACTTTTTTAGTCATTTATATAAGTCATCATTTGTTATATGTTGGGGTCAAAATATTTTTAATATTTTTATGCAAGCATTGCATGTGAAAACTATTTAATTTAGCTTCACATTTTTTGGTCAGTTTCCATATATCTGATCCATATTATAATGCAGCCTTAACACTACTGCTGAAGATATTTATTTTGATTTATTATGATATTTGGATGATTTCAATATATTATTTAATTTTTTCCAAGCAGAATGTACCAACAGCATTCTCAATAATTAACCTGTAGAACAAGTTTCCATAGGCAAAATGGAAACCTGTTCTACAGGGTTATTATTGAGAATGCTGTTGATAGATTTTGAATTTCTCACCTATTTTCATTGTTTGTCATTTTATTGCTAATAAAAAAAAAAAATCTCATAAATTATCCAGTCTTCTGGATAATTTATAACAAATGGCTACTCTTCTAGATTATAAAGAGTATCTATCCTCTGCACAACTTCTATTCTGTCATAGTTCAGCATTTTAAGTCTAATATCTAGTAATAATATTAGGTCCAACATATATTCCAGCAGTCTTTCCACATTTCAGATTTCTGCCAAGTTAACTATCTATCTATCTATTATCTATCTCCAATACCAAAATGTACTCGTGACTAGATACTGCCAGGATATTTTGCTATAACATTTTTTATATTACTCCCACATATGTAAGAGAGAGAGAGAGAGAATATGAAAGGTCTGTTGAATGAAAGAAGAAATAAAAGTAAGAGAGTAAAATAGCAAATGATTCGATGAGTAGACTGTGTAGAAAAAAAATGGATGCATTTTTTGTAGCTCAGTGGAATTAGCACCTGCATCCTCTGTGCCAGGTCACCTGAAAGACTTAAGTTCAAGTCTAGTCACCGACTGGAGGAACTTTTTCTAAGCCTTTCTTTGACCAGTCCCCAAGTTAGTTGACCTCTGGCATGGGCAAGAGGGTTTTTTTTTGTCCCATAAACTCAAGAAAATCAACTGTAGAACCCACACTATTTTTCAGACAAGAATATATCCTGTTAAGGTTAAGTACCAAGAGATGGCAGCACTTGTTTGCCAGTCTCTACAACAGTTGCCACTTATAATTAGTGATAGTCTTGGGCCAGCTATCTCTGATTGGCTACCAGTGGAGACTGAACTGCCCACTCAATCTCTAAAAGTAGATAAGGTTAAAAAAAAGTCCTCGTCTCCTCCTTATAAGGAGGAGACGAGGACTATAAGCATTAGCTGTTTGTTTTTTTTTAATAGATGTGTGGAGTGTGTTTGATGCAGAAAAGACTCATGTAAGACTAATAACTAATGTAGAGAATTAGGAAACTAAACAATCGTGGAAGGAATGGTGAGAATGTCTGTTGTAAGTTCAGCTATGGTATGCAAATATGATAATAATATGAATAGCACTGAGCATGGTTATCCATCTGGTGAAGAGGTATGCTTTGGGTTGAGGATCTTCTGAGTGTATCTGGGGAGAGAAAAGAGAAAGCTCCCAACTTTGCCAAGCAGACTGTAGAAGCAAGTATAAGAAAAGGCCAGGTGTTATATCTATACACAAATGCCAGAAGCATCAGGAAAAAGAAGTTAAGTTTGTTACTAAGATTACTGATATTAGTAAAACTTGACTATCAGAATCAGATAGTGTAACTGGGATTGAGTGTAAAGGGTATAGTATTTTTAGGAATGACTGAAGAAATAGGAGAAGAGGGAAGAGCACTACTAATGATATATCAGAGTATTTGATTCCAGTTAGGATAGAAATGCATGAAAGCAATAATGATAATAATGTTCCATGTTTCACTGAGCTTGAGGCTTTCTAGCATGAAGTAGAAGCTAATTAGGATGTAGGATATGATGGGTATTGATACAGACCTGGCAGTTGCTGGGGGTGATGAAATGCATCATAAATTACTCTGATGGGTACTAAATGAGTGATCATTATGGATGACATAATTTATACAAACACTGACTGGGTAGAAGAGAAATTTCATGATAAGAATGAAGGAGAATTTACTGATTTGCTGTGAAACAACTTTCTCAAGCGGTATGTGAAAGAAGGAACTTGTGTTCAAAGGAGCCTGAAAAAATTGGTAGTCAGCTATTTATCTAACCCCTATGGGTCAGATAAATAAAACTACATTCAGAAAAGTTTGGCTATTAGGTCTTAAAATGATAGTCTCCTGGATCTTTGGTAAATTAATGCAACCATACTTGTTGAGGTTGGGATAGTGCTTCATAGTTGATGCTGATTCTAAGAATAGCCTCTCAGGCCTGTAACAACTTCTGTCTAATAAAGATGTTTTTCTTTATCTGATCCTATGTGAAGCTGTATCCAGAGCATGGACTACCAATCTCAGTTTGCCATACAGATGATATCAGATGTAATTTTTATGTTCTTCAAGGCGTATGTTAACTGATCTACCAGTCTATCCAAAGTAGACTAACTACTAACTCTTGCAGGCACACCAACTGGTAAATCAGTTAACTGGTAGATCAGTTAGCATATGCATTGAAGAACATAAAAAATTACATCTGATATCATCTGTATGGCAATACAGATTAGCAGCCCATGATCTGGATACTACTTCACATAGGATCAGATGAAAAAAATGTCTTTATTACAAAGAAGTTGTTACAGGTCTGAGAGGCTATTCTTAGAATCAGCATCAGCTATAAAGCACTCTCTCTCTCTCCCCCAACCTCAACAAGCATGGTTACATTAATGATCTGGGAGACTATCACTTTAAGACCTAGTGGCTAGACTTCTCTGAATTAACTTTATAGTTATCTGACCCATAGAGGGTGCCACATAAGGACATTAGGTGTGAGTTACAATTTAAATTATTTCTACAATTACTTGGTTTAGTGCTGTATGCCTGTCACAATTTCATTGTGCTCTGAGATTGCTGGGTAGAAAACCAGCAAAATATTAGTGAGTTATAAATGTATTTTTTTCCTCTTGGTGTTAGTTATATGGTTAAGCTTTATTATGGATAATGAACAACACCTAAGCCTTTCTGTATGAATGTCTGTCCACAGTAGACCAAGTCACAGTTACATGGAAACTTCAGGCACTCCAGGATATGCCAAGGGATGGAGTTCATCTTTAGGAGAGTGGATCAGAGTTGCTAATTTAACATGTAGTTTGAAAGTGGTGTATAGGTTATATTTTATTAATACTTTGGATATTTTTTTCAGATGTACCTCAAACATAGGGAACAGGAATAGTGATGTTTTATTCTTGTGTTTGAGCAGGGGGAAGCATGAGGCTCATGTAGTATTTAATCTATTTTGTACAAGCTATAGCCATTGGCCAGGAAAGTATGGCAAAGATATTTAAGTTCAGTGGAAAGAGATGCATCATTAGAACAAATAGCCCTAACCCTGTCTGTAAGGGTTTTAAGAATACCATTGTTTTCCATGGAATAAATTTTCTTATTATTTTAAGAATGTCAGCTATCTTTACTCTTTTTGGTCTCTATACCAATTATGTCAATAATTTCTCTATAATTCTGCTGGCTTCACTTCACTTCCATTATTGCTTTTGTTTCTTCTGCTGATAGTACCTATGATCAATTCTATTGAAGCTGGGATTGACACTGGTCCAGCAGCTGACTTTTCACTGATGCAATGTCCATTATCTTATCTTCATTTTGTATAATAGTCCTTTGATTGTAACATAGTTAGTTATTCATATAAAATTTATGCAGTTAATGAAATCATTTTTTAGCTATGAATGAATTTATTTCGGGAAGGCAATGTATTTTTGGATCTCATTTCCCAAACATGGTTTATTATAATGGAATATTTTCTCACAGTTGTGGATAAGAAAGATCAGAATTCTACAGCTAAAGCAGAGAGACAGTAGAGAGAGAGATAGAGTATGAATTTTATCCTATAACAAATATGTAACATTCCTATTATTTTGAAGTATTCAAAATATTTGGTCCCTTGAGAATCATCATCATCATCATCAAATTCATGCCATGTACCCTCAAGGGGTGTACAGGATATGATAGTACTACATGAAAATTTACATCATTACTAACTTCCTATCTACAATTTTCCTCCAAATCAGTCTGTTACTTGTCAAGACTCCAACATTATCAGATCTTATATTTCTATCATCTAAGGCACTTTGTACCGTATCAATCCACCTATATCTTGGTCTTCCTCTGGGTCGTTTTCCTGCCAACCTGACAGAGAACACTTGTTTTGCTAATCTTTCCTCTCCCATTCTATTTAAGTGACCATACCACCTGAGATTAGCTCTGCTAACGCATTCCTGGATGCTGACAATGTCAAGTTCTTTCCTAATATCCTCATTTTTAATATGATATTGCCATTGATGCCATCTGTTCACGCCTCTAATCTTTCTCAGGACTCTCATATCTGGGGTCTCTAGTCTTTGGTCAAGTGTTTTACTTCTGACCCAGCTCTCAGATCCATAAGTTAAAACTGGTTTGAACACTGTCTTGTATACAGCTAATTTAGTGTTCCGACTAATTTCTCTCTTATTCCATATGAATTTATTCAATTGACTTCCCACCATAGCAGTTTTGCTGATTCTGTTGTCTATTTCTATATTTATTTTACCATCTTCAGTAAAAATCGTGCCTAAGTATCTGAAATGTTTTACTTGTTCCACAGGTTCTCCATTCACAACATAGTTGACATTTTCAATGATTCTGTCTATTTTCATTGTCTTTGTCTTTTTATTGCTGACCTTCATACCATTACTATTACAACAGCTATTCAATTTAGTCAGAGAATCTTGCAGACTTGTAGCGGATTTATTTTGAATTATAACATCATCTGCATAAAGCAAAGAGCTGACATTAACATCTTCAATATTGATATCAGGTTTGATACCACTTTCCTTCATAATGTGATCCATATAGATAATGAATAACAGAGGGGATAATGTACATCCTTGTCTCACACCAGATTTAACATTAAACCATCTTCCTGTACTTCCTTCAATTCTAACTGCTGACTTACAACTCAAATAAAGACTAAGTATTGCTTGATATAATGCCCCATTGACACCATATAACTGCAGCGTATTGAATAGCTTCTCTCTTGGCACCTTGTCATATGCCTTTTCCAAATCGACAAAACTTAAATACAGATCTTTGTTATATTCCCATGCTCTCTCGACTATTTGTCGTAAAGTGAAGATCTGATCCTGACAGCCTCTATTTGGCCTGAATCCAGCTTGTTCTTCACCAAGCTTTTCTTTAACAATTCTTCTGAACTGTTTCTCAAGTATACTTGCATAGATCTTGCCAGGAACACTCAGTAGGGAAATACCTCTGTAATACTCGCATTCAGTTTTATTTCCCTTTTTATATATGGGTACTATGAGAGCTCTACTCCAATCATCGGGAATTCGTCCCTCAGTCCAGGCTTTCTGAACTATGCAGTGCAGCCACTGTAAGACTTTTATACCACCATAATTCAGCATTTCTGGTCGAATAACATCTACTCCTGCTGCCTTTCCACATTTCAAGCCTTTGATGGCTTTTTCTACTTCAAGTATGGATATGTATTCCTGACTGCATGCCTGGTCAGTGTTTTTTATCACTGTGCTGTCGTCACTGCTTGTTTCATTTAGCAGTTTTTCAAAGTAATTACTCCATACTTCAAGGATATCTTTTTCTCCTGTTTTCATGTCACCATTATCATCTCTAACTCCTTTTACAGCACTCTTTCCTAAATTTCTAAGCTTCTTCAACAACCTCTAGAATATCTTACCACCTTCTTAATATTTATTTTTTTATGTTCTTGCCAAAGTCCTCCCATGACTTTTGTTTAGCTAGTTTTACACAGTGTTTAGCTTTCTTACATTTGTCTCTATATTCTTTAAGAGCATAAGCTAACTTATTTGCCAGGAACTTTTGATATGCTTTCTTCTTTTCCTTCACTGCCTCTTTAACTTCCTGTGTCCACCAGGGAGTTCTGATTTTTTTATCCTTGCACACAACCTCACCACATGCCTCTCTGGCAGAATCAATCAATGTTTTCTTCAGAGTTTGCCACTGAATCTCCAAGGTTTAATTCCTGTTCTCAAACTCTTTCATTTTCTTTTTAATAATCTTTCTGTATTTTAGTCTACAGTTCACATCTGAGAGCTGCTCAACTTTTATTCGCTTTAAAACTTTCTTACATGTTATTCTTTTCAATATGAAATTCAATTTTATCCTGCTCAAGACTAAATAGTGATCACTTCCAATTTCAAATCCTCTGTACACTCTGGTGTCCTGCACCAGGGAGAAAACATCACTATCAACAATAACATAGTCAATGAGACTTTTCTTATTCCTAGCCTCTTCTCTCCATGTGAATTTGTGCACATTTTTATGTTGGAACATGGTGTTAGTAATAACCAGTCCATGTCCTGAGCAGAAATCCAACAGATATTTGCCATTATTATTAGCTTTGCTCTTTTCTCCAAATTTTCACAAAATATTTTTGTATGTCTGACAATCACTTCCTACTCTGCTATTTAGATCCCCAACAAGGACCAACTTTTCCTTTTTCATTGTGTCAGTTGCTTTTTCTAAAGCATCAAAAAATTCCTCCACTTCTACCTTAGTAGAACCTTCTGTTGGACCATAGGCACAAATAAGTCTCGTTGTCCAGTTCCCCATTCTCATATTTACCCACATTACTCTACTTGAGACTGACTGCCATTCAAGAAGATTAGCCTCATATTTTGTGTTGAATACTATGGCTACTCCTTCTTTTCCTTGATTGTCATTGCCTGAATATAACATTTTGTATTTATTGCTCAGAAAGATCTCACCAGTTTTTTTTTTTTTTTGTTTCAGTCACCCCTATTATGTCGATCTGGTACTTATCTAATTCCTCAGCTAGCTCCATTTCTTTGCCATTCAGGCTTCTTACGTTGATAGTACCGATCTTTAACTCTGGTGATGTTGAGTTGGGGTTTGTTTTCAGATTTGTTCCAGTAGCTGACTTTTCGCTGCTCACCCTGGTTCCCTGGCGAAAACAACGGGGGCCTTGTTTAACCGGGCTACGCCCCAGCCGGCATGAAATTTTGTCATGTTGTACCATCATTTTTTATTTTGGTTTTACCAATAAGAATACAATTTGGTCGGCTAAATCCCAAATTGCCAGCCCATCCTCGTTCGTTCAGTATCAAAGTAGATACCCAACAGGGTGCACCACGAGAAGGTGAGGATTGGACATTAGGTCAGAAGCCCTGGTCGGTTCTCCGCATTCCTTTAAAGGCTATGTGGAGGTCTCCTCTCAGTTATACAGCTTTGACCCTTAAGCACCCCATCCCTTGAGAAAGATTATATAAATGAACTTCAATAAATATACTGTGTCTTTGTGTGTGCTTTTTATGTACCAACATAAATATTTGCCCTCAGTTTCTTTTAAAATAAAATTTCTTTAGCATAACAGAGAGAGAGAGAGAGAGAGAGAAAGGAGACAAAGCAGAGATATATATTCATGCAGAGATATAAATGATAATTTGAATAATGGATAATTTTCACACAAAAAATTATTCTTACTTCTTGTATACTCATGTAAGCATCGCCAAGCAATAAATAGGACTGTGGAGTTGGGAATTTCTCTACAACTTCTCTGTAGGAATAAACAACTGGAATTAACATTCTAATTACTGAGTTGGTAAGTTAGTAATAATGAAGTCTTTTGAGATGGATCATTAAAATTTCATTAATTTGCTAGTCTTTTTTTATTATTATATGTTTATTGTTTTATTGTTTATTATTACATGTTTGTTGTTTATTATTAATTTGTATCAATTCACCTACAAAAGATTGGTAACCTAAACATTTAGCACTGTAAATAGGCTAATGGTTAGATAATCTGGGAACTCCACTCATGAATGCATGGAACTTACGTTTCTAAGCCACTTCAGGACTCCAATAAGCAGGATGGTGTCATATTCCAGGAGATAAAAATCAGGACAGGAGAATGTAATTGAAAAAATTCCATAGTATGCTACTTTTTATTTTATTTTTTGTATTAATATAGAAGATACAAAAACTTTTAGAAATCATAAATAAATTTAATATAGACAATAATAATTTAATTTTTAAAAAATATATCCCCGACATCTTCAGGGAGACAACATTAACTAGCCAAAGAAAAACACCCAATGTAATGACAAAAGTATGCAATTTGGTGATGAGGGGATAACAGTCTGATATTCACTGGAACAGAGCTACACATTAAGCACAATTAAATCATCATCATCAAGAATTTGATGGTGATGATGATTTAATGATGACTGGAAGAAACTATCCACTTTTGATCCAAAACCTTCCTATTGCTTCATTACATGGCTGATATTTTTGCCATTTGGAATAAATCGCCAACAACTAGTAGTCTTCTTACAAAAAATTAATAATAACTTTCATTACAGAATACAATTCACTATGAAACTTGAATCAAATGGGATTATATCCTTCCTGTCCTTATAAAAAGGGTATTGGATAGCTCCCTATCAACATCTATCTATTGCAAAAACCTTCGTTCTCACCATCTCTCACGTGTGAGGGATGGTGTTGAATCAACTCAACTCAACTGTCCTCTTCCATCAGGGACAGCTTGAGTCTTCCATGTTTCCACAACAAACTCCAGGAGTCTGGGTTCCTTGTGTGGCTGGTGAGCTGTCTATATGTTTGCAATCCGGAGTTGACCTTTATTGATGTTATCCATTTAGTTCTTGGTCTTCCTTTTTTTTTTTTTAATCTTGCATACAGAGAAAGGCTGGGTAGCCTTTTTGATGGCATTCTCTCAGAAGTTGTTTTCTTTTGATCTTTTCTATTAATGAGTCTGTCTATTTTAGGTCTTGTCTTACAGTTTCATTTGTTTTCTTTTCTGTTCATTTTGTTTTATTTATTTTCTGAGACATTTCATCTCAAAAGCCTCCAGTTTTCGTATCTATGTCTTCTTGAGTGTCTAAGTTTCTGAAGCATATAGCACAGTGAGTATTATAATTGCATTATATAATTTTATTTTTAGAGATTTGAAGATTTTATTATTTTTCCAGATTTTACCTAGCTTATTAAATGATGACCATGCAGTCAATATTCTATGTGGTCATGGTATCTTAGTGTTCTGTTATTACTGTTCCTAAACAGTTGAATTGTTTTACCTGTTCAATTGTTGATCCAATCAAAGAGAAGTTTCCTTTTTCTTAATTTTTTTAAATTATCAAGATTTTTGTTTAGTCTGTATTTATGGTCATGAGGTATTCTTTAGCTGTATTGTTTAGTTTGATTATTAGGTTCAACATTTTTTCTTTTGTTTCTGCTATCATTACAATGCCATCTGCATATTTTATGTTATTAAGGTTATAACCATTTAGGTTGACCCCTTTTACTTCTTCCAAGGCTTGGTTAACCATATCCTCTAGGTAGATGTTAAAAAAGTATGGGGAAATCCTTGGACTACTCCTTTACTGACGTTTATTTTATCTGTTGTTATATACTGTTGAATTTAATTATTGCTTCTGTGAGACTATAATATTTTTCTAATAAGTCTAGGGCATCTTCATTGATTTGTTTCTGTTTTAATATTCTTGATAAAGTTACTCTATTTATTGAGTCAAATGCCTGTTTAAAATCTATAAAACAGTAATAGATATTTTTGTTATGTTCCCAGTATAATTCTCTGCTAGTCTTTGTATTATTGAAGATTATTATTATTATTATTCTGGGCAACTCCAAGGAGTCGACAGGCTCATCGAGGGAGGCCCTAACATCATGTCAAGAACAACTATTCAACATTCACACGGAATCTATCATACCTTGCTTTGAACTCATTCACGGTCGTAGCACCCACAACAGACTCTGTCAGCTTATTCCACTCATTCACCACTCTCCAAGTAAAAAACCTAGCTCTAACACCCTTGTCAACCACATTCTTGCCCAGCTTCTATGCATGGCCCCTAGTCCTCCCACACCAGTCCTACTTTCAGAAATATCTTCTGGATTAATCTTATAGAAACCCTTCAGTAATTTGAATGTCTCAATCATATCACCCCTTTTCCGCCTATCGACCAATTTCTGCAACCCACAAATCTTCAACCTATTCTCATAAGGTTCATTCCTTATGAGAATAGGTTGAAGATGATAGACCTGCTCTCATCTTGGTCACTGGTCTCTGGATCCTCTCCACTTCCTCCCCATCACGAAGAAACCCTGGCACCCATAACTGGGCACAGTAGTCCAGATGGGGTCTTATCAATGCTCAATACAGAGGAACAACAACTTGTTTGTCTCTGCATGTTAAAGTATTTTTCAGAAGCCAAATGATTTGATGAGCTGATTTAGCCACTTTTGCAATGTGCCCCCTAAACTTCAATTCCCTATCCACCAACACTCCCAAATCCCTGGCCTCATCAATCTCCTGGAGTACGGTTCCACCAATGTGATATACTGCTGCTATTCTTTTCACCCTAAAGTGCATAACCTTACACTTTGCCACGTTAAATTGACATCCATTTTTCCTAGTCCAGTCCTCCAAATCATCCTGTAAAATTTTGACATCCTGTGCACTCACAATTGCTCTACCCAACTTCGCATCATCAGCAAACAAGTGAACACTTCCTCTCAAATCCTTTCCTATATCATTGATGAACAAATTGAAAAGTAGTGGTCCAAAAACAGAGCCCTGCGGCACACCACTAGTCACAAGCCGTCTTTTAGACTCAACTCCTGAATAAACCACTCTCTGGTATCTCTCCATCAACCACCCTCCTGTCCATTTCACCAACCCTATATCCATTCCCATCTGCTCCAGTTTACTGATTAGGGTTCCATGTGGTATTCTGTCAAAGGCCTTGGCAAGGTTCAGTAGAATCAATGTAAACCCATTACCCTTATCCAGTTCAGTCGTCACTGTGTTATAAAACGTGAGCAAGTTACTGAGGCATGATCTACCCTTCACAAAACCATGTTGTCCCCCATACAATATATCCCATTTTCATCTATCCAATCCTGTATTCTTTTCTTGATTAATTTCTCTAAGACCTTGACAACGATTCCTGATATGCTAATCGGTTGGTAATTTACAACAGCAGTCTTGGAACCACCTTTATGCAGTGGAACTATTTTCCCCTCTTTCCACCCCCCCTTGGGACTAACTCGGACCCCGAGACTCAAATTAAACAAAATGGTCAAGGGTACTGACAATTCTTCAGCCGCTTCTCGTACAACACAAGCTGGTATACCATCCAATCCCACAGATGTATTGACATTGAGGTTATGCAATAGACTACTCACCTCCACTTCATTCACCACAATTCCCGCATAATCTACTGGTTCATTCATTTCTGCAATGTCACCTGGATGATATATTTTTGCAAAGTGCTCACTCAGTAACTCAACTATATCAACTGATTCAGTTACCTCCCTACTATCGGCATTCTTTAAAATCATTCTGCCATATACATTTTTCCTTTTACTTGCAACATATCAAAAAAACTGTTTAGGATTCTCTTTAGCCTGCATGGCCAACGTTCTTTCGTAATTTTTTTGCTTTTCTTACCACACTCGTTACCCTTCTGTCCTGCACTTTATACCGTTCATGTGCCCGCCGATCACCTTTCTCCTTAAATTTCCTCCATAGTTGTTTCTTTTTTTGCAGCTCAAGCTTAATGGTGTTATTCATCCATTTAACCCCTACTTGATTTATTATTCGGATTATAGATATACAGTCAGCCATTGTTTCATGCAAACACTTCTTAACTGCCTCCCATGCACTATCAACTTCTAGTCCTTGCGGTTGTACATGCCATGGCACTGAACCAATCAAACACATAAGCTTGTCATACTTTCCAGCCCGATAATTCCACATGTACCCTGTCTTAATTGTAAATTCCACACCTTTAGCCACCTCCCAAGTCAAGACCCTATAATCACTCTCACCAATTGGTGGCAATGTGGTCATATTTGTTATAGCCAAATCCTCAGATGCAATTACTAGGTCAAGCACTCTCTGACCCCTAGTATTTTCCATTACATGCTGTCGTAGATAGTTATCCCTTAATAACCGCATAAAATCCAATTTCTTCCTCCCGTGTGTCCTCTCCTCACTCCAATCAATACGACCATAGTTGAAATCTCCCATAATAATTACCCATCTTACACTCATTTCTTCTATTTGCTTGTGCATACTGTCACCACCATCTTTTCCATCACCTGGTCTATAGCAGCACCCAATTGTATATTTTGTTCTGCTAGCCACAATCTCACACTAAATGGCCTCAAATGTGCTCTTTTCTCTATCCTGCAATTTAACTTCTATTCTCCTTGGCTGCAGCTCATCAGCTATCATCAACAATACTCCTCCCCCCATTTTATTCTCCCTGTCATTCCTGAACACACTATACCCATCACATTCAATCCCACTAGCTATATCATCTACAGTCAGCCATGATTCACCAATGCCAATAATCTGTTTCCTTCTTGTTTCTAATACTCCTAGCATTAGTGTACATGAATTTAAGACCCCCATTAGCCCCATCCCTACCTTGATGCCTTATATTAACTATCCCATTCTGATTTGTTGTCATTTGCTTGGGCATATTATACTCATTCATACATTCAACTGCCTCTCTAAGGTCTGTATATCTCCCCCCCCCCTTAATAAATCTAGTTTCCCTGATTTTGCACATCCACTACATTCAGTAACACTTTTTCAAGTCTCCTTACACCGTATCCATTCAAATGCAAGATCCAATTTGATCCAACGTGGAATGATTCTTTCTGAAACCTGCCTGTTCTTCACTAAGAATGATCTCATATGTGCTCTTTATTCTGTTCTGTAATACTCTTGTAAATATTTGTAAATAAGCATGGCTGATTAATGTGATTGGTCTCTAATTTTTACAATTTTTCTTATCACCTTTCTTGTAAATTGGTATTTCCAGAGTTCTGATGGAATTTGGTCTATCCCTGGTGCTTTGTCAGATTTCACTGCTTCAGAGCATTCTCCACTTCCGATGGAAAGAGTCATGTCTTGAGTTAGTGTGGGCTTTGTTATTAGGTAGTTATTGCTTTCATTCTTAAAGGTTTCTTGGTAGTGTTCCATCCATATTGCTTTTCTCACATTTGGATTTCCTGTTTCCTCAACCTGATAGTTGATCATTGTTAGAGGTAGTGGTGAAAAATTTTTTTGTAATTTCTTTAATTGTGTTATGTAATTTTATAAAAATTAAGTGGATATTAAATCCAGCATTATTTCAAAGCCAAATATAGAAACTATAAAAGTTTCATATGAAATTTGACCAGAGATCTTACAGGAATACACTCACTGATATTTACAAGTTGCCCAAGTAGACCTTATAGGAGAGAAGATTGCTGCCCAAGTATCCATATATTCCCCTCCTATTGGTCTGTTTTGAAAAGGTTTCACTAGTCTGAAAGCTGTTTCAAACTGGTTGGTTTTCATCAGAGACCAGGCAGAAACTTTAAGAGAGCAAAAACTCTCAGTACTAAGTAACTTGAAACATGAGAGAGGTGTATTTTTTGTTTATCCTCATAGGAAGCATTCCATAGCCCTGTCACAATATCGGCCACTCATTCATTTCTGAATCTTCTCCATTACTTCCTCATCCACAAGAAATCCAGATGACAAGATCTGTGCACAGTAATCCAGATGTTTATTAAAACTTTATACAGAGGAACAGTAACCTATCTCTGATTGTCATTGTATTCCTCAAGATCTAAGTAATGTGATGAGCTATTTTAGCCACCTTTGTAATATGCCCCTAAATTTAATTCCCTGTCCATGATTCAAATCCCTGGCCTCATTCATTTCCTGTAGTCCAATTCTATAAATATAGCACACAACTTGTGATCTCTTCATTCCAAAGTGCATAACCTTACACTTTGCCCATACTTCCAGTCTATTTAAGTTATCCTACAGGATTTCTATATCATCTTCACTGACTATTACTGCTTCCAGTTTTGTATCATTAGCAAAAACTGGATATTTCCCCTTCAAATCATAACTTATATCATCGATGGACAAATTAAACAGTGGAGCCTTGTAATACACCAACAGATCACCCACCTTTCCTGACTTCAATTTCCTCCATATACTATTCTTTGAAGTCGGATACTCTATTATCTATATCACCAGATCCATATCCATCCCCATTTGCTCCAATTTATATAACAAAGTACCATGCGGTATTCTGCTGCATGTCTTCAAAGTCCAGTAATATCATTCTGTAGCTATTTCCTTTATCCAACTTGCTATTCCTTTATTATAAAATGTGAGCAAACTACTAAGGCCAAACCTATCCTTCTCAAAACCATTCTGCCTCTAGTCCTGAATTCTGCCTTTTACCAACTTCTTTCATATGAATTAGCTTATGAAAATATTGTTTCAACAAAAAAAAAAAAAGATAGCTCCATATGTCAATAAGATATCAGAAAAACTTATATTAGAACTAGCTGAAAGCACAAAAGTAAAATACAGCACTTCTGTTTTGTGTACATTTTGATATATAAGTTTCATGAAAACCATAATAGTTGTAAGAATTTACTCTTCATACTACAAAAGTTTTATTTGAGCATTAAAGGGCAGAATAAAAAAAAAGCAGGTATCACATGTCAGTGTGAGTCACATTACAATACTGTCAGTGGATGTAGCATAATAGAATTATGCTACATCCAAACATGGATACTCGAAATTCTGGGACTACTTTCTAGCCAAGCTGAGAGAATGCACATAATATGATTTTCTACTGTATCTGTGATTTATCTACTGAAACAACTGTTCAAGCAATAAAGGACTTCCATTTCTTCTCATTTTACTTAGTTCCTCTTTTAGTATCGTGTATCAGAATATTATTTTCATATTACTGACCTATGGGTTTCTGCAAAATTTTCCCAACTAGACAATATAACAAGAATCGTATTAACAGGCAAATACAGGGTGTTCGGGATAAATTTGACAGTTTCGTAAGGAAAAAGAAAATCTTCTTTGTATCTATTAAATTTAATGAATTGACAAAAAAACATTACAGGCAGAGTTAATTACAATACTATCAACAAGATTTACTCAAAATAACCACCATTAGCATCGATCACAGCTTCAATTCTGCTTCGGAACCTCGAACAAGCTGATGCTACAGTCTCCCTGGGAAGGGCCGCAAAAACTGTTTTAATTTTATCCATTAACTGGGCTTTTGTATTACTGGAAGTGCGATTGGTGTCTTTTTCAACTGCGCCCCATACAAAATAATCCATGGGGTTAAGGTCTGGGGAGTTTGGAGGCCAAACATTTGGACTGGTGAAGTCGTAGAAATTTTCAGACAACCATTTTTGACTTTTCCCAGAGGTGTGGCAAGGGGCCGAATCCTGCTGCCATACATACGGCCTACCATTGGCTACCCTTCTTATCCAGGGCTTGACTACAGTTAGCAACTCCACGAACAAAGCCCGAATTCCAATGCCAGGGTTCTTCAACACCTGTTCCTGCAGATTTGCGAGGAATTCTGCTGTACGAACGCAATCAGATCGTCTGCTAGGGATCTTTCTTCTTGCTACATCCTCGTAGTCACCATTGCAAGTCTCTAGTTCATGCCTGATTGTTTTTACTGTATTCAGGGAGCATTGGGCAGCAGTCGTAATATCCTTATTTTGATGGCGGGCACGAATCATCATGATACAAGTTATTCTCTTCCATGATTCAGGTGGGTTCCAGCTATCCATCCTTTCTGACATCTTGTATATGAATGAAGAAGGGTCCAAACTTTTAAATGAAGAGAAGTGTGTGTTAATACATGTAACTTACGGAAAAATATAATTAATTATAAATATGTCAAATTTATCCCGAACACCCTGTATATGGGCACACAGTCACTCTATCAGGCTCAAGTTTTTTTTTTCTTAAGGCAACTTTTGAGTCATTACTTAAAAACATTTTTCAAATCCAAACTTTTATAAACAAAAATTGGGAACTTTATGTCCAAAAGAGGGAAACGCTTATCACCAGAGGTCCCACTTTACACTGCAGGCCTCCTACAACCGCCCTTAGAGGGTGCTCCACCTAGATAGGACTTTAGTGTCACCCACGTGGTTGGGCTTAGTATTGTGTGTTATTTGTATATATGTTACGTTAGTTTTTTTTGCAATCCCTGAAGATATCTCAGTGACTGAGACGAAATATAGGAAGTATTAAATTCTGTTTTAATCCTTTCTGAGTGCTGTATACAATCTATTAAGCCTCCAACATGATGTCCTCACAGCACTTAAGCCTCTACACACAGGTCCAAAATTAAAATATCACAGACAGAGGTAAAGATGAAGTCATTCTCTGTCTACAATATTTTAATTTTCTAATCACCCTCTTTGGCTTTGGTAGTTCATATGAAATATTATTTATGTTATCATATTATTATTAATTCTATGAAAAAAAAGGTTATTTATTCATTTAAATATTAAGTTAAATTAAAGAGAAGAATAATAAATTGTCTAACTGTACTGCCATTTATGATCAATGTATCTTAAAAGAATTCTTGTCATCTGGTTTTGAAGCAAACTTCATATGAGCAACTAAAATCATTCAGCAAAACTACAACTTACTTTTCTGTATAAATAGGCATACAAATGTATTTTTAACTGATATTATATACATACCTATAGCAGCTTGCAAATAGTCTCCTGTCTTTTCGATGATTTAAGTAAATGTCAGCCATTTTTTCCCGAGCTTGTAAATAATAGGCTTGTTCAGGTCCTACATTTCTTAGTACACTTAAAGCTTGGTCTATATCTCCTCTAGCCAGTGACAGATCAGCATTTGCAACTGTAATTCTTACTTCTTCAGGAGTTCCTTGGAATTCGTTAATGGCATCTTGCATTATTTTAGCAGCTTCATGCTAAGGAGAAAATATTGTAATTATATTAAAAAAAAGGAAAAATTAAAATCTAATGAAACATTATTGCAAAATGTAGCACTTCAGTATATTGGAATATCTGAATTACCACAACTATTTTATAACTCATATTACTGTTCTAAAAATTATTAGAACAAGAATGAGATAAATAATCCAAATACTGTATTTGGTCAAAATTTATGGAACTGAGGCAAAAGTTAATGAAATGTAGTGCAGTTATATAGGATAATGATCAGATTTCTTCAGACATTGAAGTTGAAAAATAGATGGTCTTGCTTAACACAAATGCAAAAAATAAAATAAAATAATAACTATTATAAATATTTTATAATTTTTTAAAAATAGTTAATATTTGAAAGAAGTCATCAAGACAAAACTCAAAATAAGTAAGCAGTATGTGACACCTGTAGAAAAAAAAAATTTAATTGGTTACAAAAGTATGCTATACTTTGTAACTAAGAATATACCTAAGAAGATCCTCTTAGGCGTAGCTCCTACTGATGAAATCTCAAAATCTCTGGTCTGGATAGTTGACTCTCCACATGATGTTTTTGCATTATAGGATACTGATACAACTGAATGTGAAGTCAAAAAAGTCTCTATATACAAGTCGACTAGTTGTGAAGATACTTCATGTGTAAACACTGTTCTTGCACTTGGGTAAGGATTAAAACAAGAATTTCTTTTCGTGTATAATACACAATGTGATTCTTTTAGAGAGAGAGAGAGAGTATCATAGCATGGGTTTATTAATGGAGAATTTGTTCATTTCCAGTAAGCTAACAAGTGAGATGGATAATGTTACAAAATAAATACTACATTGAGGATTATTGCATAGAATTAGTGCAGATGGAGATGAATATAAATTATGGAATGGATAAGAGGAAAATGACTGATAAGTATTAACAGTGGTAAAGAAGAGATAATAATGAGTTGTGTGTACTTTGGCCACTAAAGTTTAATCTGTATATTAATAATGATGTTGGGCATTAACCACCATACCAGCCTTGAAGTGCATATATCTCCATAATTACATGAATACAAAGTGTCACTAAAGTCAATATAACCTTTGGATATTATAATAAATTTAGTTTAATCCTTTATCCAAGTGTAAGCAAACAAAGTTTGTGCCTGAAAATATCTTCAGGACTGAGGTAAGGTGGTGCAACACCTGACGTCCTGAAGATATTTTCAGGTGCAAACTTTGTTTGCTTACACTTGGATAAAGGATTAAACTAAATGTATTATAGTCTTACCAAGTGCAAAATAAACTTCCAACATCTTTGGATATTATAAAAATAATATGGATATGAAGCACATTTTTTATATATTTTATCCTTATGGCTGTTTGAAAGATTAATGATATTGTTAAGATTTTTTTTTTTTTGTTTCGTATCCAAACACAAGTAGTACAGTAGTAAGTAGGTTACAATAGATATGGTCAGATGTTCCTCCAGTATCTTGCACAATTAACTGCTCTTTCTGTGCAGGATATAAGGTCCTCTTTTGTGCAAGGTGATGGAAGAAAGGGGCAAGCAAGAAGGTGTACCATGGACTGGGTTGTCCCACACTCACAATTGTCTGGGCCAGTGAGATAGCCCCATTTGATGACATTTTGTTTGCAGCGTCCTGTCGTCCTGAGTCTGTTTAGGCTTTTCCAAGTATTCCAGTCCAAGTGGGCACCACGTGGAAGATGTTCGGCTATTGGAATACCAGTATTATTTTCAGGATACAGTGCAAGCCATTGTTGAAGTCTTGTCTCTGGGAGATTTTTAGGTGGTTCAACAGTTGCCAGGATGCTATGTCAGGATCTTAGTCTTTTGGGCACTGCGGTCTGGCCGAACAGTGGGTGGCGTTCATTTGTCTGCTTCTTTCATCAGCTGAGAATGCAGATCTTCGAATTGAAGGGGGTGCAATACCAGCCAAAGTATACAGGTCTTTTAGTGATGTTGGTTTCAGGCATCCTGTAATTGAGCAGCAGCTTTCAGTCAATGCTGGATCAAGTTTATCAGCATTGCAGGATCTGGACCATACTGGGCAGGCGTATTCAGCAGAAGAATAGCAAAGGGCCAAGGCAGAAGATTTCAGTGTGTTAGGGTCTGCACCCCATTTGGAGAAGGTAAGCTTTCGTAATATATTGTTTCTTGCATTCACTTTTGCCTTTGTTTTTTCTATGTGGGTTTTATATGAGAGGGTGCAATCGAGAGTCACACCGAGGTGGATTGGGTTCCAGGAATGTTCTATTTTAGAGCCTTCCTAAGAAATCTGTAGCTTCCTGTTGGCTTCCTTGTTGTTAAGGTGGAAAAGGCCAGTCTGAGTTTTCAAGGGGTTTGGTTTTAGTTGATTGCTGGTATAGTATGTGGTTAGATTATTTAAGGCAAGTGCTAGAGTAGTTTCAATGGACTTGAAACTTTATGGCAAGGTCATCAGCATAGATAAAATTTCTAGTTCCTGGAAAGATGGGGAGATCGTTGACGTAGATGGTGAAAAGTAATGGCGATAACACACTTCCCTGGGGGAGGCCAGCGGCTCTTCCTACCCCCCAGGTCCACATAAAAGCGTCTGTTTTCCAAGAGTGATTGGATCAGGAGGACAAGGTGATAGTCTAGTGATTGGATCAGGAGGACAAGGTGATAGTCTCTAGTTATTCTGTATATTTTATTTCTGAGTATGAGATGGTTTATAATATCATATGCTGCAGTTAGGTCTACAAAGACTGCTCCTGTGGCTAATTTTTGCTCATAACCATTTTCTATATATTGAGTGAGGTTGAGAATTTGTGATGTGCAGGATTTGCCTGGTCTAAAGCCAGCCTGCTCAGCAATAAGATGGGATTTGATTAGGGGTTGTAGCCTATTCAAAATTAATCGTTCATAGAGTTTAAAGAGGTTGCTAAGTAGTGATATAGGCCTGCAGATTTTCTAGGTTTTAATAGGTTTATGACAGCGTTGAGTTCAGTGATGGTGAAATCTGAGTTAATCATATTTTGTTCCTCACTTGGTGTTCTAAGTGTCTTCTTTTTTGTGTGCTTTTTAGTGAATTTTCCATTCAGCAGCAGCTGGTGAGCAATTTGATTAGCTGTTAACTGCAGATGCTCATATGGCTTAGTGAAATCCTTCCTAATTCTGATAAAGTTCCATGCCTTTCTGCTACTATGGGTCATATCAAGGGCTTCTATTTCTTTTTTCCATGAGGAATGCCTTTCCTCTGCCATCTTGGAGTATAATTTTTCTCCTGCTCGGACAGTCTGTTCTGAGAAGGGGTTGGTGTTGTAAAGTTTACTGGGCTTTGGAAAGGCGTGGAATGTAGTTTGTGCGGCATCCTCGGGGGATGTGTTTGGTGGAGATTTTCCTCAGTATTTTTATGAATTCAGGATACTCTTTAGGGTTTGGTGGGACTTGTTCTATGGAGCGGTCGAGATCTTCCATGAAACCCTTCCAATTAGTTTTTTGGAAATTAAATCGTCATCTGAGGGACTGTGTTAGGCATAATTGCTGGGTTGAATTGAAGCATTATAGATCTATGTTGAGTATGTGGAATCAGATTTAAGACCTTTTTAACACAAATGTTGGATATTTTTGAGCTAACAAATATGAGATCAGGGTTATAGCCTTGCTTCCATCTGCCACTGTTGAAAGAAGCAGGGAGTTTTGGATTATGTATCAGGTTTAGAGAAAGGTTTTCAGCCCATTTTTTAACAAGTTCTCCATCTTCATTGGACTTTGTGTAACCCCAGTTAACACTACGGCTGTTAAAGTCACCTAATACAACATTAGTCATGTATGCATTATTATTGAGGAGGATGTCAGGGAAGGAAAAAGCTTCTTCTGGTGGTTTATAGACTGAGGTGATTGAGATATTTTTAAATGTGATTGTAATAATCTCAATGATGTTTCTGTTGTTCATTGAGTCAATGGACGATGAAATCAAGTTCTCTTTTGTAAATATTGCACTACCATATTTAATATGGGGTATTTCTTTGATGAGTTTCATGCCATGGATGTAAGGTCTTGCAGCACCTTCTCCTCTGTGAGTTTTTTGCAGGTAGAGCACATCACAGTCATTATTTCTGCAAATATTTGCAATGAGATCTTGCTTGACACTGGAGAATCCTTCAATATTAAATGATATTATCTTTAGCCTGGCTCCAAGTAGGATCCTTTAGGGCAGAACTTTGAGAGCATTTTAGTTCGATCACTTGTGTTTGGTCGATAGCAGCTTTAGCTTCCCCTAATGGGTACTAACAGAGTGCAGGAAAGAGAACCTAGCTGCAGCGCACCCCCCATTGTTAAGACGAAGTTATGTGAGATCTCACTATAAACAAAGATGAGACAAAAGATAGGGGGAGAATATGAATGCTACTAGCAAATGACTTCAAGGAAAGGCATGATTATGAGAGTGAGCATCAATAAGTCATTCCATTAAAATATTCAAATAGTAAGAATAACAACAATAATTCTAAAAAGGCAGATTAATACATAATTTACTTAATAATAAAGAAAAATACAGTCGAACTTGGTTATATGTGCTATGAGACTAACAAAATTTCCTCGTTATAACCATTACTCACTGTATCAGTGATGAGTTAAATCTATTATTATTATTATGGGCGACTCCAGGGAGTCCTTAGACTCATCGAAGGAGGCCCTAAACATCATGTCCACACAACTATACGACATTCTCACAGTATCTATCATACTTTGCCTTGAACTCACTCACCATCATAGTACCCACAACAGACTCTGGCAGCTTGTTCCACTCCTTTACCACTCTAAAAGTAAAGAACCCAGCTCTAACACCCTTGCTAACCACACTCTTGCCCAGCTTCCATAGGTGTCCCCTAGTTCTCCCACCACCAGTCCTGATCTCAAAAATATCCTCTGATTTAATCCTATAGAAACCCTTTAGCAATTTGAATGTCTCAATCATATCTCCCCTTTTCCGCCTATCAACTAATTTCTGCAACTCACAAATCTTCAACCTGTTCTCATAAGGTTCATTCCATAGACCTGCTATCATCTTGGTCACTCGCCTCTGGATCCTCTCCACCTCCACCCCATCAAGAAGAAACCTAGGTGACCAAATCTGGGCACAATAGTCGAGATGAGGTCTTATCAAGGCTCAGTACAGAGGTACAATAACTTGCTTGTCTCTGCTCATCAAAGTATTTTTCAACAACCAAGTGAGTTGATGAGCTGATTTAGCTACTTTTTGCAATGTGCCCCCTAAACTTCATCTCCTATTCACCAACACTCCCAAGTCCCTGGCCTCATCAATCTCCTGGAGTACAGTTCCACCAATGTGGTATACTGCTGCTAATCTTTTCACCCCAAAATGCATAACCTTACATTTTGTCACATTAAATTGACATCCATTCTCCTTAGCCCAGAACTCCAATCTATCCAAGTCGTCATACAAGATTTTGACATCTTCTGCATTCACTATTACCCTACCCAACTTTGCATCATCAGCGAACAAATGAATTGTTCCTCTTAGATCCTTCTCTATATCATTAATGAACAAATTAAACAGCAGTGGTCCAAGAACAGAACCCTGTGGCACACCACTAGTCACAGGCCATCTCTACTCCTGAATAAACTACTCTCTGATATCTCTCCATCAACCACCCACCTATCCATCTCACCAACCCTATATCCATTCCCATATGTTGTAGTTTACGGATTAGAATTCCATGTGGTATCCTGTCAAATGCCTTAGCATTTGACAGGATACCACATGAAAATCCAGGAAAAAAATAGATGTACCATATATTTTTTTTAATTCTCAATAACTTGATAAAAAAATACATTCAAAAAAGCAAAAGAAGTATTAGAGAGAAAAAATAAAAAATAATATAAGTTTTAAAAGAGGTATACCGTGAGTAGACATATCGATACAAAATTAATAACGGAAAATTAAAAAATAATATGATTACATATCTAGATATTATTTCTATGAATATACTTGTATAAACTACAATATACTTGATATTAAACACAATTTATTTGTTCATAATTTTAAAACCATACACCTAATACTAAACACATCTCCATAATTAAAAACACTATTAATTAATAATAAACACAATTTCAGTATTTAAAAAAAAAAAAAACTGACAATTTTAAATCAATCCAGCTAACATTGTTACATACAAAATCGTCACCACCCAAATTAGCAAATTTTTCCACTTAAGCTTTCAAGATTAGACCATCTATTAAGAATTCAGCACTTCTTTGTATAATGAACCACAGAAGAACAATGTTTGTAAGCTTGCACTTTCTAAATTTTTTTTTTTTTTTTGGTTATGTTGTTTTCCAGTGCCAATATGTAAACATTTTTATTCTTCTACAATGTCAATACTGTTGAAGAGGACAAAGAAAACTTTTTACACCATTCAACATTTTTTAATACCATGTTCTATCTCACAAATAATTTTGACTTTTTTCTTGAACCGAGATACACTTTCTTTTAACAGACATTTTTCCAATGGAAGGTTTAGCTTTTAGCTGATTTTATAGTCATGGCAGTGTTTGGGTTAAATGAGGGAGAAGGGCCAGAAGCTACACATTAGAGAGGGAAGTAGTGAGGAGATGGTCCCCAAGGATAAGATTATGTTAACCAGCTGTAATCCGATGCAGGTAGTCATAAAAGGTAAGTCACTACTTTCATTTTTGTGTAATTCAAGAATTGGGTCTTTCAAAACTAACTACTCAAGTAATTAAAAATGTTTGCATAGTTAACAAAATTTGTATGGTATATTCAATGTAGTACATTCCATGTAAGTCACTACCTTCATTTTTGTGTATTTCAAGAATTGGATGTTTCAAAAACTACCCAAGCAATTAAGAATGTTTATTACATAGCTACCAAAATTTGTATGGTATGTCCATGTAGTGCGCTTGTTATAAAAGTGAGGAATTGTATGAGTATATGCATAAATTAAAATCATTACAGCTTTTTTGCTCATTACAGCTGTGATTTTGTATTTCTATGCTCGTTACAACAAAGTCTGACTGTATGTGAATATATCATAATTACCTGTTGATCAATTCTACGGTGTGAATCAACAAGCTCCAAATAGAGAGATACTTTATCATTAACGCTGACATCTTCCTTCACTCTTTTCTGGGCACCTAGAACATGTATTTCACTACATTAAATTTCTGAATTTTTTTTTTTATTCTCATATTTTCAATAAAAAAAAAATTAAATTTTATACACTCAAAAGAACACATTTATTATTATTTAACTGCCATTCAATATTTATAGTAATATTGAATGTAGTCCACAATTACATTACTAAAATTTGTCTATTAAAACATTTTTTCCAATTCTTCTGTTATGTATTATAGCTCTTATTTAATTAGCCTTAAGACAGTCCTTATCCATTTTATCTGAGCCATCCTCTAGATCTCTTACCTGAATCATCAAAAGGATGTAACTCGAGCAGATGTAAGTAGAGGGATGACTGTATATCAATATGAATATAGGAATAATTGTTTAGCACGTGTACTACAAAAATGTAAGTTCCTCTCTGCTTAACTGACAGTATCTCCCACAATGGAGAGTAATCTAAGTCTCAGCTCTGGCAAGACTCCAAGCAAGTAGAAAGAGGACAAGATAGTTCCATTGCATAAAGGTGGCTTCAAGAAAGAAATAACAAATTATGGACCAATTAATATCTCAGGAGGGTGGATAAAGTACTGGAAAAGTTGAATAAAGGTTCAGGAATGAGTAAATAGGAATATGATATACTTTATAGGGGGAAGTATGGCTTGTAAAAAAAAAAAAAATAGGTCCTGCCTTGGTAATTTATTTGCATTTTATAATAAAGTGACAGCAGAATGTTGGAGCCAATGGGAATGGATATGAAGCTAATGGCAAGGATGGGGGGGGGGGGGGGTAACAGACACCAAAGTATAATATATGAGTGTCTAAAGCTCTGTATTTCAGTCACTACTTTTTAATTTATATATTAATGATTAAGTGACATAGAATTAATGACAGAGAAAATAAATATCAAGAAGATGGTAAAATATTCTGGAAGCTGTTGTAAAATCTCAGAAATGGAGGAAAGAGTTCTGTAAAAGGAATTAGAGATGATAAAGGTGACATGGAGAAAAAGATATTATTGATATATGGAGTAATTACTTCAAAAAATTATTAAATGAAACGAGCAGTGATGGCACAGTGGTAAGAAGCACTCAACAGGCATGTAGTCACCAACACATATCCATACTTGAGGTAAAAAAGCCATCAAAAACCTGAAATGTGGAAATGCAGCAGGAGTAGATGATATTCGACAGAAATGCTTAAGTATGGAGATATAAAAGTCTTGCATTGGCTGCACTGCATAGTTGAGAAGGCCTGGACAGAGAGACGAATTCCAGATGATTAGAGTAGTACCCATATATATAAAAAGGGGAAATAAAACTGAATGTGAACATTACAGAGGTATTTCCTACTGAGTGTTCCTGGTAATTACTACCATAAGATTTATGCATGTATACTTGAAAAATGGATGAGAAGGATTGTGGAAGGATTTGGTGAAAAACAAACTAGATTCAGGCCAAATAGAGGCTGTCAGGATCAGATTTTTACTTTACAACAAACAGTTGAGAAATCATGGGAATATAACAAAGTTCTGCATTTAAGTTTTGTAGACCTGCAAAAGGCAGATGAAAAGGTGCCAAGAGAAAAGCTATTCAAAACACTACAGATGTATAGTGTCACTGGAGCATTATATCAAGCAATATTTAGTCTTTATTTGAGTTTTAAGTCAGCAGTTAGAACTGAAGGAAGTACAGGAAGATGGTTTGATAATAAATCTGGTGTGAGACAAGGATGTACATTATCCCCTCTATTATTCATTATCTATATGGATCACATTATGAAGGAAAATGGTATTAAACCTGATATCAAAATTGGAGTTGTTAATCTCAGCTGTGTAATTTATGCAGATGATGTTATAGTTTTAAATAAATCCAGTGCAAGCCTGCAAGATTCCCTGTAATCTTTGTAATAAATTTGGTATGAAAATCAGCAATAACAAGACAAAGACGATGAAAATAGGCAGAAACATTGAAAATATCAACACTGCACCGTGAATGGAGAACCTATAGAACAAGTAAAACATTTCAGCTACTTAGGCACAATTTTTAGTGAAGGCAGTAATTTAAATATGGAAATAGACAACAGAATCAACAAAGCCATATGGTAGGAAGTCAATTGAATAAATTTATATGGAAGAAGAAAGAAATTAATCAAAACAATAAATTAGCTGCATACAAGACTATGTTCAAACCAATTTTAACTTATAGATCTGAGAGCTGGGATAAAAATAAAACACTTCACCAAAGACTAGAGACCACAGATATGAGAGTCCTGTGAAGGATTAGGATCGTGAATAGATAGCATCAATGGCAATTTCACATTAAAAACGAGGATATTAGGAAAGAACTTTACATTGTTAGCATCAAAGATTGTGTTAACAGAGTTATTCTCTGCTAACAGTAAACAGAATGGGAGAGGAAGATTAGCAAAACAAGTGTTCTCTGCCAGGCTGGCAAGAAAAACACCCAGAGAAAGACCAAGATATAGGTGGATTGATACAGTAAAAAGTGCCTTAGGAAACATAAATATAAGATCTGATAATGTTGGAGTCCTGACAGATAACAGATTGATTTGGAGGAAAATTGATAGGAAGGAAATTAGTAATGATGTAAGTTCTTCATGTAGTAGTATCATAATATCCTGTGTACCCCTTGAGGGTGCATGGCAGGAATTTGATGATGATAAAGATTTGAGGAGAAATATTCAGTTGTTTACTGACAATAGAAAACTAGGGAGGGCAATAGCTGATAAAAGTAAAGTACATATTCAATAGGATGATTTAAATAAATTTGAAGTGTAAGCAAAGGAAGATGGATGTAAATTTAATGTTGCAAAATGTAAGGTTATGCACTCTGGGATGAAAAGATTATATATTTCATTTATATCAAACTGTTGGTACTGAATTGCTGGAAATTAGACTAAGGATTTGGGTGTAATGGTAGTGAGAGAGTTGAAATTCAGAGGGCATATTGCAAAAGTTGGCAAAATACTAAATTACAACTCTCAGGAGAGACCTTATACAACAGGTTAAAACATTTTAGGCATAATTAAATAAGGAGCCTCCATAGTTCAGTCAGTTTTGATGATGCTCTTTAGCTGAAAAGACCTGGGTTTGAATCCTGTAGGACTTGAAGAACCTTTATCAGGGCTTTTCAACTGAACGTGAGTTAGCTGGTCTCATATGAAACTGACAGGTTTTGTCTCCTGGAAACTCAGGGTTTTGATTCTGCAAAACATGCAAACCAGACAGAAGAACACACACACACGATTAACAGTCATAATACACTATGTAGATAGGATTAAGTGCCCTATCAGAGCATTAATTAAATGAAAAAAAGGAGCCAATTTGCTCGGCAGTGGAAGGCCACTGAGCCTAACATGCAAGGGAAAACGAGAAATGCCATAATAAAATAAGTAAGGCTGATATAAATGAGAAATGTTGAATAAATTTACATGGAATGAGAGAGAGAAATCTGCCAAAAGACCAAGCATGCAGTACACATGACAGTGTTCAAACTAATGTTAACAATTAGCTGCCATTTTTGCCTCAAAACAAATGTCTGAAGAAAAATGGCATGAAAGATCCAAAGAAAGACCAAGATACAGATCAGTTATATAATTAGAAGTTTTAAGAGAACTAGCTAAATAAAAGTCATGGGAAGACTTTGGCAAGAACATAGAAAATAAATATGAAGAAGGTGGCAAAATATTCTGGAGGTTGTTGAAGAAGCTTAGAAATGGAGGAAAGAGTGCTATAAAAGGAATTAGAGATGATAAAGGTGATATGAAAATGAGAGAAAAAGATATCCTTGAAGTACGAAGTAATTACTTCGAAAAATTGCTAAATGAAACAAGCAGTGATAGCGTAGTGGTAAAAAACACTCAGCAGACATACAGTCCAGAATACATATCCATACTTGAAGTAGAAAAAGCCATCAAAGGCTTGAAATGTGGAAAGGCAGCAGGAGTGGATGATATTCGACCAGAAATGCTGAAGTATGGGGGTATAAAAGTTTTACAGTGGCTGCACTGCATAGTTCAGAATGTCTGGACAGAGGGATGAATTCCAGATAATTGGAGTAGAGCTCTCATAGTACCCATATATAAAAAGGGAAATAAAACTGAATGTGAGAATTACAGAGGCATATCCCTTCTGAGTGTTCCTGGTAAGGTATATGCAAGTATACTTGAGAAACGGTTGAGAAGAATTGTGAAAGAAAAGCTTGGTGAAGAACAAACTGGATTCATGCCAAATAGAGGCTGTCAGGATCAGATCTTCACTTTACGACAAATAGTGGAGAAATCATGGGAGTATAACAAAGATCTGTTTTTAAGTTTTGTTGATCTGGAAAACCTTCTCCACTTAGGCATGAAGTTGAAAGAGCAGTTAAGCAGCTCAACAGCAATAAGGCCCCAGGTGCAGATGAAATCCCAGCAGAGTTAATTAAGACCACAGGGTATGGAGGGATAAGAGTGTTTCATAGATTGATTACAAGGATATGGGAGACAGGATCATGGCCAAGAGACTGGAAGAAGTCAGTTTTCATACCACTACACAAAAAAGATGATATGAAGGCATGCAAGAATTATAGAACTATTAGTTTGATATCTCATGTAAGCAAAATTTTATTAAAGATCATGCTAAATAGGATTGAGGCCAAAGTTGAGGCAGAGATGCCCGAGGAACAAGCAGGTTTTAGGAAAGGTAGGGGCACCAGAGATCAGATCCTTTGCCTTAGACAGATCATAGAAAAATATAAAGAATTCAGACTCCCTCTGGTAATGTGTTTCTTAGACTACTCTAAAGCTTTTGACTGTGTTGAGCATGTGAAACTGTGGTAAGTAATGAAAAGAATGGGTTTTCCTCAACACACTATCAGGTTGATAGCCAACTTGTATAAGGAGCAAGAAGCCACAGTAAGAACAGGTCTTGGATTGACTGACTGGCTTCAAGTTGGAAAAGGAGTTAGACAAGGATGTTTACTTTCTCCTTACTTGTTTAGTATATATGCAGAGGACATCATACGTGAAGCATTGGATGAGCTCAGGACAGGAATTACGATAGGAGGTAGATTGATCAGTAATTTGAGGTATGCTGATGATACAGTACTCTAATGACATGGAAGAACTAGAACTAATTCTTGACAAAGTTAACAAGATCAGTAATAACAGAGGACTTCAACTCAATTCTAGCAAGACAAAGATCATGGTTCTCAAAGGAAAAACAAACAGAGAAGCTCTTGAGAAACAAATGTATCTTAATGGAGAAAGAATGGAGGAAGTCAGCAAGTTTGAGTACCTGTAATCCATTATTAATGTGAAGAATTGCTGTTCAGAAGATGTCAGAAAAAAGGTTAGGAATGGCTAAAACAATCAGAGACCTGTCTAAAATCTGGAAGGATGGATATATCTCCATGGGAACAAAGTTAAGGATTTTAGATGCAGTTGTTTTTCCAACAGTGACTTATGGATGCGAGACTTGGAACCTAAAGAAGTCAGATAAGAAATGGATATCTGCTTTTGAGATGTGTTGTTACAGAAGGCTGTTGAGGATATCATATACTGAAAGGCGTATAAATGAATGGGTGTTAGAAAAGATTAGTAGAACTTTAAGGCTCCTTAAGGATATTGACAGAAGAAAGTTAAAATATTTTGGACACATAGAAAGGATGGAAGGAGGACTTCTCACAACAGTAATAGAAGGTAAAGTTCCTGGAAAAAGAGGCAGGGGTAGACCATCAATGAGATGGATGGATGGATGGCATGTGTGGAGTGACTGATCTTCAGAGAGTTGAGGCTGCCAGAAAAGCAAACAAACAGTACTACATGGCAAGGCCTAGTGTGGAACATCATCGAGCATCGGAGTGACCATATGGCATCTGTAGATGCCCAGTGAACATAGAGAGAGATCTGGAAAAGGCATATGACAAGGTGCCAAGAGAGAAGCTATTCAATATGCTACAGTTATGGTGTCAATGGGGCATTATATCAAGCAATACTTGGTCTTTATTTGAGGTGTAAGTCAGCAGTTAAAATTGAAGGAAGTACAGGAAGATGGTTTAATGTTAAATTTGGTGTGAGACAAGGATGTACGTTATTCCCTTTGTTATTCATTATCTATATGGATCACATTATGAAGCAAAGTGGTATTAAACACGATATCAAAATTGGAAATGTTAATGTCAGCTCTTTGCTTTATGCAGACGACGTTACACTTCTAAATAAATCCACTACAGGTCTGCAAGATTCTCTGACTACATTGAATAACTGTTGTAATAGATATGGTATAAAGGTCAGCAATAAAAAGACAAACACCATGAAAATAGGCAGAATTGTTGAAAATGTCAACTGCATTGGAGAACCTGTAGAACAAGTAAAACATTTCAGCTACTTAGGCATGATGTTTAGTGAAGATGGTAAATTAAATAAGGAAATAGACAACAGAATCAACAAAGCTGGTATGGTAGGAAGTCAATTAAATAAATTCATGTGGAATAAGAGAGAAATTAGTCGGAACACTAAATTAGCTGTATACAAGACAGTGTTCAAACCAGTTTTAACTTATGGATCTGAGAGCTGGGTCAGAAGTAAAACACTTGACCAAAGACTGCAGATATCAGAGTCCTGAGAAAGATTAGAGGCATGAACAGATGGCATCAATGGCAATATCATATTAAAAACGGGGATATTAGGAAAGAACTTGACATTGTCAGCATCCAGGAATGCGTTAGCAGAGCTAATCTCAGGTGGTATGGTCACTTAAACAGAATGGGCGAGGAAAAATTAGCAAAACAAGTTCTCTGCCAAGTTGGCAGGAAAACGACCCAAAGGAAGACCACGATATAGGTGGATTGATACGGTACAAAGTGCCTTAGAAGATAGAAATATAAGATCTGGTAATGTTGCAGTCTTGACAAGTAACAGACTGATTTGGAGGTAAATTGTAGATAGGAAGTTACTAATGATGTAAATTTTTCATGTTGTACTATCATATCCTGTACACCCCTTGAGGGTACATGGCAGGAATTTGATGATGATGATGATGATGAGAGAATGAAATATAAGAGCACATGAAATTAGACATAAATAATACATTAATTTGGAAAATAGTAGCTGAATGGATCCTATTCATGAAATCTTAATAATGTGACCTATGATAATATTTGATGCAACAGTAAATGATGGTATATACCAGAAAATGAAGATGATAATGTATGACAAACTCATTGCATTATCTATACTCCATATTTATCCCGAGTTTCATCCACAAGTACATATAATATGCATTTTTGACAAACTCCTAAATGATTTTTAATATCTTACAAATATTCTTTAATGATTTTTCATAATAATGAAACTTCCACAGATATAGCAAAATGTGTTTGAACTATTTGCACAAGTTCTAGACAACATAATGCATAGCTAAATATCAAACACAAAATTAAAACAGAGTGTTAACATCAGGTCAACTTCATTTCCTTTATTTAACAACTCATTCTGTGCTCATATATTCAAAGATGTTCAACAATTTGCATCACATAACACATTTACATATAAATATATAAATAGCTGTTGGATTAGCTATGGACAACATAATGGACAATGTAAATTACATTCATAAAAATTATATGGATCTGTTTGGAGAAATGATGGAGTAGCCCTTTTACCACTGTAAAAGAGTACCTCCTAGTTGGAAAAAATGCCAACTAGACCTATTAGTGATAGATGACTATGATAACATCACTTCTATAGCATCTTTAGTTTCCAAAAGATTTGACAGGCTTTTTTTGTTCAAGATGTTCCTTTGCATCTGTCCATATTCTGTACAAATTACAAATCTGCCAAACCAGGGAATGCTGCTCTCACATTTGGAGTGGTCTACCTAAAACCTCTACAAATTCTTTTTGGTGTCCAGATGGTGTTCTGCTCTGTCCTATAGAGAACGGTTTGGCTGATTAATGATCGCTCTCCCACAGACTCTCTTCAGCCACTGTCTCACAGATGTCAATCTCTCTCTCTCACATGAGAGAGACTGCAAGGTCTATAACATCTATTTGCTACAGATCTTACAGTCTCTCTCTCTCTCTCTCTTATGCGATATAAAAAAAGGAAGGAAAAGTCAAAAGCAAAGTGGCCTAGACTTTTATAGAAATCAAATCAATTATGAATGAGGCATTAGTCACAAAAATAAACAAAACAATGATGAGTAACAAATTGTCTCACTTGATGGCTTCATTCCTGCCATGATCATTCCAGTCTGCAATGCCTTGATTGCATCTTCAATTTGGCCTTGTTGTTTCAATATGCGAGCTTTAATAAGATGGAACTGAGGCCTTTCACGTACCTAATATGTAAGAAACGAAAGTATCTTTAAAAACATATAATCCTTAATAACTTAATAATTACTGCTTCCATTTTTGCTTTCTAATGATAGAAAAGAAATAACATACATGTTCATCATACAACTAATAGATAGGATCATCTAACAGTGACATACTTATGTACAGTTTACTTATTATTATTATTATTAACATTTGACCTCCATAGAGTCCGAGACTCATTGTGGGAAGTACACACTATTGCACACAATACTCGCCCAACTGTGCTTTAAACTGATTCAATGTGTCTACACCCACAACACACTCAGGCAATGCATTCCACTCACCAACCACTCTCCATGCAAAGAACCTACTCCTCACTCCTCTACTCACACCAACCATATACAGTTTCTAGCAATGGCATCTTGTTTTATCCCCTCTTCCATTCTATGAAAAATCTCCTCTATGTCAACCCAATAACAATCCCTGACTAGCTTACATGTCTCAAGCATATTGCCCCCCTCTTCCTCCTATTCATGAGGCTGTGCAACTTATATTCTCTCAATCTGTCGTCATACTCCACATTCCAAAGACCACTGACCAACTTTGTGAATCTTCTCTGGACCCTTTTCAACATATATTCATCACCATGAACACCCAGCAGCCAAATCTGTGCACAATAATCCATATGAGGCCTGATCAAGGCCTTATACAATGGCATCATAACCTCTCTATTTCTGCATGTCAGGGTCCTTCACATCATTGCCATTATCCGATGTGACGTCTTCACAACTTGTGCAATGTGGCCCCTGAATTTCAGGTCCTTGTCCACCATCACTCCTAGATCTCTCCAATCCTCTACTTCCATTAAAGTTTTCCTCACCAAGTGTATACTTTGCATCCTATCGTTACTTACCAAATCTCAAACCTTACACTTTGCAACATTGAACTGATGGTTCCACTTATCTGCCCATTCATGCAATCTATTCAAGTTCTCTTGAAAGGCTATAACATCCGCTTGACTCAAAATTGCTCTCCCCAATTTTGCATCTCTGCAAACAACTGCATATCACTAGTTAAACGCATCCCAATATCATTGAGATGTGTTTAAAACTTTGTTTTTAAATTTGTTGTTCAAACTGAACAACAATGGTCCCAAAACTGACCCCTGCCGCACACCATTAGTGAACTTTCTCTTTCGGGATACAATTTTATATACAACTTTCTGATACCTATCTGACAGCCAGTTACTAATCCAACTCAGAAGTCTGTTATCCAATCCCATATGTTTCAATTTATTTAAGAGCTTGTCGTTTGGCAGTCTATCAAAAGCCTTTGCAAAATCTAAGTACACCACTGTATATGCATCTCCCCTGTCCAAGGTATTTGTCACCTTGTTATAGTACATAAGTAAGTTAGTGAAACATGATCTCCCCTTAACAAACCCATGCAGATAACCACCGAGAAGATTGCTGTTATCAACCCATTTCTGTATCCTACTTCTCAGAAGTTGCAGCCTTATCACCACCTTTATGCAGTGGAACAATTTTACCCTCCTTCCACTCCCTTGGAATGGAAGGAGGGTAAAATGCTATTGCCAATTCCCTGGAACATTCCATTAAGATGAGTGGTGATATGTCATCAAATCTATTGCCTTATTGACATCAAGTTTATTTATTTACTCAAATACCTTCTGCTCACTCAGAGTTAAGCCATCCCCTCCTATGTCCTCTACACTTAATTTTCTCATGATTCCACCTGATCAGGATGAAACACCCTTATAAACTGATCACTGAATACCTCAACAATGTCTTCTGCAGCAGTTATCATTCTACCACTTTCATCCATTCATCTTACCATGATCATTCTTCCTCCTACTTGCCATATAATCTAAAAAACTCTCTATGGTTTTTCTTTGCCTGATTTGTACTTCCTCCAAATCAGGCAAAGAAAAACCATACTTGTACTTTTTTCCATATTTCATGATTAAACTCCACTTTCATCCATTTTACACCTACCTTATTCAGCCTTGGCCTTCGAAATGCATTCACACACTGATGCTGTTATGTATTTCTTCGTCAATTCCCATGCAGCATTTATTTCCTTACTACTCAATTTCCTTACCGTTTACTTTCTAGAGCATTAACAACAAAATTTATTGAGAATACTGAGTAGAGTTAATATAATAAATACATAATAAAAATGACATTTTCGATGCTAATTTGATCATGGTCATTTTGTGAGTTGCATATATAATCAGACACCAACTAACAAACAATATAATCCATAGTTGAATGAGGATTAAAGAGGCATCTGGAATCGTAATTCATGTTGAGATTTGGATATAATTCTCATAAATCACTGTATTCTGTTTGAGGAGCTAAAGCCCTATTATTAATCTGTGTGTATCAAGGCTAAACAAAATAAACCTGAGAGGAATCTTCTGCATCTAGTAGTGTAGAATTCTTTCAAGTTCATGATAATTCTAATGGTAAGAAATTCATTGAGTGGATGAGGAATGAGAGAAGGGGAGGGGGGAGAGAGAGAAACATAATGATGATGATGAGTCCTTGGGCCTAAATTATAAGTTTAACTGATATTATAAAGTTATGTAAAAAAGAATTAAATGGAATATGTTAGATAAATAACTGTGATTGCTGAGAGCTGTCAAACATTTCTGAAATCTTTAGAGGATTCTCATTTAAGCTGGAAGAGGTTCTTTTTGCCTCTGATGCTTCTTTGAAATATCTTTTATGCCAATAGTATCACATAGGATTTGTTACTTTTCCAAGTGATTATATGGGTGGTAAACCAATGCATCTGAAATACCTGATTTCTTATAGTAGGCATATCTAACATAATTTTTGTTATGGTTGAGTCTGATCTCAACTGAATAGCCTGTTTTGCAACAATGAATTCTGTAATCTTTAGCCAACTGGCCAGTTGGGAGAGGGGTATCTGAAAGTTGTTTTCAGGTTATAAGAAGCAAAATGTTGAAAAAATGTCAGCATTTTGCTTCTTTTTTTTTTTTTTTTTTTCTTCAGATATTTCTTTAGTATGTAACATATCATTTTAAGGTTTCTTTCAACAAATTTGGGTAGGACCATCATTTTAAGGAGCTGATGGTCTGCCCTTTTCAGAAAAATCCCCATTAAAGAAATGCTCTCTCCTCCACAAGCCCACAAAAAAAAAATCTCCTCAAATCATCATCATAAATATGTTTGGTCATATTTTATGAGCAGATTACTTGACAAGGTAATTTTTACTAATAAAAAAGAAAGTTATGGGTTGTGCTCCACTTCAGTTTCTTGCTCACAACAAGCTTTTTAATGCAACTTTCTGGCAGAAAGTTCTAATGTCTTCAATCCTAAAAAAACATGGTTGGAAGGATATGAAGAGTATTTAGCATCTGGCTATGTTTCTCATAATCTCAACACATGACTCAGCAATAACCAATCTACTGCTATATCACAGGATAGAGTTCTCTCTAGATGTGGAGTAAAATAGCACTTTGCCATTCTCTGAGAGATCTGTCTAAATGTTGGAATATATTTTAAGGAAGTTCAAAAACCCCTCCTCTCACTTCTATTAAATTTAAGAAATTACAACTGCCTGGAGGTTTTCTAAAATATGGGTGGTAATTCTTCAGCAATTATAATAATTACTTGCTACAATTCCAGTTTGTCCTTATATAGAGCCTCTGTAGTTCAATCAGTATTGACAATGTGCTTTGGTGGAAACAGCTGGGTTCTGATTCCAACTAGGATGTGAAGAACCTTTATAAAGGATTTTTTTAGATGAAGTTGAGATAGTCAGTCTCATACAAAGTTGGCAGGAGACTCAGCAACATAGGTTTTTCATCCAACAAACAGGTAAACCAGAGAGAAGAACAGACACACACACACAAATTTACAGACATAACACACTGGCCTTACAGTCTTAACTGTTTTAGGCTGTAATTCCAAAATGACCACATCTTCTCTAATACACCCTCTGTCCAAAAAGAAACCGAGCTTTTGATAGAAAATAAAATACAGGCCAATTATAATTATCAAATCATTTATTTCAATCAATATACTCTCTCTTAACTTCGATACAGTGTTTGGCACAGTCAATTAATTCGTTAAATGAGTTTTTTATATTGGTTTTTGGAATACTGTTGAGGACCGTGGTTACTGCCGCTTGAACATTTTCAATGGTGTCATGTCGCTTTTCTTTCATCGGCAAATGAAGTCGGGAGAAGAGAAAAAAGTTACAGGATGCAAAATCAGGTGAATATGGTGAGTGATCCAACCCACAAACTTGGTTTTTGTTCAAAAACTGTCTCACAATGTTTGAATGATAAATGGTGCATTATCATGCAAAAGTGATCAGCTGCCTGCATCATGATATTCATGCCATATGCAACAAATTCTCAGTATCAATCGCTTCAAAACTTCGAGATAAAATTCACCATTGACTGTTTGGCCAGGCAGAACAAATTCTTTGTGGATAATGCCCTTGGAATCATAGAAACAAATCAGCATTGTCTTTACTTTTGACTTCTCCAAGCGACTTTTTTCCTGATGCCCCCTCTTCTGGTGGTCTCCACTCAGCACTCTGGCGCTTTGTTTCGTGATCACTCGAAACACCACGTTTCATCACCAGTAATGATCATTTCAAGGAAGTTTGAGTCCTTACAGGCGGTTTTAATGAAATCCTTACAGTATTCAATTCGATACATTTTTTGGTCAGTCAACTTGTGAAGAACAAATCGTGAATTCAATTTACGAAGGCCCAAAGTCTCAGTCACAATGTTGTGCACAGTTGATTTTGGAATCCCCAATTCATCTTCAAACAATCGCATGGACGATTTCAGATTTTCTTTGATGAAATCATGCACTTTTTGGATGTTAACTTTGCTCAGTCCAATTTTTGGATGGCCTGGCTTTTTGTCATCCTCAAGCATCTCATGACCACTTTGAAATCACTGAAACCACTCGTGAACTTGAGTATGGGATAAGCATTCATCACCGTATGCCTTTAGAAGCATTTGATGCATTTCGGTAAAACTTTTACCAAGTTTAACACAAAAGTCAATCGCAGCTCTCTGTTTGAAACCCGTTTTCCCACTGTTCGTCAAAACACACTGTCACTCTTGGCACTATAACTCGGCTTCTAATGAAACAAATGTCATAAACAATTTGCACAACACTAACGAAGGTCGCCACTTTTGACAACAAAAAGGTACAATAGGTGGCGCCACTAGTTCCTTCTATTTTCGAAAAGTTCTGTTTCTTTTTGGACAGAGGGTGTAACTATACAGTTACCACATGTTATATTATACTGTAGATCCTTTAGCCCAAGCATTACTGCTCTCCCTTTTCCACCAGTGATCTTCAGATTCAATACTTTTCTCTCTCTCTCAATCACTTGCTCTATCTCTCTTTACCCGCTTAGCAAATTTCCTACCATCGGGACTGTTATGAACAATAGAATGATGAAACTTTCAGACCCTTATAAGTGCATGTGTGCACATGTGTATGTGTTCACACGCCACCACAGCTAGCTAAAGAAGAAGAATTTTCTCTCTCTCCTTTCTCCAGCTTATTCTTGTGCATCAAGGATAAGCAAGAGAGGAAGAATAATATGACCAGTTCCTCACATCAAAATATAGAGATTTAGAAGAATTATATAAGTATATTATTACCATGAAGCTGGGCTCTAAGTTCTTCTTTTTATATTTTAAGCAGGACCGTAAAGTTTTCTTAGTCTAATATAAAGGAAATTTACATGTCTCAAGATGTGAGTAATTCATCTGCAGTTCTTTATTTAGTTGGTATCATGCTGATATGACCATTGAGTCAATGGTCATATCAGCATCACAACACCAATTCTAGAAAAGATTGTAGATTACATGGCTTTTAGGCAAATAGCATTTTTGAAAATTTTTAGCTCTCACAACTTTACATTAATTGGGGGGGGTAGAGAACTATGTGAAGTTGAGCAAACTTAAGAATTATGTGAAATTTTTACATGATTCAAATTCCTTTATTCAACTCATAATTGTTCCATCTCCTGGGGGATTTAAATTAACCATGATTGAATGTTAGTATATTTAAGAAATTGCTTTTAAATGAAACGAGTGTTATCTTATTTCACTGCATAGTCTGTTATCTTTAGTTGTGTATAGGCTCAATTAAAAAAAAAAATTGAAAATAAGGGTCATGATGTAAAAGGATCCTGTATAATCTCCTTTTACAGAATTATGAATTGTTAGTTTTTGTGATTTGCCTTTCAATAAATTGTCTTATCAACAAATTGTTTTTCAATTAATTGTTTTTTTCAAGGAATTTTCCTTTCAGTACATTTTCTAGTACCATATATTATCAGAAATCTGTAATCCTGGATATGTGTTTTCAGAATGTAATCTCCCATGTTTAGCAGAAGTGGGCTGCTAATAAAATGGTACAGCCCACTTCTACTAAACCTGGTAGTGGGTTGTACTATGGATTATGATACAGAAGTTAGAGTATTCTTACATCAAAGCTATAACTAAGAGACATTTCCAAAGCTTGATTGGCGCTCTGCACATTTCCTTGATGAAGTAAGATCTGTGCCAAGAGTAGACGAGCATCTGAATAAGCAGCATCTTGATCCAGACAATGCTGAAGAATTCCTTGTGCTACTGGAATATCTCCTATAAAATATTTTTTACAAAAATAAACAAAAAGACACAATTCATAAATTATACATAAGAGCATTTCCCATCTATTCAAAATTAAATGTAACTATTTCAAAACTTCTGATTATCTGTAAGAAACCTTATGAGTTTGAAACTGATGTGCTATAAGTCCTCTTAAAACTTTCATACATCAATAAAAATGCAATTATGCAGTCAAATTGAATTCAACTATACTCATCACATATGTTCTTTGGTTTTTTATCACTTGTTTCATAATTTAGTATTTATCTAGTCTGACCATAAATACTGTTACAACTTGAACAGTGCATAAACTGTTAATCTATCAGTAAATCATTTACAACTTTCAGCACATACAAACCACATATATAATGTACATACAGCAGAACTCAATGTTCAAAACATTCCCCTTTGCCTTCATTGTGCCAAAGTCTGTGAAGCTACATATCACTGGCAGCATACACAACATCCAGTGGAAACACTGCATTGCTCACTCCAAATCCACCTTCAAGGCTGAGTGTCATTTCTTGCAGGCTACTCTCTCAAGCTTTGACCACAATTTGAAGTCCAACAGATTCAGATTCGACTGCAAAACAAGGTGCTCTTCAGGGACTGGACCACAGGTTCCAGAGCAGTGTCTTGATACACTTTGGCAGAGATTTTTGACCCATTCTCACAGAAATACAACTTTGATACCCCCCACCAAACCATCACTGATGCAGGATGATGACCTCTTTGAATCCTGGGTTATATAGCATGTTGTTAAATCTTGAATAAAAGGGATTTTACTCTTATTATTACTATAATATAAAAGGTATTATATTATAGTAATATAATACCTTTTATTCAGATTTTACAAGTATACTAAATCCTGCTAAAATACTTGTATATCAATGAATAAACTTGGTTTAATTGTAATAGAAATAATGTTTTTTTTAATTATGAATAATGTTTTGTGTAAGAACAAAGGAGATCGTATTGTGTCTAAGTATGCCATAGTGAACAAAAAAATTCCAGACAGGATTAAGAACATTAAGTCATGACCTGAGGCTACTGTACACGTGCAGCGCGATATTACATGGGGGTCTCCCATCTAATTGCACCGATAGACGTGGGTGTCGGGTGCAGAAAATTACGGTACCCAATGGACGATGATGTAAGCAAAAACAAAGGTCATCGGGACCATATAAATAGCGGTTCACTATGTCGAAACGGGATCTTGTCTTGTTTTTTTTTTCTTGGAGTATGAGTTCGAGTCGATCCTGTGTGTGTTCTTGGGTCAGCGAGGAGTTTTGAGGTCACGTGGGGGGTTCCAACCTGAAGTTACGATGTACGTTACGGCAGTGGAGTTTTGCTAACATCGTTGGAGATAATTTGTAATCGCCATCGGAGACCTGTGTTCCAGATATAAAATTGCTGAGGGACCGATGTGACTAAGATAAGCTGTTTTAGAAGAAATTAGATGCCGAGTTTCCATGCCGCCAAGTTCCCGATGTCTGCTGATGATAAAGAAGGCTCTCTCAAAACCCAGAAGAGTTTCCCGCGTTCAATGCTAAAGTCGAACAGTAACAGAAAGAATTGATTTTATGGTTCATTCAGAGTTCATTGTTTAGCTAGAGAAAAAGATTGTGACAGTGATTTAATTAAGGGACTTGTTTTATAGTGATACTTGAGGACTTTAGGCCTTATGCTGATATTTGAAGTATTTTGTTATATGTGTGAGAGAAGGTATGGTTGAAATTTAAGGTGAAACATCAAGTATTTAATGTTATAGCTATTGCCCTAAACCTGTAGAATGTTATGTAAAAATTGATCTGAGTTTTACTAAGTTTAACGAGAGAAAATTATAGACACGTGGTCTTACTAGAATTGATTATGATAAACTAAATTGTAAACGTAGTCATTAGTTGTGATTTAAAGCATAGAAGCTAATTTACTTAGTACTTAAGATTGACCCATTGTACATTTCATTGATGTTAAATAAATTGTTTTCTTGTTTAAATAATTTGCCTGATTTCTAATCCAATGCGCTACTCATTAAACTTGAATCTGTGTAAGCCTTAAAAATAGATATTGTCATTACTTAAATTAAGGGGATATTAAATCCCACATAGTTTTAAAACCGAATAAGAAACTCAAAGATTGGAATCAGAGAGTTTCTTGCCGAATATAGTAAACTATAAAGTATCGGCGACACTAGCGTTAGCCAATGCAAGTGATCCTAGTACGTAGTACAATACCGGGCAACTCGTTGCAAAGGTGGGGGGAAGTTCAAATCGCTATTCTGAGGTACTTCCCCCCACCTTTGCAACGAGTTGCCCGGTATTGTACTATGTACTAGGATCACTTGCATTGGCTAATGCTAGTGTCGCCGATACTTTATAGTTTACTATATTCGGCAAGAAACTCTCTGATTCCAATCTTTGAGTTTCTTATTCGGTTTTAAAACTATGTGGGATTTAATATCCCCTTAATTTAAGTAATGTTTTCATTGCCGAAATGAAGCTTATTAGCTCTTTATACTTAAGATATTGTCATGACTGCATAACCGAAAATTTAAGTTGATAGATTTACTTAGAATTAAGAGAGAAAAGTTCTGTGTGGTTTACTGTGTGTTATTCTTTGGAGGGAGATTCACCTCCCACCCACGAATTTGGTGGCACAGCTAGAAACTAAATAAATTTTCCAAATTCAGTTGAGAATAAACACCAGTGGGTCAGACAAAGAGATTGGCTCCTGTCTGAGGCGATTTCTTTGTTCTGTAAGTTATGCACATGTAAGCTTTATATTATTTATGGCCATAAGTCAGATGTATAACAAGGTAAAGAAGGAAAGTTTAAGTGAGATAACTATAGTTTTTACAAAGGCACAGAAGACGATATATTTGAAGATTTGATAACATATTTCAAATAAGACATAATTAACAATGTGCTGTATAACAATCCAGGTATTATACCCAATCATTTTGGCTGTTAAATGACTCTTCAATGGTGAAAATCTTCTCATCTGTGAAGAAGATATCTCTGTATTTATTGTCTGCATACTGTCAGAGAAGTGCCTTTGATTTTATCACCCTCTGATGCACGAGTTTTGGTGTTAGGAAGTGTCCAATAGAATTATGATAAGCTCTTACCCTCAGGTCATCAGATAGTATAAGTGACATCATTCTCTGCAAAACATTAATCTCTTGTGACATCACTTTCTGCATTCTCACAGAATTACAGCAGAGTACCTTCACAGCTCTCATAAGCTGCTGCATCCTAACATAGCATGTCAACCTGTTCTTTGGTAGTCAGATACGTCTTCTGTATTGTTATGATAGCTAATAGTCTGATACACAAACATCCTACTGATCCCAAGTATTTTTAGCATATTGAAAATAGCAGGTGGCTGCATTCAAACCTTGTGAAGTTCAATTGCAGCAACCACAGTTCTCATAATCTCCCCACTGCATATTAACCCATACAGCTAGACAACTTTCACTCTCTCTCCACTGATAAACATGTAAGTGTTGGCTGTGTACAGTGCCATTAACAGAACTGGGCTCATGCAATTCTGTGGGCAGCAAGGATATGTGTAGATGTTATAACAGTATTTATGGCAAGACTATATGTAACTATTTCAGATATTCATGTTAATCTTTAGAATCCATTATCTCTATTTATTATTGCTTATGTAGTACTTTTTTCCTTTCAGTTTAAGATCAAAGCTGTATAACTGAGAGGAGACCTCCACATAGCCTTTAAAGGAATGCGGAGAACTGACCAGGGCTTCTGACCTAATGTCCAACCCTCACCTTCTCGTGGTGTACCCTGTTGGTTATCTATCTGGATACTGAACAAACGAGGATGGTCTAGCAATTTGGGATTTAGCCGACCAAATTGTATTCCTATTGGTTAAACCAAAATACAAAATGATGATACAATATGACAAAATTTCATGCCGGCTGGGGCATCGCCCGGTTAAACAAGGCCCCCCCCGTTGTTTTCCCAGGGAACCAGGGTGAACAGCGAAAAGTCAGCTACTGGAACAAATCTGAAAACACACCCCAACTCAACATCACCAGAGTTAAAGGACAGTACTATCAACATAAGAAGCCTGAATGGCAAAGAAATGGAGCTAGCTGAAAAATTAGATAAGTACCAGATCGACAGAATAGGGGTGACTGAAACAAAAAAGACAAAAACTGGTGAGATCTTTCTGAGCAATAAATACAAAATGTTATATTCAGGCAATGACAATCAAGGAAAAGAAGGAGTAACCATAGTATTCAACGCAAAATACGAGGCTCATCTTTTTGAATGGCAGGCAGTGTCAAGTAGAGTGATTTGGGCAAATATCAGAATGGAGAATTGGACAATGAGACTTATTTGTGCCCATGGTCCCACAGAAGGTTCTACTAAAGTAGAAGTGGAGGAATTTTTGGAGGCTCTAGAGAAAGCTACTGACACAATGAAAAATGAAAAGTTGGTCCTTGTTGGGGATCTAAATAGCAGAGTAGGAAGTGATTGTCAGACATTCCAAAATGTTTTGGGAAAATTTGGAGAAAAGAGCAAAGCTAATAATAATGGCAAATATCTGATGGATTTCTGCTCAGGACATGGACTGGTTATTACTAACACCATGTTCCAACATAAAAATGTGCACAAATTCACATGGAGAGAAGAGGCAAGGAATAAGAAAAGTCTCATTGACTATGTTATTGTTGATAGTGATGTTTTCTCCCTGGTGCAGGACACCAGAGTGTACAGAGGATTTGAAATTGGAAGTGATCACTATTTAGTCTTGAGCAGGATAAAATTGAATTTCATATTGAAAAGAATGACATGTAAGAAAGTTTTAAAGCAAATAAAAGTTGAGCAGCTCTCAGATATGAACTGTAGACTAAAATACACAAAGATTATTGAAGGAAAAATGAAAGAGTTTGAAAACAGAAACCAAACCTTGGAGATTCAGTGGCAAGCCTTGAAGAAAACACTGATTGATTCAGCTAAAGAAGCATGTGGTAAAGTTGTTTGAAAGGATAGAGAAATTAGAACTCCATGGTGAACACAGGAAGTTAAAGAGACAGTGAAGGAAAAGAAGAAAGCATATCAAAAGTTCCTGGCAAATAAGTCAGCTTGTGCTCTTAGAGAATACAGAGACAAATGTAAGAAAGCTAAACACTGTGTATAACTAGATAAACAAAAGTCATGGGAGGATTTTGGCAAGAACATAGAAAATAAATATCAAGAAGGTGGCAAAATATTCTAGAGGTTGTTGAAGAAGCTTAGGAATGGAAAAATGAGTGCTGTAAAAGGAGTTAAAGATCATAAAGGTGACACGAAAACGGGAGAAAAAGATATCCTTGAAGTATGGAGTAATTACTTTGAAAATTTGCTAAATGAAGCAAGCAGTGATGACAGCACAGTGGTAAAAAACACTGACTAGGAATGCAGTCAGGAATTCATACTTGAAGTAGAAAAAGCCATCAAAGGCTTGAAATGTGGAAAGGCAGCAGGAGTAGATGATATTCGACCAGAAATGCTGAAGTATGGTGGTATAAGAGTCTTACGGTGGCTGCACTGCATAGTTCAGAATGTCTGGACAGAGGGACGAATTCCAGACAATTGGAATTAGTACCTCATAGTACCCATATATAAAAAGGGGAAATAAAACTGAATGTGAGAATTACAGAGGCATATCCCTTCTGAGTGTTCCTGGTAAGATATATGCAAGTATACTTGAGAAACAGTTGAGAAGGATTGTGGAAGGAAAGCTTGGTTAAGAACAAGCTGAATTCAGGTCAAATAGAGGCTGTCAGGATCAGATCTTTACTTTATGACAAATAGTGGAGAAATCATGGGAATATAACAAAGATCTGTATTTAAGTTTTGTCGATTTGGAAAAGGCATAGAACAAGGTGGCAATATAGGAGCTATTCAATACGCTATAGTTATATGGTATCAATGGAGCATTATATCAAGCAATACTGTCTTTATTTGAGTTGTAAGTCAGCAGTTAGAATTGAAGGAAGCACAGGAAGATGGTTTAATATTAAATCTGGTGTGAGACAAGGATGTACATTATCCCCACTGTTATTCATTATCTATATGGATCACATTATTGAGGAAAGTGATATTAAGCATGATATCAAAATTGGAGATGTTGATGTCCGCTCTTTGCCTTATGTGGACGATGTTATACTTCTAAATAAATCCGCTACAAGTCTGCAAGATTCTCTGACTAAATTGAATAGCTGTTGTAATAGTAATGGTATGAAGGTCAGCAATAAAAAGACAAAGACAATGAAAATAAGCAGAATCCTTGAAAATGTCAACTGTGTTGTGAATGGAGAACCTGTGGAACAAGTGAAACATTTCAGCTACTTAGGCACGATTTTTAATGAAGATGGTAAATTAAATATAGAAATAGACAACAGAATCAGCAAAGCTGGTATGGTAGGAAGTCAATTGAATAAATTCATATGGAATAAGAGAGAAATTAGTCAGAACACTAAATTAGCTGTATACAAGACAGTGTTCAAACCAATTTTAACTTATGGATCTGAGAGCAGGGTCAGAGGTAAAACACTTGACCAAAGACTAGAGACTACAGATATGAGAGTCCTGAGAAAGATTAGAGGTGTGAACAGATGACATCAATGGAAATATCATATTAAAAATGAGGATATTAGGAAAGAACTTGATATTGTCAGCATCCAGAATGCGTTAGCAGAGCTAATCTCAGGTGGTATGGTCACTTAAACAGAATGGGCGAGGAAAGATTAGCAAAACAAGTGTTCTCTGCTAGGTTGGCAGGAAAATGACCCAGAGGAAGACCAAGATATAGGTGGATTGATATGGTACAAAGTACCTTAGACGATAGAAATATAAGATCTGGTAATGTTGTAGTCTTGACAAGTAACAGACTGATTTGGAGGTAAATTGTAGATAGGAAGTTACTAATAATGTAAATTTTTCATGTAGTATTATCATATCCTGTACACCCCTTGAGGGTACATGGCAGGAATTTGATGATGATGATGAAATTATAAAAATAACTTCAGATAATTTGTCTTCATCATGACATTCACGTTTTACCATTATCATCATTTCCAGATATGCACCTTCAAGGGGTGCATAAGATCTTTTAAATAGTACTACATAATATGGTTGCATCATTTGGTCTTTCATAATAATCTGTTATCTGTCTTGTCTCCAATATTATCAAATTTTATATTTTGGTCTTCTAAGGCAATACTACATCACTCTAACTAGTGTTCTAAATCTTCCTGCCATCAAACACTGTTTTGCTAACTTTTCCTCTCCCATTCTGTTTAAGTGACCATACCACTTTAGGAAGTCTTTGCACATATATGCTTGAATTCCAAGAGTCAAGTTCTTTTCTAACGTCTTCATTTTTAATGTGATTTTGCCAAGGATTCCACTTGTTTACTGTTCTAATTTTCTTAAGAATTGTCATCATCTGTGATCACAAGCTTTGTATCAACCCATTTTAGTATCTATGGGATGAGGTGGAACAAGCAGATTCTTGATGTAAAACATGGCAACTGTAAGACATAACTGATCTACATTGGCCAGAATTCTTTCTGGCACAGTGAAATTAGGTTGCAGAATCCACTCCCAAGTGCGATTAGGGAATACTACTTGCTCTGTATGTTGGATGCACTTCACAAATTAGCCATTCAATTTGTGTGAATGTACCACTCTAAGATTGATGATATTGTGATGAACAATATGAAAATATGTCTGTTGTCAACTAGTTTATGAGAGCAAGGATAAAAATAAACATCAAGAGGAGAAAGATTGAAACTAGTGAACAAGTCCACAATGTAAAGTGAATGTATCATCATCATCATCATCACTAAATTCTGCCATGTACCCTCAAGGGCTGTACAGGATATGATAGTACTACATGAAAAAAAAATACCTCATTACTAACTTCTTATCTACAATTTTCCTCCAAATTAGTCTGTTACTTGTCAAGACTCCAACATTATCAGATCTTATATTTCTATTGTCTAAGGCATTTTGTACCGTATCAATCCACCTATATCTTGGTCTTCCTCTGGGTTGTTTTGCTGCCAACCTGGCAGAGAACACTTGTTTTGCTAATCTTTCTTCACCAATTCTGTTTAAGTGACCATACCACCTGAGATTAGCTGTGCTAACGCATTCCTGGATGCTGACAATCTCAAGTTCTTTCCTAATATCCTCGTTTTTAATATGATATTGCCATTGATGCCATATGTTCACGCCTATAATCTTTCTCAAGACTCTCATATCTGCGGTCTCTAGTTTTTGGTCAAGTGCTTTACTTCTGACCCAGCTCTCAGATCCATAAGTTAAAACTGGTTTGAACATGCTAATTTAGTGTTCTGACTAATTTCTCTCTTATTCCATATGAATTTATTCAATTGACTTCTCACCATACCAGCTTTGCTGATTCTGTTGTCTATTTCTATATTGAATTTAGAATTCCATCTTCACTGAAAATCGTGTCTAAGTAGCTGAAATATTTTACTTGTTCCACAGGTTCTCCATTCAAAACACAGTTGACATTTTCAACAATTCTACCTATTTTCATTGTCTTTTTAATGCTGACCTTCATACCATATCTATTACAACAATTATTCAATTTAATCAGAGAATCTTGCAAACTTGTAGCGGATTTATTTAGAAGTATACCATCGTCTGCATAAAGCAAAGATCTGATGTTAACATCTCTAATTTTGATATCACGTTTAATACCACTTTTCTTCTTAATGTGCTCCATATAAATAATGAATAAGCGAAGGGATAATGTACATCCTTGTCTCACACCAGATTTAACATTAAACCATTTTCCTGTACTTCATTCAATTCTAACTGCTGACTTACAACTCAAATAAAGACTAAGTATTGCTTGATATAATGCCCCATTGATATCATATAACTGTAGCGTATTGAATAGCTTCTCTCTTGGCACCTTGTCATATGCCTTTTCCAAATCGACAAAACTTAAATACAGATCTTTGTTATATTACCATGCTTTCTCGACTATTTGTCGTAAAGTAAAGATCTGATCCTGACAGCCTCTATTTGGCCTGAATTCAGCTTGTTCTTCACCAAGCTTTTCTTCCACAATTCTTCTCAACCGTTTCTCAAGTATACTTACATAGATCTTGCCAGGAACACTCAGTACGGAAATACCTCTATAATTCTCACATTCAGTTTTATTTCCCTTTTTATATATGGGTACTATGAGAGCTCTACTCCAATCATTGGGAACTCGTCCCTCTGTCCAGGCTTTCTGAACTATGCAGTGCAGCCACCGTAAGACTCTTATACCACCATACTTCAGCATTTCTGGTCGAATATCATCTACTCCTGCTGCATTTCCACATTTTAATCCTTTGATGGCTTTTTCTACTTCAAGTATGTATTCCTGGTCAGTGTTTTTTACCACTGTGCTGTCATCACTGCTTATTTCATTTAGCAGTTTTTCAAAGTAATTACTCCATACTTCAAGAATATCTTTTTCTCCCATTTTCATGTCACCTTTCTCATCTCTAAATCCATTTACAGCACTTGTTCCTCCATTCTTAAGCTTCTTCAACAACCTCCAGAATATTTTGCCACCTTCTTGATATTTATTTTCTATATTCTTGGCAAAGTCCTCGCATGACTTTCGTTTAGCTAGTTTTAGACAGTGTTTAGATTTCTTACATTTGTCTCTGTATTCTCTAAGAGCACAAGCTGACTAATTTGCCAGGATTTTTTGATATGCTTTCTTTCTTTCACTGCTTCTTTAACTTCCTGTGTCCACCAGGGAATTCTGATTTTTTATCCTTGCAGACAACTTCACCACATGCCTCTCTAGCTGAATCAATCAGGGCTCTCATCAAGCCTTGCCGCTCAATCTCCAAGGTTTGATTCCTGTTCTCAAACTCTTTCATTTTTTTCTTCAATAATCTTTGTGTATGTTAGTCTACAGTTCACATCTGAGAGCTACTTCTTAACTTTTATTCGCTTTAAAACTTTCTTACATGTTATTCTTTTCAATATGAAATTCAATTTTATCCTGCTCAAGACTAAATAGTGATCACTTCCAATTTCAAATCCTCTGTACACTCTGGTGTCCTGCACCAGGGAGAAAAGATCACTATCAACAATAACATAGTCAATGAGACTTTTCTTATTCCTTGCCTCTTCTCTCCATGTGAATTTGTGCACATTTTTATGTTGGAACATGGTGTTAGTAATAACTAGTCCATGTCCTGAGCAGAAATTCAACAGTTATTTACCATTATTATTAGCTTTGCTCTTTTCTCCAAATTTTCACAAAATATTTCTGTATGTCTCACAATCATTTCCTACTCTGCTATTTAGATCCCCAACAAGGACCAACTTTTCCTTTTTCATTGTGTCAGTTGCTTTTTCTAAAGCCTCCAAAAATTCCTCCACTTCTACCTTAGTAGAAACTTCTGTGGGACCATAGGCACAAATAAGGCTCATTGTCCAGTTCCCCATTCTCATATTTGCCCACATTACTCTACTTGAGACTGGCTGCCATTCAAGAAGATTAGCCTCGTATTTTGTGTTGAATACTATGGCTATTCCTTTTTCTTGATTGTCATTGCCTGAATATAACATTTTGTATTTATTGCTCAGAAAGATCTCACCAGTTTTTGTCTTTTTTGTTTCAGTCACCCCTATTATGTCAATCTGGTACTTATCTAATTCCTCAGCTAGGTTCATTTCTTTGCCATTCAGGCTTCTTATGTTGATAGTACCGATCTTTAACTCTGGTGATGTTGAGTTGGGGTTTATTTTCAGATTTGTTCCAGTAGCTGACTTTTCGCTGTTCACCCTGGTTCCCTGGGAAAACAACGGGGGCCTTGTTTAACCGGGCGATGCCCCAGCCAGCATAAAATTTTGTCATGTTGTACCATCATTTTTTTTATTTTGGTTTAACCAATAAGAATACAATTTGGTCGGCTAAATCCCAAATTGCCAGCCCATCCTCGTTTGTTCAGTATCCAAGTAGATACCCAACAGGGTGCACCACGAGAAGGTGAGGATTGGACATTAGGTCAGAAGCCCTGGTCGGTTCTCCGTATTCCTTTAAAGGCTATGTGGAGGTCTCCTCTCAGTTATACAGCTTTGACCCTTAAGCACCCCTTGACCCTTAAGCACCCCAGTGAATGTATAGAATCCATAAAGTCAAATTTGAAGAAATAATAGAAGGAAAAATAAATACACATAAATGAATAAATCAGCCTTATCTGACAGAATGGAAAAAATAGGTTCAACAATATCATCAGAAGTTAATAAAAATTTAAGACAATTATTACCAGCAAACAAAATCTAGAGGAAAACTTACTTCATGGGCAACTGGAGTAAATCTACAAAAGAGAAGAATTAAGGAAAAGAAGTAGCACATAGGAGAAGCATGGGCAATACAGAATTTGTAGAAATGCAAAAGTTAGTTGGGGAAAAAAATCTAAAATGACATAGAAATATAATAAGAACAATTCAAAACATAACAAAATAATCATTGAAAATGATCAAATAAGTGGAATGAAAAAAAATGGATATTCCAAAACTGAGAAATAAGCAAGGAATAGTACAACCGAGAAAATATAAGAAATATTCAGTGATTATTATGGGGACCTATACAAAGGCAGAGAAGCAGATACATATGGATCCTTTACTAAATTTAAATGATTATAGAATCACCAATCATAACAGAAGAATTAAAGAAAGTCCTGAAATTAGCAAAGTAATAAAAATCCTGGAAACAGATGGATGGTATATTGACAAATCACATAAATTCACATAAGGTTTGCAGTTTTTTCATACTAGATATGCTCAATGATATTTTACCCACAAAAAATCCACATTAATTGCATAAATCAATGATTATCTTGTTTTATATAAAAAAAGGGCATGATATCAACAATTATAGGCTATCAGTTTGTTATCACAACTGTACAAATTTTTATATCCATTATTTTAAATAGAATCACAAGACTTTCAGGATGATGCACAGCCACATGAACAAGCAAACTTCAGAGCAAATTTCTTTACAATAGATCATATCCACACTATTACCAAAGAAATGGGGGGGGGGGGAATGAATATCAATTTCTGTATATTTAATGCTATAGATTTTGAGAAAGCCTTTGATTTTTCATATTCAGAAATAATAAATAGTTTACAACAACAGGCCATTCTAATACAGATGATTAAAAACTATATATCTGACCTCAACAGCTAGAATAAAGTTAGAACATCAAGGAAAGGAATTCAGAAAGGAGTGATTTAAAGAAATGTGATATCACCCAAATTGTTTTCTGCTACATTAGAAGACTTCAGGAATACATCATAAGAAACTATGGAATTAATATCAATGCAAGAAATTCCAATCGTTTACATGTTGCAGGTGGCATTGTTCTGTTAGCAAAAATTAAAGTTCAGAAAATGCTAAATGACCTTGACAGAGAAAGCAGGAAAAAAATTTTCAAAAAAGCTACTTAATAAATGCATTTTTCCACGTTTTTCTATGAAAGTGAGACTAACTGATGACTAAAAAACAGGAGTACAGGTTGCATGTGGCTCAGAGTCTTGGAGACTGGAGTGGAGGATATTGTGAAGTACTATAAAGCATATAAATGGAGATAGGCTGGCCATATTAGCAGGTTAACAGATGAAGGATGGACAAAATTAAGCACTGAATGGATATTAAGAGATGGAAAAATTACTAAAGAACAAGATGGAGCTACAAAATGTTAACATGAGATGGTGGACCTTAGCTAAGGACAGAAATAATTGGAAATTTATGGGGGAAGACCTAGATCCATCAGTGGATGAAAAGCGGCCAAACAATGCAGAATAGAAAAATACACAAGAATTCTTGTGTATTTTTCTAGCATGCATATTTCAGTATATAAATATATAAACACATCCTAAAGTATTCTTGAACATGGATGTGATGCATTCATTTAACTAAAATTAACTAGCTCATTAACAAAAAAACAAGGTAACTACATCTGAACACATAATTCTTTATAAGATTTATAGCAATACATGGGGAGTAAAAACAAAATGCTATTTTATACCTGCTAAATATTTTAACTTTGCCATTAAAAATGATGCCTCCATAAAACCTGGACATGCTCTAGTTATTGGCTGTAAAATTGCTTGGCTGCGTTTTAGAGCAGGAGGTAATGGCTGTCCTGAACCCACTGGCTATAAAGGATATAACCAAAGAAGAAATTTTACTACAAATTACAAGGTAACATAGCAATTATAAAAGTAAAATTTGATATCGGTATTATTGGAAATAATTTTACATTCTCACATAACTGTTAATAATGCCATGTTAATAAACTAAAAAAAATTCACTGCATCATCATTTTCCAACATAAATCCTCAAATGGTGTACAGGATACTACAATACACTGTTATATAATTCAGTTTATATTATTACTAACCTCCCATCAACAACTATTTTCCAAACTAATTTGTTATTTGTCAGGTTTCCAACATTGACAAATCTTATATTTCAGTCTTCTAAGGCATTCTTGACTGCATCAATCCACATATATCTTGATCTCTTTCGACATCAGTTTTCTTCCATCATCTGTTCTGCTACCTTTTCCTCTTTCATTACATTTAACTGATCATTCCAGCTTAAATTATTAGCTCTGCTCACATATTCTTGAAAGCTAGCAATATTACATTCCTTTCTAATATCTTCATTTTGAATATGCTCTCTCATAGTTTGCCCTATGATATTTTCCCTCAAGCTCTCATATTATTTGTGATCTTGAGACTCAGATCAACTGTTTTAATTCTAACTCAGTTTTCAGATCAATAAGTTCAAATAGGCTTAAACATCTAATATATTGATAGTTTAATGTTTTGGCTAATTTCTCTTTTCTTCCACATAAATTTATTCAACTGGCATCCTATCAAATCAGTTTTTGCCTATTCTGTTATCTATTTTCATATTTAATTTGTCATATTCACTACATATTGTGCATAAATAGCTGACATGTTTGTTCTATAGATTCTCCACTGGGAGTTTAATGCTTCCATGTTCCTGCCCATTTTCAGTTTCTGCTGGGGAATGAGCAGATGGCATCGGTGTGAAGAAATATTATAACAAATATCATCATAACTGTACTTGACATCATTAATTTTCAAGAATGTGTAAACAGAGCTAATCAAAGGTGGTATGGTCATTACAATAGAATGGGATATGAAAGAATGAAACTGCTTTCAAAGAATGAAAAAGAATGAAAGTGCTTTAGGAGGTTGAAATATAATAGCTGATTAAATCACATTTGACAAATAATATACCAATTTAGAAAAAAAAAAGTGTTGATCATGAAATAGTGATATATGTATATAATTTCTTCATCTTGATCATGAAATCGTGATATATATATAATTTCTTCATCTTCTCCTTAAATGTTTAGGCTCAATGGACAACTATGGCCAAGTAATTTGGCTTCACAGAAAATTAATGCTATGATATATGGTGGTTAAACTCTTCTGTATGCATAGTCTGCTATGTCTATCAATTCTATATATTTTCAGGACAGTTTATCTGTTTTGTAGGCCAACACCCAAGTTTCCAAGAGTTTCTTTCTATTATATGGGTCTTCAACTTAAGGGGACATTGTTGAAACCAAACTGGGTGAAAACTTGACATTGTCTGCATCCAGGAATGCGTTAGCAGAGCTAATCTCAGGTAGTATGGTCACCTAAACAGAATGGGCGAGGAAAGATTAGCAAAACAAGTGTTCTCTGCCAGGTTGGCAGGAAAACGACCCAGAGGAAGACCAAGATATAGGTGGATTGATACGGTACAAAGTGCCTTAGACGATAGAAATATAAGATCTGATAATGTTGGAGTCTTGACAAGTAATAGACTGATTTGGAGGAAAATTGTAGATAGGAAGTAATGATATAATTTTTTCATGTAGTACTATCATATCCTGTACACCCCTTGTGGGTACATGGCAGGAATTTGATGATGATGATGATGTTGAAACCAACTGAGCTATGGAAGTTTAAAGTAAAGTTTAAAAGAAATGAAAATTAGCAACATTCCTAAATTTATTTTATTAATCTCATAAAAGTCTACATGCTCTGTTCACTTTTAATAATACAGTTCATTTGTAGTTGAAAATGAGCAATGTGAAAAACAAACTTCACATATGCTCTTCATGTTTGGAGGAAATTGTCTGGATTTCATCAACCATAATCATAGCTAGCTGTGTAATACCTTGTCACAATCATCATCATCAACATCAAATTCCTGACATGTACCCTACCCTGCCCTCAAGGGATGTACAAAAGACTATTATATTAGATTATATTAGAATTCCAATATTGTCAGATCTTATGTTTCAATCCTCTAAGGCACTCCTTAATGACAGCAATCTACCTGGATCTTGATCTTCTTCTGAATCTTTTCCTTCTCATCCTATTCATCAAACTAAAATGGCCATACTAAGTTAGATTATCTCTGCTTGCACATTTCTAAATACCAACAAAATCAAGTTCCTTCCTATTATCTTCATTTTTAATATAGTTCTGCCACTGATACCATCTGTTCACTCCTAATTTTTTTCAAAACTCTCATCTAGAGTCTTTGATAAACTGCCTTATTTCTAACCCAGCTCTCAGATCAATAAGTTAAAATTGGTCATTAGTCAAAATACTAAAGTATCTATATACAAGAGAGTGTATACAGATACTTTAGTATTTTGACTAATGTCTCCCTTTTTCCATCTAAATTTATTCAGCTGACTCCCCACATATCAATTTTGCTAATTCAGATGTCAATTTCCATATGTAATTTCCAACTGAATAAATGTTATGCCTAAAGAGCTGAAATGTTTTATTTGTTCTATAGATTCTCCATTCAGGATGCAACTGATTTTTTCAACATTCCTGTCTATTTTCATAATCTGTCTTTTATGAAAAAGACAGACTATGAAAATAGACAGGATTTTCATAAAAAAATTCCTGCACACTTGTATGGAATTTATTTGAGTAAAAATTATCTGCATAAAAAAAAAAATATTATTTTTCTTCGTTTAAAGTAAAGCACTGATATCAGGTTTAATGCACTTTCCTTCATAATGTGACTCATATAGATGATGAATAACAGTAAGACATTGAACTGCACCCTTGTCTTAATCAGTTTTACATCAAACCCTTCAATTCTAACTGCTGATTTGCAGACTACATATTGCTCAATATAATGTCCCATTTGTGCTGTGTAATCAGAACTTAAAAATTTTTGTGCTGATGCACAAGTTGTGCAATATCTCACTAGTCAGGTGTCAACCTGGGTGGAGAATCACGTTTACTTTAATATTATTATTAGGTAACATCTTCACTGCCAGAGTGCACTCTATACTCCTGAACAGCATCAGTTACCCTTAATCAGCCATCCCCACTACACCATCCACTGCCTTACTAATAACGTGTGTGTGTAAGTCTGTGTTTCTGGATCTGGTAAATTTATAAGTTTTGTTAATGCTATGACTAACTGTTACCCTGCATAACTACCAGTGTTGAAGCAAAAAAATATGAATGATTATATATGAGTGTGTTTATCAGTCTCTGAGACATGAAGAAAAAACTCATACATTTTGTCAGTGATGCATGATAAACAATAAACAGGTAACCAAGAAAACACATGAAATATGGTTTCTCAATTATCAGTTTCTCATCAAGTGGTAGCAAGTGAAAAGAACAATTTAAACCCATTTCGACTGCACTTTTAGAATGAATATAAAGAAATTTAGGAATTATTTAGGAAATTTATTCTATTTAGGCAAATTAATTCTATTTAAATATGTAATGTTTATTTCTCGACTTTCCAAGTCTCTATATACACTATTAATGGTTACAATTTTGCATATTCCATCAGCAGTTGCAAATTAAGCCAATTATTGCTGTCCACTGTAAATGAATAAATTTTAGGTTTACTGCATAAGGATTTGGCTAGCTACTTTGCAGTATACATCTGAGTGTGAATATTATGTCCTCTAACTGGTTATATTCCATTAGAACCAAATCAGTGATAATTGAAAAAAAAAATAATAATAATAATAATTATAATAATAAGTGTTTTTAATGACTGGCATGCCCCAATAGTCATGATAAGCAAGGTTTAAAAAAAAGAAGAAAATTATAATAATAAGTGTTTTTAATGACTGGCATGCCCCAATAGTCATGATAAGCAAGGTTTAAAAAAAAGAAGAAAACTAACATAAAAACACCATAGAATCAGCATTATATAAATAAATCAAATGATTAAATTGAAACCTCTCTTCCCATTTCTTTACTTGGCAACTAAATATTCTTGCTGTTCATGAATGAGCTGATGAAAGCATTTTTCAAGCCTGTGTATAATTGTAGTGTTCTAAACAATTTTTATTTTGGCATCTTGTAATATGCCTTTCTCAGATCTACAAAACTTAAAAAAAAAAAGCAAGCCTGGCTGGCTGAGTGGTTAGCATATCCACTCTCCAGCCAATAGGCTGCAGGTTCGAATCCCGCCATGGGTATGGATGTTTGTGATTGTCTGTGGAAATACCAGTGGCAGTGGTCGGCGGTAGATGACACTGGTGTAGTTGCGGTCAGTTGTGGATGAGTGGTGGAGAGAGAGCTGTAGAGCAGGTGCCCTCCCTCAATGAGTCGTTGGACTCCCTGGAGGTGTCGTGTAATAATAATAATAATAATAATAATAATAAATCTTTGTCATATTCCCATGCTTTCTCAACTGTTCTTAAATAAATCTTTCCTGGAACACTCAGGAAAATTCCTCTCGCATTCAATTTTATTTCCCTTTTTATAGATAGGGAGATACTATGATAGCTCTACTCCAATCATCCAGAATTTGACCCTCTGTCAGGCCTTTTGAATTTTGCAGTGCAGCATTGTAAAACTTTTTGACCTCCATACTTGAGAATTTTTGGTCAAATATCATCTACTCAAGCTGCCTTTTCACATTTCAGATTTTTGATAACTTTTTGTTCATCAAATATTGATATGTACTGATAATTGCATTTGGCCTGAATGCAAAAGTTGTACTTAAGTCCCTACTATGTAAGTTTCCTGCAGCAATTCTACCATGAAAGATAGTCATACAAATATTAGTGTCACTATGGCTCCATAAAAATCTCCCATAAAAAATAAGAAAAATATGAAAAACACAACAAAAAAAACTGTAAAAAATAATAAAAGTAAATCAAACCCCTCCCCAAAAAACACCAAATTTCCTTTAAAAAAAGACTTCCATATCTTTCATTAACATTCAAGGCATGAATACAAACATTAATGATATATAGACATCAGACTTATAAACATCATCATCATCAAATTCCTGACATGTACCCTCAAGGAATGTATAGGCCGCAAGGGATGTATAGACATCAAAACTTGATATGCTCCTAGCTGAACCCCCAACTGGCATCCTCTATGACTAAAACCCACCTCAACTATATATCAAATGATGCATTCTGCAAGAAGGGTTTTCACAAATTTTTCCTGGTCCAGATGGTATATTCCTCCAGCTGTGCTAAAAACTTGTGCTCCAGAATTAACACCCCAACCTGTATTCCCCATATAAGCTGTTATATTCACCTGGCATCTATCCAATAACATGAAATCAAGTCTTTACAAAGTCTGTACCTAAAAAGGGGGAGATAAAAGTCACCTACTAAACTACTGTCTCATTACTGCTCAGTCAAGTAGTCATTACTGCTTATGGATCCGTCACTGTTCAGTAGGTATGCATGACAGTTGGCAGAAAAGGTAAAGTCTGACATGTGGAAAGATCTAATAAGTGACTTCCAAATATCACATAAAATCATTCGTGATTTCTATTGAGTGTGCCTTGTGAGTGGATAACCATTGTAGAAATCTTTGATGTTGCAGGCACTGAAGTTGTCTTCTATGTAAGGCATGAAACTCTTGTCCTATTCAATATTGTGATGAGTGTGGGAGAAGTGGAAAGTTAGGCCTGAGTTGTCTTCTCTGTTGTTATTAACACCTCCAATAAGCTCTTTTTGTCTAATTTCCAAACTTCTAGATGTTTGCCCTAGGTAAGAAAGGCCACAATAACATGGAATATTATTCTTTCAACCCTTGTTGAAAGGGTTGTGGTCCTTAGGTGAACATAACAGAGCTCATATAGTCACAATGGGCTTGAAAGCCACTCTTATGTAATGAGATTTCAGGCAATTTTGAGAGAAAGTCTACCAATATAAGGGATGAAAACCAAGCTCTGTTGCGAATGCCAGAAATTTGTTGTGGAACAGGAATAGAGAATAGTATTCTTTGCACCCTTTTCTTAGAATTTCCATTACTTACCTGTAGTTGGATAAGAGAGTGTAATTCTTCTTTTAGTGCTTCTTCATCTCCTGTAACAGAGGCCTTCTGCTTGTTTTCGAAATTAAAACATCTAGGAAAGATCATTTTCCTTCATTTTCAAGTTCTAAAGTGAATTTAAATTTATAATGGAAGGTATTAATAGATGAAAGAAAGTCATGTAACTCAGCCACCCTGTGTTTCCAGATTATAAATATGTCGTCAACATACCTCCACCAAAGTGATGGTTTTGGATTTGTAGATAGCAGGAAATCTTTTTCAGTTTTTTCATGAATACGTCAACACATGGAGGAGAAAGAGGACTTCCCATTGCAAGGCCAGATAGTTATTTGTAGATTTTCCCATTTCAGAAATAATTTGAGTTGACAATTTGTCTAAAGAGTCCAAAGATACAATATCTAAACTAGCTAGAATGTCCATCGATAAGATAGAAATTTCTCCTAGTTTTTCCACAAAGTGTTGCGAGTTTTTGATGAAGGAATCCATATGTCTGATGTGGTCCTTTAGAAGATTAGCCAGATATTTTGATAATAAATAAGTAGACAAGCTATTGCCATCTATGATAGGCTGAAGAGGAATATTAGTCTTGTCTACCTTGGGTGGTCCATATAATCATGGAGCTAAGGAGTACATAGATTTTAACTTTTTTTTTTTTTTTGAGATCTATAGGCCAAGTGGTCATGTTGTGTAAACAGTTGTTAGTTTCTTCATAGTTTGTCCAAGTAGGGTCATAATCTAAATAGATGTATAGGTATCTGAGAGTAAAAATGAAATCTTGGACATATAATTAGTTGTGTTCATGATAACAATTCAATTGCCTTTATCAGCCTTAAGTATTATAATCTTTCTTCTTTTTTAAATTTCAAAGAGCTCTTGTTTCTTAAGAATTGATGTGCTTTTTAGGAGGATGAGAAGAAGAGAAAAGGATTACAATCTTCAAATCGATGTCATTTGTAACAGATTGAGGTAGAAAGTAAAGGGCCTTTTCTACATTGCAAATAATATCTATTTTAGGAATGTGCTCTAGCATGACAGCAAAGTTGAATCCTTTCTTTAAAATCTTCTGCTGATGTCAAGTTATAATTAGAAATGATAAACAGTACTTTTTCATCAAGTGGGATTACACTTGGGATGAAACTTTTCTCGCACATAGCGTTAAATTTTTTGATTTGTCTGTTTTTTGAGGCTAGAAAAATGTTATTGTAAGTAGAGCTCATATTATCTAAACGAGACCATAGTTCCCACATGTGCAGTTTTAGTTATGTAATGGTTCATGTTTACCCCCTTAATAAAAACAAGAACACACAAACTCTTTGCTCCACAACAAATTTCTGATATTCTCTACAGGGCCTCGGTTTCCATCCCTTATACTGGTGGACCTTCTCTCAAAAGTACCAATCTCATGACAGAGTGGCTTTCAAGCCCACTGTGACTATACAAGCTCTATTATATTCAACTAAGGACCAAAAGCCTTTCACCAAACCTGGAGTTTACAATATTCCATATTCTTATGGCCTGGCTTACACTGGGCAAACATCTAGAAGGTTGGATATTAGACAAAAAAAAGAGCTTACTGGAGATGTTAATAACAATAGAGAAGACAGTTTAGGTCTAGTTTTCCACCTCTCCTACACTCACCACAATACTGAATAAGACAAAAGTTCCATGCCTTACATACAAGACAAATTCAGTGTCTGAAACATCAAAGAGTCTATGATAGTTATCCACTCACAAGACACACTCAACAGAAATCAGGGAATGATTTTATGTGATATTTGGAAGTCATTTATTATTGACTTCTTGCTATACAACTTCCTGGTATGTTCACTACATTTATCAACTTTAGATCTTTCCAGATGTCAGACTTTACCTTTTCTGCCAACTATCATGCAACCTACTAAACAACGACTGATCCGTGCCAGCTCCATGCTCCCTGTGTTTCTGTTTTTTATTTTTATTTTATTTTTGTGTAACGGTTCCTACATGTTCGATTTCGGTTATGCAATGGTTGATGTTTAGTGCTTATTGCATTTTTTTGTTCTTCCTAACCCAGAAGAAGCCACTAGTATATGTGGCAAAACTAGTTAGTTTAACCATCTATGTTATTATGACCTATTAAACCCGGTGTCAGTTATCTTTTGTTACACTGATATTAGTCTAGAATTCCACTAAAATCCATGGAAGTTAGAATAATACATAAAGCAAAATCCTGTTATAGGTTAAAGAAATATTTGTTATAAATGTATTTAAAGTATTAACTAGTTATCGTATAAATGCTGTGGATGACAATTTAAAAATATTATAACAAACATATACACACAGTATGCTGGTACATTAAAGACATGCACTATTTGGATAACACCCATGAATATCATCATCACTATGACAAGATTGAAAAGGCATTAGTGTTTATCCAATTAAATATGACAAGTATGCCATTAGACTGACCAGACACCTGACCTGAATATAACTATGGATGACAGTAAAAAATGTAACAAATAACAGAAATGTTGCAAATCAATGATTGGATATGCTGCTTATACACATAATAATTTCACACACAATAATAAATAAGCATAAAGGAAAGTGTGTAACTTTTAACTGCAAAAACAAAATGCTACAAGCACTAGAACAATCTCAAATGACCTGCTACGTGAAGAACTAAATATACTACACCATTACACTCAAACAGCTTATCCAAGTGTATATACATGTATTTACTGTAAAAAAAAAAGTTTATGAATGTTTTAATTAAAAAAAACTGTCCATCAGTATTTGTTTCATGTTTTCACTGCACTTCTGTTAATTCTTACTATAATGAACTTGTAGGAATTCAAAGGAGAAATTTTCTATAACAAATTTCCTTTAGAAGAGTAGTATTATTATAAGACTTTTTAACACTATGCTATGGCAAGAAGTTTATTTTTAATGGTGTTTACTATAGTGAAAGCTGACTGTATTTATTATTGACTTTTTGCTATATAACTTCCTGGTAGTATTCATTTGATAAATGTTCACTACATTTATCAAATGAATACTACCCATGTGTATGCAAATAAACAAGTAGTCCTCAACTTATGACAATTCGCACTTACGATGGCCAAAATTATTATTATTAAAAATTCTCTAATTTAACTTTGCCGCCAGATATACATATATGATATATGTATATCTGGCAATATACTGGTGTATACAAAAGCAATGTGATATACATACATATATCACATTGCTTTTGTATACACATTGCAGTGTCAGCCATTAGTCGACAAGCAAAGCCTATCACCAATACACAATAGCCGCTGCTATGATTCATCCACTTCTAACTTATCACAGCCTTTGGCACGTTAGTTGCTAATCAGCAGTCGAAGTGTTCGTTTTTCTCTCATTGCAATTTTTGTATCTCGTCGTAACCCTATCATGTCCAGTAAGAGAAGTAAAACTACTGATCAAAATTCCAACATAAAAAAGAAGGCAAGGAAAGTTTTAAGTTTAGATATTAGAATGAAGGTCATTAAAGCACATGACAAAGGAAAGAAAGTCAGTGAAATAGCACGAGAAGAAAAACTATCGCATTCAACTGTTTCAACAATCATAAAAGATAAATCAAGAATAATGGAGGCAGCTAAAGGGGTAGTTAATATGAAATGTACAATTTTAACAAAAAAAAGAGAAGGGCCAATTCATGAAATGGAGAAGCTTTAATGATATGGATAGATGATCAAATCAACAAGAATATTAATATTTCTCTCAGTTTGTTTTCAATTCAAACAAAAGCATGCAGCCTATTTGACAATTTAAGGAAACAACAAGAAGATAAATATGGCGAGCATACATTTAACGCTAGTAAAGTTGGTTTTATCGATTCAAAAGCCGATTTAACTTACATAACATACGAATAATGGGAGAAGCTGCTAGTTCCGATTTTGAAAGTGCAGAAATTTTCAAGAAAAATCCGAAAGAGATGATAAAAGATGAAGGCTATTTGTTAGAGTAGATTTTTAACGTAGATGAAACCGGACTTTTCTGGAAAAGAATGCCAGGACGAACTTTCATTCACAGAGAAGCTACATCGCCGCCTGGTTTTAAAGCATTTAAAGATAGGATTATGCTTCTTCTTGGAGGAAATGCTGCTGGTTTTAAATTAAAACCATTTCTTGTTAACCATTCACAAAACCCCAGAGTTTTTGAAAAACATTGACAAGAATAAATTGCCAGTTTATTACAGGAGTAATCCTAAGGCTTGGATGACAATTGTTTTATTCAAAGACTGGTTCTTAAATTGTTTTATTCCAGAAGTACATGCCTACTGTCTTGAAAAAAACATTCCTTTTAAAATTCTATTGCTGCTTGACAATGCTCCAGGACGTCCTCTTCACATTGGCAATTTGAATGAAAATATAAATGTGATGTATCTACAGCCCAATACAACAGCTGTGATTCAACCTATGGATCAAGGTTCGATTGCTACATTCAAGACATATTACCTGAAAACTACATTTTCTCAGAAACAATTCCTCGCATACAGAAACAACGCATGCGAGGAATTTGGAAGAAGTTACTACCGCAGGAGACACTAAAACAGTACAATGAGCATAGTATGTTAGAAAAAATTGGAAGAAATTATTTAAATTGCAAGAAAACTGGATTTAGAAATCAATATTACCGATATAGAAGAATTAGCAGATCACGAAGAAGGTGAACTGACTGATCAAGACTTGATTTTCCAAACCGAAAGATTTGTAGAAGAAGAAAGGAATAATGAGGAAGATGAAGAAGAGAAATTGTTAAAAAAATTTACTGTAAAAGGATTAGCTGAAGTATTTTCTAAACTAAATCAAGGACTTCAGCTATTCGAAAATATGGATCAAGACACTGATTGCTTCGCCAAAGTCAAAAAGCAAATTCGAGAAGCAGTCAGATGTTATCATGAAATATATGAAGAAAAAAAGGGAAAAAACCCAACAGACAACATTAACCAATTTTCTGATTAAAAAAGATACTCTCGATCACAAGAAATAACCATATCATCCAAATAAGTGACAGTTACTCACCGGTTTAATTATATACACTGTTAATACATTTTTTGTTTATGTTAACTAATATTTAAAGGAATTTCAAATTAAAGTAAGTGCACCATTTTTGATATGTGTTTATGTATTTTTTTCTTAAATTTTTCTTTCTTAATTTTATATTTATGTATTTGTATGTATTAATAAATAATTTATAAATGTTTATGTAAGTTTATACATTTTTCACCGTTTTAAGTGATATGGAAACCTAATTTATGAAAATATTATAACAGAAATCAAACAAATCAAGAATTAACAAAAGTCCTCGACTTACGATGGAGAGGTTGGAACGTAACCCTGTCGTAAGTCGAGGGTTATATATTATTACTATATATTACTACTAAGTGGAATAAACACATAAATCTTTATGTCTTGAATTGACTTAGCAATAAGTTGTTAAAATGAACAGTACAGTTATAAATAAAGGAACACTTTAATCATAGAGTCATATTTAAAAAAAAAAAGATATACCTGATCAGGAACATAGTGCATATACAGCTTTACAACCAGAATTAGGAAATCTGGGTTCATTAATAATAGATGGTCTATTCCGAGAGGCAAGCCCTTTAAAAAATTATATCTGTATGAATTTTTTTGGGATTATTTTATTAATTTAGAATAAAAACATTCTTGTCACATATTACAAGATCTATTTTAGAAATATCTTTTGGTTATTATAAATATTAGAGATCTTTTCTACAAATTAAGGCATGTGCAATAAGCGAACAATATTTGATAAGCAGCTTGTTGACAAGTAGGCAAAACGATAAATAATTTCATTAGTGTTTCCTAATATATATATATACCCTGTACAGAATGCTAATATTACTACAAAATTAAATTTATATTATTACTAGTTTCTAAAAAACAATTTCATTTCAAATTAATCTGTAATTTGTCAGGTCCCCAATACTGCAAATCTTTTATTTCATTTTTTAAGGCATTATTAACTTTTTTTTAATATCACCCCCCACCCTCACATACACCGACATAACAACATTCATCCATAGTTAAAAGTCCAGTTTATTCTAGTATAAAAGTAGGTTTAGCACTGTTTGGCTGAGTGATTAGTATATCTGTTCTCCAACTAAGACCGAAGATTTGAATTTTGCTATAGGCATGGATGTTTGTGATTGTCTTTTGGGAGGGGGGGGGAATGAATTTCATCATTCTGTATGAGACCACTGCCCTGCTTATTGGAGGCCTGAAGTGGCTGAAGCAAAATGGATATTTGTGATCAGTTGAGAAGATATATTCCATCGTTTGCTAATGATGCTAAATTAGAAAGAGCAATGTCAAGAAGTTACAATGTAATTTTGTTGCAAGAGGAATTAAGTAAGTTGGTATTTTGAGCTTAAGAAGGAAGATATCATTTCAAATTAAGGGGATATTGAATCCCACATTATTTCTTAGCTGAACAAGAAACTCTAAGATATAAAATCTAAGGGTTTCATGCCGAATATAAAAACTATATATAAAGGTTCGGCAAGTCCAAGCATAGGCCAACAGGTAGTACATGCCGGGGCAACTCATAACAAAGGTGGAGTAAGCTCCAATCGCTGTTCTTAGTATTTTCCCATAATGTAAAACACATCTCCTAGGAGATGTATGCTGTTATACATTATGAGAGGAGGTCACTACCAGACCGGTTTCGACCTTTATTGAGTCCTTCTCCTTTATTGAGGCATTATATGTACATAATTATTAATGACTTAAGGAATTCACAACGTACAATAGAATATAAATTAAATTAAACTTTAATATATATTTCCAATATTTCAGCAACACCACATTACCATTTTCAAAGGAACTTACAATAAAGACACGTGCACGTAGGCACTACATACAGTAAATGAGGACAAAGCAGGAAGCTATCGTTTCTCCTAAAAGTCCATCTCCTAGGAGATGTATGCTGTTATACATCATGAGAGGAGGTCACTGTCCAGACCAGTTCCGAAATATTGAAAATAGATATTAAAGTTTAATTTAATTTATATTCTATTGTATGTTGTGAATTCCTTAAGTCAATTAATAATAATAATGACCTTTATTGAGGTCTCATCAGTGAGTAGGTAGACCCTGATGTGAATACTAAGGTTGCAGTGATGTAGTTACTCTTTTACTATACGAGTTGCACCATTTTAATTTACTGAGATAAAGAGCCAAAAGGCTTCACTTCGGCGATGCAAAATTATTCAAATTAAGGGGATATTGAATCCCACATTATTTCTTAGCCGAATAAGAAAGTCTTAGATATAAAATCTAAGGTTTCATGCCCATAATGTAAACCACATCTCCTAGGAGATGTATGCTGTTATACAGTATGAGAGGAGGTCACTACCCAGAACGGTTTTGACCTTTATTGTGGTGATCTTGTGTCTTTATTGTGTCATGATTGGATCTTACTCCACCTTTGCTATGAGTTGCCTTGGCATGTGCTACCTGTTGGCTTATGCTTGGACTCGCCGAACCTTTATATATAGTTTTTATGTTCGGCACGAAATCCTTACATTTTATATCTTAGAGTTTCTTATTCGGTTAAAAAATAATGTCGGATTCAATATCCCCTTAATTTGAATAATTTTGCATCGCCGAAGTGAAGCCTTTTGGCTCTTTATCTCAGTAAACGATATTATTTAGATTTTGCTAAGTATGAAGTGTGCACTTTAGCCAGAGAAAATGGAATAAGGTTTATCATATTGAAGCGATGGATGTGGGGATCTTGGTTGAAAGGGAACTGAAGTTCAGAGGACATGTTGCAAAAGTTGTAATGGTTATACAAAAAGTTGCTGCTATAATCTGAAGAACCTTGACATAGGAATAAGGAGGTGATAGAACCACTGTATCAGGTGCTAATCTGGCCACATCTGGATTTTTTTGCAACAGATCTGGTTGCTTATCTATATTGGGGATAAAGAAGCATTACGGAGAGAGATAAGATTGTCTTAGATATAAGAATAAGGAAATCTAGTTTGCAGAGCTTGGTAGATAAGGGGAGAAGGGTGATATGATTAAAATAAGTTGGTAAAAGGAGCCTATTAGGTAAATACAAGAAAATCATGTAATGAGGCAATAGAAGAACAAGGTGGTCATCCCTGGAAATTGTACCAAGGTCATGTGAATAAAGAGCTGAAAAAGAGATTTTTCTTTTTTCATGGCAAGTGGTGATTGAATAGAATGCATTGTCAGAGTGGATGGTAAATTCTCTTATGCTGAATACTTTCAAGGCTGGGTACGAAGTCTGTGAATGTTTGGTCTCTTGTGATGAGTCTTCTCACTCCATGAAGGCCAGGAAAATAATAATAATTTCCTAATTTGCTGTGTCCTGGTTTTCAACCAGAGAACTGTTTTTCTTTTTCCTTACGTCAGATGACCTCTCTAATTACTCCAATTTAGAAAGAAAAAAAAAAAAAAAAATATATATATATACAGGTATCCCTCGATTAACGTGGTTAATTCGATGTTATTCGATGTATCCCTCGATGTTACTGCGTATATCAAAATCGTGTTAATCAAATCTAATAATCAATGGAAAAAATTACAATTCGTCCATGATCGATTACTGTATTAATAATTCGTTTTATATGGTATTCTTTTAGGAGAGATAAAAAATGAATGCAAAGTAAATGTTTAATAAATACTTGTACCTACATTATTTACTGCAATTTTTTTTATCAAAAGAAGTTATCAAGAGCCGTTAGAACAGTTTTAGCTTTTTTTCTTATCAGCATAAATTCTAGGATAACAAGCAAAATGACTCTCCAGACCTCGGCAAACAAGCAATAAAACATAAAGAAAAAACACTGAAAATATAATACATGATGGGAAAAATTAAGTGGATATTGAATCCAACAATAATGTTGGATTCAATATCCACTGATAGAATATAGAAACTACAAGAGTTTCGTGCCGAATATATAGAAACTAAAAGTTTCGGCAAATGCAAGCATAAGCAACCTCATGAGCAACTCGTGGTAAAGGTGGAGTAAACTCCAGATCACTTTCCTTAGTATTTTCCATAATGTAAAGCACATCTCCTAGAGGACATGTGTGATAAATAAGCGTTTGGCTCTCTATTTCGGTAATACATGATGGTTTATTTATTTTCAGTTACAATCTAGAAATTATTGAACGAAGAATAAAAAAAAAAAAAAAAGAAAGGAAACAACTAAATCATACTATACTGACATCGGAGTTTGTGGTATCGCTCAGATACAATTTACTGTCAAATATCACAAACCTTTATATAACATGTGTTAAAACCAAACTGACAGCAAAAAACAATGTGGAATATCACTCGAAACATATGAATGCACAGCTATTCATGACCTCCAAGCTATACACTGAATTGTGTACAAATATTTATATTAAACATTTTGCATGTATCTGTCAGATCAGCTGCAAGCTCCTCAGGGTTAAAGGCGCATTAATCAAAACTCCTGCCGCGTATATCAAGAGATTGCCGCAATTAATTTCGCCGCATTAAGCAAAGGATACCTGTATATATATATATATATATATATATATATATATATAAGAAAATTATATGTAAAATTATAGCAAATTGTTTTGCAGGCTATTGAAAAAAACTTAGAAATGGAAGAAAGAATGTCACAGAATGAATCTTAAATAATAATGATGGCATACAAAAATTAAGATAAGGATATTCTGGATTCCTGATTGGATTTTTTTTATGTGAATTCCACTTGCAATGGAATCTGGAAACCTTGCTCTAGAGACCAAACATGGAATTTCTTCAAATCACTCTAAGCATTCAATAAGAAGAGCGATAGTTTCACACTAGGCAATAAATTCGTTTACCACCTAGAAATCTTCACAAACATCCATGTCTACAGGGGATATGAATACACAGCTTGTTGGTTTGAGAGCAGGTACACTAGGCTAGCTACCAGAAAATCTGGCAGCTGGAATAGATAATCAAACAGAAATGCTCTAACATGGAGGATATAAATATTTTACAGTAGTTAAATTATAGATACATGTTCACTGCATAAATCAGAATTCTTGGTCAGATAGTGAAATTCCAGATGATTGAAATAGAATCCTCATAGTATTCCATCTATAATAACAGAATGTAGGAATTATTGCAAAGGAATTTTTCTAGTGAGTGTTGCAGGTAAGATTTATGCAAAGATAATTGAGAGCAGGCTAAGAAAAATTGTACAGAAACTACCTGAAGGGAAGTTTAGTTTGTGTTTTTTACTTTTCTTTTACTATTTCTTTTTTTTTTATTATTAAAATCCTTTAGAACAGTAGTTCCAAAGATGGGCTGAGTTACACAGAAAGGAGAAAATTACTAACAAACTTGCAGTTTCATAGTTTCTGGGAAAATGTCAATGGAAGAAATTTAGACTGCTGCTTAATTTTCCACAAATTTTGAGTAAAGCAACAGAATCATAGATATGTGTTCTAATGAATAACCTATTAACCATTTGTAGAAAAGTAAGGAGTTTGGTCTGGTTGGAATTATAGCCTAAGAAATTAAGGATAATTTCTTAGGCTATAATTCCTTTATGTGAAAATGCTAATTCACCTACATGTGAAACTTTCTTTATAAGGATGTTTCACTTGTAGGTGAATTAGCCAGTCTCATATAGACGTTTCATAGTTTTTGGTTCCACAAAACGGGACATACTGGCTATAGAACACATGTAGTTAACAAGCATAGCACATTGGCCAACCAAAAACTATGAAAACCTCTATATGAGAATGGCTGATTCACCTACATGTGAAACTTCCTTATAAAGGTTCCTTTCATTCTACACAATATTTGAACCTAAGTACTTCCAACCAAAAGGCAAATCTGCTATCATTCTCATGATTGAATAATGAAGGTAGTGGAGTGAGTCAGTACAGGTCATTAATTGACTGCTCAACTGGTTGCTCTCTCCATTAAACAGAATTTAGAATTTTCACACTGGCCAACCAAAAACTATGAAAACCTCTATATGAGAATGGCTGATTCACCTACATGTGAAACTTCCTTATAAAGGTTCCTTTCATTCTACACAATATTTGAACCTAAGTACTTCCAACCAAAAGGCAAATCTGCTATCATTCTCATGATTGAATAATGAAGGTAGTGGAGTGAGTCAGTACAGGTCATTAATTGACTGCTCAACTGGTTGCTCTCTCCATTAAACAGAATTTAGAATTTTCAAGGATTTTTAGTGAACATTCCCAAACATGGGGACATCATATATCCCAAGAAATCAGATAAACATAGCACTATAGAAAACCTTCCCATTCCAAAAAGAGCTTTGTTTTTTTTAGAATGCTGAGACATCTCTAGATGCAATAAATGCACATTACATTATATGACCAACATAAAAACATTATGACAGAAAACCTTGCTTTTAGCTGCCCAAGAAAGAAAATATCTTCTTGAGTAATACAAAATGTAAGACCAGGTAAGGTCAGTAAGGTGGGTTCTCTTTTGGTGTAAAGAATCTCTTCTTTATTTGGTTCTGTTGTAATCCAAAAAGAAGAGAGTAGAAAAGCTTTTGCTTCTTCAGGTAAAGTATCTTTATTATAAATATATTAATTAAAAATAAAAAAGAACTACATGTAAATTGCTAATCCAAAAGATTTTTTAACAGTAACATGAAGTGAATTATGTAAACTTAAACATGTATATTTGAAGCCAAAAATGAAAAAGGAATAAAATGGGTAAACAAAGATGATGAATTAAATGGACTACAGATTTTGAAAGATTAAGAATTAAAATTGTGAAACTAACAAATTTTGAAAACTCATCATCATCATCATCAAATTCCTGCCATGTACCCTCAAGGCGTGTACAGGATATGATAGTACTACAAGAAAAATTTGCATCATTACTAAATTCTTTCTACAATTTTTCTCCAAATCAGTCTGTCACCTGTCAAGACTCCAACATTATCAGATCTCATATTTCTATCTTCTAAGGCACTTTTTTTTTTTCAAGGAAGGCAACGGGAAACCACCTTGCATCATTACCTCCCTAATAATCAGCTGCAACCCTCTCAAAGAGAGGAAGCCACAGGATCAAGGCACTTTTTACCATATCAATCCAGCTTTGTCTTGGTCTTCTTCTGGGTCCGTTTCCTGCCAATCTGGCAGAGAACACTTGTTTTGCTAATCTTTTCTCACCCATTTTGTTTAAGTGACCTGAGATTAGCTCTGTTAATGCATTCCTGGATGCTGACAATGTCAAGTTCTTTCCTAATATCCTCATGTTAAATATGATATTGCCATTGATGCCATCTGTTCATTCCCCTAATCTTTTTTTTCAGGACTCTCATATCTGCGGTCTCTAGTCTTTGATCAAGTGTTTTACTTCTGACCCAGCTCTCAGATACATAAGTTAAAATTGGTTTGAACACCATCTTGTATACAGCTAATTTAGTGTTTTGACTAATTTTTGTCTTATTCAATATAAATTTATTCAGTTGACTTCCTACCATACCAGCTTTGTAGATTCTGTTGTCTATTTACATATTTAATTTGCCATCTTCACTAAAAATTGTGTGTAAGTAGCTGAAATATTTTACTTGTTCTATAGGTTCTCCATTCAAAATGCAGTTGATATTTTTAATGATTCTGTCTATTTTCATTATCTTTGTCTTGTTATTGCTGACCTTCATACCATATCTATTACAAGTTATTCAGTTATTAAGTTTAGTCAGGGAATCTTGCAGACTTCTAGCAGGTTTATTTACGTAGAGGTATAACATCGTCCACATAAAACAAAAAGCTGAGATTAACATCTGCAATTTTGATATCGGGTTTAACAGCACTTTCCTTCATAATGCGATCCATATAGATAATGAATAATAGAGGGGATAATGTACATCCATGTCTGATACCAGATTTAACATTAAACAATCTTCCTGTACTTACAACTCAAATAAAGACTAAGTATTGATATAATGATATAATGGTTGATATAATGCCCCATTGACACCATATAACTGTAGCACATTGAATAGCTTCTCTCTCTCTTGGCACCTTGCCATATGCCTTTTCCAGATCTACAAAACGTAAATAGAGATCTTTGTTATATTTCCATGATTTCTTGACTATTTGTTGTAAAGTGAAGATCTGATCCTGAGAATCTCTATTTGATATGAATCCTGCTTGTTCTTCACCAAACTTATCCTCCACAATCCTTCACAATCATTTCTCAAGTATACTTGCATAAATCTTACCAGGAACATTCAGTAATGAAATATCTCTATAATTTTCACATTCAGTTTTATTTCCCATGTTATATATGGATACTATGAGAGCTCTACTCCAATCATCTGGAATTCGTCCCTCTGTCCAGGCCTTCTGAATTATGCAGTGCAGCCAATGTAAGACTTTTATACCTCCATACTCGAGCATTTCTGGTTGAATATCATTCTACTCCAGCCTTTCCACATTTCAGGCCTTTGATGGCTTTTTCTACATCAAGTATGGATATGTATTCCTGACTCCATGCCTGATGAGTGTTTTTTTACCATGTGCTATCACTGCTTGTTTCATTTAGCAATTACTCCATACTTTAAGGATATCTTTTTCTCCAGTTTTCATGTCACCTTTATCACCTCTAATTCCTTTTACAGCACTCTTTCCTCCATTTCTCAGCTTCTTTAACAACCTCCAGAATATCTTTCCACCTTCTTGATATTTATTTTCTATGTTCTTATCAAAGTCTTCCTATGACTTTTATTTGGCTAGTTTTACACAGTGTTTAGCTTTCTTACATTATTCTCTGTATTCTCTAAGGGCACAAGCTGACTTATTTGCCAGGAATTTTTTATATGCTTTCATCTTTTACTTCCTGGGTCCACCATGGAGTTCTGATTTTTCTATCCTTGCAGACAACCTCACCACTTGCCTCTCTGGGTGAATCATTAAGTGTTTTCTTCAGAGCTTCCTACTGAATCTCCAAGGTTTGGTTCCTGTTCTCAAACTCTTTCATTTTTTCTTGAATCATGTTTGTGTATTTTAGTGTACAATTCATATCTAAGAGCTGCCCAACTTTTATTTGCTTTAAAACTTTCTTATATGTTCTTCTTTTCAATTTTATCCTGCTCAAGACTAAATAGTGATCACTTCCAATTTCAAATCCTCTGTACACTCTGGTGTCCTGCACCAGGGAGAAAACCACTATCGACAATAACGTAGTCAATGAGACTTTTCTTATTCCTTGCCTCTTCTCTCCATGTGAATTTTGCACATTTTTATGTTGGAACATTGTGTTAGTGATAACCAGTCCATGTCCTGAGCAGAAATCCAACAGGTGTTTGCAATTATTATTAGCTTTGCTCTTTTCTCCAAATTTTCCAAAAATATTTTTGTATGTCTGACAATCACTTCCTACTCTGCAATTTAGATCCCCCAATAAGGACCATCTTTTCATTTTTCATTGTGTCAGTTGCTTTCTCTAATACCTCAAAAAATTCCACCATTCTACCTTATTAGAACCTTCTGTTTGTGCCTATGGTCCCACAGAAGGTTCTAATAAGGTAGAATGGTGAAATTTTATAAATTGAGACTGGCTGCCATTCAAGAAGATTAGCCTTGTATTTAGTGTTGAATACTACACTACTCATTTTTCTTTGATTTTGAAAACTTAAAATTAAAAAACACAAAAGGAACAAAAAAGAACAAAAACTAGTAAAGTACATACAGGACCAGTAGCACGACAATGTGCTGGCCATTTTGTAGGAATCATCATCATTAGATGATATGCAGTGTAAAACTGACTATCTGATACTTTTGCACTGATGACGATTTCCATGAAACCGACAACACAATATCATCTCTTGATGATGACCTGACAATGATTCCCATGTTGCTGGTCCTGTATATACGTTACTGGTTTTTGTTCTTTTTGTTTCTTTTGTGTTCTTTAATTTTAAGTTTTTAAAACTTAGTAATTCCATAATTTTAATTCTTAATCTTTCAAAATTTATAGTCCATTTCATTCCTCATCTTCTTTGCTACCAGTTTTATTCATGTTTTATTTTCAACTATTGAATATACATACTGAAGTTCACATAATTCAGCTTCATTCTCAACACGGTTTTTGAATTTTGGCTCCAAATATCTTGTCATTCCTATCTTCTAACAATATACTAAGGTGTATGCCTTTTAAATTACTCTTTTAATATAAATCAAAATTTTATATTAGATCTAATTTAGCCTTTGTTAGTGAGAGAAGTAGCTCCATCACCTAATATGCTTTGCTATTTTCTGGATATTGTTTAAATTAGAAGTGACATGAAATACAATTTCATATAGGAAATATAAAATTTTATATAGGAAATATAAAATTTCCCATCCAGACTATAATAGATAATAGAATTTCCCATTGCATTTATATAATGTTGTAAGCATTGTTATTATTTATAAACACAAACAAAATTTAATTTTTTCATTTTTTCCTTGGGGGTGCTGCAGTGTCGCAGTGCTTAAGTACAGGCTGCCACTGCTAATGACTTCACATCACTTGTCTTAGTATCTCGTGTTATCTTAATCTTTATATTATGTTATGTTATCTTTAATTTACAGTATAACCAAGTGGAAAAACTTTCAACAACTATCTCTAATCCAGAGTATTTTAATAAGGTGTGACACCTTTTGGCTACTCATATATGAAAATATGGCTTCTGCATTACTTCAACCTTAGTATCAACTCTGGGTCTGATTCCCACTGATGAGACCTCAATAAATGCATGTCTGCAAGGAGAAGGCAAGTAATGTGAAGTCATTAGCTTCTTTGTTGAGTTGAGTTTGCTTACACTTGGATAAAAGATTAAACCAAGAATATAATTTCTTGGTATCTTTAATTTATAGTGGAGATAGTGTACACTCATGTCATACACTTGATTTTACACCAAACTATCTTCCTTCCTGTACCTACTTCAATTCTAATTGGAAACTTGCATTTTAAATAAAGACTATGTTCTGCTCTGCATTGATGTCCCATTTACACCATTATAATTGTAGTTTTTTGAACAGCTTTTCTCTTGAGACCTTGTCACATGCCTTTTCCAGATTTTCTTCTTCTCTTCTAAGACGGGTTGAGTCTTCCATTAAGCAGGATCTTCCAGTCTTCTCTATTCCTTGTTTTCGAAAAAGTTCATTATAAGTTCTACATCCTGAAATGTTCTTTATTGATTTCAGCCAGGTGATTCTTAGTCTCCCAGGTCTTCGTTTTTCAGTTGTAAAAGTATTTATTAGGATGTTAGGTAGTCTGTCTGTGTCCATGCATGCAGCGTGGCTGAACCATCTGTTGTTGTTTTCTAATTTTTTCTAATACTGTATTCGTATATAATAATTCTTGTCTAACTGTGCTATTTGTTTTCTTTTCTATCAAACTTGTTTTATTTATTTTTCTTAACCATTTCATTTCAAATGCCAACAGTTTTTTCTCCTCTCTTTTCTTAACTGTCCATACTTCTGCTCCATATATAACTGTTGGTATAATATTGATTCGTATAATTTGATTTTGGCTTGTTTTAGATATCCTGTTTGTTTTCCAGATTTTCTGTAATTTTCCCATGGTGGTCCATCCTATGATAAAATGAAAATCTGTTCCTGACAACTCGTATTTGGTTAGAATACAATTTGTTCTTTTCCAACTTTCTCAACCTCTAAATTCTTTCCTAGAATACACCACAGATAAATTCCTTTGTATTTCTCACAATTCAGTTTTATTTTCCCTCGTTACAGATGGGTACTATAACTACTCTCTTTCAATCATCTGGAATTTGACTATTTCTTCTGAATTATACAGTGCAACATACACACACACAATTAATAACATCTTATAATAACATAATTAACATCTTAAAAGTGAATTAGTATTTATTCTTTTATTATATATTAACAAAAAAAAATAAATAAGTAAAGCAAACCTCAAAAGCAGTAAAATGTACATCAGTGCATTCATTTAAGTAACCCATAACTTCATCTGGTCTTCTACCTTGTTTCTGTGCCAACATTCCACAAAGGAAAAGTAATTCCTGAAAGATATAAAGAGTAAAGGATGCTGATTTATGAATGACAGTGATTTTTCAGAGAAACAAATAAAATAAATAAATTTTATTTATTTTATTTGTTAATATGCAAATTCAAAACTAAAATTCAAAACTTTATAACATGAAACAATAAAAAACACCTATAATAATATTATTTAATGAGCTCATACTTGACTAATGAAAAGGAAAAAAAATATTAAAAATTCAGCAATAAACTCATTACATATGACATAAATGTAAGGTGAAAAGTAATGCCTGATGTCTCATAAATCGTAAATTTTGTACCTATTATTGTCAAAAATTTTAACGTAAATTTTTTTAACTTTCTTTTCAATAAAACAAATTTTTTTTTTTAAATTTCATCATGTTATGCCATAATGAAATCTCATCATACAACAATATGAGGTTTTATAATGGCTGTTGCATCTCCCAGTTAAACAAGGTCCCTGCTGTGAATCAGGGCAAACAGTGAAAAGTCAGCTACTGGAACAAACTCAATGTCAGAATTCATAATAATAATATAATAAATCTTAAAAATGAACTGTTTTTTCTTATATAAAGATACAGAAAAATATGAACAAATAAATAAATGATTATTTATTTTTTTTTTAATTTATTAAACGAATCACTAGTGTCAGCTACTCGAACAAACCTACAACTCAATAAGTAGAAGAAGAAGAAAAAACTCAATATCAGAAGAACTAAGAATAAGAACCATCAACATAAAATGTATCAATGGAAAGGAAATCAAACTTGCAGAAAAACTGAAAAAAGTACCACATGGAAATAATTGGCATTATTGAGACAAAAGGATACAAAATAAGTGAAATCCTACTAAATAATAAGTACAGGATGTTATGTTCAGGCAATAATGATCAAGGAAGGATATTTTCCTTCCTTGAGTATGACAGCATTCAACACACCAAGCATGAAGATAAACCTGTTGATTAATAACTTAACACATATAAAACCAACAGTAATAACCAGCAGTAAGTTATTACTGTTGGTTTTATATGTGTTAAGTTATTAATTTTAATTATGTCACAATACCTCTAAAGATTAAACCTGTTGACTGGAAGTTCAAGTAAAGTTATGTGGATTGGTTGACTAGGAGTTTATTGGAACAAGGACAGCAAAGGTCATACTGCACCAAATGAAATGTTATGAGGGCATATTTCAAAATGTTGAAATGAACGAAACTTATTTGTACTTATAGTCCCACAGAAGGTTCTCCTAAGAAAGAAGTAGAGGAATTTTTCAAGTCATTAGAGCATGAAGCTAATATAAAGAAAATGGAAAAAGTTGTCCTTGTTAGAGAGCTAACAACAGAGAAATGAATCCCAACAAGCAAATGGAAATATTTAGGAAAATTTGGAGAAAAAGGGCAAGGCTAATAATACAGGCATCCTCCAGTCATGTGACACATTAGGTTCTACACACTTGTCTATTTATAGCAAATTTTGTCACAAAGAAAAGCAATGATTTATTTAGTTTTTAACTTGTAGATGCAAGCAATGAATTAATAACATTTTTAAGCACTCATATCTGTGCATAAATGATATAAATAAATCATTTATTTACATCAAATACACAAACTAAAAATTTTAGATAATTTTCACAAACAAAAAAGTTATTCTGAATAGCTTAGTTTAATAGAATCGTCAATCTACTCCATTAAAAGTTTTTCCAATTCAACAATAAGATTGTCATGTTTATGGATAATTTTCACTTCACTAAGAAATAAGAACTTTATCTTTGTTTTTAACAACTATAACGACAGTAATGTGAAATAAGTTTAGCCTACAGTCTATCTCTGTGTTCAATAAATCATCGTCATTAAATTTAATAATTTTAATCTTACTATCTAATGTAACAGGTTTATGCATCTTCTTTTTGCTAAAAGCAACAGCACAATTACTTTAAATTTTATCTGGCATTATTAACAACAATAAGAACTTTATCTTTGTTTTTAACAACTATAACGACAGTAATGTGAAATAAGTTTAGCCTACAGTCTATCTCTGTGTTCAATAAATCATCATCATTAAATTTAATAATTTTAATCTTACTATCTAATGTATAATAATATAAAGTTATAAACAGTTTATAATTCATAGTGAAATATCAAAACACAGAAAGATGTAGTGATCAATGACAAGATTAACAAACAGTTCATGAAAACTACACATCGGTTGTTTCATGGGAGTGTCATGTTGCAAAAGTTGTCACATAACGAAATGCAGCATCATATAAATGGGCACTGATCATAATTAAAATGCACTGTATGAGTGAGTGTAGCATCTTATAAATGTGCATTGGTCATAACTGAAAAGTACTGCATCAACAGATCATTGTAAAGCAAAGCATCATGAGATGGGTATTACTGTAATGGTAAGTACCTGCAGGATTTATGCCAAGGATATGGACTAGTCATTACTAATACCATATTCCAACATAAAGATGTGCACAAGTTCATGTGGAGAGAAGACACAAAAAATATGAAAGGCCTAAGTGACAATGTTATGGTTGACAGTGATATTATCTTCATGCTGGGGCAAGCTACAAGAGTATACAGAGAATTCAAACTGGAAGTGATCATCTCTTAGTTTTAAGTAGGATAAAAAATGAATATCACATTGAAAAGAATAATATGTAAGAAAGTTTACATGAAAACTGAAGATAAGGATATTCTAGATGTATGCAGTAGTTACTTTGAAAGACTTAAATGCAACAAGCAGTGACAGAACAGTAGTAGAAAATATTCAAGAGGAATGTAAACAGGAAGATCAATACTTGAGGTAGAAAAACTATCAAAAGCCTGAAATGAATGAAAAGTATAAAAGTTGGCTATACTGCATAATTCAGAGGTCTTGATCAGAAGGTCAAATTCCAGATGATTGGAGTAAAGCTCTCATAGTTCCCATCTATAAAAAAGGGGAATAAAGCTGAATGTATCATGTTGGAGGCTTAATGGGTTGTATACAGCTCTCAGAAATAAATTTAGTTTAATCCTTTACCCAAGTGTAAGCAAACAAAGTTTGCTCCTGCAGTATCTTCAGGACTGAGGCAACTCACCTTCCCCTGGCACTATCCATCTCAACCATCCAAACTATACACTATTTAACTCCTTTCGACCCAAGGGTGGTGTGTGCGCATATATCTGCTCTGACATACCCTGCCAGAGAGCACCTAACCTAGTATCACCCAACTTTAACCTTCTTTGGCTAAAAATATCACTCCCCCACTCAGTCAAATTCATCTGCTGTCTCTATTGCTCTCCTAATACCACCAACCACTCTGAGCTCTTTAATTTCCTCTCCTCAAAAGTTGATTTCCTCCAGGCCCACTCTCCTAATAGTGAAATCATCCTCCTAGGTGATTTTAATGTCCATAACACCAACTGGTTTTCCTCTTCCAATTGTACAGATCCTGCAGGCAGAGATGCTGATCTGTACAATTTGCCATCACCAATGACCTTACACAAATTGTTCACAAGCCGACCAGAATACCAGATAACCCAAATCACTCCCCAAATACACTAAATCTCTTCCTTATCAATGACCCTTCCAAATATACAGTGAATGTAATGAGCCCCCTGGGTAATTATGACTACAACCTAGTGCTCATCTCCTGCCCATGCAACAATGCTTACACAGTCACACATGCACAAGAGTAGTTTGGCATTATAACAGTGCTAAATGGGACAGCCTTCGAGAGTACTATGCTTAACTCCCATGGTTGGACTATTGTTTGCAGTCTTCCAATCCAAACATATGCACCGAACATATCACCAAGTAATCCTTACTGGCATGATAACATATACTTCTCTGAACTGCCGTCCCCTATCCAAACCCTGGTTCTCCAAAAGATGTGACAAGGCTGTACAAATGAAAAATTCAGGCAAAGCACAACTGGCTAAAAATTAAGAACTCCATCCTCCTTCAGTGCCTATACTGAAACCCGAAACAGATGCAAAAAAATTATCAATGATTCCGAGACAGAATTTGAACAGGCAAAAAGTAGGAAACTTGCAGCCTGCCCTAGTGGCAGCAACCTTTTGGTCTCTTGTCAAAGCAATTGGTCGCAACTTTTGCCCTACACTACTCCCACCCCTATGATAACCAGATGGCTCAATTGCAACATCACCCACAGAAAAAGCTAATCTCCTGGCTTCACACTTTGCCTCCAATGCACGCATAACTGACAATGACAAATGCCCCCAGTCATTCCAACTGCCCAACATACAATGCTCCCTGTATCCTTTTTCCAGAAAGAGATCATAAATCTGTTGTCAAAATTAGACACAAAAAAAGCTCCTGGCCCTGATGGCATTTCTCCAATTGTCCTGAAGGTCTGTGCAGCAGAACTGACTCCTATCCTATACCATCTGTACACACTCTCTTACTCCACTGGTATATATCCCAAAGCCTGGAAATTGGCCTATATTCAACACATTCCCAAAAAGGGTGACAAATTATTGCCTTCTAACTACTGCCCTACCTCACTCACCTCAATCCTATCTAAAGTGATGGAGAAAAACCATCAATTCTCAATTCCTACTCTACCTTGAAGGTACTCAGCTATTAAGCGACCACCAGTACAGATTCCGTCAATGCCGATCAACAGGTGACCTGTTCTCATATATCACCCATCTTTGGACATATGCCATAGAAAAATTTGAAGAATCCCAAGTAGTCGCACTTGATATCTCTAAAGCCTTTGACCAGGTCTGACACAAAGGTTTACTAAACAAACTTCCATCATTTGGACTGTCTCAGGACTTCTGCAGATGGATTGCCAGCTTCCTGTCTGGATGCACACTATGTGTAATGGTAGATGGCTCCCTATCCTCCCACTATCCAACTAATGCTGGGGTCCCACAAGGTTCAGTTCTCTCACTGACCCTCTTCCTTCTGTACATCAATGACCTACTTCAGTTGATCTTCAACCCAATACACAGTTTTGCAGATGACAGTACATTGCACTCCTCCCTTTCATTTGATAAACCTTACCCTACATAACTCACTTCAACCCACAGAACATCAACCACAACCTCCCTTAATTCAGACCTCCAAGACATCCTCCAATGGGGCTCAGATAACCTTGTCAACTTCAACGCTAGAAAAACCCAGTTCCGTCTTATTTCCCACAAAAAAAGAACCATTTTCCCCCCAGTATTATTTTTGATAACACTCAAATTCCCAGACAAGATGAAATTTCTCTTCTTGGAATTACCATGACATCAGGCCTCGCCTGGCATAAACACATCAGAACCATTGCATCCTCAGCTTTCAAAAAACTAGGCTTTCTCTTTTGCTCAAGACGTTACTTCACTTCAAAACAGCTGTTAATCTTATACAAATCGCAAATCCGCCCAACTATCGAATACTGTTCCCACATTTGGAGTGGGGCTCCTAAATGTAGGAACTCAAAAACTCCCTCAAAATGCTTGATTCAATACAGAGGAGAGCAATTAGACTGATAAATGATCCATCTGTTACCAACTCACTCCCCCCACTTTCACATAGATGTTTAGTCTCTGCAATTTGTATATTCTACAAATATTTTCATGGAAAATGCTCATCTGAAACAGCATCAACAATTCTCCCACTCTGTACTAAACCCATTGGAACACGTGCAACTACCTTCCAACATCCCTTCACAGTTCACCTTGAAACATACTGAACAAGTTTCTTTTCCTCCTCCTTCATCCCTGCTACTGCTGTACTGTGGAACAGTCTTTCCCCTGATGCATTTTCCAAGGAATACAATATACAGGCTTTTAAATCGAATGTCAACAAGTTTCTCCTTTCCCATCCCAATACCCATATACGATACTAAAGTACTATAGGTTGACCAGCCAACCTCTCGTATATGGGCCCAACATTAATTAAAAAAAAAAAAAAACCTCGTGGTAAAGGTAGACCAAGTTCTCATCGCTACTTGTCTTAGTATCTTCCGTAATTCAAAACACATCTCCTTGCAGACATGTATAATGCTATGCATTAAGGGAAGGGCCACTACCCGGACTGGTTTCGCCCTTTATTGAGATCTCATCAGTGGAAGTCAGACCCAGAGGTGGTGATACTAAGGTGGAAGTAATGGAGAAGTCATATTTACCTATACGAGTTGCCAAAAGGTGTCTCAACTTATTATTAAATTACTCTGGATTTAGAGAAAGCTGTTGGAAGGTTTTTTCCCACTTGGAAAAACTTGGAAAACTTCCAACAGCACTCAGAAAACTTGTATACAGCACTTTTTCTGAGTACTGTATACAATCCATTAAGCCTCCAACATGATGTCCTCAAAGCACTTAAGCCTCAACACAGAAAAGCTGAATGTAAATATTACAGAGAATTTCTCTAATTGCAGAAGTTGGTTGATAGGAGAAAAAGAGGGGATATGATAGAAGCATTAAATTGCTTAAACAATTTTATAAGATTGACTTGGTTAGAGGGACCAGAACAAGGGGATCATCCCTGGAAGATGAATAAAGGTGTGGTCAGTAGGAATATGAGGACTAGATGTTTTTCTTGGAGAGTAGTGAATGAGTAGAATGAGTTGCCAGAGTTTTGCTTTTTCTGTTAATGGGTTCAAGGAGAAGTATGATAGATTGTGGATAGATTGGGTTTCCTATGATGCACGATGAGTCTTTGGACTCCATGGAGGTGGCCATATAATAATAATAATCTATATGGATCACATTATGAAAGAAAGTGGCATTAAACTCGATATTAGAATTGATGATATATTGGAGAATTGGAAACTTAGCTCTTTGCTTTATACAACTGATGTTGTACTCCTAAACAAATGTCCCTAAGATTCTCTAACTAATAACAGATGTAAAAAATTTGACATGAAAATCAGCAATAAAAAAAATAAAAAATTATGCAAATAGGCAGATCATAGAAAACTTGAGCTGCATTCTCAATGAAGAATCTATGGAACAAGTAAAATATTTCAGCTATTTAGGTACAGTTTTTAGTAAAGATGTCGAATTAAACATGGAAATAAACAACAGAACAAGCCAAACTGGTATAGCAGTTCAGTTAAATAAATTTATATGGAATAAGAGAGAAATTAGCCAAAACATCAAACTAGCAGTATACAAGACAGTGTTCAAATTAATTTTAAGTTAAGGATCAGAGAGTTGGGCTTAAAATAAAGCACTTAATCAAAGGTTAGAGACCACAGATATGAGAGTGCTGAGAAAAATTAGGAGCCAGAACAGATGGCATCAATGGCAGAATCATATTAAAATGAAGATAACTGCTAGAAAGGAACATAACATTGTTAGCATTCAAGAATGCATAAGCAGAACTAACATAAGGCATAATATAAGGAATATAACTAATATTCCTCTCCATTCTCTTTAAGTGAAAGTGAATGAGAAAGGAAAAGTAAGCAAAATAGGTGTCTGATGGCAGATAAAAGACCCATAGGAAAACCAAGATCTAATTGGATTGATTCAGTAAGAAATACCTAAGACAGAAATTTTAGATACAACAATATTGGAGTGCTGACAAGTAATAGACTAATCTGGAGGAAAATTGTGGATAGAAGATTATTAGTAATGTAAATTTAGTCATGTAATACTGTCATAGTAGTCTGTATACCCCAAAAGGATACATATCAGAAAATTGATGTCATGATATAAAATAGTTCTGTCTTTTTTATAAACTTCCTGATCACTGTTAGAGCCTCTGTAACTCAGTCAGTATAGATAAAGCCATTTGGTCGGAAAGACCTTCAATTCCTGTCAGTGACATGAGGAATCTTTATCTCTTTTGACAAAAGGTGAGTTAGCCAGTCTCATAGGGAGGTGTGTGTGGGGGGGGGGGTCATCCCCCCCCAGAACAGGAAACCGGCCTAATGAAAACATGTTTCTACAGACATAGGACATCTCCAGGAATAAGGAGTAACCAACCTATTCTGTAGGATTTCAGTTCTGAATGCCTACATGGTAAAATGTGTAGGTTTACGCGTGAGCATAAATTAGGAGAGGATCACTGTTAAAGTTGTTAATGTAGTAGACTGAATTATCCAGTTGTTTTTTGTATGTGTGTGTGTCACAATAGTTAAGACAATCTCTCTGGAATTGTTTAAACATCTGGCTTTTAAGTATTGTCATTACTATTCTCAAAAGATGGTCACTAAAAATTTCTACACACTTAGAGAGACTGTGTGTGTGCACATGCGCAAACATACATGGCAAAGATTATTTATGTTTCCACCTTATAATTTGTCAGATTGACTGAAGTATCACCATGAGTAATAACACCTTTGAAAAATGAGGAGGCAATTATTTGCTACATGTAGACATGAATTAAATGTCATTATTAAAAACTTGCAACAAAAAGTTTATTTTATCATCATCATCATCATCAAAAAAAAGACTATTTCAAATCATGACCAGCCTTTTTTTTTTTTTTTTTTACAAAATTTTGATGCTGTTTACCTCAGATAATGAGTAGACAATCATTATCCTTGGTTAGTAGAAGGCTAAGTCTGATTTATACATTTTCTTTCTTCTGTACAACCAAATTTATTTTTCCACGTTCTAATTCCTCCAAAACATCTCATTTAACAAATTCTGCAAGGATATTCTAAAAGTATTCAAGTTCTGATACAGCATATGCTCTTTTTCTTTCTATATATTGCATATGTAACCTACATATGATGAAAATGTTGCCAACATACCTGAGCTATTTTTTTCTCCTCCCCTCTTTGGTTTTTAGGTAGTTGATATCATTCCAAGACTTATTATTCAAAGAATTCCATGTAAATGTTGTTAAACTGTGGTGAGATTCACATATTTTGTTGTCATGTTGGAAAAATGTTTCATAAAGTCTAATAATGATAATTCTGATAACAACAATCGGATTTCATTTCAGTACATTTTATGAACAAGTTAAAATAAAATGAACAAGTTCATAAAATGAATGATCTACAGATTCCAAGATCATATCCTTAGTTTTTTTTTCAATAAAATCTCAGGAATTTTTTTGAAGCCAGTCCATTCTTCCAATGTATGGGACTAACAGCATCGATAAATATCTTAATAGATTATATTTTAGGGATCTCTGCCAATCATGACTGAATGAGATTACACTTCTGATTTATAAACTTCAACTCTATAAATCCTAAAAATGATTGGATATTTTGAAGGTGGCTTTTGATTTCTTTGGGTCAGCTGCAGAGATTCTCAATAAAATTGGTGATACTGTTATTTGTGGTCCATGTTGGATTAACACTCAAAATGCTGCAGATATTAGTATCCCATAGTAGACCTCATTTTCTGATAGAAGAGATCTGATCCCTGACATTTTTTTTCAGGTATTTCAGGTAAAAATTTTTAAGACGTCTTATCATGTGGACAGGCTTAGATGTTGGACATTATTCATCTCTACTTTTTAACAGTATTATCCCACACCAAAACAATAAATAATGAAAAATATATTAATTTATTAACTTGTTTATATTTCACTGGATTTCAAACAGAATCTTCAGCATCTACAGCTACTTATAATACACAAGCAAAAATGAATACTGCAAACAATTCCAACCGTAACAGAAGAAAGATCTGAAGACCTAATTTGATGCCTTCTAATTCTGTATAAAAAGAAGATTTTATAATCTTCTTAACAGTCACAGAGCACTTCATACATTCTAGGATATGAAACAAGATGAAATCTGTTGAGTGGATCAGAGTTTCTACTTTGAAGAATGGTTTGGGCATGACGATCATAGGTTATTTTTCTTTAGTCATTTTGTCTATCTTTTCAGATGTACCCTGGATATATGAAATAGGAATGATAGTGCTTTGGTCTTGTGTGTTTAGGGAGGAGGAGGGATGGGAAGCAGGTAGTATTTTATCAATTTTGAAGGGACTATAGCCATTGGCCAAAACAATTGTGGCAAAGGTGGTCAAGTTCTGTGTAAGAACTGCATCACTAGAACAAATAGCTCTGGCTCTATGAGTTAGCATTTTGAGGATCCTATACTGTTGGTCTGGAGGATGGCAATTATTTATGCCAGTATCTTCCTGAGTGAGAGAGAGAGAGAGAGAGAGAAGGAGAGAGAGTGTGTTGGCTTTCTATAAATAGAAAAGTTAGGGAACCATTTGAAAGATGTGTAAAATGTGCCATGAAAAGGCAGACAGTTAATTTTTTTCTACACGATATTGTCTGCTTAGATAGTTAAAAAAATAATCTAAAGTATCCTGTGCATGGGACCAAAGGACAAACACATGCAGTGTAGCAAGAATAAAGGTTTGAAAATAGCTGTGCATACCGCATTGTTCTCTAAACGCTCCATATAAAAATTAGCCAAAACAGGAGATATGAAGGAAACCCATTGCAGTACCAAGGATTTTACCTTGTCATGTAAAATAAAATGCATATATCACAAATACGAGTAATTCTAAAATACTGAGGGGGTGGACTTTATTTAATCAATACTAGAACTCATCACATCTTTATTTTTTCTACTGTAGTACTAACAGAAAATATTTGTTCCTCTGTTTCTATCAGACATTTCTCAGGTATCATATATTTTCTCAGGTATCATAAAATTTGTCTTATTTTGGACAAATCACTCTGTGGAGATCAAGAATTGGTGAGCATCAAATATACATCTTTATAAGGCAAAATGAAAAATTCTCTTTATAGGGCAAAAAAAAAGTATTTTTATAAGACAAAATATAAGGTAAAACACTTCAAAATGAAGACTTTGCATCATACTTTGCATCACACTGATGGAAATGAATTACAGGAAGTTAATGAAGATATGGATATAGGGATGACGGTGCACAGAGACTTCAAGTTCAGAGGATAAGTTGAAAAAGTTGGCAAAATAGCTCAAAGGATTACTTGAATGGTGAAAAACACACTAACAAGTAAACATAGGAAAGTTATCGTCTCTCTTTATAAGGCTATGATTCAGCCAGATCTTGACTACTGTGCACAAATTTGGTCACTTGGGTATCTAGGAGATCAGGAGGAAGTAGAGAGGATTCAGAGACAAGTAACCAAGCCGGTTACAGGTCTGTGGAATGCTCCCCATGAGAACAGATAGAAAGGATATGTGAGTTGCAGAGTTAAGTTAACAGGTAGAGGAGAGGAGAGAAGACATGATAGAAACTAAGTTACTAAAGGAATTCTATAAGATTGACACAGAAGAAATTTTTCAATACATAAGGAGGAGTAAAGAACAAAAGGTCACCCGATGGAAGTAAAATCCTTTGGAATTACCTAAAATTGGTCCATAGAAGTCGTTTTAAGTATAAACACTTCTTGAAGGAATGCTCCAAGATGTTGTTACATCACCCTAATTTAAATTATAACAATGGCTATCAATGCTGAAATTTTGGGAGACTCTTATATCTTATGCTTTCTAACTATAATTAAGCCTTTTTTTTTTTTTTTGTTTAATCATATCCCTAGAAGAGTATAATATGATGTTTTTTTTACTTCATTAGTTATATATACTTAAAACATTTATTTCAGTTTATTTTGCATGATTTTTGGTTTCTCTAGCATGTAGTATTTGCTTTAAATTGGCTGAGTGTTAAGTCTATCTGAATGCTTGCTTTTATGCTGAAGATGGACTGTTAGTTTTAGTCTGAAATATTCATAAGATTTTAATTATTGTTAAAGATTTTTTGTTTTGATTGCAGTTAGATATATTTATTTATTATTAACTGTGTTTATGTGTTTACTAGGTAGTTTTCCATTTTGTATGAAGAAAATCCTGCTATCTCTTTATGAGATTGGCTAACTCACCTTCAGCTGAAAAGTTCTTATAAAGGTTTCTCACATTCTAGACATGATTCAAGCCCAGATCTTTACTGGTCAAAGGACAAACGTCACAGTGGTCTTATGTCTGTATTATTATTATTATTATTATTACACACCTCCAGGGAGTCCAAAGACTCATCGAGGGAGGGCACCTGCTCTACAACTCCACTCAATCCACCAACTGATCGCAACTCCACCAATGCCATCTACCGCCGACTACCACAACTAGTATTTCCACAGACAATCACAAACATCCATGCCCATGACGGGATGCGAACCCGCAGCCTTTTGGCTGGAGAGTGCTATTATGGAAGGCACTAAAAGGAAGGATGGAGGAAAGAGGTACAGATTGAAGATTTGGTGCAGGAGTACATTCCAAATACAAGAACAATATGCTATGGTAAAGTGAATATGGAAATTGTTCAGAAGAGAAAAAAATGGTATGAAACAGAAAAATGTATCGTTTTGGAAGCTAAGGAACAGAAAGTTATGAACAAGAAGATTGAGAACACAATTGGAAGCATATCTTGCAGACGAGAAAGCAGGATTTAGGAAAAAGGAAGGATGGAGGAAAGAGGTACAGATTGAAGATTTGGTGCAGGAGTACATTCCAAATACAAGAACAATATGCTATTGTAAAGTGAATATGGAAATTGTTCAGAAGAGAAAAAAATGGTATGAAACAGAAAAATGTATCGTTTTGGAAGCTAAGGAACAGAAAATTATGAACAAGAAGATTGAGAACACAATTGGAAGCATATCTTGCAGACGAGAAAGCAGGATTTAGGAAAGATAGAATACAATTCAACAAATTTTGACAATGCAGTTAATAACAGAGAAAGCTAGGAGAAAAAACAAAAACATATATATCTGCTTTGTTGACTTTCAGAAGGCATTTGACAGTATCGACCAGAAAGTGACATTAGCTGTGCTAGAATCCTATGGAACTGATAGGAAACTAATAGCTATATTAAGAGATGTTTTCAAGAATGCAGTTGCAGCAGTTAGAATAGGTGATGATTTGGGGAAATGGTTTAGAACAAGCAGAGGTACTAGAGGGGGGGGGGCAATATCACCAAGCATTTTCATTGCACATTTAGAAAGAGCAATGGATAAAATGAAGGAAGGTACAAAAGGAATATTGGTACATGGGATGAGAATTAACAATATGAGATTTACAGATGACATTGTTATTATGGAAGAAGAAGAAAGAGAACTACAAAAAACACTGAAACTGTTAAATGAGGAAGGAAAGAGATTTGGACTTGTTATGAACTTGGTAAAAACAAAGATAATGGTATTTGGTGAGAAGAATATGAAACAAAAGATACAAGTGAATGGAAATGATATAGAAAATGTAGAACAGTCCACATATTTGGGAAGTAAAATGGCATATGATTTGGATTGTAAAAAAGAAATAAAGATCAGGATTGTAAAGGGAAGAACAAATCTGAAGGCCATGGATAACATCTGGAAAAGTAAAATGATCAGCCTGCAAATAAAACTGAGTGCTGGACACATGCATCTTTAGTGGTGTACTGTATGGATGTGAAACATGGGTAATAAATAAGGAATCAAGAAAAAGAATTTTGGCATTTGAAAGAACTTGTTACAGGAAGATTTTAAGAATAGGATGGGTACAGAAAACCACAAATGAAGAGCGCTTTCAGAAGATACAATCAAAGGAGAATCTAATGCAGAAGATTATAAAATGGAAGCTGCAATTATTTGGACACATCTGCAGAATGAGTGAGAACCAGAAGATAAAGACATTCATGTTTGGTATTATGGATGGTGTAAACAGAAGAGGTAGACCATACAGAGAATGGATAGAAGACATAAAGGACTGGTGTGGAATGGATGTACAGAAACTGCGACATTGTGCACTGGACAAAGAAAGGTGGAAGAAGATAGTGAAGGAGGCATTGGACACCAAAAAGCAGTGAGCCCATGTTCGTGATGATGATGAAGCTAAGGAATCTGCAGATATTATATGTTTAGGCCGAGAAAAGGAAGCATTAACATTATCCCAAAAAAAGAGAATTCGGGGTTTTTGTTATTAATTCTATCTGCACAATCTGTTATGTCTGTCAACTGCATTTTTCTTAGCCATTTGCCTCTTTTGCAGGACAGGGTCACTTGTTACAGAAACTCTCAGCTAAAGACATGTTTTAACAATAACTATACAACAGCAGGATTACTCATAGATTTAATGTAATTATAAAGTAAAGACAAATTTTTACATTTTTTGTAGAAATACAAGTCATTTATTATATAAAGTGTAAGTCATTCATCATTGTACAAAGCTTTTATTTGGTTACTGGCATAATGGAAGTCTGATATGTTGCATAGTCACATAAGAGACTTCCAAATATCATATGAGGTATCAATTTCTGTTTTAAGATACCATGAAATCAAAATACCTCAGAGGATTCTTTAATAAGGAAATGTTTTGTTATTTAAATTTTTTTGTGCTTGAAATCTGCAAATATTTATTTTGCTAATATGTAAAGGCATATAAATCAATACTTCTTTTAGTTTTTCACAATAAACACAAACTCACTGATGTCATGCCTGTAGATTTCTGAATTTCTTTCAACAGTTCCAGCTGTTGTCCTGCCAGTTCTAACTGACCTTCTAATATTTGACAAAATATTACACCTGAAAAAAAAAAAGAACAATGTAATTGTTTTAATATGAAGTTGGTGACTGGAGTCAATTTCTTTTCATTTAATTTTTTTTCTTGAAAAAAAACAAAACATAATAACATAATGGGATTAAAGATGATTAAGTCCCATATGCTTTTTCAGGTTCCTCAGAATGTAAATCCTGGCACAGGATTTTTGCAAAAATTTTTCCCTTGTAATTTAGGTCAATAAAATACAACTGCAAGAAGATGGGAAGTAACTACGACAGTGACCAGTACAGGTAGACTTTTAGGCATCCCTGATGATGTAAGTTGTATGACTTATGAAACTTGTCAGGTTTTAATTGATTATTTTTATTAAACTCTTTAACTGCATAATAATGTGGTCTCAATACCAAAAACTTTCCACAGAATACGAGCTGTGATTAATTTATTCAATAACATGTGATTAATTTTAAAACACTACCTCCAAAATTGTGAAAATTCTGTATAACAATCAAATAAAAATGTCTGTGATAATTAACAGGATGGCAGGAAAACTCTATAAAGAAATTTTTAAAAAAAATTCTCTTCCATCAAAAGGATAGAGTGACTAAACAACTTGCTTTCATGAAAATCAAAAATTATGCAGCTTCAGTCTCCTGATGATTTCGATTGGAATCTAATTCAATTTTTGAATCCGATTTTTCTTCTCCAAATTTCTCTTCCACAATCTTAGTCTTTTTTCAAGTATGCTTGCATAAATCTTACTTGGAACATTCATTAAGGAAATTCCTCTAAATTTTTACATTCAATTTTATTTTCTTTTTTAACGATATGTACTAAGACAGCTCTAATCCAATCATCTGAAATTTCACCTTCTGATCATGCCTTCTGAACTATGCAGTGCAGCCACTGTATAACTTTTATACCTCCATATTTGAGCATTTTTAGTCTAATATCATCCACTCCAATTACCTTTCCACATTTCAGGTTTTTGAAGGATTTTCCTATAGCAATACATATGCAGCAATATGTATTGTTGGATTCTGATTATATAGAGATTAGAGTAATTATTATTTGGTTCAGAATCCAACATGATCTTCCATCACAAAGGCTAGACTTGTAAATATTATTTAATGTAAATCACTTGTTTATAATTTAATATTCATATAACTACCTTAATTTTGTCTAATATTTAATTATTTAATCAAGATATATGTATTAATAATGAAGACTGTATTAAATATTATTAAGCTATTTTAGTTATTACTATGTTAATATTATAAGAACTTGTATTTGATAATTTAACTGCACATTAATTGAAATATAAATATTCTTTATTTATTCCTGTTTGTGAAAGTTTAACGTTATGCAATAGCTCAATTTTATTATATTTTGTTTTGTTGTCATGGAGACGCATGTAAGTAAGTGAGCGCGAGAATTGGAACACAACGTGAGGAGAAGGTTTATTAAAAAGAGTTTTAGATCACGAGAACAATTTAGGCGGGAAAAAGAGATATATAAGCGATGAACGCTGGAATTATTAATATATTAAGAGCATTAGAGATTTATTAGAGAGAGATTGGCATTAGGTTGAAATTGGAGCATTCGGCATTCGAAAATCACAGTGCGAAAATAGCGAGTCGGCAAGTCACTCAAGCAGCTAAATAAAGTCTACTAGTCAAGAAGCGGTTAGCTTATAAGTTTCGTAATGACAAATAAAGCTACGGAAGATAGCTAAGTGATTACAGATAGACTAGCGATTACTTGAGTTGAGATTTAATTTCAGGGCCGACCTGTCAAGAACACACAGAATCTTGAAATAAAGCACGGAGTTACTAGAATAGTAGAGGCTGTAAAAATTGAAGTTTATCGTTAGCTGTGCTTAGAATTATAGTGCCTAAAGAATTAATCGAATGCCGGAGGAATGAACAACTGTGCATATAAAACCTAAAGTTAAGGAATTATTGTGTATTGCCTTATTTCATGAGTGATCAGTAGTACTTTATGCAACAACGTTTGTTTATGTGTATTGTGACCGATGATTAATTCAGTTATTTCTTAGAAGAATTTATTTAATGAGTGCCGTTCTTACCGATGTGGATTAATATTCCTATACAGAGAAGTGTGTGAGTTTCATCCTAGAATTTCCCTATACTAACAGTAACTATTTCGGAAATTAGCTGAAGCGTCAATTTAAAGGTGTTTGCTTGTAAGGAGGTGTTATTGTGATTTTATTGTATTTGGAACTTAAGGAACTGTGAGAAGACTGTATTAGAGATAACAAATTTACCATTGTCTGAGTTTGTATGACAGTATTATCAGAAAGGCTGAAGTGTTTATAATATCTTAATTAGTGATTTGATCTTAAGTGTAAAATTTGTGATTTTAAAATTAAATGTTTGTTTTGTTAATCAAAAGTTGTATTTTGCCTGAATCTCTTTTACTGCACCATTCATAAAATATTCGAACCAAAGCGGGTAAAATAAGTAAGTTAAATATACTCGGCCAGTATATATAATAACAATATATATAAAGGAAGGGTAGTTGTGAGTTGGTTTATCTTCAATTCTTGAACTAATTCAGATATAAAGTGGCGAAGTCTTTAAATATAAATTTTCTTTATATTTGAATTAGAAATCAACTAGCAACCTTCTATTTTGTTTAAGAACATCATAGTAAATAACATGTCGGATCCAAGGTATAAATTAAGACGAAGTAGGATCCAACAGTATTGCTGCATATAATCTCTTAAAAATTTTCTACCACCATTCTCTAACTTCTTATTTCATTTAATGCAATACAAATGTTTTAAATCTTAAAGAAAGTCTGTTACAGGTATGAAGTTTGTTAAGTAAAGTTTTGTAAATGAATTTCATACTGTTAATGAATGTACATATAACTAGATCTAGTCTGGCTGGTTTACTGCTCATTTACAGCTCTGCAAAAAAAAAAGTAAAATTAATAAAAAGTCATACAATAATACTAGTCATGTTATATATGTTAAATCATAATAAAGCTAATATCAATTTTGAAAGCACTCAAATAATAATGGAAATGAACTTCTATTTCAGAAAACAGTATCAATGAAAGTTAAAATTTAGAAATTAGTCAGATAAATATATTTCAATTTGATTTAGCATATTTTAATGGTTTCAAGAAATAATATTTTGTGGCAGGACAGCAAATAAAACTACTGAAAGTTATGATGATGGTATCAACAACAAAAAAACTTTTTAACAAGCATACTAATAAACCACTTATGTATAATTCACATTTTAACTCACAACAACAATAATAATAAAAGCTTTAAGCCAGTTACATTACCAATCAAAGCAGAAATACTACTTTCATCCAACTTGGTGGCATTACGATATATTTTAACTGCATCTCTAAGTTTTCCTTGTAAAAGGCATTGGTAACCCATTTCTGTTAAGTACTCAACACTAGAAGAATCAAGACTTGCTGCTTTCTCTGCCAGAATGTAAGTATTTTGAAGAACAGATATATTACGGCCACACTGTAAAATAGAAAAAAATATTTTATGTATAAATGAAATATCATTCACTTAGAATTTACATAAGTTATTATTAAATGAATTATCATCATCATCAATTTCCTGATATGTACAGGTTACTATGATAGTACTACATGATTAAGTGTGCATTATTACTTAATCTTCTATTAACAATTTTCTTCCAAATTAGTCTATCACTTGTCAGCACTTCAATATTATCGTAATTAACATATCAGTCTTCCAAGGTGCTTCTGACTGAACCAATCCACCTAGATCTTGGTCTTCCAATAGATCATCTCCTGACATCTTGGCATCAAAAAACCTTTCCTCTCTCATTCTGTTTAAGTGACCGTACCACCTGAGATTAGCTCTGCAAACACATTCCTGAATGATAACAATCATACTGGAGGTTTAATGGAGTATTAACAGTACTAAGAAAGAATTAACAACTATTTTTATTCTTCCAATATTTCACATCACAGACATCTTCAGGGAGTACAAACTAACACACATACAATACAATACCAAATGAAATGTGAATATAACACTAAAGTTCTATGGGCATTTGTAGGAGGCCTAGTTTGTAAATTGGTCTAAATAAATATCTGTATTTATTTAAATTTATTTAAATCCAGTTGATTTCTGAGGGCAGCTTCAGATATCAAAAGCAATCTTTCTTTTTTAAATTTACTGTGATGGAACATGGTAGTTTTTTCCCCAACAGATCCTGTTGTGATATCCAATGAATGGTCTGCAAGACCAGATTAACCACTGTCATGATTGCAGATATATTGTTTGTGTTTCATCTATGGAAATGATGGCTGATCTACCTGTCTACCTAAAGTATGCCAACCTGCAGGAACATAGGCACTTTATACTCAAGGAGCCAAGAGAGAAGGGAGCTAATCTTTAGTGAAATGGATAAGGATAACAAGTTTTAGGTGGGGCTTAAATGCTATGCAAAAGTTTTATTTTATTAAGGACTTGGCTATTTTTTCAGATGTACCTCAGACAGGGGGATAGTGACAGCATTTCTGAAATCCTTTTAAAAAGATGGATTGGGGGGGAGGGATTATTTTTTAATCCTGTAGGAACTGTAGCCATTGGATACGAAGGTGCTGATGATGATGATTTATGGTTTTAGTGGTACAAGGACAGTAAGGTCATAAAATACATAAGGTAAGACAATCACAAACATCCATGCCTGCAGCAGGATTCAAAACTGAGACCTATTGGTTGGAGAATGGGTATGCCAACCAAGCCAGCTGAGTTTGGGAGGTGGGGGGGGGTTGTGAATGTATTTGTCAGCATGAGTGAGTTTTCTGTATAGAGGAATTACTCTCCTTCCAAAATTACTCTCCTTCCTCTCTTTTTGGAAGGAGAGTAATTCCTTCCAAAAGAAGGAGAAGTATACCTTTGGAAGGAGAGTATACCATTTGGAAGAAGTGTGACTAAAGTGTTCAGGAAGGGTAGACAACTGTTAGCTTCATTTTCCATCATAAACTGGATTCTTAGAAGACTATTGAGATGGAGGAATGAATCTAATGTGTCTGGGCCATAAGGCCAAATAGAGAACACATCATCTAGATATCTTAGCCAGATAGAAGGTCTGAGAGGGACACTGAGTTTATGGCTTATTTTTCAACATTTTCCATGTAAAATTTGGCAATTAGGGTAGGGAGGGAACCCATAGCATTTCCTTCTATCTGTTTGTAAATTTTGTTCTTACAAGAAAAATATCCAAAATTCATGACAAATGAAAATAGATCTAAGATATCAGAAGGAAAACGTTTTTTAAGTGTTCAGGTGTCATTCAAGGAAATAATGGTAAACAGTGAGGTGATGACAAAGTTAACCAATATACAGGGTGTTCGGGATAAATTTGACAGTTTCGTAAGGAAAAAGAAAATCTTCTTTGTATCTATTAAATTTAATGAATTGACAAAAAAACATTACAGGCAGAGTTAATTACAATACTATCAACAAGATTTACTCAAAATAACCACCATTAGCATCGATCACAGCTTCAATTCTGCTTCGGAACCTCGAACAAGCTGATGCTACAGTCTCCCTGGGAAGGGCCGCAAAAACTGTTTTAATTTTATCCATTAACTGGGCTTTTGTATTACTGGAAGTGCGATTGGTGTCTTTTTCAACTGCGCCCCATACAAAATAATCCATGGGGTTAAGGTCTGGGGAGTTTGGAGGCCAAACATTTGGACTGGTGAAGTCGTAGAAATTTTCAGACAACCATTTTTGACTTTTCCCAGAGGTGTGGCAAGGGGCCGAATCCTGCTGCCATACATACGGCCTACCATTGGCTACCCTTGTTATCCAGGGCTTGACTACAGTTAGCAACTCCACGAACAAAGCCCGAATTCCAATGCCAGGGTTCTTCAACACCTGTTCCTGCAGATTTGCGAGGAATTCTGCTGTACGAACGCAATCAGATCGTCTGCTAGGGATCTTTCTTCTTGCTACATCCTCGTAGTCACCATTGCAAGTCTCTAGTTCATGCCTGATTGTTTTTACTGTATTCAGGGAGCATTGGGCAGCAGTCGTAATATCCTTATTTTGATGGCGGGCACGAATCATCATGATACAAGTTATTCTCTTCCATGATTCAGGTGGGTTCCAGCTATCCATCCTTTCTGACATCTTGTATATGAATGAAGAAGGGTCCAAACTTTTAAATGAAGAGAAGTGTGTGTTAATACATGTAACTTACGGAAAAATATAATTAATTATAAATATGTCAAATTTATCCCGAACACCCTGTATCTGTATTATTTACAGTTAGATTTTCAGTAGAGGTTTTAAAATGACCTGTGTGTGGGGGGGGGAGGTAATAGTTTGCTAGCTGTTTTTTTATAACCGGTAGCATGGAAAATCAGTGGCATCTGCTATAAGTCCTGGGAGATGGGGGAGAGGAATTGAGTTTATGGATTTTAGGTAAACTGTATATCTGGTGAGGGAACGAGAACTGAAGGGTTCGAGTTTTTTTGTAATGGCAAGAGGCCAGGAAGATACTTTTTTTTTAAGTAGGCTTTTTAATTTTTTAATCTGCACTTTGGTGGGTTTGTCCATGCGGTTAGCCTAGTGGTTGTGCGCTTCGCAACCATATGCCTAGGGAAGGAGTGTCCTAGGTTCGATTCCCATTGGTGATGTGAGGAACTGAAGGATCTTTCCTTAGCCATAGCCAAGTTAGCCGGTCTTGGGTGTGGAGAGTAGGGTTTTTCCCCCAGTTTATCTTGGGGTTTTTCATCCCACAAAGCAGGCAAACTGGCCTTGAGAACTCAACACTACGGACATAGGATACACCAGGGCATACAGCTGACATCTTATCCTGTGAACGGTTTGAGGTACAATGATTAATAAACCCTTGACACCACAAGGTAAAAGAGGGAAAAGGAAGATGAGATGATGAGATGAGACACTTTGGTGGGTTCGTAATCTAGTGGGATATAGGTAGAGTGTCCTCAGAGAATAATATCCATTTTATAATTGTATTTAGTGGTGTTAAAGACTACCCTTATCCACTCTGATGATAACTGTACTTTCATCTTTCCATAACTTTCTGAAAGCAGCAAGTTAGCCAGAAGATAGATCTCTTTTTTTGGAGGTGAAGATGAGGAAAGAATATTAGCAACATTAAGTCTGATGTTGTTGGCTACTTTGGAAGCCATTATGAATATCTCTTACCATCTGCTTGGTAGAGGGTGTAGCATGATTCGTTGCTCCATAATGCAGCTTTTCAAGCTTCTCCATCCTGTAGTACATGCTTCTTACACCACTGAAGATGATGCTGCATGTTAGTTTGGGTAATGTGGTGCTTGCATATTGCAGTCCAACCATGGAAACCCATGTAGTGAGCCTTGGTTTTGAATGTTTTTGTGATTCATGTTCCAGTCAATGCCTGGAATTCTGCATTGAACATGTCAGCTGACAAATAGCAGTTTTTACATATTATCCTTCGTAGCACCCTACAGTCACATTTATGATGGTGGTGGGTTGTCCACTGCACATAGAACATGCAGTTGACTCCCTGCACTTCCATCTCAGTATGGTATTACTGAATGATGGCCCAATTTGTCAACAATTTGATGAACAGATAGGCCTGCAACATGGCATCCTTACAGCCATTTCATCCAGACACATCATATTCCTCCAATTTATAACAGCTACAAACATGTGACTCATTACATGGCACAATGCACCTTGCCCATGGGGGTGTCCGTTGAATTATTTTCAAGCAGTGTATAAAGATGAGATGTCTGTTAGTAAGAAGTTCATTTGGTGAAATGCAGTTTTATATTTGTTATTTTTAGTCATAGTAAGACTCCACATCAGGAGGACTGTTACAACTTAAGATACAAATGACTATGAAATTTAGTGGCAAATTCCAGCTGTGTGGTTCAAACTATCCAAATTTAAAACTTTTAATGCAAACAGTTCAAACCAAACAGGAGTCAGTTGATACATGCCAAGAGACACTTCATGTTTAAAAATTCCTTTAGTTGTTTTACTTACCACTCTTGAAAATAATTGTGCAGTTTGATGATATAAAAAACAGTTTTTTGGTTCCTGAATGTCAAGCGTCTGAATTAATTCTGATATTTTCTGTGCAGCCTGAAATATAGTAAAAAACTATAAGACTAATTTTTATATCAAGATAATTGTTCAATAGAAAATATCCATAAAAAACAAGGTTATTTTAGGTGCTTGCAACAGGCTTTTTTTATGTAACTATATTTGCTTAGGTTACAAAACTTCTAGTAATGAAAAATACATAATATATATATATATATATATGCTGGATTGTTCAATAAAAAATATCCATTAAAAAAAAAAAGGTTACTTTAGGTTCTTGTAATAGCTTTTTTTTATGAAACTGTACTTGCTTAGAATATAAACTAGTAATGAAAAATACATAAAAAATAAGCTTTTTTTATTCCATTTGGAAGAAAAATGGACAATATTGCCTCTTTTTGCCTATTCTCACTGAAGATGCAAGTAAGGAAAGAGACATTTTTTGAGTCATTAAAAATGTTGGCTGAAGAAAGAAAAAGGGAAAGCTAGTTCTTGTTGGAAACCTAAACAACACAGAAGGAAATGAGTCCCAGACACACAGAAATGTCTTGGAACACATCATCTGGAACAGTCATGGAATTAGTCCTCTGTAATTCTCACATTCAGTTTTATTTCACTTTTTATAAATGTGTTCAAGAGTTCTACTCCAAACATTCGAAATTTGGCTTTCTGACTTTGACTTCTGAATTATGCAGTACAGCCATCGCAAAACTTTTATCTCCATATCTGAGCATTTAAGACTGGTTATTACTATATTATTATGACATGTCCCGAGCAGAAATCTAACAGGTATTTGCCAATATTGTTAGCTTTGCTGCTTTCTCCCAAAATGTTTTGGTATGTCTGACAATCATTTCCTACTCTGCTATTTAGATCCCCAACAAGGACCAACTTTTCCTTTTTCATTGTGTCAGTTGCTTTCTCTAAAGCCTCAAAAAAGTCCACCACTTCTACCCTAGTAGAACCTTCTGTGGAACCATAGGCACAAATAAATCTCATTGTCCAATTCTCCATTCTGATATTTGCCCACATCACTCTACTTGATATTGCTTGCCATTCAAGAAGATTAGCCTTGTATTTTGTATTCAATACTATAGCTACACCTTCTTTTCCCTGATTGTCATTGCCTGAATATAACATTTTGTATTTATGGCTCAGAAAAATCTCACCAGATTTTGTCTTTTTTGTTTCAGTAACCCCTATTATGTCAATCTGGTACTTATCCAATTCCTCAGCTAGCTCCATTTCTTTGCGATTTAGGCTTCTTATGTTGATAGTAATGATCTTGAACTCTGGTGACAAGTTGGAGTGTCTTATAGGATTTGTTCTAGTAGCTGACTTTTTGATGCTTGCCCTGGTTCCCTGGTCAAAATAATGGGAGCCTTGTTTAACGGGATGCCCCCAGCCGGCATGAAATTCTGTCATGTTGTACCATCATTTTTATATTTTGGTTTAAACCAATAAGAATACAATTTGGTCTGCTAAATCCCAAATTGCCAGCCCATCCTCATTCGTTCAGTATTCCAGGTATACCTAACAGGGTGTACCACGAGAAGGTGAGGATGGGACATTAGGTTAGAAGCCTTGGTCAGTTCTCAGCATTCCTTTAAAGGCGACGTGGAGGTCTCCTCTGAGTTATACAGCTTTGACCCTTAGGTATCCCTTGTTGAGCTGTAGGGAAATTTATCCAGAAAAGAAAGTTCAGAAGAAATCCTGTATATTTTTGTTTTAAGGATCTCTAAACATAAATCTCATAACATTTTCATTCTTGCTTAATTAAATAAGTGTTTTTCTATATTTCATTGTTTAAGTGACATTTATTTTTTTAGTCCTTTTGGTATTGTATTTGGTACCCGGGGCAGAGCTGACTACTACCTGGTGCGTCCCCAGGTGGCGGATCGGGGAACAGCCTTCAGATATGGAGGTTAGCTGCGATATAAGCAGAGCAATCTGGTGAATAAGCAGCCGTGGACCAACAGCGACTGAGCTATCAGGGCGTGGGGAAGCAGAAGTGGCAACTCTGTCTCACTTAAAACCTCACAAAGCCCAATGACAACTCGGTGACATGGCGAGTAGTGCCGCCATTAAATAAGTACCTGCTGGGGGTCACCGCCCCTGACATTGGGAAGCAGCATTGTCAGTACTGACACAAAGTTGAAGCCAAATGATGACGGAAAAGCTTGTGATCAGAGATTTGCAGATGGCAATATGATTATATTGTGTACGTCTGTAATACTGCGGAGCAGAAAGCAAACGGAGAAACTACTGCTCTACCTTATCTCCAGAACAACCACCATGGCGAGCAAACCCTTACAATTGGCCCCAAGTTCCCGGCGTCCCTTAAATGGGACAGGGGTGCGAAGAATCTCCGGGCTCAAAATGGTGTCCACTTTTAAAATTCCAACTTGGAATGTCAGAACTCTGTATGAAGCTGGCAAATTAAGAAATGCCACAAGAGAAATGAAGAGGCTGGGCATCCGGATTTTGGGAATTTGCGAGACAAGATGGCCAGGATCTGGAAAGTGTCAACAAGATAATATGACAATGTATTACTCTGGGAATGATGAGAATAAACATCGACATGGTGTAGCTGTAATAGTAGATGAAGAAATCGATAAATCAGTAATAAATTGGATTCCATTTTCTGAAAGGATAATGCTGTTACAACTTAAGGGAAACCCCATTAACATAAATATCATCCAAGCTTATGCACCCACAGCTGACAAAAGTGAAGAAGATGTTGAAGAGTTTTATGAACACCTAAAAGAGATTAAAAACCTAACAAAGAAACATGATATAAACATAGTGATGGATGACTTCAATGCAAAAGTGGGAAGAGGGGATGAAGGAGAAATTGTTGGCGAACATGGCTTTAGGCACCAGAAATGACAGAGGAGATCGCCTAGTCCAATTCAGTCAGGAAGAAGATCTAACAATAGCAAATACCTGGTTTAAACTTCCACCAAGAAGATTGTACACTTGGAAATCGCCTCAAGATAACCAACATAATATTGTCAGAAATCAAATTGATTATATACTGATAAATAAAAGATTCCACAGTAGTATAAAGAGTGCAAAGACTTATCCTGGAGCAAATATCTCATCAGACCACAATCCCATAGTTGCAGAAGTACGTCTTAGATTAAAATCAGCTAAAAAATCACAAAAGAAGAAAAAGAAAATTGATGTAGAAAAACTGAAAGACCCAAACATAAATAAAAGTGCCAAGACAAGACTTAACCTGCGATTACAACAGATTAACATAGAAGAAAATAAAAGTGTGGAATCTCTTTGGAATAACTTAAAGAATGCCATCGTAACAACAAGTATTGAAGAAGTAGGTTATGTGAATAATATAAAACAACAGGAATGGATGACAGATGAGATTCTTTCTCTTATTGATACAAGAAGAATGTATAAAAACAAAGACCTAGCCAGGTATACAGAAACACATAACATCATCAAGAAAAAAATAAAAGAAGCCAAGGAAAATTGGATGAAAAATTTATGTACTGAAATTGAACTGCTTCAGAAACAACATGATAATTTCAATCTGTATAAGAAAATCAACAAAATTTCCGGAAAACTGAGGAAAAAGCAAATAGTGTCTCTAAGAGACGAAAATGGAAAAATAGTTCTAGAAGAAGAGAATAAAGCACAGATTTGGATAAAATATGTAACAGAACTTTTCAATGATACTAGACAGAAGCCTATAAATATAAAAGATAACATTCAAGGACCAGCAATCATGAAATGCGAAATAGAGAATGCTATACAAACAAGTAAAACAGGAAAAGCCAGTGGACCAGATGGTGTGCAAACAGAATTTTTAAAATTAATCGAACCAGATAACATCAAACTTCTTGAAAACTATTTAATAAAGTATATGAAAGTGATGAATTTCCATCAGATTGGCTCAAATCTACATTTATCACTATGGTGACTTCAGACTTATTAGTCTAATGAGCCAAACATTAAAAATATTTTTGAAAGTAATTCAGAATCGCATTTATAGAAAAAGTGAAGAAACTCTAAGTGAAACACAATTTGGCTTTCGGAATGGTTTTGGTACTAGAGAGGCCCTTTTCTGTACCCAAATATTGATACAAAAATGCATAGAAAAACAGAAATCTGTCTTTATGTGTTTCATAGATTTTGAAAAAGCATTCGACAAAGTCAGACACACCAACTTAATAGAAATCCTTCAACAAATAAGGCTAGACGAACAAGACATAAGACTAATAACAAATCTGTATTGGAATCAGTCAGCTACTGTTCAATTAGACAACATTACCACCAGTGATATTAACATCAAAAGAGGAGTGAGACAAGGATGTGTGCTCTCACCACTCCTGTTCAACATATATGCAGAGGTAATCTTTAAAAAAGCATTGGAAGAATGTCCAGAGGGAATCACAATAAATGGAAAGATTGTTAACAACCTACGATATGCAGATGACACCGTGCTAATTGCAGATAACATTACGGATCTCCAAAAACTCGTTGACAGAGTATACATAGAAAGCCAAAGAATGGGAATAAATATAAACATCAACAAGACAAAATACATGATCATCAGCAAACATCCAGCCTCATCAATGAAACTGACACTCAATGGGAAAAATATTGATCAAGTGTCAAGATATAAATATCTTGGTTGCTGGCTTAATGAACGGTGGGATCCAGAAATAGATATAAAGACAAGGATTGAAGTTGCACGGCAGTCCTTCATGAAAATGAGAACACTATTCTGCAATAAAGACCTAAACATGGAAGTCAGATGCCGAATGCTGAAATGTTACGTGTGGTCTATTCTGCTCTATGGAGTTGAAACATGGACATTGAAGGCGACAACCATCAAGAAAATCGAAGCCTTTGAGATGTGGCTATACAGAAGAATGCTAAAGATATCATGGACAGAAAAAATTACCAATGAAGATGTCTTAAAATCCATTGGCAAAGCTAAACATCTTGTACAAATAATCAAGAAACGAAAAACATCATATCTTGGACACACCATGAGAAACAGCAAATACCAACTTCTACAAACTATTTTGGTAGGAAGAATTGATGGCAAAGAAACTAGAGGAAGAAAAAGAATATCATGGTTTGACAACATCAAGACGTGGACAGGAAAGAGCAGTGCACAACTCTCAGATTAGCACAAGAGCGCAGTTTGTTCGCCAAGATGGTCGCTGACCTTCGATAGAAGATAGCACAATAAGAAGAAGAAGGTATTGTATTATTTAGTTCAAACTGTATTTCCACTCACAATTCATAACACTGAGCCTATAGGAAATTAGGATTCAATTATGACAGCTTGTTTAATGGCTGGTTTCCAGGAACCAATTAGATCATAAAAAGTGGGGGGGGGGGGTGGAAAACGACTGTATATCAGCAAAATAAAAAAAAGACAAAAGACAGTTTAAAGTATATTTTATTTTCATATTCTATTTCTTACCATAATCTCTCCCCCTTGCAATACATTTTATCCACTGCATAACAAATAGTTCAAAGCTGTAAGAGTAAAATTCTTCAGGTTGTTTTCAGAACCATTTTCTAACCTTTACTTTGACCTGCTCATAATTTCCAAAATGATATCCTTGAGATATGTCTTCAACTTAGAAAATAATCAGAAATCTAATGGAGCCTAGTCCACAACTTCAAATCCAATATCTGTGATAGCTGTTGAAGTGAACCTGCTCATATGCAGCCTTGCATTCTTAACATGTTCCCCGTGTTCACTGACAGAGTTTGGAATGAGGAATTGTGATAAGATGCTATGTTGCAGACCTATCTGTTCAGCAAATTGCTGATAAATTGGGCATCCCAGGTCAACAATCAGTGATACTATACTGAGATGGAAGTGCAGGGTTCTACGAATAATAACATGTATAAACTCCCATTCATTGACCAACATGTTGAATGCAGAGTTCCAGGCATCGAATGGAACACAAATCTGCACAGAAACACACAAAACGAATTTCTATGGTAGGACCAATATGCAAGCCAATATATTACCCAAATCAACATGCACCATCATCTTCAGTGGTGCAAGGAACATGTACAGTTGGATGTGGAAGCTTGGAAAGCTGAGCTATGGAACGATGAATCACACTAACCCTCCAGTGAACTTCTTTTATCAGAGTGCATAACCCTAACTATGAAATTTGGAGGTGGCAGTGCAACAGTATGGTCCTGTTTTTCCTGGTTTGGCCTCAGACCTCTATTTGTGGTGCCATGAAAGCTGAACTCTGAGAAGTATCTGAATATTCTGGACAATGCAATGCTCTTACTTTGTGGAATTTCTATGGAACTGACCATTGTCTCTTTCAACAAAACAATGCACCATGTTGTAATGCTGCAGCTGCTACTGAACCCTGATCTCAACACCATTGAACAACTGTGGAATGAACTGAAGTATCAGGCGAGGTCAAGGGATGTCCACCCCACAACAGTCCAGAACCTCATTACATGCCTACAGGAAGAATGGTCCAAATTTCCATTGATTGCTATCATACGCTTGTGGAAATTATGCCCTGTAAGATTGCTGCAGTCATTGCAACAAAAGGAAGTTCTACATCTTATTAAGGTGGGTGCCATGGCACCCACCTTAATAAGATGTAGAACTTCCAAGCAGTGTATATCTGGCTATAAAATATGGCCAGATCCATAACATTCTCCATTTTAATCTCTTACTTATACCAAACTGAAGCATTTCAGCTCTATATTTTAGTCATCTATTATGTTCCACAAAGTGTCTCTTGATGTTGCTAGCCACAATTCAAAATATTGCAACCACATATTTACGAATCTGTATGACTCAAATCCAAGCAAGTCGAGGACTTACTGTACTGTCTTCCAACATAAAAGTGTACATCCTTCTTAAGGGGAAGTAATGGGGATTCAAATCCCATTACTCTATCTCATATATTCCATTACTGCTCAATTTTCTCTGATTAAATGCTCAGCTTTCTGTGGAATGATAAAATATTTTAAATGAATGATAAAATGGACCAAAAAATAAACTGGTCATAATTATCTTCTGTATACAACTCATCTGCAAATATACAGTTAACTCTCATTAGAGACAACTCATAGGGATTACAGAAATAGTTTGTTATAGCAGTCAGTCTGTTACAGTAAATTTTCTTTAGCCCAGAATTTTGATTATGGAGTTTTGGTTAGGACCTCACAGTAATTTGTTATAGTGAATCAGTTAGTTATAATGTCTATTAGTTGATCCGAAGAGAGTAAATTACAGACCACTTTGTTCACTGTGAGTTACATGAGGGACTAATGTTCAGTTCACTCATCTCTTCATGTGGCACTATCTGAAACAATATTTTGCCTAGTATTCATTTTATGCAGACGCTTAATTCAAATTTATGAATTAAAACAGAATATTTACATTTTAAAATAAAAAGTAATGTTTTCTGTTTTAAAGAGTAATAACTATTATATAAATTACCTGAAGATAATCACTTTCTCGACATAAAGAATAAATTATAAGAAAACGCTGGGCTTCAAAACAGCCTGAATCCTGGTGCAAAGCTCTGAAATAAAAATTGACACAATTAGGTTGCTACCTCACGTTTTCCTAATTTGGTGTATGGATCGTAATTCTGTACTTGGGTACATGAAGTACTCTCCACACATTTTTCAAATAGCAAATGAGAAAATAAAATCTATATTTTGAAACAAGAATTTTTAGCGTTCTTTTTTGGAATGATAAAAAGACAAATAGTGATGGAGATCTACTGAAGACGAACTTAAAAAAAATTATGAACCTATCAAAACAGAGAAAAGTTAAAAAGAAGGCTAAAAATTAGAAAATCTGTGAAATCTACTCTAGAGACCATACTTGAAGACACTTATACCTCTGAGGCATAAAATGTCCAGTGTGAGATCACTATGATATAGCAGGGTGATGGTCTCGCATTTGATAGTGAAAATAGTCTTCCACCCTAAAATTGGACAAATGGGGGAAAATGGAGTGCTAGAAGTAGATTTTAGCTCCCCTTCTCTATTTCCTTCCAAACTTTTTTTTCTGAAAATAATGTAAAAAACAATATATATATATATAAATTCTTAATATTTTGTCATAAGATTTCATATATTACAGAAAATTGGCCTGTTGTTAACAGCATAGTATTCCAGGGTGGAAAACTATGTACTTTATTGGTGTTATGGAATTCACCAACTCCATCATTTGAAAAAATGACTATGTTCTTTGGTTGGAAAGAATATGGATTCCAGTCCTATCTAGAATACAAGGAACATTTATAACAGTCTGATATGCTTTTCTCCACTCTCTTGAAATGCATACAAAACAGCCTAAGAACACACACACATACACGTGCACACACAAAGACAAACAGTAGACTATGAGAACTAGATTAACTGCTCTATTATTAAATTATACTGCTTGGAAAGAAGTCAATGGACAGACCATGGATAAGGTGTATCATCATGCAATATAATGAGTCATGTGTTTGTAGCCAGTATAAGTTGGAGGAATATGATGCTCGTAAGTCAGCGTAACTATGCTGGATGAAATGTCTGTGAGAAGGGAACTGACAGAGTTTGAAAGAAGCAATGTGATAGGCTGCCATGTTGCAAGTCCATCTGTTCAGCAAACTGTTGACAAACTGAGTCATCCCAGGTCAACAATCAGTGATACCATACTGAGATGGAAGCATGGGGTGTGGGGGGAAACTGCAAGTGCTACCAGAGTGGATGACCCACTACACTCACTGAACACAACCTTAGGGTGTTACAAAGATAATAATCATCATTTGTTGGCTGATACACTGAATGCAAAGTTTCAGATATCGACTGGAACACAAATCTGCACAAAAACATTCAGAACACTCACAAGATGGCTTTCCATGGTAGGACTGCAATATGATGTACAGTGGGACATGAAAGCTTAGAAAGCTGGAGCAACAAATGGAGTGACAAATAGAAACGAAAAAGAACAATAAGAAAGTGAGGATTATGAGTCTGCTACCTTGGTGTTATGAGTGAATTGAGAAGGGGATATGATTGCAGATTAGTGAATGAGAAGATTGTGCAAGAAGAATAGTGTGCAGTTTACAAATGTATGGTGTGAATTTGATGGACAAAAGGAATAGTATATGCATGCATTGGTCAGCTCTACCTGGCCACAAATTATAGGCCTTGTTGACAGAAAAGGATATTTACAGGAATAGAATTAAAGGGTACTGTATTTTCAGGGAAGATAGAAGGAATAGGACAGGAGGTGGGGTATTGCTGATGATACATGTGAAAAACTTCAACCAACAAAATTAGACGTCAAAGAGAATCTTAGGTCTGGGCAGGACTGTCACTATCAGGGCACTCACAACTAATTCTGGCAATCCAATCCACTCACTCCCTCAAGCAAAAATCTAGTCATATTCTAACTAACCATACTCTTACACAACTTTTGGGATCAGTGGATCCCCAAAATCCCAAGTGAACCAAATCTGTGCACAGTAGTCAAGATGCAGCCAAATCATAGCTTATAAAGAGGGACAATAATCTCACTATCTTTACTTGTTAGTGTTTTCCGCTGTCCATGTAATCCTTTGAACTATTTTACCAACTTTTGCAATGTGCCCTCTGATCAACTCTCTGTCCACCATTACTCCAAAGTCTCATCGATTTCCTGCAATCCATTACCATTAATGTGATACTAAGTTGTAACTATTTCAACTGGAAATACATATGACCTTACATTTAGCAACATTAAATTGACAATCATTATACTGTGCCCACAATGCCAATTTTTTTTAAATCATCTTGCAGGATATCTACATCAACTTTATCAATTATTGCCCTCCCTAGTTTTGCATAATCAACAAACCACTGAATAACTCCACCCCCATAATTTTTCCCCATATTATTAATATAGTGGTCCTAGTCCAGAATCCTTGAGGTACACCATTAGTCACCCACATTCTCCTAGATTCCACCTCACCATATACTACTTTGGTGTCTGTCTATTAGCCACTCACCTATCCATGCTGCCAACTTTGTATCCATTCTCATTTGCTCCAACTTTTGTAATAGTTTCCCATGTGGTATTCGGTTAAATGCACTTTGCAAAGTCCATCAGAATCATGGTATAATTATTTCTCCTCATCTAATTCTGCTGTGACTTTATTATAAAGGATTAGTAAATTACTAAAGCCAGACCTGTCTTTTATAAAGTCATGCTGCCTCCACCACAGAACATTGTATTCCTATCCATCTGCTGTAAGATTTTACTTTTAACTAACTTTTCCATTATTTAAAATACTTAATTGGTCTATAATTTTCTACTTCTGTCTTGGAGCCACCTTTATGTAATGGAACTACCTTACCTGTTTTCCACTCCTTTGGAACTTTGCCAGGGCTGAGGCTTAGAGTGAACAATTTCATCAATGGCACTGCAATGTCTCTTACACATTCTCATAGCACAAAGACTTACATGCCATCTAGTACCACTACTGAATTCACATTGATATTTTTCAACATGCTGAGCACCACCTGTTCATCTTTCTCAATTCTGATATTAGACTCTGTCACATCAGAAACTGCAAAATCTCCAACTGAATGATACACCTTTGCAAAGTTATCACTCAACAACTCGACTATTATTTATTTATTTTATGTTATTTTATCATTTAATTTTATTTTTGCTTCTGTCACTTTTCTGCCATCATCAATGTTAAAGTCACCCTTTCATGGTCATTCTTCCTCTTACTAGCTACATAACAAAAAACTCTTTTGGTTATACTTTGGCCAGCTTAGCTTATTTTCTCTCATAATCAAATTTAGCCTTTCTTACCATACTACTCATGCTTCTTCCTTGCACTTTGTACTGATTATGAGTATGTTTGACTGCCTTTTTTTTAATATTCCCTCCACAGTGTTTTCTTTTTTCTGCAACTCTTAATTTTATATCTCTACTCATCCACTTAACCCCCCCCACCACCACCACCACTGGGTTTATCCTCCAGAAGGTGGGTATACAAGCTGATACTGTTTCTCTCAAAACAATCTCTGGCCATGCACAGCTGACATTCTTTCCTTGTGCTCAAGGCATGTCACTGCTCCAAGATGCTGCCTAAGCAAGTCATAATTACCAGCTTTATAGTTGAACATAAACCCTTTCTTGACAGAGAATTCCACAAGTTTAGCAACTTTCCAGCATAGTCACCCCCCCCCGATTCGAGACTGAGTGACTACTTTGGTTATAAGCACATCTTCTGATGCTATTACCAGATTCAGCACTCTCTCTCAGACCCCTGGTCTTCTCCATGACATGCTGTTTCAAGTAATTATCCCTTAGAAACTGTATAAATTCCACTTCAATCTTGCCATGTTCCCTTTCTTCTCTCCAAAATAGTCCAGATGAAGTCTCACATATAAATTGCTCAGCCTGTACTGATTGTGCTAATTCTGCCAATACATGGCATTGTCATCTTCCTGTGGACTTCCTGGTCTATAGTAACAACAACAATATATTTTGTCCTATTGGCCTTTATCTTGTGCCAGATAGCCTCAAATGTAACAGTTGATGGATAGTGTATGGATGGCAATAGTCATCACCAAACAAGTCATGGTCAAGAAAAAATTCAGCTGTCACTTTTGCCATTTTTCCTGCCTTTCCTGGACGTGAAACTGACCCGTTCTTCTGAAAAACTTAAAATTTCGATGTACAGAAAACCTACACACACACACCAATAGAACACCAATTGATATCTCCATAGTCAGTCTCAACATTTCCCTCCTCAGAAACTTTGAATTATTTCTACTTTGGAACATAGAACTCGCTCTCTTCTTGACGACCCAGATGAACTTCAGAAAGAAATCAATTTTCTTAGATCTACTCTCAGACTGAATGGTTATTCTCAAAAAATTACAAAAAAATACCTTTTTAATCCTCCTAGTCACCATACTGAAGAAATGAATAATGTTAAAGGCAATATATCTATACCATACATAAGCTCAGTCTCTCAAAAAGTAGCCAAAGTTCTCAAAAATATAACATTAGAACTTTATTCACTCCACTTCCTAAGATCCGCTCTCTAGTGAGCTGTCCAAAGCCTAGCCATCACAATCTAAAATATCCTGGTGTATACAAGATATGGTGTGACTATGACATTCCTTACTTTGGCCAGATGGATAAGTCTATTGAATTGCGTATGGAGAAGCACAGGAGGGACATCACTTACAATAGAACACGTGCCAGTGCTTTATCCAGTCATATCCTTTTCTCTGCCGATTCTGATGATCAAAACCATAGTCATACAATCCTTTCGGATAGATCTAACAACATTTTCTGTTGCCATGACGAATTGGAGAGAAAAATTGTAGAATCTAGAGAAATCATCCTCAACCCCGTACGTTTAAATAATAATTTAAGCTACAACCTCCCAGACTGTCATTCTGCTGTGATCACATACTGGCACTCACGAGATCCTATATGCACGCACTCACCCAACAATGTGGCCAACAAAGGAACAGCTTTGAATACGTTAACTACAACGTTTTCATGTTAAATATGTATACAAGTAACCCTTGTATAACACGGATGTTAGGTTCCATAGAAATGCCGCGTTATATAAATCGCGTTATGCAAGACTCAGATTATATAGAAAAAGTAGGGTTAGGTTCCGAAATCGTTTTTTTTTTTTAAATTATATAAACAACAATGACATACTCAACTAAAATATATTTTTATTTAATTCTTGTAATTCATGTAAATTAAGAAAACATATAAGCTGTGAAACAAATATATAGTAGAAACTTATAAAATTACGAATTGTACGTAAACTTCAGTGCACATATAAAGTGCATATTTTAATCATCATCACTGTCTTCAAAACGAACATTTCGTAGATGGTCTTTATTTACAAGTGACCGGAAGTCATCATCACTTGAAATCTCTGGGACATCATTTGTATAATTCTCATTGCATACTTCAGCTGGTTTAGTTATCAAGAAGTCAGTAATAAGACCTTGCTTACCATTATGCTGCAATTTTTTATTAAGCTCATAATGTGGAGCTAAACAAATATCCAATTGTCTCGTGAATTTTTCGGAGTCCTCGTTGAGAGATCATTATCCATAAAATAGCTTCCTAACTTTCTTGCCAAGTCCAATCCTTCTGCTAATTTCTCTAAACTGAATTTTTTAATGGATTCATCACAATCAGAATCTTCGAACAGAACTTTCCTTGTCATTTGGTTCGACGTCATCTATTAATTGTACTAGTTCCTCCTAATTTAAATTCATTTCCTCATCAATTAATTCACTAATTTCGTATTCCACCATATTGCAAAAGCCCTCTAAGCAGTCATTACTACAGAAATATTTTTTTTACAAAAAAATAAAGCATTACATATTGTATGTAACTCATCAGGAAATAAAGTGCTCAGCTTGAGATGAACACACTTATGATTTTTAATGCGCTTTCCTGGCAGAAAACGAAGACAACTTTCAACAATAATTAACACTTTACATGGTAAACAATTGATGTAAATGCATACTAAAGGTATTTCCCCTAAAATTCGCTATTTATAACTACATGCACAATACGGGCAGACATAAATTTAACAAAGATAAAATTTGATTTTTAAGTCACGAGGTGAAAAATATATGAAAAGATAAAGGGTTACTGCAATATGTAGACTACGTTATATCAAAACTGCGTTGTATAAATACCGCGCTGAACAAGGGTTGCTACAATTTGAAGACCGTTATAGCGAAACCGCGTTGTATAAGTACCGCGTTATACGAGGGTTACCTGTAGTGACTTTCCTGTACTGCTCACAGTTTTTATCTTCAATGTTTAATGTTTTTTCTTTTCTTTTATGAAAACACCTGAAGAAGGCTGCAAAAAGCCAAAATTAGTCGTGTGATACCATTAAACTTTTTTTTCCTTTAGTCTTGGTTTATGTCATTCAATTCTTTTAAAAAACATGTTTAACAAGCGAATAAATCAACAACCTCAGTGCATATATATATATATATATACAGTAAAACCCCGAAGTTACATGGTAGGTGGGACCAACAAAAGCACGTAAGCCGAATTCACATAACTCGGGGTATAATTTTGCATGTAATTTATATATACAAACATACAATTGGGACCAAAGGTTTACAAAAACACCTATATTTTTTAAGAAATATAATCATAATTGTAGTTTTTTGTACATAAAAAAAAGAAAGTTATTTTGATGTCAATGGTTTCATAAAATCTAATAGATTCGTCTGACAGCATTAATGTCTTTTTCTTGTCACACAAAATTTCTACATAGCAAGCTAATGATTTTTTTATTCCTTGCCTTGTGGCTGCAATTCGTTCCTCGTTAGAATCTATGTCCTCCAAAATCTGTAAACCTTCCTTTTATAATTGTTCTTACTGTGGATTCCTGTAGATTGAACTTCTTTGCTAGCTCACAAATTTTCATTCCGCCATCAAAATCCTTAATAATATTGAGTTTTGTTTCCAAAGTCAATGTTTTTCTTTTCTTGCTAGCAGTAGAAGAATCAGACTTGCTTCTTTTGGATGACATTATTATTTTTTATGTGATAAAATTTTTATCAAGAACATAACATTAAACAATCGCAAGGTTTGTAAACTATAAAAATCGTGTATGAATGGAGACTGCGCAAAACACGTCAGTGCTTGTTCACAGCATGTACAACACTGGCGAATGCAGCTGGTGCCTGAAAGATATGACTAGTGGTGAGGCGTGAAGCGGGACGGAAATACATACATATAAGAAACCGCGTAACTCCAGATTCGCGTAAGTCGGGGTAGCATAAGTCGGGGTATGACTGTATATATATATATATATATATATATATATACACACACACACACACACACACACACAGAGAGAGAGAGAGAGAGAGAGAGAGAGAGAGTAATGATATACAGAAAATGTTATTCCAGTCCATCTCTTTGTATGTAAGGTACAAATTTTATGTTCCTGTATTCCCCTAAAATCTTTCCATGACATATGTTTAACAACTTTCACATATAACTTAGTTTTCTTATATTTTTCTGTGCACTCTCTAGGAGAAGATTTGATAATCAGAAACTTTCTATGTGATTTTTTTCTTTTCATGAACTGTCCTTTGACTTCTTGAGTCTGTCATGCAGTTTTGATATCTTCCTAATTTTTCTTAATTAAATTCATTGTTAGTTATTCTGTTATTTAAAAAAGTTAAAAATAAATAATGTTTATTTGCAATTTTTTCCTTGAAAACACTGTTGCTCCAAGTGAAGTTAGTTCTTACAGTATTCCTTTTTTAACTATTAAAAAGGAATATTAAAGAAAATATCACTGAAAAATAATTAAATGAAATTAATAAACATTGGAATTTTTTTTTCTAGTTGTTTCAAATAAAAAAACAAAAATGACTTTCTAGCCAATTATACTGCATATTAGCATTTTGAAACAGTTTAATTTTTGAATTGATATTTTTATGTTATTGTGGAAATGTTATTTTTAATTATTACATATTTTTGAGAAAATTATTCAGATACAAAATATTCTTTCCTATAGTTTTTCCCCATTAAAAAAAAAAATAATACTGTCATATGTATTACAGAGATAGAGATGATATTAAAGATACCTATAAGCAGTGTCAACTGCTTGGTCCCAGTCCTGCAAAGCAAGCTGCATTTTCATTTTTTCCACAAGAGCTGGATTATAATTAGGAAAAAGAACAACTGCCTGATTAAGAAGATCTAAAGCTCTTGTATAGTTTTTCATCCTTTCATAACATTTTGCTCTGCCAAACACTGCATCAGGATCACTACTACAAGGTAACATTAAAAAAAATATGGCTATAAAATGAAATGAAATCATGCTAAATGCAAATACTAGTAAACATGCTCTTTCATTATTTTTAGAAGGTAAATATTTATTTATGTAACTATATAAAGAAATAAGTATGACAAAATGAAAAATCACAAATATATGATTTTTTTTATTACATCAGTTAATTTGCTATTGATAATGATCTTCTTCTTCTTCTTCTTCTATGCGTTATTCCCGCTTCTTATGCAGGGTCCGCGTGTTACTTAGATGCGACTTCTTGTTAGTACTACTCCCAACCGACCCGTCGCCTGGTCTGCCGCTGGGTGGGGATATATTTTTTTTGACTGTAGAGGCGTATGTTCACGGGGCCGGTTTGCCTGCTTGCGGGATGAAAAACGCCAGATAAACTGGTGGGAAAAACCCTACTGACCGCGCCCAAGACCGGCTAACTTGGCTATGCCTGAGGAAGATCCTCGAATTCTTCACGTCTACAACGGGAATCGAACCTGGGACACTCCTTCCCCAGGCATATGGTTGCGAAGCGCAAAGCCACTAGGCTAACCGCACGGTTTGCTATTGATAATGATGATGACGGAAATTAGTGATTTGGGATCCTTAACCTTTCTTTTAGAACATGGTGTCTCTATATAGCATACAGAGACACCATGTTCTAAAAGAAAGGTAATGAGAATCCCAAATCATGCTATAAGCAAGATCTGTAAATGTGCAAATCTGTATACATATACACACATGTGTGAGTGCACACGCATGCATGCATATACCATTTGTTGTGAATGATTTGAGTTTAAGAATTAAAACAATTCTTCTGAACAATTATTATTACTGTTATTATTATTATTACATGACTCCTCCAGGGAGTCCAAAGACTCATCGAGGGAGGGCATCTACTGCATAACTCTCCCCCACTCAACCCAACTACAACGAACCGCTCTACTTTCATCATCTATACCAACACTATCTACTGCCGACCACCACCACTAGTATTTTCACAGATAACTACAAACATCCATGCTCACGGCAGGATTCGAACCCACAGCCTTTTTTGGCTGGAGAGCAGATACGCTAACCGGCTAATTCAAGAACCACAATCTCGACTCATTCAGGACAAACATTCAGCATAAGTTCAGAATGGAAATTAGTCCCAAGCTCCTATTTAAAAATGAGCATTTCACACTTAATTATCTTTCTAAATATCTGTGATAATTTGAATAACCAATAAATATATATATATATATATATATAAATAAGGGGAAAAAAATCCTTAGTCCACCCAAAGTACAAATGTACTACAGGGAAATAGCCTTTGTGGACTGGAACCTTGGTGCTGATTAACTGCTTGAACAAAATTAAGCAGTGAATCAGCATGAAGCTTCTCCATTTTCTAATCTACGAGGTGGTATCAAAAAGTTTCGAGACTAGCTCTGTTTACGAAAAATTACTTTATTTATCTACATTTACACACTATCACCTTCAAAATAGTCCCTTTGCATATCAATACAGCACTCCCAGCGTTCTTGCCACTTCTGGAATCTGTCCTGGAAGTCTTCTTTTCGAAGCATGTCAAGCACCTTCTGCGATTCGAGCTGGATCTCCGCAATGGTGTCAAAACGGTGACCTTTGAGCTGGATCTTCATCTTCAGGAAGAGGGCAAAGTCTGCAGAAGCCAAATCTGGCGAGTAGGGTGGGTGCGGAAGTGAGATCATGTTGTTTTTGGCAAGAAACTCACGTGTGAGGAGAACTCATTGACAGGGTGCATTGTCATCGTGGAACACCTAGTTTTTCGCGTGCCACAGATCTGGTCACTTTTGCCAAATGTCCTCCCTCAGACACCATAAAACCTGGTAGTAGAACTCGCTATTGATGGTCTGGCCCCTGAGGATGAATTCTCGATGCACAATGCCGCAAATGTCGAAAAAGACGATGAGCATGCACTTGGTCGAGCTGCAGACGTGCCTCGCCTTTTTCGGTCGTGGAGATGATGGGCTCTTCCACTGTGAAGACTGTTGCTTTGTCTCAGGGTCATACCCATACACCCAAGTTTCATCACCGGCAATGATCCTCGACATGGACAGATTTCTTGGCAGACTTCGACATGGGGTTCCTTCTGCTCCTGGGTCAGCAGGACAAACTTGGCAGCAACACGGCATGTTCAAATCGCAGGTGAGGATTGCCTGGACTGTTCCGTATGACACATCCACAACATTGCTGCCATTGTCGGTGTGTCATACGGAACAGTCCAGGCAATCCTCACTTGTGATTTGAACATGTGCTGTGTTGTTATTGTTCTCCGACCATTCTCATGCACAAGTTGCTGAATGGTTTAGACATTTTTGGGGGTTGAGCTCGTTGAAGATCTTCCTAATCTCTCATCGTCTTCCAGTGATGTTCTTCTGCTCTTAAAGCATGCATGACACTCAAAACACCTTGAACGACTTATTGCAGCATCACCGTAAACTTGTTGAATCATGTCAAACGTCTCTGTGGCAGATTTGCCCAGTTTCATGCAGAATTTCACGTTTGCTCTTTGTTCTAACTTGCTGTCCATGATGAAATCGCAGATGTGGTAATGCAGGTGGTCAGAATAGCATCAGTTGCACAGCTCCCGATGTACACAGGACGATGTCTTTTGGCACACTGACTTATGAAGGTAGGTGCTCCCTGTGACTGTGCGTGCAGCCATCTGTTGGCATGTTACAAACCTAGTCTCAAAACTTTTTGATACCACCTCGTATATAACATAATATGCTTATTTTGTTTAGGAGATCTCCCACTAAGTTTTGAACTTGCTGGCTTAGATCTGTGATTTAGTGATTAAAACTATTATGAAATTTGCGTTGAGTTTCACTAAATCAACAACAGATTGCATTTTGAAAAGCATGCCATGAATTTATATTTAGGGTGGAACTGCAATATTGCATACCTGTACTAATTTCATAAATATGATAATTTAACTGAGATAGTATATGGATAATTTATCTTTTCAGAAGGAAACTGAACAGAATAAACTGTAAAAGATTAAAACATAAAGATTAAGAATACATGGAGAAATGGATTATGTTCACTGTTATTTATTCATTCTTTTCTGAGGTTTTAAATTATTTCTTCACATTATTCATCCTTCTGGTATTTTAAATTATTTCTTCATGTATTCCTAACCTTTATATTTTAATATTTTAATTTAATTTAATGAGTGAAAGTTGCTTGTAAAAGTCAAAGCAACTGTAACAACCTATCAGCTTCAATACATTACTAGAAAATATGTTTCACAACAGAAAATTTTATTTGCGTTTTTTTCCCTTGGTTTGTAAAGATGGATTTTATCCTTCCTAAGTACTTAACTAAAAAAACAGTAGTTAAACATTAAGCTTGAGGCTTACAGGGGATGTTCCATTCAAAGCAACAATCTGTGAATTGGATATAAAATTTGCAAAAATCAATGTCTATAAAATAAACACAACCTAAATATTTACAGGATTTTTTTTTTACTTGCAAGAACCAGTATTTACATGTGAACAATACGATGCTTTTGCCAAATATTTTTTGTCAATTAACAAAAAAAAAAGTCTCTTTTTTTATATCGTGATTCTGAACCATTGCGAACTGATGAATCACCATAGGTGAAAAGAACGAGCTACTTTAATTAGAACAATTAACTGGAAACAGGAAACATTATATGTGAGTTAGAAGGTATTTCATGAATTTCTTAGGAATAATAACACATGGTGGAGGCAACAAAATACCTCATAAACAATAACTGAAAATGTCACGAAAATCATACAACCACTCTCATCAATTGGCAAGATGATTTTGAGTGAGATAAACAGATTGATAAGATACCAATCTGTTGATCTCCCTCTCCTTCAACAGATCATGAAATAAGCAAGCAACATAGAAGAGAGGATATTATGGAGGAGGCATAAAGAGGAGGATACTCATTGACTACAAAGGAGTATGCAGCACAGGTCAGGAATTTGTAGTGAGGAAGCAATGAGTTTATGAAAGAAAATTGGCAGACATAACAGAGTAACTGACATTAGCGGATGATATAGCAGAAATGTTCAGTGAATAATCTGTCATGTTGTGGGGGGGGGGAAGAGAAATAACGTCAGATAGGAAGAGGAGAAATTGGAATTTCATGATCATTAAGTGTTTAAAATTTGAAGATTGATGCTAATAAGCATGTAAGACTGGGTGAGATATCACCAAATATATTAAGAGCATATGCAAACTAGATAACAGTGTCTCCATTACGTGGACATTCCAGGAGAAACATTCCAGGAGAAAAATTCCTTGGAAACAGTGGTACCCTAAAGAGTGTAGCAAACTATAGACTAATGTGTATATCAGGTGTGATGACAAAGGTGTTTGATGAAAGCAGGAATGTTTCCAGACAATAGCATGGATTTGTTAAAGCGTCTTGTTTCAGTAATCTCATCACATTTTATAAGAGGATGATAACTGTACTGTATTGTACTTATACAGTAAATTTCTATATTTTTAAAGCAATCTGATAGAATACTACATGGAAAACTATTGTTGAAATTCAGGGAAAGTGGATTGGTAGCTTGAATACAAGAATAGCTGACTTATAGAAGCTAATAACCTGGGCATGAAGAGGAACAATATCTTCAAATAAAAGGATGACAAGCAATGTACCACAGTTCTAAGACAACCAGTGTTTAATTTATATACTGAAAGTACAATTCATGGTTTGAAAGGAGACAGTCAAGAATTGTTTGCAAGTTATGCTAATGTGACCTCTGATGTGATGTTGCTTCAAGAGAATATGATTAGGCTGGTGCTATAAGCAGATGAATGGGAGAATATCAGTTCAATGTTATCAAGTGTAAGGGCTTGCACACTAGTCAGAAAGGATGGAATGAAGTGCATCATACTGCAGAAACTTTGCTCAAGGATGGTTGAGGGTGAAAGGTATCTAGGGGTGATGGATAGATTAGAAGTTGACATTCGGAGGACACACTGCAAAAGTTGTGATAGTTACTCAAAAAAATTGCTAGCAGAACAGAATATCAACAAGAATGAATAACAAAATGATAGTGTTGCACTGATCACAATGCCCCTGAATTCCTGCACATAGTTCCAGTCACCTGGAGTTCTCTGGGATAAGGAAACATTAGTGTTCAGAAGTGAGTCTCTCTCTCTCTCTCTCTCTCTCAAGAATGTGAAATATTAGGCATGAGCTTTTGGCTTTGAAGATTTTGGCAGACAGAAGGAATGTCGATATAATTGAGAAATAGGATGTCTCATATTAGACAATGTGGCTGATGTGATTAAGGTGGTGAGATGAGCCTAACAGATAGATAAATGTTGCACAGGTGAAAGAACAAGAGGTCATTCCTGGAATATCAGAGTCACATAATTAAGGGTGTGAAAAAAGTAAATGTTTTGCATTGAAGGAGTGAGTGGAATATGTTTCTAGAATGGGCATGGTGAAGCACCAATACTGAATTTGCTCATGGCAAAGTATGATAAGTAGTGTGGTCTGTACAGAATTTGGCCTCCTGTGATAAGTCTTGTGATTCCACAGAGGTCTGGCAATTATACTAATACTAACACAATATTTGTTACAAGTAATGGAGTTCAAGTATGGGCTCCAAGTATAAAACTGAAATCTAGAGTCTCAAATACAATACACTATCACTACAACAAATACCATTCTAATGAACTCACCATTATAAACTTCTATAAAGTTACAGAGTATCAATTCTATAGGATTTCGGCATTCGCCAAAAGAAAATTATCACAACATGGCAATATTGTTATGATTAAAAACAATTTTTTAATCATAAAACTTAAAATGAGAATGATAAAAATAATATATTTAGAAAAATTAGAGGAAAAAATATTCAATTAAAAAGAAATCATGGAACTTTAAAGAAAGAAAGTTATAAAAGGAAGTAAATATAATAAAAAATATAACTAACTTGTTGGTCACTTCAAAATATTGCAAGACATTTTTGGTTGGATTTTTGCTGTTCATGATTTCTATCCAGCCTTTAAGAATTGATCCCTGAAATATTTTAATACAATTAGAACTAATATTTTTTTTTTAAAATTCTGGAATTCTTTCTTTTTTTTTTATTTACAGATAACTCTCACTTTAGCTAACTTGTAGGGACCACAAGAATAGTTTGCTATAGTGAATTTCTTTTAACATAACACCCATACTATGAGATTTGGCAAGGATTTTGCAATAATTTATTATACAAGGGGGACTGAAAAGTTCTGATAAAAACATTGAACATGTTTCTACCTTAATTTCTTCCTGATGATTTTATCATAATTTTTCAGCACACCCTCATAGTGAGCAACTTTGTAATAGCAGTGTTTGCTATAGTGAGAATCGACTGTATGTATTTATTTATGTTGAAATGTAACAAAACTGTTCTGCACTAAAAAATAAAAAAAGTATTGCATAGAAGAAAATAAAATGTCTTTCTCCTTTTGCAATACAAAAGAAAGTTACTTCTGAAATGTACTGTGCTACATAGGAAAACGTATGAGCTACAGCAAATGCAGAAACATCTGGCAAGTGGTTCAGTTGAGAGAACAGAAAGAAAGAGATGTGCAAAAAGAGAAAGGAATACTTGACTAAGAAAGAAAGTAAGGTAAGAGTCTTGTGTAGTCATTCGATTATAAGAGGTGTGCTTGACAAAAAGTTATGAAATCATGCTTCCCAGGCACAATGATTAATTATCTTAGTGAGGCTATTAAAATGCAGAAAAATAAAGTGAAAGAGTTGCTTGTTTTGGCTGGAATTAATGATTTGAAAGGAGACAAGTATGGGGGAGACATGAAAGAGTTATGGAAAGTTGCAAAAGGAAAGAATGAGAGAGTTAAGAAAATAAATTTAGTCAATCCTTTGTCCAAGTGTAAGCAAATTTATTATAGTCTAACCAAGTGGAAAGAAAAAAACTTACAACATCTTTCTCTAAATCAAGAGTTAAGATAATTAGTGTATTGCCACAGTATGACAGAGTTGAGCTGAGTTGAGAAGGAAAGCCATGATAGCAGATGAATCAATACGTAGGTTATATATAAGGAATGATGGGAAGTTTGAGACAGAAAGACTTATACAAGGCAGTGCATTTGAATGGATTTGGGGTTTAATGTCTGATTAAAAAGTGTTGTTGAATGAAGTGAGATTGGATGTGCAAAATAAGAGAAATTAGAGCTTTGGGGAAGGGGGAGCTGTTGAGTAAGTATACAGTTACCAGTGAGGCATTTAAGCATAGAATGTTCAAAAAATCCCTAAGTTAGTACTCCTGGTAACAAACCAGAATGGGATAGTTAGTATCACACTCAAGGACAGCAGTGAGCCTAGGAGGCTATTGCACTTGATGTATGCTAATGCCAGGAGCAATCAGAACAAGGAGAAGGAATTTTTGACATTGGTTAGTTCATCCTGGCCAAATATTATTGGCATTAGTGAGATATGGCTGACAGAAGATGATATAGTTAGTGGGATAGAATATGAAGGGTATAGAATTTTCAGAAGATAGAAAAGAATGGGGAAAGGGATATTGTTGATGAGAGCTGATAAGCTTTGGGTTGGTCCCAAGGGGAGGAAAGAGGCTAAAATAGTTCCACTGCATAAAGGAGGTACCAAATTACTGACCAATAAGGATCTTGGAAGTCATGGTCAAAGAAGTGAAGAAGTTGGTTAAGAGCAAAATATAGGAATGGGTAGACAGAAACTAGATATATATATATAGGGGATGGATGGGCAACATGGTTTTGTGAAGGACATGTCATGCTTCGGTAACTTACCTTGTATAATACAGTGACAGCTGAGTTAGATAAAGGTAATGAGTTTACAGTGATACTGCTGGACTTTACAAAGGCTTTTGACAGGATACTACATGGAATTCTAATTCAATAAATTGCAGCACATGGGGATGGATATAAAGTTGGTGAAGTGGATAAGGGGCTGGTTGATAGAGAGATACCAGACAGTAGTTTATTCAGTGGAGTCCAGTAGAAGCATGTTATTATACATTCTTATAGGACCTTGGTAAGACTCCATCTGTAGGATGGATGACTACTATGGTGGATGGATGACTACAATGCACAGATCTGGTTACCCAGATCTGTGCATAGTAGTCATCCATCCACCATCTTGGTCACTCACCTCTGGATGCAGTGAGGATCCAGAAGTGAATAACCAAGATGGTGGCAGGTCTATGGAATGTACCTTATGAGGATAAGTTGAAGATTTTTGGACTACAGAAATTGGTTGACAGGGGAAAAAGAGGTGATATGATTGAGACATGCAAATTACTAAAGGTTGTTTTACAAGATTAATACAGAGGAAATTTTTCAGAACAGGTCTGGTGGTGGTGGGAGAACTGAGGACCATTCTTGGAAATTGACAAAGAGCGTGGTTAGCAAGGGTATGAGGATTAGATTTATATAGCACAAATGTTGGATAGTGCTTGGCATAGTTTAGGAAGTGTTTAGGGCCTCCCCTGATGAGGCTTAGGATTCCATGGAATCACCAGTATAATAATAATAATTATTATTATTGTTATTATAATAATAATAATAAAATATAATATATAAAATATATATATATTATATATATAGGGTAGTGGCCCTTGCCTTTAATGCATAGCATCATACATCTCCGCAAGGGGATGTGCTTTGCATTAGGGGAAAATACTAAGGAAAGTGATTGGAGCTTACTCCACCTTTACCATGAGTTGCCTCAGACTTGAACTATGTTCAGGTGCAAACTTGACTTACTTGTCTGTTTGCTTACTTGGGAAAAAGATTAAAACCTAGCTTATAAAATTGCTTGGTATCTTTAACATAGTATATATATATATAAAATCTTCTTCTTCAATCTGGATCAGTCCATTGCTGGATGAAGGCTCCCCCAATTTTCTCCATTCCATTCTCAACTTTTTTCATCCATTACATTCCAGAAATCTTAACAATTACAGTCTTCCCTTTTGTCTACTGCCATTCATAGGTCTCCATTCTGTCAATAATTTAGGCCATCTTGCAATTGTTATATCTTGCAATGTGTCCAGCCCATCTCCATTTTGAATGCATAATGAAATTGATGATGTTCTGTACATCTGTTATCAAATGGGAGGGTATCTGTCTTTAAGTGTCACACCAAGTATATTACACCTTTCCATTCTTCTCTGAGTAACTTTCAATTTGCAAATCATATTTTGAGTTTAGTTCCAGGTTTTACTACTGTATATAATTACAGGTAAGACACACTGACTGAAAGCATTCCTCTTCAAACTAATGGGAATATCACCTTTGAAGATATCTTTCATCCTCCCAAAAGCCATCCAACCTACTGTATCCTTTTTATTTCTTTTATTTCTTTTATTTTTTTTATTCTTGTCCATGTTTAATTTTTATAATTTGTCCATATAAACATATGAATCTACCTCCACTTTTCTATCTTCCAGTATAACTCTTTTTGGTATTAAATTGTCATTCATCATTACTTTCATTTTGTTTAAATTCATCTTTAACCCAATTTGACACTGGACACTTCAGTTAATTATCTTAATTTTATTTCTAGCTCTTCTGCCAAGAGAATTATATCATCAACAAAACACAGATGAGTTAGAATCTTTCAATTTTAATTCCTTCATTCTTCTCGATTCATGAAAAACTTCCTGTAAACAGTTTGGGAGATATTGTATTTCTCTGTCTTATTCTTCTATTAATAAACAAAATTTAATTAATTTTATATAAACAAAAATTAGAGCCTGTGTAGCTCAGTGGATGTGGCGTTTGCACACCACAGTGCTTGGCCGCACGAAGGAAGACTTGGTTTCGAGTCTAATCGGCGACTAGAGGAAATTTTCTTAAGCCTTTTTTCGACTGGTTCCCGAGTTAGTCGATCTCTGGCACGGGTAAGCGGGTTTTTCCTCCCGGAAACTCAGGTTTTTCATCCCGTAAACTCGGGTTTTTCGTCCCGTAAACTCAAGAAAATCTACCGTAGAACCCACATTATTTCAGACATTAAATATATTGTGTTAGGTTAGGGACCACGAGATGGCGGCACATTTGAGCCGTCTCTCTCTTCACTGTGTACAGCTTAATTAGTGATAGCCTTGGGCCATCTATCTCTGATTGGTACCAGTGGAGATTGAACTGCCCACTCAGTCTCCAAAAAGTTAGATAGGGCTAAATGGCCTCGCCTACTCCCGTATACGGGAATAAAAAGGCGTTAGCTGATTTTTTTTTTTTTTTTTTAATTAATTAATTTTATGTCTTCTTACATATCCTAAAATGAAAGATATTTTCTGAAAAAAAATATATAAAAATTTTATATGAAAAAAACATTGTTCTAGGTGTTTATCAGAACTTTCCAGGCTACCCTCCCCCTCATATATATATATATATATGCATACATAGAAACCTATGTATACATATGCAAAGAGAGAATTTCTTGTTTCTATATATATTTCTTCTGTTCATTGTTTGAACAGTGATTCTAGGATAGTTGAGGATTTGATGGAGTCAAATGCTTTTTCAAAGTCAACCAAAGGCTAAACAGAGGTTTATCATATTTATTTGTCTTTTTGATAATTTGCCTAAGACAATGCATATGATCGATGGTACTATAATTACCATTAACTATAATCTAGCTGCTCCTCTGATTGCATATACTCAAGATGTTGGATTATTATATTATTTATTACTTTTTTGTAAATGTTTTGTATTTACTGCTGGTAATAAACTAATGGGATTATAATTTTTAAAAGATTCTCTTTTCATCTTATTTATAAATAATTATTATTAATACAAAGTTCCATGCCTCTGGAATTTTTTCTGTTTTAAACAAAGTGTGAAGAGTCTTACCAAGTAGTCAGTCACTGCCTTCCCTCCAAATTTCCACAATTCCACTTGAATTCCTATCTTCTCTTAAAGTTCTTCCCTGCTTCATTGTTTTCAAAGCTGTCTCAACCTCTTCTCTCATAACTTCTGGTACATCCAATTGGCAGGTCTTCTTGAAGCAGATTGTGTCTAAATTTCTTCATTATATAACGGTCTTCATAATATTCTTTATTTCTATTTATTATTCCATTTTTTTCTCTGATTATCTTGTTCATCATTTCCTATTTGAGTGACAATTTCTTTTTTTTTTCCCTATTGTCAAACTCTTCTAAAAAACATCATAATTTCATTATTATCAATGGTTTCTTTTATTTTTCTGGTATTAAAGGTTTGGATGTCATGTGTCATTCTTTTTCTGATTATTTTGAATATTCTGAATAATAATTCTGAATATTATATTGAATTTCTTATGGTAGCATCTCTTTTTAATTCCCTGTATTTTATTAACAAATCTAGAGTTTCTTTTGAAAGTTTATCACTTCTTGTATGGGAAATAATTCAATCTATTTCATGGGCAATATTAATTATAGTATTGCTTAGATTTGGTTTTGCTTTTTGCTTGGTATCTTGGTTTTGGATTAATCTCATCTAGATTATGTCCTTCTCCCTTTTGCTCTCTGAATTTATTTATATGTTCTCTTTTAAAACATATTCATATTTCAAGTTTTAAATTTCTGAGGTTTACTACATTGAACTTCTTTGTTTGATTAGTTTATTTCTTTCCCATTTTCATTAATTATAATTTTAGATCTTACCATTATGTGTTCACTGTCTGTATTAAAATTGTTTAAAACTGTTACATCATTTACAATGCCTCCTAGTTGTTATTATAAAATCTATTACATTAAAGTAATACTTCCTATATTTCGGTAATGTCACATTACCAACTTCAGGGAACATAAAAAATAATGATAATGTGCAAACAGGCACTAACACTAAACAAATATGGCTGAAGAAAACAACTGAAGTTCGTCCTAGAGTCCTAAAGGTACTCCCTAGTAGACTAAATTGGGTTGTTTTGGCTGTTGGGCTGATGTTCTTAGAATGCAAACTTCCCATATTTGGGAACACTCATGCATCCAAATTTGTTGAAGTTTGGGAAGTTTATTAGAGCTGAGGCTAATTCCAGGAATAAGCTCTCATATTTATACTTGCTGCAGTGTAGTAAAGTGGCTTTCTTTCAGAGTATTTTGTTGTGGGTGTCCAAAGCATGGTCAGCAAGTCCTGAGTGGCTGTATTGGTGGAACCGGATATAGTCCTTATGTTCAGATATCCTGATATTAGTTGTCCTGCCTGTTTGGCCATAGTAGGATGGTTTGCAACTATAAGGGACCTGGTATACTCCAGGTAGGTCTAGGGGAAGTGGCTGGTCTTTGGTGGAGTGGATAAGAGATACCAATTGTATATGGTTTGCAACAAGTTCATATTTTTTTAGGATTTTTGTTAGCTTTTCAGAAGTACCTGGATATAAGGAATGGTGAGAGATTTAGAGTAATCTCGGTTATGGAGGTGGGGGGGGGGTTGTAGCTACAAAGGTGTTAAGAATATGGTTAAGTTCAGTAGTTACAGCACTGTTATATGAACTGATTAATTTTGCCCTCTTATATAAGGTTTTTATAATCCCATATTGTTGGGAGGTGGTGATTGCTGGTGAATGTATCTACCTGTATGTGTAAGTTTTCTGTAAACAGAGAAAGCCTGGGATCCATCAGGCTGGTAGGTAATCAGAGTGTCTAGGAAAGGGAGATTGTTATTGTTTTCCTTTGCCAAGGTAAAATGGATCCTGGGGTGTTGATTGTTTAAGTGTGTTAAGAAGTTGTGGAGTGTATCCAAGCCATGCGGCCAAATAGTGAACACATCATCTACACAGCGTAGCCAAATAGTAGGTTTAAGTGGAACAGAGTTTAAGGCTAGTATACATTGTCTTTTCCTATAATCTGACAGTTATGGATTACCAACGTATAAGTTTATCTATAAGTATTACATTAAAGGCCATTTGGACTTCTCCATGTGTATTTACAATGTTTATTAAAAAGAAACATCATAAACAAACATCATCCACAAAAAAAAAAAAAAAAAGATATATACTTAATTTTTTATACCACTATATGGTATAATGCATTATATATTGTACGGGATAATATATTATACACTATATGATATTATTTCTAACTTACCTCTTTGGAATAAGGAGCTATTTTCAACATTCTGTCAATGTATTCTCTACTCTTGTCATATCGACCAGCCAGAAACAGGAATAAACCTCCATAATACAGTCCCTGCACAAAAAATCAGCCTGATATCTCAAACCAGATGATCTCATAAAAAAGTTTCAGCAATCATTTATGTGGAATGTACTTTTATAATTAATGATAATAAAAAAAAATTCAGTATTCTTTTCAATTTAACAAAGGCACCTATAACTTTCTGCAATGTTTTGAACAATAAAAAAGCAATTAATGAGTATCTTTTATGCCCACAACTAGGGTTATAACTGTTAAAAAATATAAAGATTATCAATTCTAATACTAAAAATGATAAAGAAAATAAACAAATTTTCACACCCATATAATTTAAATTTGTATGTGTTAATTTGTTGAGAAAAGCTGTATTTTTTACAGGCATTAATAATTATTATATATGAAAGAATACCAAAGAACAAGCAGTTTGTAAATCCCTACCTGTTAGCTAAATTATCTTCTTCTTTCGCTATGCCTTATTCCATGTTAAATGGGGTCGGCGTTCCCATCTTTAATCTTCTTCTTCTTCCAGATTCTCCAGTCCAGGGCATCTTCCCAACTCCATCCTTTCTACCTAAGATCCTCTGCCACTTTATCCCTCCATCTGAGTTTGGGCCTGCCTCTTTTCCTCCTTCCCTCCACCTCCATAAGCTTCACTCGTTTACCAACATACTCCTCACTCCTTCTCTCTCTACATGACCGAACCACCTCAGCCTGCTTTCTTGTACCTGCTTACCAATCGGCCCCACCTTGACTGTCCCTCTGATGTAGTCATTCCTTATCCTGTCCTTCTTTGTCACACCACTCATCCATCTCAACATCCGCATCTCCGCCACCTCCATCTTCTTCTCCTGTGCCTTTGTTATAGGCCATGTCTCCATGCCATGGAGCATCGCCGGCCTTACCACCATCTTATACAGCTTTCCTTTCATCTTACAACTCACTCTCTTGTCACACAGGATCCCACTCATCTTCCTGCAGTTCATCCAGCCGCATGTTATTCAGTGCTGTATTTCCTCATCCAGGTCACAGTTCCTCTCGATGACCGACTCGAGGTAGTTGAATTTCTTCCCTGAAGTTAACCTTTCACCCTGGAGTCGTATGATCATATCCTCATCACTCCCCGTTGACATATATTCGGTCTTTACCTGGTTAATTTTCATGCCTCTCTCCTCCAATACCTTTCTCCACTCTTCCAGGGTCTTTTCAAGCTTCTCTCGAGATGATTCGCAGAGAACAATATCATCGGCAAACATCATACTCCACGGCGCCTCCTTCTTGATGTCCTCCACTAGTACATCCATGACCAGATCAAAGAGGTAGGGGCTCAGAGCTGATCCCTGATGGAGCCCTACGACAATGGGGAACTGCTAAATTATACTAAATTCCATCATGTGCTTTTCAAAAGTATTACATAATTAACATTGGTCAACAGAACCACAATGAACATTACAGTGAAAATATTCTAAAGAAAAAACAGTAGCATGGCATGAAAGCATAGTTCTTCATGAATATCAAAGGTCCACTATATTCCACATCCTAAATGTGGTTACTGATGCTTGTGAAGTCTTCGGTGGTAGACAATTTTTGTCACCTAATATGAGACCACTATCAAAGGTACGAAATGGCTTGAAAAAATACCATGTTTGGTCTATAAACCAGGGGGCCCCCCAGAGTATCTAACCTTAGCCCACAATGGGTTAATCGTTAAATAATCTGGGATCTTTGCTTGCTGAAGAGACCAAACAATAATAGCATTACAACACTTTCAAGGGTGGGATTCACCTGAAGAAAAAAAATGTAATTTACTAAAAATGTAATTTACAAGAATTATGCCAAACAAGATACCATATTATCCAGGGACTTTGAGGGGACAATCTGAAGCAATATACCTTCCCACACATTTCTACCCTTCAAGGTTAACTCCAAAATTAGACCAACTTCCAAACCTTGAATTCTGACATTTTCAAAATTCCGAGCATTATTATAGAAACACCAGCCTCAGCAAACAATTCAATTTAAATCAGAAACAAAGAATAAGAACATAGGCTCACTGCCTTCCAGATTGATTAAAGCTCTTAAACTTCCAAGTCATCGTCATCATAATTATCATCAATTTCGTGATATGTACTCTCAAGGGGATGTTCAGGCTACTATGAGGGTACTACATGATTCATCATCATCAGCTATTGTCAATCACTGCTGGATGAAGGCCTTTCCAAGATTACTTCAAACCTGTCTGTCCATGGCTCTCCTTTCTTGTGTCACTCCTGAAAATCTGATGATATCATCAATCCATCATAATTTAGGTCACCGTCGTAGTCATTTTTCCTCTTGTGGAATCCAATCCAGTACTTCTTTTGTCCATCGTTGATTTTGTCTACGAGCAATATGCCCAGTCCAATGCCATTTCAGATGTTTCACTCTTCCTATGATGTAAAAGACTCTGGTTTGATTTCTTATCCATGTATTCCTTTTGTGATCCAGTCTTGTGATACTAAGTATACTTCCTTCCATACTAAATTCTGTTGTTCTTAATTTTTGAATTTCCTTTGCATTTAGTGTCTGTGTTTCACAGCCATGTCAATATAGGAAGAATACATTGATTAGAAACTTTTTCCTTCAGGCATAAGTAGCTGGCTTTTGAATATTGACTGCAATTTTCCAAATGCTTTCCACCCAAGCATTGTACATCTTTTAATTTCATCCATAATATTTTGTTCCATTGATATCTGTTGTCCTAAGTATGTGTAATGATCTACTTGTTTAATCATTATTGATTTTTATTATTTCTGGTTGGACATAACTATTGAACATAACTCGAGTCTTCTTCAAATTTATGTTTAGGCCAGCTGTTTTGCTATCAATTTGGAGTTCGTGGATACGAGTCTGTAAGTCATGTGCAGTTGAAGTAAAGATAACTACATCATCTGCAAAGCATAAATGGCTTAAATATCTTCCATTTTTCTTCAGACCTTTCCAATCAAGAAGTTTGAATATTTTTTCTAGGCATGCTGTGAATAATGTGACACAATATCTCCACAGTGTGGTGATATTGATATGAATGTATAAGTATTTTGGTTTATGTAGTTTACTGTTTTGACTATTTTCTCTTATGCCATATAAATTTATTCAGTTGACTCCCCACCACACTAGCATTATTCTTGTCTATTTCCATCTTTAATTGCTAAATAGCTATGTTTTACTTGTTCTATTGGTTCCCCATTCAGGATACAGCTGATATTTTCAATGCTCCTGCTCATTTTCAGGTCTTTGTCTTTTTATTGCTGATTGTCATACCAAATTTGTTGGCAGTGTTGTTCAAGTTAGTTAGAGAATCCCAGGCCAGGGGCATGCCAGCCATATGTGCAATGTGTGCAATGCACACAGGTACCAGGATAGTAAAGGCACCAAAGAGGAGGAAATACTTAAAAAAAAAACGTTTTTTAAAGGTTTTTTTTTATTGGAGGGGGGGGGGGTGAGGGCGTCAACTAAAGTTTTGCACACAGGTGCCAGACACTACTGGCATGCCCCCTGTCTCAGGCATATATCAGATTTATTTAAGAATATAACATTATCTGCATAAAGTAAAGTGCTAAAATCAACATCTCCAGTTTGGACATCAGGTTTAATGTCACTTTCCTTCAAAGTGTGTTCCATATAGATGATGAATAACATTGGAGACAGCAAGTTCCCTTCTTCATACCTGATTGTACATAAAATCATCTTCATCCTGTACATCCTTCAATTCTAACTGCTGATTTACAGCTTAAATACATATTATGCATCACTTAACGAAGTCCCATTTATGCTGTATAACTGTAGTGTTCTCAGCAGCTTTTATTTTGGCATTTTGGTGGTGCCTATTCAGATCTACAAAACTTAAACACTGATTCTCGTTACATTTCCATGATTTCTTAACTATGCTTGCATAAATCTTTACTGGAACACTCAATAGGGAAACAATTCTCACTTCTCAATTCTCACATTGTTTTATTTCCCTTTTTTTTAATGAACACAACACAATTTGACTTCTGCCCATATCCTCTGAAGTAAACAGTGCAGCCATAAAACTTTTCTATCTCCATATTTGAGCATATCACCTATTCCAGCTGCCTTTCTACATTTAAGGTTTCTGATGGATTTCTCTATCCATCAGAAACCATCAGAAACCTATTTCTCAAGTTCTGATATATTCTTCTGAATGCATTTCTCTTGAATAAACTTGTATAAACATTGCAAATACCACCTACACCTTTAATTTCAGGTGCAGGCAGAATTTCACAGTGACAGATCAATCAATTTTAAAGAAGGCAAGGAATTCCTTTAATATTATCTACCTTCTGAATTAAATGATTCAGCTTCTGTTTCTATCTTCTCTCTTTGTGAGTACATTTTTAATAATGAATGAAGAAAAAAAAAGTCAGATGGTCTCAATCTGCATTATGTAATAATAAAAATAACAGTGAATGAAACTTTTATAACAGAAAGTAATAACAAAAGTAGACAACTTTGAAAATTTCTTTTAATTGTCATATCAAGAATCTTAAATTTCACCCCAAAATCTAATAACAAAAAAAGTTTATTCAAAAAACATAAAAGTAACTAAAATGAATAACAAATTACTAAGCTTATTAAAAAAAGTTATAATATTATAGCTAAAAAATATGTATCTACTCTTTCTCTTGCTTGCTTCCGATTTTCTTTGAGTTTCACATCAAGCTGAAGGACAGCATCTCGATCTGAAAATATCAAAAAATTTTCAGTTAATTAATGAGTAGCTAACAGTTTTATCATGAAACTTTACTATATGCCAATTATTAAATGAGAGTGACAAAACAGCAGTCAAAAATATACAACAGGAATGCAATTCAGAGTTCATATTAATGCTTGAGGTAAAAAAGCCATCAGAAACCAAAAATGTGGAAAAACCTGGGGAGTAGATGACATTCAACCAGAAATGGTCAAATATGAAAGTAAAAAAAAAAAAAAAAGTTTTATGGTGACTGCACAGCATAATTCAGAACAACTGGCCAAATTTCAGATTACTGCAGAAGATTATTGGGCAAGTTTATTTAACAAACAAAGTAATTAATTTAATAACCATAAAGTAAACTGAATGTGAAAATTACGGAGGAATTTCCCTACTGAATGTTCTAGAAAAGATTTATGCAAGCAGTTCTGCTTGCATAAATCTTTTCTTATTTTTCTTATTATTCTTATTGTTCAATAAGTCTAGACACACTATAGCAGAGAAACCTAGGGAAGAATCAGCTGGGTTCAGGCCAAACATGAGTTATCAGAATCAGATTTTCACTTAAAACAGATTGTTGAGAAATCAGGGCAATATAACCAGGATCTGTATTTAACTTTTTCATGGAAAAGATATACAATAAAGCCAAGACAAAGTTGTTCAAAACCTTACAATTATGCTGTAAATGGAGCATTAGACAGGGAAATTATATAACTTGTACTAAAGGTTATAAATCAGCTGTTAGAACTGAAACAGGAGATAAAATCAGGTGTAAGACAAGAATGCATACTATCTCCACTATAATTCATCAAAATCAGCAATAAAAAGATAAAAACAATGAAAATAGTTTCATAAACTGGAAAGCATTAATTGAATTCTCAATGACCTATAGAACAAGTAACATACTTGAGCTATTTAGGTATAATTTTCAGTGAAGATAGCAAATTAAATTTGAAAATAGATAAACAGAATAAATAAAGCCAATATGGTGGTAAGCCAGATGATTAATTTATATGGATTTAGAGATAGAAATTAGCTGAAATACTAAATTAATAGTACACAAAAAAGTCTTCAACCACTTTTAATTTATGATTTGAGAATTGGGTTAAAATAAAATGGTAGATCAAAGATTAGAGACTGCAGATATGAAAATTCTGAGAAAAATTATGGGAGTAAACAAATGATATGATTGGCAGAATCATATTAAAAATGAAGACATTAGAAAGGAACTTGACATTGTTAGTATTCAAGATTATGTGAGAGGAGCTTATCAAAAGTGGTATATCTTTTTCTTCTTCGGCACTACAGCCCCACGTAGGACCTTGGCCTCCCATTTTTGGGAGGCCACGTTACCCCCCCCACGCTCAACCATGTATAACTGTCTGTGAAGCGTTGTGTTCTTAAGACCAATTTGCTTGCTTTGCAGGAGGAAAAACCCCAGATAAACTGGGGAGAAAAACCCTGCAGTCCATGCCCAAGACTGGCTGACTTGGCTATGTCTGAGAAAGATCCTTAGCTCCTCACATCAGCGACGAGAATCAAACACAACACACCTTTCCCAGGCATATGGTTGCGGAGCACATAACCACTCGGCTAACTGTGCGGACTCAAGGTGGTATATAGTCATCTAAAAAGAATAGGAGAGAAAAGGTCTAAAAGAAATAGGTGTCTGATACTGAGATCACAGGATAAACACCCAGAGAACAACCAAGATCCAGGTGAATTGATGCAGTTAATGACTACCTTGGAAGATCAAAATGTTAGATGGGAGCATATTGGAGACCTGTAAACTGGAAGAAAACTGTTAGTAATAATACAGACTAGTAATAATGCAAAATTCATGTAGTACTATCATTTAGCGCCTCTAGTTCAGTCAGTATAGACAATGCCCTTTGGTTGGAAAGACCTGGGTTCAATTCCTGTCCATGATATGAGGAACCTTCATCTGGTCTCTTTTGATTAAAGTTGAGTTAGCCGGGCTCATATAGAGGTAGGTGGTTTTTTCACCTGGCAACTCTGGTTTATCATCCCTCAGAACAGGCAACCCAGCCGTATGAACTAACACATCTAAAGACATAGGACACTCCTGGAATAAGGATTGACTGGCCTATTCCATGTGATTTTCAGTTTCGAATACCTGCACACTGAGATGTGGGTCTACACATGAGTATAAGTCCACAACTATCATTTGCCTAGCATCCTGTACACCCACCTTGATTTGAAGGTACATATCAGGAATTTGATGATGAATCAAATTATTAAAATTATTTGATTCATTATTAAAATGAAGCCATTTTCAGTGTTATTTTTTATGATAATCAAATTTATGATCAAATCATTGTCAAGATCAGATTTTCACTTTAAGACAAGTAGTTGAGAAATTGTGGGAACATGACAAGGATCTGTACTTAAGGTTTTGTAGATCTCAAAAACGCATACGACAAGGTGCCCAGAGAAAAGCTTTTCAAAACACTACAATTATATGGGGTGAATGGAACATTAAACAGTGCAATCCATATTCTATATTTAAGTTGTTAGTCCACAGTTAGAATCTAAGGAAATACAGGAAGATGGTTTGATGTAAAATCAGGGGTAAGACAAGAATGCACATTATCTCCACCCTTATTCATCATCTATATGGATCACATTATGAAAGAAAGTGGCATCAAACCTGATATTAGAATTGGAGATGTCAAACTTAGCTCTTTGCTTTATGCAGATGATGTTGTGCTCCTAAACACATCTAGTGCAAGTCCCCAGGAATCTCTAACTAAATTGAATAACAGCTGTAATAAATTTGGCATGAAAATCAGCAATAAAAGACCAAAACTATGAAAATAGGCAGGAACACAAAAAAATTCAGCTGCATTCTGAATGGTGATCCTATAGAGCAAGTAAAATATTTCAGCTTTTAAGCACAGTTTTTAGCAAAGATGACAAGTTAAATTTGGAAACAGACAACAGAATAAGCAAAACTCACTACTGTATTCAAAACAGTTTCAAGTAATGGATCTGAAAGTTGGGTTAGAAATAAAGCGCTTGATCAAAGACTAGCGACCAAAGATATGAGGGTTCTGAGAAAAATTAGGAGAGTGAACCATTGGCATCAATGGTAGAATCATATTAAAAATGAAGATATTAGAAAGGAACTTGACATTATTAGCATTCAAGAATGTATCAGCAAAGCTAATCTAAGGTGGTATGATCACTTAAATAGAATGGGTGAAGAAAGGTTAGCAAAAAAGGTGTTTGATGCAAAGATGGCAGGAAAGAGACCAGGGGAAGACCAAGGTCTAGGTGGATTGATTCAGTCAGAGCTGCCTTAGAAGAATGAAATGTTAGATATCACAGTATTGGAGTGCACAGAAGTAATTGATTGATTGATTGATTTGGAGGAAAATTGTTGGTAGGAGATTAATAATAATGTAAACTTAATCATGTAGTGCTGTCATAGTAACCTGCACACCACTTGGTAATACATATCAGGAAATTGATGATGTTGATGATGATTATTTTATCATTTATTGCTTGTATTTTGTAATACTTCCTGATTTCATCATTTCATAATCTACCATTTGTGTGTATCCTTTAACTGTTCTAAGAAATTTCATTTCAGCTGCTTGTATTGTACTTGCATCTTTTTTTTTCTCTCTATCCAACTTTCTGACCTATAGAGTATTGTTGGTACTGCCATGACTTTATAAGATTTTAATTGTGCTTCCTCCTTTGTATTGTCTTCTGTTGTTCGTCATAGAGTACCACAGATTGCTTGAAAACAGTGTAATCATAAATATCAATGAATACATAACAGAAGAAATTGTATGTATATATATATATATATACATATATTAAATAAGGGAACTATATATATATATACAGATGATTTAATAAGGAAGTAGAAATCTGTAGTAAACCTAGGAGTAAACATCAATCAACATACAACAGTAAACACAACTTTTTGCATATGATCAAATAATTATACAAAAATCAGAAGGCAATCTACAGAGATTCGTTCACCATCTACAGCAATTAACTCGTGAATACAATTTACAAATTTCAATAAAGAAAACTAAAAGTATAGCATTTTGGGGTAAATATTCCATATGAACAAAAATAGTAATTGAAACAAAAACTCTAGATCTATATCATGATCTATATTAAATGTTATATCACATCCTAAATATTGAAAATGTGTTACTTGTTCCAAAGTTTGGTTTTCAATTAATATTGAAATGCCATAATTTTAGTTTTCTTAAAGAGATTCGTAAATTTTATTCACTAGTTAATTGCTGCAGATGGTGAACAGATCTCTGTAGATTACCTTCTGATTTTTGTATAATTATTTGATCATTTGCAAAAAGTATTGTGTTGTATGTTGATTGATGTTTATTCCTAAGTTTACTACAGATTTCTACTCACTTATTAAATCATCTGTGTGTGTGTGTATATATATATATTTATATTAAATAAGGTAGGAGAAAGGTTACATCCTTGTTGGATTCCCTAATTAGCTTCTATTTTTTCTGCTATGTATTCATTGATATTTATGATTGCAACCGTATTGTTATATAGGCTCTTAGTTGCATTTAATAACTGTTTTTGAATAATTCTGTATCCAGAGTGTTATTAAAATACACTCTGGATCAGAGATGATGGTTGTATAAAGTAATTTCCTTAGTTACAAATTAAATCAGACTTGCCAAAACATTATATTCTTGTTTAATTCTTTATTCAAGTGTAAGCAAAGTTGTTTGTAGATGAAGTATCTTCATGACTAGGCTTCTTGTGTATTGAGGTCTGGCTCCCACTGATGTGACCTCAATAAAGGTTGAAACTGTCTGGGTAGTGACCCTTCCATTAATCCATAGCAATATGGTCTTCCACAAGGGTCAGTATTGGCACCCTTACTTTATAACCTATACACATATAACTTGCCTGTTACCAACTCACACAAATTCTGTTATGCTGATGACACTGTAATTGTCATTCAACACAAAAACATGAGTCAGGCTGAAGAGGTACTTACAAAAGATCTGAAAACAATAGGTGAATATTACAAACAATGGAGGCTCCAGCTCAATCCAGACAAAACAGAAGTATCAAGCTTTCACCTTAATAATCACATGGTAGATGTCACTTTACATATCTTATTTGAAGGATGTTTACTATGACACAATAAGTTTCCAAAGTACTAGGGCGTGACCTTGGACCACACGCCCTCTTACACGCAACACCTAACAAACATTTCTGCTAAGTTAAGAACCCATAACAACATAATACAAAAACTAATAGGCACGACATGGGGAACAACAGCTGAAAATCTGTGGATTACAGCTCTTGGTCTAGTTTTCTCTGTCCCCAAATATTGCTCACCAGTGTGGCTAAAGAGCATACATGTTAAATTTGTTGATAACCAACTAAATAATACAATGAGACTGATTTCTGGCACAATTAAATCAATGCCCACACACTGGCTTCCAGCTCTTAGCAACATTGTTCCACCAAATCTGCACAGGACTAAGGCTCTCTTACAGGAGTATAAGAAAATCTTGGAGAACACAGCCCTACCAATACATTTAGATCTCCCAGACTTAAGTGTACGACGATTGAGATCAAGACATCCACCACTACAATTAGCCCAAATAACTACAATCTAACTTTGACCTGAAGCAAAAGTGGCAAGAACAGTGGGAGAGCCAGACAGATGACATCACAAAATTTTCTCTCAAAGAATTACATGAAAGTTTTGATGCTCGCTCACACCTCCCATGAAAATCCTGGACTCAGCTTAATAGAATACGAACTGGTCATGGTGCATGTGCAGACATGCTTTTTAAATGGGGTAAACGACCATCCCCGCATTGTGATTGTGGAGCTCAAAGACAAACTGTAGACCATATTGTGACTCAGAGCATATTCAGGAGACAAATTGGACTTTTTAAGTGCTACACCCGAAGCTATGAACTATTTGACCAATATGGATGTAACCTTTTAATTTTATTGATTTTTAATTTTATATGTTTTTAAAGTGACAGTGTATTGTACCACATGTTTTGTTATTCATGCCATACGAATAAATAAATAAATATGGATTGGTTACAAAGTTAAATTCTTGTAACCTCTCTCTCTCTTGTAATTCCCTCCAGCCAAAAGGCTGCAGGTTCGAATCCATGCTTGAGAATGGATGTTTGTGATTGTCTGTGAAAATACTAGTAGTGGCAATGGTGGTTGGTGGTAGATGGCATTGGTGTAGGTGATGAAAGTAGTTGCAGTTCATTGTAATTGAGTTGTGGAGTTGGTGCCCTCCCTCAATAAGTCTTTGGACTCCCTGGAGGCGTCATGTAATAATAATAATAATAATAATAATAATATACACATCCATAAGCAGGTGTGCTTTGTATTAAGGAATACTGAGACAACTGATGTGAAGTCAACAGTCTATATAAAAGTAGCCTAGTTGTGACATGTGCAAACTTTGTTAGCTTACACTTAGTTAAGAATTAAACAAGAATATAATTTCTTAGCAAGTTGAATTTACTTTGTAACCAAACAAAAAAAACTTTCATTTAGAAAATGTACAGCAAAACATTCCATACATTTCAAGTCTACAGTTCACTAACATGCACTGTTTAAAATAATAATAACACAATGTTTTTACAAAACTGCAGTTCACATATATATAAATCCAAGAATTGATTTCATAGTTTTCAGGCTTACAGTTCACTAACACCTCTGAGTTATCAAAAAAGTGCAATTGCAAAATATTTTATAATAGTCTGCTTTAAGTTCACAAACTTAGACAATTAAAAATCTTCAATATATGAATTTTTTTTTTTTAAATAAAAAATAAATAAATAAGAACAACACAAAACAGGGAGACATACCAATCACTGTGCATTTCCGATGGGCATATATCAATGCTAAAATACTTCCTAACATAACATCTCTGTTATCCTGGATAGTATCCAATTCTCTAATTCCTTCTTGAACTTTACCTACTCAAAGGAATAAAACTCTTTTTTGGAACCAGTAACAAAGTACACAGCCATAACCAAAGTATAAAGCAAGATACAATAATACAATCAGAAGAATAAAATAAAAAGGAGAATACAATAAAAAGAATAAAAAATACAAGAGCACTTGCTATAGGCACAGAAAAGTCAGGTGAAGCATATGTTTCTTATATATATATTTGGATACAGGGAAAGAAATAGATAAGTAAAAGATTTCTGCTATTTACATATTAATATTTATTAATGTACTGTTTTTGAAAAAAAAAAAAAACATAAATAAAATGAAAAATTAAGAAACATTTCTTATAGGAGAGGCACATATAATTAGCATTCTATCTGACTAGTGCAAAAATACCTATTTACAGCACTGATTATTGTGCATAGACACACAAAAACACACATATAAGCTCACACATTATTATTTTTTTGTATAAGTATACTGCAAATAAATGTATTATTTTAATAACATTTTAATAAAAGAGATAATTTATAATACTTTTCCTTAGGTAGTAATAATAATTGCTATGTTAAAATCAATAAATTATTGATAGTACAATCAATTTGATTTTATTTCCAACTTATTTCTGAAATGCTGTGTTACTCTTAGTTTTTTCACATATGAATCTCGTGGTAGATACTGATACAAAAATTATTAACTTTTAAAATTGTATAGAAATTTACTCTACTGATGTTTGGAAAACTTGACAATAAAATTAATTTATTGTCTCCCTGTTACACCATTTTCAAAAATTTTCTAATATTATCTGGCTGATATTATCTTAGTTAAGCAAAATGCCAAAAGATAATCATAACAGAGCAACTTTTTTTTTTGTGGACCAAAGTTTCTCAAACAAGAAAGATAAACAAATTGCTATGAAGGATATGATAGAAAGAGCTTGGTTATGCTTATTAAATTAGGCCCATTATTAAATATTGGTCTTCTTCTTCCTAACATGGATTTTAGGCCAAGTGGCATGTTCAGGTCTCATGCCATCTCTTTCTTGGTCTTCCAATTCTTCTTTTCCCACTTATTTTATATATGTATAATATTTTTGGTAGTCTGCTGTTGTCCATTCAATTTAAATGTTCTAGCCATTTTTGTTCATACTGTCTTATGTAATAATTAATTGGTTTTAATTTCAGCGATTGTAAAATTTTTCATTTGTTTTATGGTCCCACTTGGTATATCCAGCTGTTTTTCTGAGAAACTTCATTTCTGCTGTTTGGATTCATTTTTCATCTTTCCTTTTTATGGTCCATGTTTTGCTTCTGTATAGTAGAGTTGGTTTTGACAAGACATTATACTGTATAGTCTGCTTCTAGTGTGTTTTTGTAGTATGGATGGCTTAAATATATTATTTATTATTGCCATTTATTTTGACAAAGTTAGATATTTTTGTGCCTATGTCTTTTTCTTCTTCGTATGATAAATCATATCCCAAGTATCTGAAAGTATTTACTTGTTCTAATATTTTATTAAATCTTGGTTGTTCATTAAACCCAATTCAATCAGCAAAATGCAAGCACTTATAATTCATAACAATGAATACGGTGCATACTTAGTATGCACCATATTCTGCGAATTTGAGTTTTTGACACTAAGTTTTTTGTGGAGATTCTAGAATGATTTGTACATTGTACTTGGCCTGTCTTTTTTGCTACAGTTGATTTTTGAGGAAGATTTATATTAGTAGCAGTGTCATTAGTGTTTATATGATTTATGGTTCGATAAAAGGATAGAGTGGGGACATACAGTGAGAGGAGACAGACTCTTGGACATGACACATACAGAGAGTGGCCAGTCTCCATGCAATTACATGCCTCGACAATGCTTCTCACATACAATTACTCAGATTTCCTCTCCAGGTGCAACCTAGTAGACAGTGGGATTAAGCACCAGTTGACTGGAAAACCTCCCGACTCATTACTGCTAAGGTTATACTATTTGGTGGCTGGTCTGCAGCACTGCCATTTTATAATGATGTACCCTCAAAATGAGGGAGATTTTGGGTCTCTAAGTATGTTTAGCATGCCTTTGAAGGATTTGGAGGGGGAGGGGGAGTAGCTACAGAAACTGGAACCCCTGCTATGGAGTCCAAACATAGCACATTGTCCACTTCAACCTCCAATAAGCTGGATAGTGGTATTTCACTGGACAATGGAAGTTATCCATCTCATAGTGGGTCTAGTCAGCATTTCCTCCAACTAAGAAGACATCCTTTTGCAATAGGAATACTCACTTGGTTTGCTAGGGTCTCTTTTGTGGAAATAAACCATTCGACAGGAAGGTGTGAGCTGACTTGACAGGAAGAGGCTATATATCATGCATTGCTCCATTAGTGGCCCATATGATTCAGTGAGGAGAAATGTGCAGCATGGGGTGATTTTAGTGGTCAAAAGGAATTTGTATTTGAATGTGATTGTGTGAAAGAGTGAATGTGAACAGTTTGAAGAACTAGATGCTTCTAGGTAGTGCATGAAAGTATGGATGCAACACTAAATTAAGAGGTCATAATTATAAGTGTAATGACAAAGCATGTGAGAGAAAATAAAAATAAGTTATTCCTTGCCTTTATCTGAAATAAAGGCAAGGAATTCTTAACACACATACAGGTAGTGGGACCTGACAAAGGTGGATATATCAGGAATAGGAAAATAGGAATATACTGAACTCATCATAGAGTTCAGTATATTCAGAAGGACAGATAGGACAGGGGAATATTGCTAATAACTGTAGAGGAGTTAAATCCAAACAGAGAATAGAAATTACCAGTGATGGTAGCATGAGTAAAACAGGAAATGATTTGAAGAAGTTTGGTGTGAGGTGAGATTAACAAGACAAAATACATAACTGGGTGTTGCTACAGACTAGGCTTATCTGAGTACTGCAAACCACACAGACAAATAAATCTTATGGATACAAAGAGGACTACCATTATGTGTGATTTCAAGTATGGGTATATAGACTGGAGATTGAACAATGCATTCAGGATGAGAGATAGCTACCTTGAGCGGCATATCATACTCACAGTATGATATGCTGCTCAGTACAAAAAACATTGAATCTAATAATATAATCTGTCTATAAATAAGGTGACTATTATGCTTCCAAATGGTTACCATGATCATGCAGTTTTGACTTGAAAGGCAACAACACATGTGAGAGCTTTGACTGCATGCAGTTATAATAAACTGAGAAGGTAGATTGAAGTGCATGGGAAGTGGTTAAAGGGTGTCTGAAAAAAGCTAATCTGACTACATTCCCAAAGTAAGGAAAATAAATCACATGGAAATTAAATGGATGAATAACAATTTAAATTTTAAATAAGTAAAAGAGAGAATAACATGGTAGAATGACTTGAGTGGATGCTTTGTTTGTTCAACTTTAGTCTCAACACATACATAATTCCTAATGAGTGGAGGGTAATAGAATTACCTTCCACTCAAGATAATTCCATTATACAAGGATGGAGCTGGGCCGGATGCAATGAATTCCAGTTCAATTAGTATCTCTGGCATGATCATCAATCAAGGTACTGGAGAGGCTGGTTAGGAACTGCACCTAATGGTGTACTGATAGCATTATGATTCTTTTACAGAGGACTGCGTGGTGGTTTTTGTAAAAAGTAGGTCTTGGTTTGACAATCTGTTTATATTCTATTACAGGGATCAGCATGGAATAAGGGAAATGGATATACTATAGTTCTGGATTTTGCCAAGGCATCTGATGGGATTCCACATTAAAAGCTGCTGTTATACAAACTACAAGGGATGGGTAGAAGAGTGGCTGATATTAAGTATCAGAAAGTGATGTGTGGAGATACCGAATCTAAAAGGAGGATGACCAATGGTATCTCACAAGGTTCTGTACTTGGGCTATTGCTATTTAATTTGTATATTAATTATTAGGGATGGTCTTAGAGAGTGATATCCAGTTACCATTATTTCTCCTATAATGTAGTATATGTGTTAGTAAAAATCACCATTATAGAATTTCAATTTCATGTAATAAAAATAACAAGGCTTATGAGAAAAATAGGATTAGGGATAGAACACTCAAAATCTGTACAGTCTCATAAGGGGGGATACTGTACACTAAAAATAAATAAAAAAACTCAATAAAAATGCTACTTTAATTCCTAATATATAAAGAAATGTGGTACTGCAGTAAATATTGTTCTGCTTAATAGATAACTCTTCCCTCACAGACTCCCTTCAGTTACTTTTCCATAGGTACTCTGTTTCTGCACTATGCCTTTTCTATAGATACTTTCATGGGCACTGCTCCTCTGAATTGGCTATTACATTCCTCCAATTTCTTCTTCTAACCTTGTAAGAACTAGAGCAGCTACTGGCTAACATCCATACACTGTCCAACTTCAAACATACCAAACAAACTTCTCATCAAATTCTCTCAATCCATCTACCCTTATTCTTTGAAACAATCACTCCCATACTGTTTTCCCACTGAATACAATCTTCAACTCTATAAGAAACATATTTTCTCCTTAAGCACTTACCCACACATGGCACTGTGATGTTATAGGCCCTATGACATTTCATGTGTGGGTTCATCAAAAAAAAAAAAAAAAAAGGCAAGAACTACCTTTTACAAAGCCATGCTACCAACCATAGAGTATTGTAATCATATCTACTCACTGCTAGATTTTTACATTTAACCAACTTTTCCAATATACTTGCTAACCACTACTCCTAAGATGATGTTAAATGATCTTTAAGTAGCTACTTGTGTCTTTTAGCCATCTTTATGTAATGGAACTATCCTACCCTCTTTCCACTTCCTTGGAACCTTGCCAGAGTTGACTTAGACTGAACAATTTCATCAGAGGCAATGCCAATTCACTTCCATATTCGCATAGCACATGGGCCAACATGCCATTCAGTCCCACTGCTGCATTCACATCAATGTTTTTTAATATGCTGAGCACTTCTCCTCATTCATCTACTTCAATTCTGACACTGGTCTCTGTTACATCAGCAATTGTAAAATATTCAACTGGATGATATACCTTTGCAAAGCGATCACTCAGCAACTCAATTTTCTCTCATAATCTGATTTGGCATTTCTTTCCATACTAATCACCCTTCTTGCTTGTACTCTGTAATGCTCATGAGTATGTTGATCAAATTTTTCTTTATATTCCTTCCACAATGTTTTCTTTTTTTTGCAGCTCTTACTTTATGTCTCTTCTCATCCACTTAACCCCCACTTATCCTCCTCACTGGAGGTTAATTATTATTATTATTATTATTATTATTATTATACAGGTACCTGCATATTGTTCTGATTAATAGATGACCCTTCCCTCACAGAAGACTCATCATGGGAGATCTATTATTTGTACACTAACCATCATTCGCACAACACCTATCATACCTCTCCATAAACTTATTTACTGATGAAGCACCCACAACCACCTCTGGCAACCCACTCCACTCATTCACCACCCTCCAAGCAAAAAATCTAGTCCTAATTGCTGGCCTGGTTGGCTGAGTGGTCAGCATATCCACTCTCCAACCAAAAGGCTGCGGGTTTGAATCCCACCATGGGCATGGATGTTTGTGATTGTCTGTGGAAATACTAGTGGTGGTGGTGGGCAGTAGATGGCGTTGATGTAGTTGTGGTTAGTTGTAGTTGGTGGATTGAGTGGTGGAGACGCAGAGTTGTAGAATAGGCATCCTCTCTCGATGAGTCTCTGGACTCCTTGGAGGCGTCACATAATAATAATAATGCCCTTGCTAGCCACGCTCTTACACAGCTTCCACTGATGACCCCTTGTTCTCTTCCTTCTTGCCATGTACTGAAAAAAGTCTTCAGTGTCAACCTATAAAACCTCTTTAATAACTTAAATGCTTCTATCATGTCTCCTCTTTTTTACTTATCAGCTAATTTTTGAAGCCTACAGGCCATCAATCTATTCCCATAGGGAGCATTCCACAGACCTGCCACAATCTTTGTCACTCACCTCTAGATCTTCTCCACAACTTCTTTCTCCCCATGGAACCCAGGAGTTCAGATCAGTGTGCTGCTGTCCAAATGCAGCCTTATTAAAGCCTTATATAGGGGAACAATAGCCTCTCTATCTCTGCTTGTCAGTGTGTTCTTCATCAACCATGTAATCTGATATGCTGTTTTGGTTGCCTTTGCAATATGCCCTCTATAACTTCAACTCCCTGTCCAAAATCGCACTCAAGTCCCTGGCCTCATCAGTTTCCTGCAATTCAGTTCCATCAATATAGCACACATTAAACAGGCAGCAATTTACCTTTGCCCATAGACTGTTTAAGTCTTCCTGCAGGATTTCTGGTGACCTTCATTTGCCACTTCTCTTCCCAGTTTAGCATTGTTAGCTTCAGACATATAGCTTCAACTGAAAATTTCCTGTCAAATCATTCTTACAAATTAAAAAACAGAGGATCAAGTACTGAGTCCTGTGGTACAACATTGATCATTTCCTCCATTCTTTGATATCTATCCATCAGTGACCCTCTAATCCAAATCACCAGTGTCACATCCATCTCAATTTGCTCCAATTTATGCAATAAATTAAATATATGGAATCCTGTCAAATGCTTTTGCAAAGTCTAGCAATATCACTGAGTAGCCATTCCCCTTATACAATTCCAATGTTATTTGATTAGAAAAAGTAAGCAAATTACTAAGGCAAGCCCTACCCATCACAAATCCATGTTGTCCCTTATAGAGCATCATATTCCTATCCACCCATTCCTGAATTCTGCCTTTCACCATCCAATACCTTAACTACCACTCCTGAGATGCTGATTGGCCTATAATTTGTTACATCTATATAAATAAAAAACTTTCCAAACCTCAACAAATTTGGGTGCATGAGACTGCCCCAAATTTGGGAAGCTTGCATCTTGAGAACTTCAGCCCAACAGCCAAGACAACCCAATATAGCCTGCTAGGGAGCACCTTTAGGACTCTAGGAACAACAGTAGTTCTCTCTCTCTCCTGCTTCATTTGCTTTTTGTAGTCGTGCGTGCACATGTCATAGTTGTATGTTCCCATGAAGATGGCAATGTGACATTGCCGAAATATAGGAGGTATTTATTAAAGTTTCTTTTAATTAATATTTCAGTATACATTGTAAATTCCTTAAATAATTTAATAGTCATTGTTACATCTATCTTGGAGCTTCCTTTATGCAATGGACTATTTTGCCCTCTTTCCACTCCAATGGCACCTTTGCATTACTGAGTCTTAAATTAAACAGCTTGGTCAGAGTAGCTGATAATTCTCTTGTATGTTCTTGCAATACACAAGCCGATATACCATCTAATCCTATGGCTGTGTTTGTATTGAGATGCTACAATATTTTAAGCACTTCAATTTCTTCAACCTTTATTCTCCTATCAGTCAATGTCACATCTGGCATTGCAGTGTCACCACCTAGATGGTACACCCCTCCAAAATGCCGACTACTCAGTAATTCAACTATCTGGTTTGGTTCTGTTACCTCTCCACCATCAGCCCTTTAAGTCATCTTTTCATAGTCATTCCTCATCAGCTAACTTTCTCTCATAATTAGCTTTAGCCTTCCTTACCATACTGGTCACCCTTCTTGCCTGCACCTTATACTGCTAATGGGCATGCTGATCACCTTTTTCTTTATAATCCCTCTACAACCTTTTCTTTGTACACAACTCTGCTTAATGAATCTATTCATCCATGTAACTCCTGCCTGAGTTATCCTTCCTTACTCTAGGTATTCAAACACTCCTTCACCATCTTCCATGCACCACCAACATCTCCCCCCCCTCCAAATTCTTATCCCATGGCTCTGCTAAAAGATGATTCCTCAGCTTGTCATAATCATCTGCTTTGTAATTCCACATATATCCCTTCTTAACAGAAAATTTTGTTAAGAATTCTGTCTTGCAATTTCCCAGGTCAAGAATACATGATCACTTTAATAGATTTAAATAAATTTTCAACATGATCACTTTCTCCAAGTGGAGGAAGCATAGCTAGATTGGTTAGTGTTAAGTTCTCTGATGTAATGATCAGAAGTAGCAATCTTCAACCTCATATCCCCTCCATTTCATGTTGCCTCAGGTATCTCTCAGTAGGTGTATAAATTCAATTTCCTTCCCTGCTTTTGACTATTTTTCTTCCCAATCAATGTCCCACAGTTGAAATTTTTATTATCATCTGACCTCCATAGAGTCAGAGCCTCATTGTGGAAGGTACAAACTATTGCACACAATGCTCACATAACCATGTCTTAAACTGATTCAATGTGTCTACATTCACAACACACTCAGGCAATGCATTCCACTCACCAACCACTCTCCATGCAAAGAACCTACTCCTCACTCCTCTGCTCACACTCTCCTTATACAGATATATCCCTTATATATCCAACATAAATAATAATGAATTGACTATATTCATCATGCTAATTTATTAATGATGTCATCTAAATTCTCCTGTATATCCCTGGATTATAGCAGCAAGCAATTACATATTTAGTCCCATTGGGCTCTAGCTCAACACCAGATAGCTTCAAATAATCTGCTTCAGAATCCCTGTTCCTGTGATGTAATTCTACTCTTTTTGGCTTTAATTCTGCTGTTATCATTAGCAAAATCTCCCCCTCCCATCCCGTTTCTTCTGTCATCTCTAAAGACACTATATCCCTTGCATTCTATTCCTATGACCATGTCATCCTCAGTCAACCACATCTCACTAATGCCTATGACTTTGAGCCAAGTTGTGCTAACCAATGCCGAAAACTCCTCAACCTTATTTTAATTAATAATTAAATTAAGGTTGAGGATTATTAATACTTCTGGCATTAATATACATAAACTGCAATTCCTCCCCTTCATTACACAACCTCCCTTATACTTTGTGTTACTTAGCCCACTAAAGTTAACCTGAGGTGCTACATTTTGCATTATGTGATCATTCTTCCATTTACTAACCTCTAGGTTGCTTGAACCCATGTTCACCTTTACCCCGCCCCCAAAAAAAACATTCTAGTTTCCCTGAATTTGTACTTCCAAACTTTCACTGAACAACACTTTCTCAAGACACCTGACACCAAATACATTTAGATACAAACCGTCCACCTTATATAAATTCTTTCTTCCATCACACTCACTCCACAAATCCACAAACTCCATGCCATTCCTCCTGCACAATCTGCACACTGACTTATTTACAATCACAGCTCTGTCTCGGCTCACCTCTATCAAACTGTGTCAATGGACTTACAACTTTTATTTTCTCACTCTCCTTTTTCATATGCACTAGCCACTCTTTCATGTCTTCATATGCTAAATCATTTGTACTATCCAAAATAAACATCTCTTTCATCTTAACTCTCTGCATCTTTACAGCATAATCAACATCCTTTATCTTAGCTGCAGGAAAACACAGTTTCATCAAACTCTCCTCAAGAACTCATCTGCATGAATCACCATACAAAATCCAATCTTTATTTTCATGCTTTTGCTCTTTCATGCTCTGCTTTCTCTCGCCCTTTCTTTCACTCCTGTGTCAAACAATCTGCCAGGTGTTTCTCCAACCACTCAATCTCACATTTTGCTATGTGAAGAACTCCACATAAGTGTACAATATTTTCCATTACCTTCTTGTCATTCTCTTCATTTTCCATTGCATCATTTGTATAGTCACTGCTTGCAACACTAATTACTCCAATCACATATTTTGTCTTTCAACTCACCACTATCACTTTACTCTCCTCACACTTCTGGCATTCGCTCACAAATGCCAGACGTGTGCATTCTGATATTGCTTCTCTCAATCTTAATATGCCTATGTTACTTGCATGCCAGATAATAATATTATCTGCAAGGCAGAAAGTCTCCATGCAGTGCATTCATGTGATTTCTTCATTCTTGCTTTGTTTACTACTGAACATGGATGTGCTGCATATCTGAATTTATATACTTTAATAATTTTTAGTGTTTGCATGAGCTGTGATAGAGTACAATCATGACTGAAAAAAGAAACAGAAGCAGAAAAAGTGAACTATCTATAACTGAACCAAAACTGATGCAGAGATGAAAATGAAATTTATAAAGAAATATGAAGGTAGTCAAAGCTTAACAGTCAAACGACATCTTAGTCTGGCATGAAGATCATATTCTCACACCATTTATTACTGAGAAATTTATGAAGAGAAGAAAGAAATCACTGTTCAGATATCTCTTGATACTTTTATGAAGAAAGTTGAACAGTCAAATTGATTTTTTTTCCCATTTTCTCATACTATTCAAACTACATTACTCTGCATTAATAATTACATATTGAAATATAATTATACTTAAGAATAAGTATACTTGAGAAATGGTTGAGAAGGATTGTGGAAGGAAAGCTTGGTGAAGAACAAGCTGGATTTAGGCCAAATAGAGGCTGTCAGGATCAGATTTTCACTTTACGACAAATAGTTGAGAAATCATGGGAATATAACAAAAATCTGTATTTAAGTTATGTAGATTGGAAAATGCATATGAGAAGGTGCCAAGAGAAAAGCTATTCAAAATGCTACAGTTGTATGGTGTCAATGGAGCATTATATCAAGCAAAACTTAGTCTTTATTTGAGTTGTAAGTCAGCAGTGAAAATTGAAGGAAGTACATGAAGGTGGTTTAATGTTAAATCTGGTGTCAGACAAAGATGTACATTATCCTCTCTGTTATTCGTTATCTATATGGATCACATTATGAAGGAAAGTGGCATTAAATCTGATATCAAAATTGGAGATTTAATCTCAGCTCTTTGATTTATGTGGACGATGTTATACTTCTAAATAAATACAAGTGTGCAAGATTCCCTGACTAAATTGAATAGTTGTTGTAATAGATATGGTATGAAGGTCAGCATTAAAAACACAAAGACAATAAAAATAGGCAGAAATATTGAAAATATCAACTGTATTATGAATGGAGAACCTATAGAAGCACTATTTTCAGTGAAGATGGTAAATTAAACTTGATATAATGTTGAAATAGACAACAAAATCAACAAAGCTGGTACAGTAGGAAGTCAATTGAATAAATTTATATGGAATAAAATTAGCCAAAACACTAAATTAGCTGTATACAAGAAATTAGTTCAAACTAATTTTAACTAATGGATCTGGGTCAGAAGCAAAACACTTGACCTAACACGACAGATGCAGATATGAGAGTCCTGAAAAAGATTAAGAGCATGAACAGATAGCATCAATAGCAATATCATATTAAAAACGAGGATATTAGGAAAGAACTCGACATTGTTAGCATCCAGGAATGCGTTAGCAGAGCTAATCTCAGGTGGCATGGTTACTTAAACAAAATAGGTGAGGAAAGATTAGCAAAACAAGTGTTCTCTGCCAGGTTGGTAGGAAAAAGACCCAGAGGAAGACCAAAATATAGGTGGATTGATACAGTAAAAAGTGCCTTAGAAGATAGAAATATAAGATCTGATAATGTTGGAGTCTTGACCAGTAACAGACTGATTTGGAAGAAAATTGTAGATAGGAAGTTAGTAATGATGTAAATTTTTCATGTAGTACTATCATATCCTGTAAACTCTTGAGACAGGAATTTGATGATGATGAAATATATTTGTGTACATCTTGTGAATGAAACTAACAAAAATGATCTTTAAAACATGTTAACGCAGTACTGTGTCTTAACATGTTTTAAAGATAAAAAAACTGTACGGTAAACATATAAGCAACTGAATGCGATTAACAGGTGGGGGAACAGGTTAAATCTGACTCGTAAAATTCGTGTTACATAAAGGTTTGCAGAACATAACTACATCCATTGGATTCTCTGTCTGTTTGGTTTAGAGAGATGTGGGTAAAATGACATTATACATTATGTCATTACATACAATGCTTTATAATTACTGACAACTTTCATAAAACCTCCTGAAAGAATGGCTATCGAATTCTACCTATCTCAAACATCATTAAAAGTAGCTATCACATTATGTTAACATACTAGAGTCCATCAGCATTTCTAGTTTGAAAAGAATTTTTAAAAGAAATTAAAGTTTTTTAATACAAGATTTAAGAAAAGATTAAAAATAGCTGATGAGTGGTCTATAAGGAAAACAAAGAAATATTTTATAAAAAGTAAATGAAAATTACTCTTATGTTAAATCATAAAACCTACCTGCTAATGCTAAAGAAACACCATAATAGAACCTGTACACTGAATCTCCAGTATATTTCTTTAATCCTTCTGCTGCTGCTCGTTGCATAGAACTGTAAAATTTTTCTCTACAGTAGTAATGAATTTTTGCCTAGAGTGTTAAAGAGAGTATCACTTTATTGTTTGCAATCAATCAATAAATAAATAAATATCAGTGGCATACATAAAAGTTTCTTTTTTAAATAGGGAAACCAACTTTTTTTTTTTTTTTTTTTTTACAGCCAAGTAACTCACATTTCTTTTAACTTAATTTTACCAAATTTTACTCATCCTCATAGTCTGCTATGTCTGTCAAATGCTCATCGTTTAGACAGTTTGCAATTTTGTAGAGTTTCTGGTGAAAACCCTGTATGTCTATATAAAAACAGCTAATTTATCTTTAGCTGGAAAGAATTTATAAATGTTCATCACATCCTAATGGGATTTGATCCCAAGTTTTTTTTTTTTTTTCAAGCAAAGCTTAAGTTGTAATCTAGAGGTTGTTTTTTTTTTTAATGATAACATCATTTCCATATGCTAAGAGTATTTTATTTATTTATTTTATGTGGTTCCCATCCACAAAAGGTTATTAGTAAACTTATAGCACATTTCTACCATTGATGGGCTAAGGATTTTTTTTTCTATTTTTTTATATATTTTTACACAGTCCTTTCAAGCCATTTCAGGCCTCTAATAAGTAAGGCAGTAGTATCACACCATGTGATGGAATTCATCTCCCCTCAAAACAATCACATTCATTCGCACAGCAGGATTCGAGCCCTCCATCTGTTGGTTAGAGAGGACGTACACTAACCACTCAGGCCTGTTAGTAACAAAACTTTAATATTATTATTATGTGACACCTCCAGGGAGTCCAAAGACTCATCGAGGGAGAGTGTGCCAACAGCATCAAACGAGTGATCTCCTTCCAACTACTAACTGCACTCAAACTTGCTTAACTTTTTTTTTTTTTTTTTGGCATGAGCCATTAGTAGCAGAGGCTCTACTAATGGACCAATCTTTTCTGGCTAATACAACAATAAATCTACTAAATCACAGCAGACTGTGTTCATTTCCATGTGTGTATATGTATATATATATTTAATAACTTTTATAAACATGCTTATATATATATATATATATGTGTGTGTGTGTGTGTGTAGAGGGGAAGTAAACACCTATGTATAACACACCACCACATATACCACTGAAATTCTATCCTAATATATGTTTAGAACAAAATAAACTAACACTAAAGAAAAGATGTGTTATCATTAACCAGATATGTTAATACCGTATTTGTTATTTTTAATAACATTTAGCAAAACTACTACCTGGGCACCTTTTACTATATTCTGATATAATTTTGCTTTGAATAATACAAAACATAAGCAAATAAGTTACTACTATATTTATATTCACATGATTTTTATTATGTATTATTTCTGCCATCAATACCCTATATGCCATCTACAGCCAATTTGCCCGTATGCGAGATAAAAAAAAAAAAAAAAAAAAAACACGTTTCCTGGGGGGGGGGGGGAACCCTCCTACACTCACCTTCACTGGAAGTGTACCAGGGTTTGTTTGTGGGTGTAGTCAAGTGTAGCAGGGTTTATTGTGACGAGAGGGATCTTTACTATCCTCTAAATCACAATAATAAGAATCAAACTCAAATCTTCTCCAAATGAAAGGGGAGTGCAAATGCCCCATCATTCTTCCAAATGCATTATAAAAGCATTTATCGTTTGCTGTTATCACTAAAATGGATAATAGCGGTGGTTGAAAAGTATTGGAAATAAAATCTCACGTGCAATGTTTTATATATATATATTACAATTTTGTTGCTATATCATATTTTTTCCCTTTAACATAACAACGAATTCTTCTTTTTACACACCTGTAAAATTAGTTCTGATTCCGACATTCTTACACATTGGCAGGATTGTGCTTATGATTCTTTAATAAAAATGTGCTATAAGATTTTGCAGGATAAGCATGAAATGCAAATAGGTCTCTGTCTGCCTAATATTTACAAGAGTATAACACATTTTATCAGAATATGTATCCTCATCTTGTCACAATAATTATTATGACAAACGCGAGTCCAACGAAACACGTGACATACGTTACCACGGTTATCACAGCTTCAGAAACAAACAAAAGTTGTGCTGCCACCTGCTAACCTTAAGCCTATTTCAGTTGATTTCACAAGATATCACAGCATACGTGTAGTGTGCACGGTTTTTAGTAATAATCCAAATGTTCTCGTGTGCTGAAAAAAAAAAGTCTGCTAATCCCTTTTATTCTCCTACAGGGATAGAAGATGCCGTTTTAGACCTAACTTTCGGAGACTTACCTGAGGGGTCAGTTGATTCTTCACCGGTAGCCAATCAGAAATAGCTAGCCCAAGACTATCACAAAATAAATTTAGTTTCATCCTTTATCCAAGTTTAAGCAAACAAAGTTTGCGCCTGAAGTATCTTCAGAATTGAGACAACTCATGGTAAAGGTGGTCCAAACTCTCATCTCTCCTTGTCTCAGTATTTCCCATAATGCAAAGCACATCTCCTTGGTGGACATGTATAATGCTATGCATTAAGGGAAGGGCCACTACTCAGACCAGTTTCGACCTTTATTGATGTCTCGTCAGTGGGAGCCAGACCCAGAATGGTGATACTAAGGCAGAAGCAATGGAGAAGTCATATTTACCTATACGAGTTGCCAAAAGGTGTATCACCTTATTATTAAATTATGCTGGATTTAGAGAAAGATGTTGGAGGAAGGTTTTTTTTTATTACCCAGAGTAATTTAATAATAAGGTGGTACACCTTTTGGCAACTCGTATAAGCAAATATGACTTCTCCATTCCTTCTGCCTTAGTATTATCACTTCTGGGTCTGCCTCCCGCTGACAAGACCTCAATAAAGGTCGAAACCGGTCTGAGTAGTGGCCCTTCCCTTCATGCATAGCATTATAGATGTCCACAAGGAGATGTACTTTGCATTATGAGAGATACTGAGACAAGGAGAGATGAGAGAGCTGGGTCTACCTTTACCACGAGTTGCCTCAGTTCTTGAGATACTTCAGGCACAAAATTTGTTTGCTTACACTTGGACAAAGGATTAAAATAAGTTTATTATAGTCTAACCAAGTGAAAATAAAAAACTTCCACTATCCCAAAATCTAAACGGCATCCAATGAAGAGACGATTAACAAGTGCTGCAATCTCGTGGTTCCTAACCCTAACAGAGTATGTTATTGTCTGAAATAGTGTAGGCTTTATGGTTGATTCTCTTAAGTTTATGGGATGAAAAATCCAAGTTTCCCGGAGAAAAATCCCGTTTGTCCTTGAATTCGGGAACCAATCGAAGAAAGGCTTATAAAAAGATCCTCTAGTTGTCGACTAAAATGACCTAAGTCTTTCTTTGGGCTGCCTACTGCTATAAACTGCAAATGCCACTTCCACTGGAAAAAAAAAAAAAAGTCGCCACTTTTGAAATATGCATATCAGTGAAATATACAGTTCTAAGCATTTAATCACTCAAAAGAAAGTTAACACACGGATAAAAACAACCAAGAGAAGAAAGAGAGAGAGTAGATCATAATGAAAGGTAATATAAAAATAAATATACTTTTCATATACAGTATTTATATGAATAGTATAGGATAGTAGAGTAGAGTAGAGTAGAAAAGAGTATATTTATTATTATTTGTATTTAGCGTCTTAGCCTTCCTTTGACTGGTTTCTGAGTTATTCAGCCTCTGACAAAGGGAAGTGGGGGTTTTCTCCAGTAAACTCCTGTTTTTAATTATACAACAGAAAAAATCGACGTAGAATTCATATTGTCGCAGAAAATAACATATAATGTTAAAATTAGAGACCACGAAATGACGGCAGTTGTCTACCATAATCTCTTTTCCAGATGGTAAATTAATATCATTGCTAATCTTGGCCCAGCTATCTGTGATTAGCTAAGAATGAAGGTTAGCTTTCCTCCCCTCCTCCCAGTTGCTGAAAGTTAGCTAAACGGTCTCGTCACTTCCTTTAGGGGACTAAAGGTGTTAGTCGAATGTTTATTTAAGCAATATGGCAAAAATTGTGAATACAACTCAGAGGATACTGTAATTGCAATACTGAAACAAACACTGACATGTAGGAATGAAGAAGTCATTTTTCCCCTCTCATAAGGCTTTGCTGTGACCTCATGTGGATAGCTTTCTGAAAGAATCATACAGAGGATACCAGTATATATATATATATATATATATATATTTTTTTTTTTATGGAGTTTGGGGTGAGGACAAGGGCATCCATGTAAGTTGAAAATGAATGCACCCAACAAAGGGGTGAGAGCTAGATTTTTTTTTCTCTAATAGAGTGGGGCCTGTCTTTGGAGGTTGAATGCAGATAGTGTAAATGAACTGAAGAGAAGGTCTGACAATAGTAAAAAAAAAAAATTTAAATCATCCAACGCTTTTTTATTCCTGTATAAGGAGTAGGTAAGAGTATGACAATAGTTTGAGTTATATGTGGCCTCCATCTATGTCCATGACTCTCTCCAGAAATCTCTCGTAATTAATGATAATAATGATTATGATGCTCAAGAAAATCGACCGTAGTACCCACATTATTTCAGACAGTGACATATCTTGTTAGGGTTAGGTACCAAGAGATGGCAGCACTTGTTTGCCAGCCTCGTCATCGGTGGCTGCTATAATTAGTGATAGACATGGGCCAGCTATCTTTGATTGGCTACCAGTGGAGATTGAATTGCCCACTCCGTCACCAAAAAGCTAGATAGGGTATAAAGGCCTTGCCTACTCCCTATTAGGGAATAAAAGGCATTAGTTAGATTTTTTTTTGATGATTATGATGATTTATATAAGAAAAATCTTCCATTGTACTTAATTTGTGAAATAAACTTACAAGATCAATTCTTCACACCGATTAGAGCAACTGTTTCTTTCTTTTTTCTTTTTTTTTTCTAGCTGCTTGCAGAATTATATAATCTTTGTCACACGTAAGCAGAGTTTTCCTCCCGTAAGAAAATTTGTTTCGAAACCCTGCAAAATTAACAAAAGTCACGTGATTATAGTGCATACATACGATAAATACCGGTTACAATTCGGAATGGCATGAAAGGAGGAGCAAAATAATAGTACACAATACCTCTGGGAAGGAAATGAAACGATGTTAGAAGAGTTTTTACAGTTTTTTTTTTAATTCGTGAAAGTGATAAAAGAAAATGTCGATATAAAATTATATAGTACATCCATGAGATAAAATATTTATAAGAAAAGAGAAATTGCAGGGGAGAGGAAGAGAGAAAGAAAGAGAGAGAGAGAGAGAGAGAAAGAGTATTACATGCAGTAATTCAGGAAATAGGAGCAAAGTTTAAGTTATTTCATTGGCAGTAGAAGTTAACGTCACAAATATATATATATAATCGAGTACTGCTAAGTGCTTTAGATAATGGAAGAAGGTGAATATTAAAAGTATAAATAAAAAATCAGATAACGCCTTTTATTCCCTTATAGAGAGTAGGCGAGGCCTTTATACCCTATCTAGCTTTTGGAGACTGAGTGGGCAGTTCAATCTCCACCGGTAGTCAATCAGAGATCGGTGGCTCATATTTACCACTAATTATAGTAGCCACAGACGAAGAGGCTGGCAAACAAGTGCTGCCGTCTCTTGGTACCTAACCCTAACAAGATATGTTACTGTCTGAAATAATGTGGGTACTACGGTCGATTTTCTTGAGTTTACACCTTTACGGGATAAAAAAACCCGAGTTTCCCAGGTTTTTTATCACGAGAGGAAAAGCCACTTGCCAGTGCCAGAGATCGACTAACTCGGGAATCGGTCGAAGAAAGGCTTAGAAAAAGTTCCTCGAGTTGGCGACTAGACTTGAACGGGATACTTAAGTCTGACTTGCGCGACCAAGCACAGAGGACGCACGCGCCACTTCCACTGAGCTACACAGGCCTCGTTTAAAGTATTGAGAAAATAATTCACTATCCATAGGGGCGCATTTTATATGGAAGACTTTAATGATGAGGAGTTAAATATGGCACATAGGAGAAAGAGAAAGAATCATTGTAGAGTAACTGAGGCATGCTTATCTTCAACAGAATATAAAAGAAGTAACTCAAGGATATACAATTTTCGTTCTAGCAATAACATCAGAAGATTTTTATATGTGAATGAAGTGAGTAATCCTCTTCCAGATGTGACATGCAAGTGGTAAAGTATATGAAGGTTTCTATCGGGAAATCCACTAACGCCTTTTATTTCCATGTAATAAGTAGGCGAGGCCATTTTATCCCTATTCAAGTTTTGGAGACTGACGGGACACTATAAAATACATGCGGAAATAGAAAAAAATAAAAGAACAAATGTTTTAAACATATTTTTAATTGCTGCATGGATGAATACGCCGATGAGCAGAAGCTACATAAAACGAAATGTGGATAAATGCAGATGCAAGTGTGCTGAAGAGATAAATAAGCAAAACAGAGGGAAGGCAAGAAAAGTGATAATGTTATTAAGGAGAGTAACAGTAATAACCTGAACAAGCTCAGGGAAATATTAGAGAGTCCTTTCGTTATATAAGAAATAACGGGACAGTGTGGCCTGATTAACTAGTCATCAATAAAAACACATTGCACATTTAGAGAAAACCAGGGTAAAAAATTGGTTTCATCTGATTATATCGACATGCATGATTAAAATTTCTTACTAGTATGAAAATATAACCATTGTAAGCGGTAGAGGAAATCTAGTCTATTGTTATGAACGTTTATTTTCAGTACGTACAATTCTATCATTAACCATCTCCAAAATTCAGAGAGAGAAAGAAAGAGAGAGAGTCTATATATATATAAGTATTATATAATGCATCTTAAGTAAAATACGAATATGTGATTCATGAACAAATCAGGTTTCAGAGCACCCCAAAGTTAAAAATGTCTCTCGTAGCTAACATCTCTCCTCTCAAAATGCAGTACGTGGGTATTTACTTAACGCCCTATTAACAGTCATTTGAAGAATTTTAATATATTCAGATATTTGCTAGGTAATTATTCGAGGACGGACTATTGTGTACTGCTCACATCACGTCATTTTGAAGACGTCCAGATCAGTGGTTAAATTCAGCAGGGAGAAAAGTTACGAAACAGAAAATCATTCCGGGTGCGAGCCAGGCGCTTTTTTTATGCAACAGATCGCACCCGGAATGTTTTTCTGTTTTGTGACTTTTCTCTCTTTACGGTAATTATGCCTACATTATTGTATTATTATCCTACAATTGTTTACAGTTTTGAATGTATATATAAAGTCAATATCAACAGTTGCCTGATTGCGGGCCAGTTGCGCAATGGATAACGTGTCATTTTGTATTAACATTATCGCATGATAATACAAAATGAGTTTGTAATGACAGTTTGTATGCAGTTTCTGAAAGAAAGAAGTCTGTAACGAATTCAACGTGTAATATTAATACGTTGAACGAAAGGAAAGGTTTTGCCGACTTGCTGGACAATCGATCAGTGTACAGCATTCGAAGGTAAATACAATTGGTTATTTTGTAAGGTTTTGGGTGTATAACATGTGCAGAGGTACAGACCCTAGGCGCAAATTCTTCACATCAGGGTATTCGCTTAGCGTTAGAGTGGATAAATGGATTAAAGGGGGAAGAGTCTAAAGTTTAGACCCATTTGCGCATCTAAACAATGGCAACAAAAGCAACTCAGAAAGAAAATTAACGAACATAGAGATATCAAATCTCACAAAAGTGCAGAAGCAATTATCAGAAGTAAAAGTGAGAATTCACTGCTACACATTGTAGAAGAACAGAACTCTTTAGCTCACGAAATCAAAATCAAGTGCCATGTGTTTCGCGCTGCTTATCATATAACTTAATGTTATCTTAAATTGAATTATCTTTTAATATGTTAGAAGTATTATATTGATTTGTGATTTTGTATTTGTATTTAATGTTTCTGGTGGTGTTGAAAAGGCCTGATGGCTTTAACTCCACCACAATAAATAAATAAATTTTTTTTAAAATGTTGCGACAATCTAGCAATAGCTTCACATTTATCATCCTTACTTTAAGGGCTACGGAGCTCATTCGTTTAAAATTTAACCACTGGTCCAGATACAACATGAAATGTGAGTAGTTCAGTTTCCAGTAGACTTTGATGTCTATCAATACTATCTTGGAAAAGTGTGAAAACGAAATCACAGTTCGCGGTTACAGTTAAATAGCCGACTTAACACACAACAGAACACTTTACAAACGCCGAGAACATCGAGATATATTACTTACTACGAGCATCCAGTTAATCAACCGTGCAATTACTGTATGCGTATTCATTCCACAGGGTCACTTCCATTCCGGAATGGATTGGAACAGATGTTGAAGCCCGCTTGCAAGCACCAGATATCAACTAACTCGCGAACGGGTCGAAGAAAGGGTTAGGAGAGTCCCTCTAGTCGCCGGCTGGAATCGAACTAAAAGCGTCTTTCTTCAGATAGTCTTATGTTATTATACAAACGCCACTTCCCCAGGGCTAGACAGATCTGTGAACATCGAGGAGAAATCCTTGAGTTAGTGTCCTATAGACTGCTGACCTAGAGCTGAAGTACTTTATTCACGTAAATGATGTATCTATGGTAGTCTTCTGTATGCTGTTACTGTATATCGATTTTTCAGTTTATGTGTAATATGGATGTCACAAAAGCCTTCTGTATTCGAATCAAAGAATCGTTAAAGGTACACTATGATCCTGATGGTGGTATTGATTTTGATATCCCTAAAAATATTTGCTAACTGGGCCGAAGTACAGTGAATCGAATGTAAACAAGTTAGCAATTATGCATCTTTGTATCTCACTATTAGAAGTTTTAAAAAGTACTTGTGAATGATGTAGAAATTTAAGGACATTTCTTTTATCATAAGCACTCACGTTAATTATTTAGGAGTTGGAGATGGCGCGCTCCGGCTGCTAATGTGTTATTTGGTAAATATAAATTTTCATTTAGGGTGAAACTCTTTGCTAAATACTAACGAGTATAAGGATATTTTGGAAATTAAAGAACACGCAATTTAGAGACAAAAAGTCTATTGTTGGGTGGTGATGGGCGGTAGATAGCGTTGATGATATTTGTATGTAGTTTAAGAATTAAGTAGTAGTAGTGGAGACGTCAGATGTGTGGAGTAGAGTGCCCTCTCGTGATGAGTCCTTGGAGGTGTCAAGTAATAATAATAACAATAATAATAATAATAAAACTCATAGGACATAGTGTATAAATATATGTGTAAGTTAATTTCGAGTATACTGTAAACCAGTGCGAAAGACTGAAATCCAGAAAACGGGATGAATTATTCATTCCAATTCTGCTTTTAATTTTAATCTTCGACGATAATTTTGAAATTGAAAACCAGGAGTTTTGCGATCACCGAAAACTCCGTAGCTCAGTCGGTTTAGATGATGCTTCAGTTGATAGGCTTAGGCTCGAATCCCATTTAGGATGCAAAAAAGCTTTATTAGAGCATTTCAAGTGAAGGCAAATTAGTTCATATGCAGGCAGCAAGTTTTTTTGTTTTGTTTTTTTCTCGGAAACTCCGGCTTTTCAACTTGCATGCATTCAAATCTGGCTGATTTGAATGTAGGCGGGTGTACACAATGTACATACAAAGTCTACTTATATGCATAAAGCAAACCACCTTATCTTGAATTCGTAGTTACGAAATAGGTTCATAGTTACATAACTGGACAATTATGATGTAGTTAAGTACCATAAAGGAATATGATAATTGAGAACAATCGTGGAAGATGCTTTATGAAAGAATATCACCCATATTAAAAAATCGTAGTGTATTTTTCCAGTCTTGGCTGTACAGAAGTAAGTGTTTTGGCCCTTGTCAAATAATCGAACAGCAAAATTTGGCTATATTAGTATACTGGATGATGTAAGAGTTCAGGTCGTGTTTTTCCGATGCAAAAGCAACTGTGATCCCCAAAATTATGAACGTTGTCGTATATGTTCTCAGTATACTCGTATTCTCTTAAACTATACAGATTAAGTAGTTTCATATTTATAATAAACAATTATTATGTTGAAAGTTTTTCCACTTGGTTATAAGATAAACTAAAGATGCCAATAAATTATATTTTTGGTTTAATTCTTCATCCAAGTGTAAGCAAACAAATATTGCATGTGAAGTCACTTCACATCACATCACTTGCCTTAGTATCCCATAATGCAAAGCTTACTCTTACTGACCTGTATAACACTATGCATTATGGGAAGGGTCAGTCACTACCGGTCACTAAACGTCGTCCGGTTTCAACCTTTATTGATGTCTCATCAGTCAAAGCCAGATAGAAAATTGAAACCAAGGTTGAGGTAATGCAGAAATCATTTCCATATATGAGTAGACAAAAGGTATCACACCTTATTACTAAAATACTCTCGATAAGAGTTGTCTAGTCGCGAAGTTACTTAACGCGCAAACTTTGTTTGCTTATGCTTGGATAAAGAATGAAACCAATAATAAAATTTCTTGGTATCTTTAATTTATAGTATATTTCATCATCTATCTCTAATCCAGAGTGTTTTAGTAATAAGGCATGATCCCTTTTGACTCCCACTGATGAGACCACAGTAAAGGTCAAAACCGGTTGGTAGTTTGATTCCAGGGGAAGCAGAGTTTTTGCTCTCTTAAGGTTTTTGCCTTAGAGAGCTTTTGAGCATTCAGAAATTTGGATCCGTTGGGGTGGCGTGTATTAGGGCTTCCTTGGCTGATGCTTTTCCGTGGAATATGAACAGTTCTCCTTGGTGATAGGGTGAGCCTGTCAGTGAGCAGAAGCACCGTTAAATGATCCTTCGGGTCGCTCATTGTTGGGTGATCTGAAAGATTGTACGGGTTTTTGAGAGGTCGCCCCCGCCCCCGCACTTAAACAAGGAAACCGGTTTGGGTAGTGACCCTTCCCATAATTCATAGCATTATACCTGTCTGTAAGGATTTGTGCTTTGCATTATGGGATACTAAGGTAAGTGATGTGAAATCATCGGCGTCTATGTACAAGTAGTCTGGTGATGAAAGGACTTCCTGCGCAAACTTTGTTTGCTTACACTTGGATAAAGGATTAAACCAAGAATATAATTTCTTGGCATCTTTAATTCAAAGAATTATTATATAATAATGAACTCTTGAGGAGGGGTGCATTACCTCACGGTTCGTGTTAGTGACAGACTAGAGAAAGTTTCTTTCTTCAGCCAATTTCTAGGAGTTAACAGATTTTTGGTGCCGGCACGTAGAAGATTTTCTCTTGGAAGAAATTTAGATTATAATTTCATCTCAAGAAATCGGACGCTTCCTGGAGAAAAAAACTCAAAAATGCCTCCTAGTTTTGATATATTTCTTTTCTACGTTTTTCGACAAATCTGCATGTTTTTATCGAAGTACTAACGATACTAGATTGACAGAAGGAAGTCTTTACACAATCGATCCCAATTACCGACTGGAGGACATATTTGATGCCTCTTTTCAGTCACTTTGCAGTTAGTCGATTCTCGAAGAGATTAGATATTTTAATCCCGTGCGGGAAAAAAAAAAGACTAAAGAGCTCTCAGTATTTCACATAGTATTACTATTTACTATTAGTAATACATCTTTTGTAGCTCTATGGAAATGTTTACTTCCATAGTGCTAGGGCACCAGAAGAAAGACCATTCTATTTCGATTCTATTCTCTGGTTAGAATTTTTTTTTCTAGACTTTTTTCAGCTAGTTGCCAAGTTACTCAATCTTTGAATAGTGGGTTTTCCCATGCTGGAAACTATTCTCCAACCCAGGCCAAGAATTCGAACTATTTTAGACACTAATAGATAATGTTAGAGCTTCTGGACTATGAGATAACAACCGTTTACAGCCGTACTATTTTTTTGGAAGCCTCTGGATTGTTGAGTCTCGGGCTAGCTATAAGCAATGACTGAAGGTAAAAACTATTGACTGGCTATCCATACTTGAAAAAAAAAAGTAAATCAATGGTATACTGCGAATGTCAGTTCCTCTTGGTAATTGAGATCACAACGTCATACATCTTTTTCCACAAAAAATACCTGCACTCACCAGTTCTCAATCTTATCCTTGGCATTACAAGTGTGGCAAATTTGAAGACCTCCATGAATTTTCTTTCTTTCCCATGGTCTGATAACTGCTTCAGTTCTGATCCAAACACCTGCTCAGACCAAATAACAGAAGTCATCTTCAAAGGAAGGATGATTTTCATCCCTAATTCCACTCCAAATTTTCAGCCACCATCCATGCCTTGGTTCTCAAAAAAAGTGGCAATGCTGTAAAAGAAAAAAACCTCTGCATACCACAAATGACTCAATACCAAAACTCCAGCTGCTCAGTCTGTCTATAGTACAGTTCGAGAACTCTGAAAGAATCATCACCAAATCCAAATCAGACTCTGATAGGGCCAAATGCTGCAAACTCGCACCTCCTTCCCAAATGACAGGTTGCTCTTTCTGGTTCCTTACAAGACCAGTGGCCACATTTGACAACCTAGGTTTCACCACTGTCACATCTGGAGGGTACTGTAGTTGCCTCATCTAAGCACAAGGTTGACTTACTGGCCTCACTTTTTCCTTCTAATTCCTGCATTGACGACCTGGATGAAGTGTGTAAAGTTCCCTCTACTCCACCAAGAACGGTTCTCTCCATGTCACCCAGTCTTCCGCCAGGAAGAAATCCGATAAATCTTGAACACAAACATATCTGATAAACACAGCATCCGAACTGGTTCTGGGAAAATTCGCCATAAACATTTTCGCTGCAAACATATACGCCGTAAAACATTTTGTATTAATTTTTGTAAATAATCAATGGATAAAGGGTGTTATAAAATCATTAAAAAGGCAATCTTTATTAAGGTGAATGTCAGTGATACATAACATAATAAAATCATTTTAAAATCGTGAAAATTAAAAGAGGCGCTTCATAAATATTTAACTTTTTGCTGCGGATCGTCAATTCAACAAATCCATCAGTAATATCGCTCACTGGAAGAAATGCTAATACTGTGAAACATTCAATTTTCGTGTTGAATGTAGCATCTGTTTGTTAGCATAACTTCAAACCAATGGCAACAATTTTGTGATAAACATTTTGTGCCATATGAAATAAACAACTTGTTACAATTGTTGATGTTAATATGTTAGAAAAAACGTTGATAGTTGCCTTCTCGAAGTTGACCATTAATGTTCTGGGATCCAATGATGAACGTATGCCTTTTAAGGCACTGAATAATCTGCAGTAAGTTAATTCTGATTTGCCAGGAAGCAAAGGAAAAAGCTGCCATGGAATCCTTAGGGGTCTCATGCTAATCCCAAGCCTGGATAAAGGAGAAGGATCGGTCAGATGTGTGTCGATGCTCTGACCGTAAAGAAAAAGCACGATTATTATCTGGTGCATGTACAATCAACAGCTACAACATACCGGCTCGGACGTCGCCTGGATCAGCAAGGTCCACGATACCAATTGATCGATCAGGGTTGGATCGAAAAGTGGGATACCGAAAGGAACAGAAACTGAAACTAACAGAACTATTATCAGTAAGAACATGGAATGTTCAGACACTTTGGATGTCAGGAAAACTAGAATTACTTCGCGAGGAAATGAAGAGATATCGGTGTGATATGCCAAGACTAGTGGAGAAGCGATGGACATTATCAGGAGAGATAAATGGATGCAAAGTCATATGGTCAGGGCATGACACCAAGCACGAAGCAGGAGTTGGTTTCCTTCTTAGCAAAAAGAGATAGACAGGCACTGTTAGGTTACAAACCAGTCAATGAACGAATAATAGTAGCAAGATTTCAAGCAAAACCATTTAATATATATCAATAGTCCAGATAGATGCACACATCTGACAGCAAATACGAAGATATTGACTTATTCTACAAAGATCTGACAGAGACAATACCAAAGCAAGATGTACTGATTATTGAAGGAGATTGGAATGCCAACGTCAGAATAGATAATGATGGTTAGGAAAGAGTAATGGGAAAATATAGTTTCAGAGAAAGAAATGAACGAGGTGGGAAAATGTTAGAATTTGCTGTGGACCACGAGATGACCTATAACACAAGATTCTAGCAAAAGGAGTAAAGGAGATGGACGTGGCGATTAAATGATGGGTAAACCAAGAACACGATTGATATGATTATGAATAAAAGAAGATGGATAACATCAGTACAGCAGTGTCGAACTTTTCAAGGAGCGGATATAGACGCGGATCATAGTTTAGTGATTGCAAACATCAAGTTGAAATTAAAAAGAAAATATAAACCCCCATCGTCAGAAACGAAGAGATGCAGCAAGAATAATTGAAGCAGAAATAGGAAGAAGGTATAGAACAGTGTTAGAGGAGAAACTTAAAAGTGTGAACAAAGAAAAAAAAAATCGAATCTAAGAATGAAAGGAGTAATGAAGGCGACAGAAGATGTAGTTGAAGAAACAGTACCAGAAGAAGAGAAGATCAAGAAGAAATGGATTAGACAAGAAACACCTGAAGTTAGTACAGGAGAAAAGAATGTTGAAGATAAGGGCTACATCAGAACAAATGGAGGAGATAGAGAAGAAAGTGTAATGAGGTGAAAAAAGCAATCAGAATGGATAAAATGAAATGGTTAGAAGCCGAATGTAATAATATAGAACAGTATCATGGAGCATAAAACTAGGGAGGTGTACAAAATGATTAGAACCATTAACAGAAGGTGGCAACCAAAACAGACCAGAGTAAAAGATGTAAACGGCAAAGTATTGATGAATAAAGTTAAAATTGTACAGAGATGGACAAGATGCTGTAGAAAGTTTTATGAAGACAAACTAGATTTAGATAGAATTGAGGAAACTGATTGAAGAATTGAAGCAGATATCACCACCAGGTAATGAGTATGATATGGACATTTTAAGAGGAGAGGTAGAAAAAGCAATAGGAGGGCTAAAACACAAGAGTCCTGGTAACGATAACATTACTGGAGAAATTATTGAATATGGTAGCGAAAGTATGGTTACAGAAATGCACCAACTAAGTAATAATGGTTATGGAAAAAAAGGAAAATGCTAGAGGAGTGGGTGAAATCGATATTAGTGACATTATACAAGAAAGGAAATTAGCTAGAATGAAAAAATTATAGAAAATTGCCTTCACAAGTTACCTTGGGGTAAAGTGATGATGATTTTGACAGAAAGATTGAGAACTACAAAAAACACTGAAACTGTTAAATGAAGAAGGGAAGAGATTTGGACTTGTTATGAACTTGAAAAAAAAAAAACGAATACAATGGTATTTGGTGAGTAGAACATGAAACAAAAGATACAAGTGGATGGAATTGATATAGAAAATGTAGAACAATTCACTTACTTGGGAAGTAAAATGACATATGATTTGGACTGTAAAAAGAAATAAAGATCACGATTGCAAAGGGAAGAACAAATCTGAAGGCCATGGATAACATCTGGAGAAGTAAAGTGATCAGCCTGCAAACAAAACTAAGAGTACTGGAAACATCCATTTTTAATGGTGTACTGTATGGATCTGAAACGTGGGTAATAAATAAGGAATCAAGAAAAAAAAAAAGAATTATAGCATTTGAAAGAACTTGTTACAGGAAGATTCTAAGAATAGGATGGGTACAAAAAATCACAAATGAAGAGCTCTGTCGGAAGATACAACCAAAAGAGAATCTAATGCAGATTATGAAGCAGAAGCTGTAGAATGAGCGAGGACCAGAAGATAAAAACATTTATGAATGGTGTAAACAGAATAGGTAGACCATACAGAGAATTGATGAACATAAAGGACTGGTGTGGAATGGGTGTACAGAAACTGCGACACTGGACAAAGAGAGCAGAAGAAGATAGTGAAGGAGGCATTGGACACCAACAGGCAGTGAGCCCATAGTTTGTCATGATGATGAAAGCAAAAAGAGGTGGAATGCTAATGCTTCCTATTACTATATGTAGCCTGAATAACTGATAATATATATTTGGACTGCATTTAAAAGTACCATCACATACCCAATCCTTATTTTCAAGGTCATGTAATCCAGCTTGTGTACCAAACACTTAAATTCTCTCTTCACCGCTTTCATATAATAAAAACTGCTCACCATTTTCTAGAAAAAATTATACTCATCTGGAATTATATATCCACTTCTTTCAGTTGAGATATTTTGATAATTTCAACAATTATCAAAATATCAGCTTTCTCTTGGAGAAACTTCTTATATACATATTTAAATATTATTCCGTTTGTGTTTTTTGTCAAATTCTGACCGAATGGATAGCAATTCCGCTGCCCAACTGATAACTGTCTGTTCAAATCTTAATATAGCATTTGCATGGATGTTTATGATATCGAAATGGTAAATGAATTTAATTGTAGTGTGATAACCACACTTCTAACATACTACGAGTTTACCTTTCATGGACAGAACTGGAATCATAAAATTAAATTATAAGTTGGGTGTTAAAGCTCTTTTCAATACTGGCCTCCAATTAAAATACACTTATCTGTCAAGCAGTTAAGTTGTTTTCTAGCCTGGGTTTCATCCTGCAAAATGCAAAACATGCATTTTGCAGGATGAAAACAGGTTCTATTCTAGTCATGAATTAGAGAAACTTTTTCTAGGACATTTTTCAGCAGATTTCCAAATCTTTGGCACTGGTATGAAGGGTTCCTCACTTCCCAAAATATGAGTTTTCAACAATAAATTAGACAATATATCAGTGAAGGATAGGAATATATGATCTCGTAGTAGTTGTCTGCTATACTCTTGCTATGAAGAACCCACTGTTAGCTCTACTGAACTTTTGATGGCTTAGGACAAAGTTCGGGTTGCCTGCCAATTTCTAAAATTCAGGGTAACAGTGCCAATGTTCTTTTTGAGAATAAAAAGCATTAGCAGATTGATTTTATCATCTGAGAACAGTCAAAAGATTTCTAGAAACTATTTAAAAATAAGAAATTCACAAAAAGGCATTCATGCCTGCAAAGTAATGGCTACATTGAAAAAATTTGAGGATCTGCAGATTTAAAAAAAAAAAATCTATATTTATGAGACGAACACCAAATCATTCTTAAGTTTTGATGATTTAGGAAAGTGTCAAGAGATTTTTGAAATGTCAAGTGTGAGAATCTGAAGCTATCATGAGTCAACCGGGCCATGTGTTTTTATTATGTGATGCAGTCAACATAGTCTTTGATATTAAATCCTGACTTACCATCATGTTTTCTATCAAGAGTCTGTAGGATTCCTTGTTCGTGTAATTTAAATTATTAGGAACAGACTGCCCATTCTGCAGAAAAAAAAAAAAGATCATATCAATTATATTCCATTTCACTAACATAATATATAACATAATATATCACAGCTTGAAGACTGACTTGGCAGGCATGATGTTAGAGCTGTTTCTAGTTCACACTTCTGTTTCAGCATTCTTAAAGACATCTTACCTAACCATATCTAGTTCCCCATTTTGAGGATATAAGAAGTCATCCAACACAGTGTGAAATACAAAGGTGAATACTTAGCCTTGTGATGATGATGCTGTGTCAATAATGCTAGACCATCAGAAGAAATCACATTCCAGGTTAGATTCCAGTCTACAACTAAAATCAAAATTTTTCTAGTTTTTTTATCAGTTGATGACAGTTGATCACTGATGGAGGCAAGTCAGGTCAACAGACTTTAATCCTGTAACTCAGTAAAATCAACTATATAACTAACACCATTGAAGACAATACTAGTCAGAGGTGCAAGGAATGTAGATGACAGCAGTTGTGCATCATATATTCATTACACATGTCTTGAACTCACCATAATCCCTGAAATTCAACTAATACTGATAACAAAAAGTGAAGACTGGCTGTCTACTTATTTTCAAAAGTTAGGGCTAAAAGTTCTGCCTACTCCCTTGTGGGAACAAAAAGCATTAAAGGAGTTATTTATAATGTTGATAATGATAGACCACCAGAAGAAGCCAAATTACTGGTTAGATTTCAGTCTACAACTAGAATCAAAATTTTTCTAGTCTTTTTTTTAGCTACTTCCAGGGAAGGCACCCAAGGATTGAAGGTCTTGGTACTACAAATGTATGAAAGCAGCATTCTCTTCCGTTACTTGAAACCAGGCAGATTCAGAGTTTAGTTCATCCTTCCTGGGGAAGAGAAGGAATTGTGAAATACTGAATTTTAAAATCCTTGTTCTTAATAATCTAACTGGAATGTTTCATCAATAAATGCATGTAAAAATTAATTTTTAAAAAATGCAAAAAATAAAATTAATAAAAAAAATTGAAAAAATCCTTAGCCCACCCACTTGTACTAATATACTGTAGGTTTACATAAAAAATCTTCTGTGGGTGGGAGCTATATAAAAAAAAAAAATTCAATTTTCTAAAATATTGGAAATTCTATTTATAACAAATATGTTATAATTAAAAATTTAGATAGGGTTTTGTTATTTAAGTGAAAATTCAGTTTCCCACCTCCTGAAAGTATTAACCACCAAACTGGCCCTGAGAAGTTTATACATGAATAATCAAAATGGGTGTTCACTGAAGTTAATATATATATATATATATATATATATATATATATAACATTTGAATATTAGCAAAATAAAATATTTAATATACACATATACATATGAAGCTTATATTTTAGATATCTTTTATTCATATGCCATTTGAGTAGTTAAGCGAAGATCATTTGCATTCATTCCTCCCATCTCAAGTATTCAATGCACCTCTAAGTATATTACACACAAATCATTGCATTAAACCTTTTAAATGTGTGACATTGATTTCTTTAATTTTTTTTGTCATATTTTCTGATAGTCACTTTATTAATGCTAAATCCAAGCAACAAACTCATGGGCAGCCAGGTTGAATAGCACTTAAATAACTTTTAAATACATTTTCAAGTGGATGAGGATATACTGGCAAAGGTCAGAGACTTAGGCAGTTTATATAAAGCAGTACAGGAAAACCTCACTTAAAGTGATTAATTAATCCATCAATTAATACATGCTAAGCGAATACAACAAACAAAGGAATAATTATCCCTTGAAATCATTTGCACAGTGAAGTAAGACCTTCTGCTACATGGTTCCTTTATTACTGCCTTTATCAGTCTTTTTCTTTTCCATATCAAGGGTGGGTTGAATATAATAAAGCCTTATAGTTATCTAAATTAAAGCAAAATGAGGGAAAAGTGATTGAGCAAGAGAACAGAGTTTGCACGTGCACTTGTAATAAATGCTCCAAACCAAGGTTTAATCCTGCAAGTTTGGTCTGCACTCATCTGAAATTTAAACATCACAGAAAACTGGGATATGACACACTTTATGGCACAGCAACATGGACGCTTGCACATTAGTTAATTAAACAGTTTTTTTTTTTTTTTTGTGTTACACTGACTATACATACTATGCTAAGTGTAATTAATTTTTCTCTAGTCTTTTTTTTATACAAGTCTTGTATCCTTGATGATGTAAGTCCAAAGGCCTATGACACTTGTCAGGTTATAATGTTTATTTTAATAAAATTCATTTCTGCATAGAAACACATGGTCTCCATACCAAAAATTAAACAAAGATTTGCTAAATCACAGAAATATTTGTCATCAATTGGAATTTTTGTTTATCAAGATTTAGTTTTTACAGTTATGTTGGCTGACTGCATGCTTTATTATTTGTATAGACAATGATGGGAGGGGAGGGATTAAAATTAAAAGTTGGCATTACAGCAGGTGCATTTCATAAAGACTGAGAATCAGCAATAACTCATGTTGCATTAAGTTTCATCTAAAAATTGATAAGATCACAACTGAAGTGCACAAAACACTGAAAAACAACAGTTGATGATGCATCGTTTTTCCAGCAATTCTGCAGATTTAAAGATATCTATCCTATACACTGAAGAAAACAGTCTACTGAAATGAAGTTTCCAATGAGGTTTTTTTTTTTTTTTTTTTTTGATATTATCAATTATGTTCCACAAAGCTAAAATATTAACTGAGTATTAAAGATGGCACATAAAATCTCACAAAAAAAAAAAAAAACGCAAACAAGTTGGAGAGAAATGTTTCAAAATTTGTAATTTTTTTACAGGCAAATACTCAACTGATACTCACTAAAGATAATTTTTTCATCATCTGGTAGAATCACGTTTTTTTTTTTTTTTGGAGATTTTCGCTGTGTAATCTTTAAGTGATATTACAATTATGCATGACTATTATATTACTGACTTCCTCAATATTCTTAAGTATGAAGTGAAATGTAAAATATACACAGGAATATAAGACTGGTAGCAATCAAAGATAGCTGGCCCGTGACTGTCACTAATTATGAACGACAACTGATGAAGAAATGGGCAAACAAGTGCTGTCATCTCTTGGTACCTAATTCTAACAGAATATGTTACTGTCTGAAATGATGTGGGTTCTACAGTCCATTTTCTTGAGTTTATTTACAGACAAAAAATCAGTGTTTCCAAATATCGTAGTCCAAAAAGAAGTAGAAATAAAAACATCTATACAGGAAAAGAGTTTATATGTACAAATACAAACCACAACAATCTCTTTCCTCACATCAAAAAGCAAAATCACATCGCATGCAGATAACAGGAATGCTGTGAAAACAGCAATATAACAAAAAAAAACATTACTAATGGAGAAATACAGACTATACCAGACAATGATCCTAGGTTCTTATATATATATATCCCACCAAAAAAGACTGCAGTCCTATACATTAATACCATGGGGTGGGATGCCAGTCAAAATATGGAAAACCTGCTCTACAGACCAAACATGGAAGAAACAATTCTATTCATTTAACACCTCAAGATATTCACAATGTATGTCCTATAGTGAGATTCCAATCCACGGTTCACTGGTAACAGAACAGAGATACTATTCATACAAGTCTGATAGCACTCACAGAAGAATAGGTGAAAGGCAGATAAGAGAGCATATAACAGAAGCATAACTTGAAAGATTGATGCAGAAAAATTTTTCGACACGACTAGAGAGAGAGAGTGAACATACAACGTGTTGCCAGGGTCAGTCTTGAGTGATGATGTCAGTGAATCAATTCAAGGCACAATGAATCACTGTTCGTTTCCTATTTAAATAGGAAACGAACAGTGATTAGTGAAAAGTGAAACGAATAGGAAACGAACTTTTAGACTCCATGGAGATACATAACACCTTTTTTTTCCTTATAGGGAATAAGCGAGGACTTTTAATCCTATCTAACTTTTGGAGACTAAGTAGGCAGTTCAATCTCCACAGGTAGCAATCAAAGATAGCTGGCCCATGACTGTCACTAATTATGAGCGACAACTGATGAAGAGATGGTCAAACAAGTGCTGTCATCTCTTGGTACCTAATCCTAACAGAATATGTTACTGACAGTAACATATCCTAACAGAATATGTTACTGTCTGAAATGATGTGGGTTCTACAGTCCATTTTCTTGAGTTTACAGAAGAAAAATCAGTGTTTCCGGGAGAAAAATTCCACTTGCTTGTGCCAGAAATCAAGTGACTCAGGAACTGGTCAAAGAAAGGCTTAGAAAAAAAGTCCTTCAGTTGGTGACTAGACTTGAATTTAAGCTTATCTTTGGGCAAACTAGTGCAGGGATGCAAGCACCACTTCCACTGAGCAACACAGGCCCATAGAAATACATCTGTTAATAATAATTTTTTTATAATTCTTTACAACTAAAAATTACATATTCAGAATCACCATCATCAAATTTCTGCTATCAAAAGTACTATCATATCCTGTACACCCTCAAGGGGTGTACAGGATATGATAGTACTACAAGAAAAATTTACATTATTACTAACTTTCTATCTACAATTTTCCTCCAAATCAGTCTGTTACTTGTCAAGACTAAAACATTATCAGATCTTATATTTCTGTATTCTAAGGCACTTTTTTACCATATCAATCCACCTATACCTTGGTCTTCCTCTGGGTCGTTTTCCTGCCAACCTGGCAGAGAACACTTGTTTTGCTAATCTTTCCCTGCCCATTCTGTTTAAGTGACCATACCACCTGAGATTAGCTCTGCTAAAAGCATTCCTGGATGCTGACAATGTCAAGTTCTTTCCAAATATCCTTGTTTTTAATATGATATTGCCATTGATGCCATCTGTTCACACCTCTAATCTTTCTCAGGACTCTCATATCTGCGATCTCTAGTCTTTGGTCAAGTGTTTTACTTCTGACCCAGCTCTCAGATCCATACGTTAAAACTGGTTTGAATACTGTGTTGTATACAGTTAATTTAGTGTTCCGACTAATTTCTCTCTTATTCCATATGAATTTATTCAATTGACTGCCTACCATACCAGCTTTGTTGATTCTGTTGTCTATTTCCATATTTAATTTACCATCTTCACTAAATAAAAATCGTGCCTAAGTAGCTGAAATGTTTTACTTGTTCCACAGGTTCCCCATTCACAACACAGTTGACATTTTCAACAATTCTACCTATTTTCATTGTCTTTGTCTTTTTAATGCTGACCTTCATACCATATCTATTACAACAGTTATTCAATTTATTCAGGGAATCTTGCAAACTTGTAGCGGATTTATTTAGAAGTATAACATCGTCCGCATAAAGCAAAGGGCTGACATTAACATCTCCAATTCTAATATCATGTTTAATACCACAATTCCTTCATAATGTGATCCATATAGATAATGAATAACAGAGGGGATAATGTACATCCTTGTCTGACACTAGATTTAACATTAAACCACCTTCCTGTACTTCCTTCAATTCTAACTGCTGACTTACAACTCAAATAAAGACTAAGTATTGCTTGATATAATGTCCCATTGACACCATATAACTCTAGCGTATTGAATAGCTTCTCTCTTGGCACCTTGTAAAAATGAAAATCAAAGTTATTTGAATACACAGCACATATAAAATTTAATCAAATTATGGAATGCTTAAATGTGTGTAAATAATATAAACCTCTTTTATACATATTCATACAATCAGTTTCAATAAATATAGACAGCTTTTATCTTATTCTAAATATGAGTTTAAATCAACATACCCATTAACCAAATAACATCAGAATCCTCCTCTAAAATCTTCAGAATATAAAATAGTACTCTGACAGAACACTGGGCTCATAGCTGGTGTGCATAGAACTTCTCCAATTATCCACATAATCAACAAAATTAATGTCTATTCAAACGAGTTTAAATCATAGTTGAAAAGAAAATTTCTACCTGACATAAAAAGCATGAAGAAATTCAATTAAAATCATTTTCTATATCCGTTTCTGAACCTAGAACTTTTTGCATAAATATAATGAGAGAGAGAGAGAGGGGGTAAATAAACTGGTCACATCAGTTTCATTCAATGTTTTTTTTTAAGGTGTATTTCAAAAAATGTATATTTGTTAGACTCATTTTATCCAACCAGCTCTGGTTGTATTTTCATATTTTATCAAAATTCCTCATATAATCATTAAAATTTGAGATTGCTTGACAAACTTTTATATTTTATTCAGACCATTTTCAGATGCAAAATTTGGCTTTCAAAATTATACAAAACAACGAGTTGAAATGTGATGAGATGGGATTAATTGATCTTTGTTATACAGAATGCAGAGTAAAATATGTCTACTTACTTCCATTATGGTTATAACCAGATTTATTTATTAGCAAAATGATTCAAAAATACTAATTCTGCTCGAGTGATGACTTTGAAATTCTAATGTTCAATGGAATTTCTAAAAGAAATTCCATTACTGCTTTTAAGAGACTGTAATCAGAACTTGGATACTTCACATAATATCAGCAATATAATGGTATATAATGCATAAAAAAAAAAAAAATCAGCTAACGCCTTTTTATTACCGTATACGGGGAGTAGGCGAGGCCAAAAACGGATTAACTGTATATAACATAATAAAAACACTTAAGGAATTGAACAACGTAGTTAAGGATATAAATTAAATTAAACTTTAATAAATATTTTCCGATATTTCGGCAACGTCGCGTTGCCATCTTCTAAAGGAACTTACAAAAAAAGTTACGTGCACGTAGGCACTACAACACAGAAACTGGGAATGAAGAGATGACGCTATTGTTCTCCCAACAGTCCTGATGGTGCCCTCTAGCGGGCTACGTAGGTATTCTTGGCTGTTGGGCTGAAGGTCTGGTGATGTAGACCTCCCAAATTTGGGGCAGTCGCATACAACCAAATTTGTTGAGGTTTGGAGAATTTCTTAGGGCTGAGGCTGATTCCATAAAGAGTCTTTCAAATTTGTATTTGCTACGGTGTATCCAGAGTATGGTCTGCAAGCCCAGAATGACTGTATTTGTGAAAACGGATGTAGTCCTTGTGTTCCGAAATTCTGATATTCGCTGTCCTGCCTGTTTGGCCAAAGTAAGACAGTTTACAACTGCAAGGGACCTGGTAAACACCAGGTAGGTCTAGGGGAAGTGGTTGGTCTTTAGTGGAGCGGATAAGGGATGCCAATTTTCTGTAAGGTTTGTAACAGGAGGTCAGGTCATGTTTTTTTAAGATTTTAGTAATCTTTTCCGAGATTCCGGGAATGGTGATAGATTTAGAGTAATCCTTGTTGTGGAGGGGGGGGAAGGGGATCTGTGGTTTGTAGGTTCTAATATTTTTTGGATTTTTTTGGCGGGTAGCCATTGGCTGAGAAAGTGTTGAGGATGTGATTTAGTTCAGTGTTTAGGGCCAAGTCGTTTGAACAGATTAGTTTAGCCCTGTTGTATAGTGTTTTCACTACTCCATATTGTTGTGAGGGGGAGGGGGGATTGTTGGTGAATGTATCTGCCTGTATGAGTGGGTTTTCTGTAAACTGAGAAAACCAAGGTTCCATTAGGCTGGTGGGTGACTAGTGTGTCTAGGAAAGGGAGGCCTTTGGTCGATTTTACATGACGTCTCATGTTCCGCTGCCGAAAAAGAATTTAAAAAAATACGAGGCCGACAGATGAAAAAGTTCGAAAAATTAAAAAAGAACTGTACCGTCTTTCCAAAACCTGCTACCAACACGGTAATCAACATTTCTTCAGTCACCCTGAAGCACTCAATGCGCTGTCACGTGGACACTACTTCGCCATTGCTCCCAATAAAATACCTAGTGAGGATATTATGATCCAGATCGAACACTGAATCTGCCACCTTCCACATCAAGTCGCCAACAGTGTAAGACTGGATGTAGCCTGTGTCCTTTCCAAAGCAAGACCACCAAAAACCAACATATCCAACAAGGAATATAAAGCTCTACAGGAAATGAAGAATAATAAAGAATTAGTTATCACCAAAGCGGATAAGGGAAATGCAACTGTAGTACTTAACCAAAAGGACTACACAGGTAAGCTGAGTGCTCTTCTATTAGATCGGGCCACTTACCACCCTATCAATTACAATCCCACCAACTCTCAAATTAGAAAACTTCACAGGCTCCTTAAGAGAGTCACTTCTTGGCCTGTAGAAGTTACCAACAGATTAAAGCCGTTTAACTCTATACCCCCCCCGTATTTACGGACGCCCAAAAATACACAAAGAAAATGTGCCATTACGTCCCATAGTGGATGGCATTGATTCCCTCACATAAAAATTAGCTAAACATTTGGCCAAAGAGCTCACACACTATACTGGCAACACACCATCACACATAAAAAACTCAGCCCATTTCAAAGCCAGCATAGAAAACCTTTACACTCCAACATACTGACATAATGGTCAGCTTTGATGTCTCCTCTTTATTTACAAATGTCCCACTCAAGGAAACTTTAGAGCTAATCCAAGCTAAATTTTCTCCCGATATCTCAGTCTTATTTCAGTTCACAATGAACTCAGGCTATTTCGTTTGGCAGGGAAAATTCTACAAACAAATAGAGGGGACAGCCATGGGTTCACCACTCTCCCCACCCTTGGCTAATTTCCTTTATGGAGACCTTTGAAGAAAAAGCCTTAGCCTCTGCCCCACAAAAACCAACCATATGGCTTCGCTACGTTGATGATGTGTTCGCTATTTGGCCACATGGCTCTGAAACACTTCTCTCCTTCTTAACACACTTAAACAACCAACACCCCAGAATCAAATTCATCTGGAAAAAGAGGAAAACAACAGCCTCCCTTTCCTAGACACACTAGTCACCCACCAGCCTAATGGAACCTTGGTTTTCTCAGTTTACAGAAAAACCCACCCATACAGGCAGATACATTCACCAACAATCCCCCCCCTCACAACAATATGGAGTAGTGAAAACACTATACAACAGGCTAAACTAATCTGTTCAAACGACTTGGCCCTAAACACTGAACTAAATCACATCCTCAACACTTTCTCAGCCAATGGCTACCCCCCCCCCCCAAAAAAAATCCAAAAAAATATTAGAACCTACAAACCACAGATCCCCTTCCCCCCCTCCACAACAAGGATTACTCTAAATCTATCACCATTCCCTACATTCGAGGCATCTCGGAAAAGATTACCAAAAATCTTAAAAAAAACATGACCTGACCTCCTGTTACAAACCTTACAGAAAATTGGCATCCCTTATCCACTCCACTAAAGACCAACCACTTCCCCTAGACCTACCTGGTGTTTACCAGGTCCCTTGCAGTTGTAAACTGTCTTACTTTGGCCAAACAGGCAGGACAGCGAATATCAGAATTTCGGAACACAAGGACTACATCCGTTTTCACAAATACAGTCATTCTGGGCTTGCGGACCATGCTCTGGATACACGCCACAGAATACGGTGGAAGAAAGCTACAGTGATACACTGTAGCAAATACAAATTTGAAAGACTCTTTATGGAATCAGCCTCAGCCCTAAGAAATTCTCCAAACCTCAACAAATTTGGTTGTATGCGACTGCCCCAAATTTGGGAGGTCTACATCACCAGACCTTCAGCCCAACGGCCATGAACACCTACGTAGCCTGCTAGAGGGCACCATCAGGACTGTTAGGAGAACAATAGCTTCATCTCTTCATTCCCAGTTTCTGTGTTGTAGTGCCTACGTGCACATAACTTTTTTTGTAAGTTCTTTTAGAAGATGGCAACGTGATGTTGCCGAAATATCGGAAAATATTTATTAAAGTTTAATTTAATTTATATCCTTAACTACGTTGTTCAATTCCTTAAGTGTTTTTATAATGCATAACCAACGTATAAGCCTGTCTACGAGAATGTATATAACATATAATTATTACTGCAAAATCTGTGGTATTTATCAGACAAAATATCAAAACTTTTTTTATGTTTCATGTGATACATTATCACATATGAATAATTAGCACAATAATCTGAAGACAAAAACATTTTAATGTTATAAATTAATATGACTAAGCATTTTAAAGGATTGAAATCAAACTCAGAATTTCTAGTCATACAAGTAATTCAAGCTCTGATGACTTAAAAATAAGCAACAATATACAAACAACAAAAATACCAAAACTTGTGAACTTTATTTACAATACATTTTTCAGAAACTAAGAATGATATAAAAGACATAATAGCAGTAGTAAAAACATTAGAATCAGCTAAAAGATCTTTGGAACAATATATACAAATCTTCATGGCTTCTAAAATGCTCTATATAAAGTACCTGTAAATGGTGACTTTATAGTATGCACTTAAATAAAAAAAAAATTCACTTATTTCCTTTCCTCATATTACGTTGTGTTCTCATATTTGAAGAAACAGCATTAAAATTATAAAATTCACAAAAATAAAAACTTAAATTATGTTATTTTGATATTACTCCTTTTATGTTTGGAAGCCATTGTGGAAGGAAATAAGGAACTCTTAAACCAACAAGTAAAAATGGATGTCTCTTTTTCAGGAAATCTCTCAACTTCCAGGATTTTTCCAGTCTAATACTAAAATTTTGATTAATTTTTTTTAACTTCTCATACTTTTGTGAATGTAATCAATTTCAAAATGAACTGCACTGCCATTTTTAATTATCTATTATGATTCAGAAATATTATTATTATATCACACCTCCAGGGAGTCCAAAGACTCATCGAGGGAGGGCATCAACTCTACAACTCTTCATCTCACTACTCCACCAACCTTCATCATCTAACACCAACTACCACTACTAGTGCTTTCACAGACAATCACAAACATCCATGCCTACAGCAGGATTCGAACCCGCAGCCTTTTGGCTGGAGAGCGGATACGCTAACCACTCAGCCAACCAGACCAGTAAATATCTCAGCTTTTATTAAATATGTATATGTCAAGCAAGGAAAATACTTTTCAACTCATATAATATTTCAACTCGCAAGACTGGCTGGAAGAGTGGTTAGCGTATCCGCTCTCCAGCCAAAAGACTGCAGGTTCGAATCCCACTGTGGGCATGGATGTTTGTGATTGTCTGTGGAAAATTCTAGTGGTGGTGGTTGGCCATAGATGGAGTTGCTGTAGTTGCAGTCAGTTGGTGGATTGAGTGGCGGAGACAGAGCAGGTGCCTCCCTCGATGAGTCTTTGGACTCCCTGGAGGTGTCAAATGATAATAATAATACCTGTCAGACACAAAAATACTAGTTCTCAACAGAAGTGTCACTTTCCTACTCCTGATCACAGTCAGGGGTAAGAGAACAACCATGGGTTCTTTGTCAACTTCTCTCAGTTGGTTGTCATTTATCTTACTAATACTTGTAGCGATACTTGTTCACTTTTGATAGAAGCCTTTGAAAATGAAAATATTTCCAGCATTATATCGGTTTCTTAATAAGATATAACCAAAGAAATTAATGATTTTTAGACAAGCTGTATAATTATAGACATCTAAAACTGTGTTATTTTAATTATCCCTGCTTTCAATCAAACACTCAGAGAAGGACTTCTCTTCTGTTGGATTGTTTATAATAAAATTGCACAGATTGGTAGTATATACTTGATAAATTATATGCTTGTTTTTACTGATATTTGACCCATATGTAAGTAGGCAAGCAAAAATTTGGGCAAAAAATAATTTCACAGTAATGCTACTTGTAAGCAGAGAACAGCCAACTTCACATCACATCTGGAACAGTCTGCCATCTTATGTGTTTCCCAAGGGATACAATCCACAGCTCTTCAAGATAAATGTGAAAAAGTTTCTTCTTGCCCAATTAGAGATTGGTGAACTATAGGTTGACCAATCTCTTATGGATGGGTTCCTCATAAAAAGCTGCCTTAAGTATTCCATAATGCAAGCCCATCTCCTTCTCAGAACAAGTATAGTGTCATGCATTATGGTAAGTCTTCCCAAAATTAAAATCTTAATATAGGTCTTTTGTCCTATTCAGTGAATGAGAAGTTATATTTCTTTAATGGCAGCATTAATGAACAAAAGTTGTTGTAGATATACTGGGTTAAAAAATATAATACACTTTCCAACCCAGTGAAAAAACTTGTCTATCTCAAATCCGAAATAATAACATTTGAGACTACAATATAGGTCACCTATGCTTACTGTGGAAAGGAACAGGTTCCTGTCTATCACATATGAGATACTTTGATTTTCCTACCAGACAATACTGTCTCAAAGAGATCAGGATCCTCCTAGAGTAATCCAGATAGAGCAATGCAAGATCTTTTCAGATATGAAGTTCTTAGAACAAAGATTAAACTTCAAACAGAAGTTCTATTGAGCTCTAATAGTTTTTGACATTATATTACCAGGGTTTTTGGAAGATATTGTCCACCTTGATAAAGGATGAAACTGGTCTGGATAACAACATGTACCATAACTTGGATGTGAGCAGAAGGTATATAGGCATATTGAGGTATACTGAGTAAACATGATAGTAATAAAGCTGGTTAGGACTTGATGATATGTCACATGTTTTCAGGCAATGTTCGGGGGAGGGGGGGTAACAATATCTTTGATGTACCTGCTTCTTAAGAGAGATGATGGCACCAGGGCTTCTTCATTTCTTCTCTTTCGTGCAAAAAATTTAAAGTAAGAATATGACAAAAGGACACAATCCCTCTAATTAAAAGAAAAGGAAAATGAAAGAGAAAGAAGGAAGCCTGTATTGCAGATATAAAAAAAAATAATAATTACTTAGTAAATAATGTTGGATTTTTTTTTGACATTGAAAAATATTACTTCTAGAGTAAAAAAAAAAAAAAAAAATCTATTTTTTCTGATAAACGTAAAGCAACATGAATTTCATTAACAGTTTTTCTTCCTTCAAATGAATCCCCATGCTCATTAGAAATCAGATGAGCATGGGAATTCATTTGTATTGATTTTTTGCGAATTTATTCCTCTAATGACATAGCCAGTGGAATCTTGAAAAGATAAGGATAGTGTAAGCCAAATTCTTTGATATATATGAAATAATACTAATAGCTTCTGTGTATAATCAAAAGATATATTACAAATTCTAGCGAGAATCAAACAATTCACTTTGACTGTACCAAGAGAAACACAGGAGTAATGCTGAAACAAAATTCATCTTTCTGGATCAGAGTCTGGATGAACTGTTACTCCACTTAAAAGTGCAGGATTACGTATTGCTATAATTCTCTGATATCGATGGGCACTGAAGAACAGAATGAAGCTCCACATCCATGTCAAATAAGCAAATAAGGCAGATATATAGTAACTGTACTTTTCTATGGAAAAATCTGAAAATACACATTATAAATAATATAATTTTAACACTGGTATCGATGGAACTGATCTATGTAAAATATTTGCTTTAAAAACTTAATTTAAAAAAATATATATATATAGGAAACAACACTACTATTAATATCTTAGCACTCTTTTTCTCAATAATATTTCATCAATATTTATACAATATTTGCAGAAACAGATCAAGGAATTATTTGTTCTTTTCTTCTTCTTCTGCAGCTTTTCCCACTTAAATAGGGTCGCTGTTTGTGGTGAGTCTCCTCCACAACTTCCTGTCTTGGGCTGTAGCCACATCCAAGTTCTTCATCCTCAAGTCCTCCTCCACCATCTCCCTCCATCTCTTCCCCTGCAGATCCATCTGCATGACCTTTCTTCCCACATACTCTTCCTCCCTCCTCATCACATGACCAAACCATCTCAACCTTGCCTCCTGTATCTTTGCTCCCAAGTTCGTAACTTTCACCATTCCCCTTACATAGTCATTTCTCAGATGATCCTTTCTGGTCACACTGCACATCCACCTAAGCACTCTCATCTCTGCTATCTCCATCCTGCTGATGTTATTTTTCCCCAGGGCCACAGTTTCCAAAGCATACATCATAGCTGGTCTCACTACTGTCCTGTAGATTTTGCCTTTTAGTTTGATCGGCACCCTCTTATCACATAGCACTCCAGCCATCTCTCTCTCTCTCTCCAGTTCCTCCATCCTGCTTGTATCCTGCATCCCATTTCCTTCTCAGCCTCACCATCCTCTTTCATTGTTGAACCTAAGTATCTAAAGTCACTGACCTTCCTGATGATATTTCCTTCCAGCTCCAGATCTGTCTCCTGGTTGCCATCCACTTTGCAAAACATATACTCGGTCTTATTTCTGCTCCGTCTCATACCTCTCTCTTCCAGTACTTTCCTCCAACTGTCCAGTTTGGCTGCCAGCTCTTCTCTTGATTCTGCACACAGCATGATGTCATCTGCATCTTCTCTCACTTCCTCCGTCACCACCTCCATCACAATATTAAACAGGAACAGACTTAATGCTGACCCTTGATGCAAGCCAACTGTCACTGGAAAACTTTCAGTCTCTCCCAGGCAGGTTTGAACTCTTGTCTTCACATTTCTGTACATCTCCTGCACCAACCTGATATATTTCTCAGGTACCTTCTTCTCCCTCAGACACCTCCAGACTTCATGCCTTGACACTCTATCATACGCTTTCTCCAGATCAATAAATACCAGATGTAGCTCCCGTTGCTTCTCTCAAAACTTTTCCATTATCTGTCGTATCCCAAAGATAGCATTTTCTATGGGAAGAAAAAAAAAAAAATATATATATATATATATATATATATATATATATTTCTTTTGAAGCTTTAAAGAATTTCAGGTCATGAAGTGGTATTACCGTATTTACTCGAATATAACTCTTTTTTTCCCCAAAATTAAAGTTAAAAAATTGTGGTGTGAGATTTATGCGGGGATTTTCAGAAACTAAAGTTTTTCAGGAAAAAATTAAATTTACATTTATAATTAAATTCTCAGGATTCATTATAATTTATAATTGCTCACATTATTTATAAAATTAATGCATTTAAATTTTAATTATGAACATTATTTACGTGATCACCCGCTCACCTTCGGCGCGTGATATATTTGAATCTTTAGCAACATTGCTTCTGTAATTAAATTAAAACAAAGAGGTTCATTATTGCTTGTTCTTTTTATCATTTTAAAATCATAAGATTGGCATGATTTAAAAAAAAAAATTGAAAATGGGTACGACTTACCAAGAATCTACTATTCGGTATTGATACTTCTGGTGTTGCATATGATTGGTGCAGTATTAACAAAAGATTGTGCAACTCAACAACAAAAGCAAGCCGATCATTGTTGAGTTAAAATGTTAATTCTCTTCAAGTTAAAATGCTGATTCTCTTGTTTATTGGGCTAAGGCTGAATGCCTCTCAGCCTTAGCCCAATAAAGACTGTATTACATATGTCGTGAATAATATAAGACTCGCACTATAACATGCTTGCAGGGTCTTACAGAAATTGTGTGCTATATTGGATAATTCAGGATAGTGAATTTTCTTTAGAACTGCATCATGCTTGCTGGGCCTTCAGTTGGCACTTTTTGGTAGTTTGTTATAATAAGAGTTTGGTTTAGAGTAATGCATGCTAGAGAGTCAATTGCAGTAAGATTTCTATATTACATTACATTATATTATTACTCTGAGGTTGCTTAAGGACCAAAACTACATAACTAGGGAGGAGCCCTCTATATAACCTTTCAAGAAATGCAGAAAACTGCCAAGACTAACCTAATGTTGGTTAGTAATGGCAGTTTTTTTGACCTAATGTCTATCTTCACTTTCTCATGGTGCATCCTGTTAGTATCCACCTGGATACTGAATGAACACTGATAGGCTAGTAATTTGGAATTTAATTGTATGTATTGGTTTACACCAAAACAAATTATGGTACAATGAAATTTCATGTTGGCTGGGACAGTTCAACAAGAGCCCCACACTATTTTTGTCAGGGAACCAGGGTAATCAGTGAAAAATCAGCTACTAAAGCAAACACCAACTTAACATTAACAGAATTCAAGATAGTCACCATCAATATAAGTATGGTAATCTAACATTTATCCAAACTTCAAAACAATGACCCTTCAATTATCAGAACAGAAAAGTGGCTTCTGGATGTGGTCAGATGAACAGCAGATTAGATCAACAAAGAAAGAAGTGGAGATGGCAAAAGAATTAAGGAAATATCATGTCAATATAATTGGTGTTACAAAGAATACAAAATTGGTGAGATTATATAGAACATAACAAACACAAGATTCAGGCAATAATGATCAGGAAAAGGTAGGAGTAGCTACAACACTAATGAATGGCAAGCAATATCAAGTAGAGTGATATTAGAAACATCGAAATGCAGAACTGGACAATGAAACATATTAGGTTTTACTCAGGAAATTAATTTTTTTTGAATCATTACAAAAGTAATGATTCAAAATTTATCACTTGATAAAGAAAAAGTTGGTTCTTGTTGGAAATCTAAAAACAGCAGATTTTATAAATGAATAACAAACACAGAAATGTTTTCTACTGGATTTCTGTTCAGCATACAGACTAGTTACTGCTAATGTTCCACCATAAAGATGTGCATGAATTCACATGGAGAGAAGACAAGAAATAAGTCTCATTGACTATGTTATTGTTGATTACAATATCTTCACACTAGTTCAGGATATAAAAGTATAGTATACATGGATCTGAAACAGGATGATGTGATCACAATTCAGGTTTGATTAGGATAAAAGCAAATATCATATTAAAAAGAAAAGTGTGTAAGAAAGTATAAAAAACAAGTTGAACAGCTTTTACAGATGAACTGAACACTCAAATATCTAATTATTATTCAAGAAAAAAAGAATTACGAGAATCACATGTTGAAGACTCAGCAGAAAATACAGATTCAGTCAGAGAGATGCGAAGTTGTCTGGACAGAGAAATCAGAATTGGTGGACTCAAGAAGTGACTAGAAAAAAAGTCCTGGACAAAAAGAAGAAAGCGTATCAAAAGTTCCTGGCAAATAAATCAGCATGTGCTCCAAGACAATACAGAGAACATTGTCAAAAAGTGAAGCAATATGTATAAGTAGGTAAATAACAGTCATAGGAAAACTTTGTTAAGAATGTAGAAGATAAATATCAGGAAGGTGACAAAATGTTTGGGAAGGCTATTAAAAAAATAACAACTTAAAAATGGAGGAAAGAATACCATAAAAATAATCAAGGATGATAAAGGTGACATGAAAACAGAAAATATTCTAGATGTCTAGATTAATTTGAAAGAATATTAAATGAAATGAGCAGTGACAGAAGAGTGGTAGAAAAAAAACATACAAGAGGAATAATCAGGAGTACACATCAAGATCTGAGATAGGAAAAAAAAGCTATCAGAAACCCAAATGTGATAAGGAAGCTGGGATAAGATGATATTCAATCAAAAACACTCAAATATGGAGGTATTAAAGTTTTATGGTGGTTGTACTGCATAATTCAGAAGGTCAGAAGGTCAAATTTCAGATGATGAGAGAAGAGCTCTGTAATAATTCCTCGTGCATAAAAATGCAAATAAAACTGAAAGTAAGAATTACAGAAAAATTTCACTACTGAGTATTCCAGGGATGAATTATAGAGATTTTCTCAAGTGTACATGCATAAATCAGTGTAAAAAAAAATGAGGGAAAAAAAAAAAGAAAGAAAGAAAGAAAAATCTAAAGAACAAGTTAGGTTCAGATCAAATAAAGTTATCAGGATCAGATTTTCACTTAAAGACACGGTTGAAAAATCATGGTAGGTTCATGACACCTTGTGTGGAAACTTTCAGTTGACTGAATCCTATTGCCACACAAGATGTCACAAGACCAAGTCACTGTCCAGAACACTACTACTATATGTTGCAAATAAGACATTCTATCAAGCAACACAGCCTTTGAGTTGTATGCCAGCAGGCAGAACTGGAAGAGGTACAGGAAGATGGTTTGATGTAAAATCAGGTATGAGACAGAGGTGCACATTATCTCCACTTTTATTCATCATCTACATGGATCATATTATGAAAATAATCATATACCTGATATCAAAACTACTGATGTTAATCTCAGCTCTTTACTTTATGCAGATGATGATATTATTGTAGGATATCTGTTATTTAGTGATATCAGATTATCTTGCATATTTTTTTTGTTTTATTTTTAGCAATGACCAATTTTGAACAAATAAATAATATAAAAAGGATTTAGTTTTATATATATATATATATATATATATATATATATATATGTGTGTGTGTAAAAATTTTGCTAAGGGGATGTAAAATGCTAACTGTGTTATTCCAATCTGTGTGAATTTGTGTCTCAAAGTGCTAGAGAGGATTTGGAACTGGGTTAACAGTAGCAAAATTCTCTTTGATTGACAACATAGGTTTGCTAAAGGGTAATCTGCTTATTATGATAAAATTTTATAAAGTTCAGTGTTTTTTTTTTTTTTTTAGGGCATGAATTACATGAATATTGGGAACGTATAGTTTAACTTCTACAAAACAGCCTAATATACATAATTTTTAAATAACGGCTTCATATATGCAAGAAAAAACTAAACAGAACTTATTACTCCTATATATTTTGCTCAACATGTCATGGGCTCCTTTCAGGGAGAAGGCAGAAGAACTGATAACAACATTTAAAATCTGAATACAAGAACAAATCATACAGCACATGAATAATATGGATGGCATGTCTCAGTTGCAGCTGTACAGTAGGAGGAAACACTATTAGAGTTCAGAAATGTGGGAACAGATATATAATTAATACATTGTAACAGATGTATAATGTGTATTTTTTGAAACCCTACACCACCATCCTAATATTAATCAGATAGACTGCATGCCTATTTCTAAATTTTGGGAAGTGATTGTGCTGTTAATTGTTTAATATATTTTTTAAATTTATTAATTATACTGTTGGCACACTCTTCCTCGATGAGTCTTTGGACTCTCTGGAGGTGTCACATAATAATAATAATAATCTATTCCCACATCTCTGAACTCTAACGTTTCCACCTACTGCACAGATGTGACTGAGACGTGTGATATTATACGCATGCTGTATGTTCTTGTATTCAGAATTTAAATGTTGTTGCTAGTTTTTCTGCCTTCTCCCTAAAAGAAGTTCATAACATATTGAGCAAAATATATAGGAGTAATAAATTCAATTTAGTTTTCTCTTGCATGTGTAAAGTCATTATTTAAAAATTATATTATGACTAACACGTCTCTATTAAACTTCTAGTAGCCTAATATACAGTTACTAAAATATACACTGAGAGTATCAGCCAACAGGCTATAACAAAAACAGCTTGCAAATTATAGTCAACACCTATAAAATGAAAAATACGATGTTTATAAGCTGAAATGATGCTATGTAGGTGTTTATTCACAATGTTAAATCTTAGAAGCATCCATTAATATTAGCATTTCATACAAATCAAATGAACTAATACCAAGGAAAAGAGGGGGGGGGGAAATAATAACTAAAAAAAAAGTTAAAAAGCTTCATATTTATATAAAATGAATTTGAAAGAAACCATTTACAAATAATAATAATAAAATACTATTTAGATGTACTTACTTTGTTTATGCATTACACCAAGCGTTATATAAACACCAATAGCAACTACTGATGCCAAAGATATAATTAACCCAACCCATTTTATACTTTGTACTTGTCCTGCTGTATACCAGTCAGTCAATTTTTTCCTCTTAAAAAGTAAATGGAGATGTAGCAGAGATGCAGCAGCTATACCTATAAATTAAAAAAAAAAAAAAAGACTGCATATATTCCAACAATGGAATAAAATAATCAGTAATTAAACTGTTAACCATTACAGACATTTCTAATATTAGTGCTCCATGACACAAACTTTGCATCATGGAGCACTAATATGATCTGACTTAACTAATATCAAATTGTCGGCCTTGTTGGCCGAGTGGTTAGCGTATTCACTCTCCAGCCAAAAGGCTGTGGGTTTGAATTTTGCCATGGGCATGGATGTTTGTGATTGTCTGTGAAAATACTAATGGTGGTGGTGGGTGCTAGATAGCATTGGTGAGTTGTAGAGTAGGTGCCTTCCCTCGATGAGTCTTTGGACTCCCTGAAGGATTTAGGTAATAATAATAACAAATAGCAGCAAGTTTTTTTTTCTTTTTTTTTTGGTCGGAAGGCAAATACTACTAGACCAATTATATTCTTGTTTCAATCTTCACCCAAGTATAAGCAAACAAAAGCTTGCACATGATGTATCTTCATGGTTAAGCTACTAAACAGAGGCTAAGGACTTAAAAATCAAGTTGCTTCAGTATCTCATAATGCAAGCACACCAATATACATTTCAAAGGGAATGAGATGCAATTTGATGGAAGCAATTTGATGCAAAGTCAACAACCTTTATATAAAGCAGCTTAGTTGTGCAGATATTGTGTACAAAATTGGTTATCTTGGACAAAGGATTAAAATGAATCATTTTATAATTCCTTAACTAGCATAATTTACTTTTAGTCTCAGGTTATGGTTATAAGATTTACATAATTACTTCACATTTCTGCCTAACAGACAAAGATAATCAGCAATCATATGTTTGTAATGTGCACAATAACTACATATACAGGTTGGGATGCTTTTCCATGACTTACGAGGGGGGGGGGGGGGGGGGAGAACTGGAAAGTTCTGATAAACACCTTGACAAAAATTATATTAAAGTAACTTATATAACCACAAGAAAGACCATTAGTAGCGGAGTTATGAAGGTAACTTATGTTCTTATATCCTCATATGTTTCTTTTGTGGTTATATCTGTTGCTCTAATATCATTTTTGTCTAGGTGTTTATTAGAATGTTCCAGACCCCCCCCCCCCTTCTTACAACTGTAGCTGCATCCAAGAAAGAGAGATTACCATAAAGGTTAGCTCCAACTATTTGTTGAAAGTTTTTTCCCACTTGGTTATACGTTAAATGAATATAATTTCCTATTTGACTACTTGGTAAACACATGGGAAAAGTGTCTAAGTTGTAGTTAGGTGATTCAGTCATCTGTATGTTACATCTGTGAAATGTGCATCAGGCTGTCTCTTGAATATATATATATATATATATATATATATATATATATATATATATATATATATATATATATATTTTTTTTTTTTTTTTTAAATAGTTAATTCAATAGTGTATTCTAAGAAGAGAAAGAAAGAGGAAGATAGAAAATAGGGTTGGATCTAAACAACTGTTTGGAATATTAGTATTTTATAAATTGAATTTTCAGCTTTTAGAATATAGCTATATTTTAGGTTATATTCTAAATGCTCACATGGTAGAAACTAAGCTATATTGTGAAATTAGAAGAATTCTGTACACCTTTTGATATCATCAAGTACATTTTCCTTGGAATATTATTGGATAGATTTCAGCTGAAAGTTTCAGATTTATTGCGAGTGATATTGTTACAGGAAAAGAAGAAGGAAAGCATATCAAAAGTACCTGGCAAATAAGTCAGCTTGTGCTCTTAGAGAGAATGCAGAGACAAATGTAAGAAAGCCGTGTAAAATTAGCTAAACAAAAGTCAAGGGAAGACTTCGTAAGAACATAGAAAATAAATATCAAGAAGGTATCAAGATATTCTAGAGGTTGTTGAAGAAGCTCAGAATGGAGGAAAGAGTGCTGTAAAAGGAATTAGAGATGATAAAGGTGACATGAAAACTGGAGAAAAAAGATATCCTTGAAGTATGGAATAATTACTTCAAAAAATTGTTAAATGACATAAGCAGTGATGACACGGTGGTAAGAAGCACTCAACAGGCATGTAGTCAGGAACACACATCAGTACTTGAAGTAGAAAAAGCCATCAAAGGCCTGAAATGTGGAAAGGCAGCAGAAGTAGATGATATTCGACCAGAAATGCTCAAGTATGGAGGTGTAAAAGTCTTACAGTGGCTGCACTGCATAGTTCAAAAGGCCTGGACAGAGGGATGAATTCCAGACGATTGGAGTAGAGCTCTCATAGTACCCATATATAAAAAGGGAAATAAAACTGAATGTGAGAATTACAAAGGTATTTCCCTACTGAATATCCTGGTAAGATTTAAGCAAGTATACTTGAGAAACGGTTGAGAAGGATTGTGGAAGAAAAGCTTGGTGAAGAACAAGCTGGATTCAGGCCAAATAGAGATTGTCAGAATCAGATCTTCACTTTATGACAAATAGTTGAGAAATCATGGGAATATAACAAAGATCGGTATTTAAGTTTTGTAGATCTGGGAAAGGCATATGACAAGGTGCCAAGAGAGAAGCTATTCAAAACACTACAGTTATATCGTGTCAATGGAGCATTATATCAAGCAATACTTAGTCTTTATTTGAGTTGTAAGTCAGCAGTTAGAATTGAAGGAAGTACAGGAAGATGGTTTAATGATAAATCTGGTGTCAGACAAGGATGTACATTATGAAAGAAAGTGGTATTAAACCTCATATTAAAAATGGAGATGTTATCTTTGCTTTATGCAGATATTATACTTCTAAATAAATAGTATATTGATATACTATTTATTTAGAATTTAGTATTTATCAATATACTATAGTATATTGATAAATACTAAATTAATAAATAGTATAAATTAATAAACAGTATAAATAAATACTAAATACTTCTCTATTCACAATGTAGTTGATATTTTCAAAATAGGCAGAAGCATTGAAAATATTAACTGCATTGTGAATAGAGAACCTATAGAACAAGTGAAACATTTCAGTTACTTAGGCACGATTTTTAGTGAAGATGTTAAATTAAATATGGAAATAGACAACAAATCAACAAAGCTGGTATGGTAGGAAGTCAACTGAATAAATTTATATGGAATAAGAGAGAAATTAGTCAAAACACTAAATTAGCTGTATACAAGACAGTGTTCAAACCAATTTTAACGTATGGATGTAAGAGCTGGATCAGAAGTAAAATACTTGACCAAAGACAGACATGAGAGTCCAGAGAAAGATTAATGGCATGAACAGATGGCATCAATGGCAATAACATATTAAAAACGAGGATATTAGAAAATCACTTGAAATTATCAGCATCCAGGAATGCGTTAGCAGAGCTAATCTCAGGTGGCATGGTCACTTAAACAGAATAGGTGAGAAAAGATTAGCAAACCAAATGTTCTCTGCCAGGTTAGCAAGAAAAAGACCCAGCAGAAGACCAAAATATAGGTGGATTGATACGGTACAAAATGCCTTAGAAGATAGAAATGTAAGATCTGATAATGTTGGAGTCTTAACAGGTAACAGACTGACTTGGAGGAAAATTGTAGATAGGAAGTTAGCAATGATGTAAATTTTTCATCTAGTACTATCATATCCTGTACACCCCTTTAGGATACACGTCAGCAATTTGATGATGACTTTGTTATAATGGCATAATAACAAATAACATTAACTACCTAATTAAGTTTAAATCATTACCAGCTTCTTATCAATAATCTTATTTCAAGTTAATCTGCTATTAATCCAGTGCCCAACATCATCAATCTTCATTTCAGTCTTCTAAGGTTACTAACTGCATCAATTCCCCCAAAGATATTCTTTCTTCTTCTTTCCAATTTTTCTTCAAACACTTGTTTCACTAACTATTCCTCTACTGCATTAGCTTCACTCAAACATGCTTGCATGTTAATAATGTCAAGTTCCTTTCTAATTTTAAGATTATTATTATTTTATTTTATTTATTTATTATTATTTTTTTTTTTGAGGATGCCAGTTATTTGAGGATATCTGGAGTAAGATAGGCCAAAAGAACAAATCATTACCAAGACCTCATGGAGTCAAAGACTCATCTGGGAGGTCCTTTTATCACACACACATCTCGTCATACCGTGTCTTAAACACACTCAAACTCCTTGCAGACACCACGCTCTCAGGCAAGGCATTCCAATCATTCACAACTCTGCACAAAAAAAACCTGCCTCTCACTCCCCTACTCACACACCCTCTTTATACAGTTTCCAGGGATAACCTCTGGTTCTCCCCTGATCTCCCATTATTCTCTGTAGAACTTCTCCACCATTGATCTTATAAACCCCTTACCAACTTGTAGGTCTCTATCATATCTCCCCTCTTCCTCCTCTCCACCAGACTCTGCAAATTACATCTTCTCAATCTTTCCTCATACTCAACATTCCAGAGATCAGAAACTACCTTAGTCAGTTGCCTTTGGACCCTTTCCCAACATCTCTTCATCCTTCTGAAAACCCGGTGATCAAATCTGGGCACAATAGTCCATGTGTGGCCTAATCAAAGCCCTATACAACGGAACAAGAATCTCCCTACTTCTACATGTCAGTGTCCTCCGCATCGTTCCCAGAAGCCATTGTGTTGTCTTCACAATTTTGGCGATGTGTCCCCTAAATTTTAGATCCTTATCCACTATCACCCCTAGATCTCTTATTTCCTCTACCTCCAACAATATATTCTCACCAAGCATAAATTCTGCATCCCATCTTTGTTTTCCAAATTTTAAAACCTTACATTTTGCAACATTGAATTCACATCCCCATTTCTGTGCCCAATCACTCAATTTATTCAAGTCTTCTTGCAAGGCCACAACATCTTCACTACTCTTTATGGTTCATCCCAACTTTGCATCATCTGCAAACAACTGAATATCTCCATCCAAATCTTTGCCAATATCATTAATACAAGTTAAACAGTAATGGCCCTAGAACAGATCCCTGAGGCACTCCACTAGTGACTTTCCTTTTTGTCGATATTGCACCCCCATACACAACTTGTTGATACCTATCAGATAGCCAGTCTCCAATCCAATGCACTAATCTAATATCCAACCCCATCTGCTCTAGTTTGACTGTCAACTTATCATGAGGTACTCTATCAAAAGCCTTTGCAAAATCCAAGTATATTACTGTGTATCCTTCTCCTCTGTCCAAGGAAGCAGTTACTTTATTGTAATAAGTAAGTAGATTACTAAAACATGACCTCCCTTTAGCAAATCTATGCTGTCCATCAAAGATAATACCATTATTGTCAATCCAACTCTGGATCCTAGTTCTCACAAGCTTCTCCAACAACTTAACCACAACACCTGACACACAGATAGGCCTATAGTTTGATGCTTGAGTTCGATCACCTCCTTTATGAAGTGGCACAATCTTGCCCTCCTTCCACTCCTTAGGAACTTGACCAAGTGCAAGACTCTTATTGAAAAAATATGTCAAGGCAGGTGTCAACTCCCTGGCGCATTCCTTCAGAATACGCAGTGATATATTATCAAGTCCCACAGCCTTATTTACATCTAGTTTACTCAACTCCCCAAACACCTCTTGCTCACTTACAGTCAGTCTCTCCTCCCCATCATCAACTGCTCTCAATCTCTCCATGAAGTCACATTCACAAGATTGAAAGATCTTTATGAACTGCTCATTAAGTATCTCCACCACATATTCTCAACAGTTGTCTTTATACCATTTTCTCCAATCAATGTCATCCTTCCATAATCATTCTTTCTTTTGCTGGCCACATATCGAAAGAACTCCCTAGGATTCTTTTTGGCTTCATTAGCTAACTGCTGTTCATACCTCTCTTTAGCTACTCTCACCAACTAAGTTGCCCTCCTTGCCTGGTCTTTGTAGACCTCATGAATATTTCCACTTCTCTTATACTGCCTCCACAATGCCCTTTTTCTCTGTATATCACATGCTTAATCTCTTTATTCATCCATCTAAACTACTGGAGTGTAGATGCCATGCATCAACATATTAGTACAATGAGTGCAGCCCAAATAATTGAGAGACTTAACTACAGGGACATCAACTGGAGGGTGAAAAGGATGCATGGAAAAATGAAAATAAAATTTATACAGTTACTAAGGATAATTATCTGAAACAGCATGAGAAAAAAAAAAGGGGGGAGACTGGGGTTTGAGAGTGCTAAATGTGGTAATAGCATTAGAAAACATATCCATAACCAAAGACCATACAGCCTTGTCCTGGACAGTTGCTAAACATGTGGCAGTCTCAGTCAAGAAAGATTATAATGCAGAACCTACAAAGCTAGCAATTATGATAAACTTAGGAGGCAGCCTTGAACCATGACTTGGCATAAGAAGCTACAAGGAAAGAATGACAGTAACTGTATGAGAAATGGTCAGGAGCTGTTTGGGGTGAGTAGTAGCAAGCTGCATACCCATGGTCAGGAGGATAAACTAAGTGAGAATTAAATGGACGGATAGCACATACATGATGCTACAGAAAAAAATAATAATAATAAATGTGTAGAGAATACAAAGACAAAGGTGATCAAAGGTAAAATTAGCTAAGCAAACCAATGGAAATCCTCAAGTTTTTTTGTTTTTTTTTTTGCTACATAGTGAGTAAGAGGAAGAATGGTTGCAGAAGAATAACTTTAATCAGTGCTAATGGTAGGAAAATGACAGATACAGAAGAAATAATCAAGATATTGAAAGATCATTTTGCAGAGGTGTACATCCAGGAGGAGATACTGCAGGTGTCGATGTGACACAGCCTGATGTGAGAACTGAGGCAGACACACTGGAGATGCTCAGCATAATACTGAAAAATATTTGCATGAATATAGAAGTGGCATGGGATGCCATGCGGGCATGTGTTAGGAGAATGTTCAAGAGAACTGGCTGTGCTTCTATCCAAACTGTTTAATCTCTCAAGGCTCTAGCACGGTTCTGTGGGGATGGAAAGAGTAAGATAGTTTCCATTACATAAAGGAGGTTCCAAAACAGAAGTAGCAAATTACAGACACCAGGAGTAGTTTAAAGGTATAGGAAAAGTTGGTTATAGGTAGAATTTAAGAATAGGTGGATAGGAATGTGAAACGTGAAACTCTATAGCAGACAGCATGGTTTTATAAAAGGTGGGTCCTGCATTAGTAATTTACTCACATTTTATAATAGACTGACAGCTTGAGTTGGATAAGGGAAATGGCTACACCATGATACTGCTAGATTTTGCAAAGGTATATGATAGAATACTATACAGAAAACTATTACATAAGTTGGAACAAACGGGAATGGATATGAAACTGGTGGCATGGACAGTACATGGCTGATCAACAGAGCAGCATATGATGGAGTAAAATTCAGGAAAATGAGGGGTGACCAGTGGAATGTTTTACAGTTCTGTACTAAGGCCACTACTGTTTATTTTGTATCTATGATACAGGGAACAATTTAAGGAGAGTATTCAGTTTGCTGATAATACAAAACTGGGAAGGGCAATAGTTAATAAAGATGGTCTAGAGATCCTTCAGGATGATTTAAATAAATGAACTGCGTGGGCAAAGGATAATGCTTATCAGTTTAATGTAGCAAAATGTAAGGTTATGTACTCTGGGGTGAAAAGATTACATGTTGTGTATTACAATGATGGTATTGGATTATGGGAAATTGATGAAGGCAGGGATCTGGAGATAATGGTGGGCAGAGAGTTGAAGTTCAGAGGACATATCGCAAAAGTCAACAAAACAGCTCAAAGGATTACTTGGATGTTGAATAACACACTGATAAAAAAAGATAAAAGGAGCTATTATTCCTCTTTGGCTGTGATACAGGTCACATCTTTACTATGCACAGACTGGTTACCTGGATTTCTTGGGGATAAGGAGGTAGCAGAGAGGGTCCAGAAACTACAGTAGAATGCTCCATATCAGGATAGATTGAAAGTGTGGTGGTGGGGGGGGGGGGGGGCTTGCAAAGTTTAGTTGATAGATGAAAAAGTGGGAACATGATGGAAACTTGTATGTTACTAAAGGAGTTCTACAAGAATGATACAAAAGAAATTAAAATACAAATACATGATGAGGAGAGAGATAGAGCTAGGGGATCATCTCTGGAGACTGTGTAAAAGCGTGGTTAATGAGGGTGTGAGAAGTACATTTTTTGTCAGAGCGTGGTGAATGACTGGAATAGATTGCCAGAGGTGGTTATAAGTGCTAGGACAATGAATGAGTTTAAAGAGAGGTATGATAGGTATTACATGAATTACAGATAGCATGGGCCTCCTGCAATGAGTCATCTAACTCCATGGAGGTGTTTGTAATAACAATAATATGATTCTGCCTCTGATGCCATTTGTTCACTATGCTGCCGGCGAAGGTTGGTCGATTGGTAGAGCCTCTGCTACTAATGGCTCAGTTAAGTATGTTTGAGCGCGGTTAGTAGTTGGAAGGAGACCAATCGTTCGATGCTGTCGGCACACTCTCCCTCGATGAGTCTTTGGACTCCCTGGAGGTGTCAAAATAATAATAATAATAATAATAATAATAATAATTATTTCTATCTACACTCACATACCTGTAGTCTGTAATCTTTGATCTTGTAAGTCAACATTCACTTATAAGTGAAAACTGGTTTGAACACTATCTTGTATACTGCTAGTATACAAGATAGTGTTCAAACGTGAACACTATCTTGGCTAATTTCTTTCTTATTCCATATAAACTTATTCAACTGGCTCACCACAAACCAATTTTACTGATGGCAAAACACCACATGCTTGGCTTCAGTAAAAATTGTGTTTGTAAAGCTGAATAATACTTGCTGTATAAGTTTACCATTGAGAATGTAGAATAACATTTTCTAAGTTCCTGCTTATTTCCACTGATAGATTTTTAATGTTGATTTTTCACTCTATTTTTGATATCAGGTTTAATGATACTCCTTCAAATAATGCAATTCTTACTTTTATATCAAACATCTTCCTGTACATTTTCCAATTTGACTGCTATCTTGTAATAGGCTATAATAAATCACTCTGCAAAATGTTCCATTTATGCCATATAACTAACACTCTGAAGAGCTTTTTTTCTTTTTTTTTTACCAGCTTCCCCCCCCCCATGATTTCTTGACTATTGGTCTTAAAGTAAAATCCTAGCCTTTATATCCACTATTCAGTACTAATTCAGCCTGTTCAAGTTTCATTAGCCTCTCATATATATATATATATATATTCTTCTGTCTAATAAACACATACATTATTGCAGAAACATTAAATAGAAGACTCAGTAAATCCCATATTCAGTGTCCCAATCACTTAAGAGGGAATGGTATTTTGGTAAGCTTTCTGAATTATGCAGTATCATCATCATCATCTATTCATTGAACATCATCAGATGCCATATGGTCAGTCTGTTGCTTGATGTACCATTCCTCACCAGGTGGTCCTGCTGTATGCTTTTCTGGAGACCTCAACTCTCTGAAGATCAGTCACTCCAGACACACCATCCACCTCACTATTGGTTCACCCTTCCTCTTTTTTCCAAGAACTTTACCTTCTATTACTGTTTTGAGAAGTCCACCTGCCATCCTTTCAGTGTGTCCAAAGTATTTCAACTTTCTTCTTTCAATATCCTTAAGGAGCCTTAACGTTCTACTGATCCTTTCTAGCACCTATCCATTTTTCCACATGGTATCCTCAACAGCCTTCTGTAACACCGTATCTCAAAAGCAGCTATCTATCCTTTTCCTATCAGACTTCTTTAGGTTTCAAGTCTCACATCTATAAGTCACTATTAGAAAAACAGCTACATTCAGAATTCTCAACTTTGTTCCTGAGGAGATAGATCCATCCTTCCAGATTTTAGACAAGTCTCTGACTGTCATTTTAGCCATTCCTAATCATCTTCTGAACAGCAATTTTTCACATTAATAACAAATCGCAGGTGCATGAACTCGCTGACTTCCTCAATTCTTTCTCCATCAAGGTACACTTGTTCTCAGGTGCTTCCCTATCTGTATTTCATTTTAGAACCATAATCTTTGTCTTGTCAGGATTGAGTTGAAGTCCTGTACTTACTGAGCTCATAACTTTGTCAAGGATTTGTCCCAGTTCTTCCTTGTCATTACAAAGGAAAGAGCCTCTGTAGCTCAGTCAGGCATAGACGAAGCTCTTTGGTTGGAAAGACCTGGGTTTGATTCCCATCCATGACACGAGGAACCTTTATCTGGTGTCTTTTGACTAAAGGTGAGTTAGCGTTAGCCAGTCTCATATGGAGGTAGAGGATTTTTACTCCCATAAACTCAGGTTTTTCCTCAGAACAGGAAACCAGCCAGGAGAACACACCCACACAATTGACAAACAAAAAATACATTATAACCAATAGCTTCCTGTTGGTTTCATATGATCTACATACTATCCACATGGGACTCATGCCCACTGTATCATCATATGCTATTTAATTAATTACAAATGAGTACCATATGATCAGCATACCTCAGATTACCAATCTACAACCTATTCTAATTCCTATCTTACGCTCATCCAATGCCATATGCATGATGTCCTCAGCATAGATACTAACAGGTGAGGAGAAGGTAGGCATCCTTGCCTAACTCCCTTTCCAACCTGAAGCCAATCAGTTAATCCAATACCTATTCTTACCATGGCTTCTTGCTCACCGTACAAGTTAGCTATCAACCTGATTGTATGTTAAGGAAACCTCCTTATTTTCATCACTTCATACAGTTTCCCATGCTGAACACAGTCAAAAGCTTTGGAGTAGTCTATGAAACACATTACCATAGGGCATATAAATTCTTTATATTTTTCAGTAATCTGTCTAAGACAAAGGATCTGATCTCTGATACCCTTACCTTTCCCAAAACCTGCTTGTTCCTTGGGCATCTTTGCCTCAACTTTGGCCTCAATCCTATTTAGAATGATCTTTATGCAGTATGGACACCGAAAAAATTGTATACCTTTATATAAATTCATATTGTATTCCTAAATGTTAGAAAGGTAAATAGAGAAGGGATGAATCAGTGAAATTATACAGGAGCTGAAGAAAAAGAGGATGTTATGAGAAAGTGTAAAGAACAGAGTACTAATCTGGGACATAATGTATATAAAGGTGCAAGCTAGGAAGGACATGAGTGCAGTGAGGAAAGAGAAACTGGCATATGAAAGGCTAGTAGAAGAAAGGATGAATAGAGAAGACTGACTTTAGTTGCTGGAGAGACAAACGTCATGTCCATCTGCTGAAGGTATAACAAACATTTATTTTGTTAGTGTATTTCATGTTGGGGATTGGAAGTAGTGCTGAATAACACCGAAGTAAGAGGATGGCAATTCAGGAATATGAATTGCCATCCTCTTATAATATTTGGAATTTTAAATAAGCTTGATGGATAATAAGGCCATGATGATGTGGGAATGGATGAGACATCACAGTATATTAAAGGAATGTACAAAGAAGCTGACACTGTTCTTGACAGTCCCTGAGAAAGAGGGAAACATGGATTCTTCCTTATGCAGTGGCAAAATTCAAATCAGTGATGTCAAGCTACAGGCCAATTTGTGTTGGTGATGGTGAAGGTGTTACAAAGGATAATTAGAGGTAGAAGATAGTTAATGAGAATAAAAATCTTTCTAGAGAGCAGCTTCAGCATACGTTTGTTATATGGAGGTCTCACTTTGGTAGCCTAGTTATATTTTATAATAGGATGACAAGTGTATTAGAGAGAAATGTATATATGGGATTTTTCAATATTCTGAAAAGACATTTGATATATATATATATATAAAATACTACATGACAAACCACTGACAAGGGGATGAAGATGGTCGGTTAACTGGTAGTCTAGTTATGGTGGGCAGACAGGATCTAGAGTTGTGTATGGGGATGCAATACTTCTCGATGCAAGAGAAACACAAAAAGGATATTCAAGGTTCTGATTCATGTTGAATTTTTTGGAATAAAAATCATGTGGAACTACAATGAAAATAATTAGTTCACTGATAAAGTTATATATTTATATGCCAATGTTTTATCAGCTCAAGCTAGCATTATTGTATATCCCCATACAAATTGTGGCAATATAATATATGTGTGTGTGTCAAAATTTGTGTAGAGTTATATCACCAGTTCTAATGCAGTTCACTGGGCTCTGTAGAGCATGAATCACTTCCAGGAACAATCTCTGTGATGAAATGATCTTCTTTCAAGGCATGTTGTGCTAGTCCTCTAAGGTTTCCCATACCAAATATATATATATATATATATATATATATATATATATATCAGGGGCGAATATTCCAGGTGTGCAGTGCTCATCCACAAAATATCAGTATCACCTTCATTGCCCTCTTAATGAGAGCAATGAAGCATTAGTGCTTTATGAAGAGAACACTTTTTGACGCATAAGCATTGCATCATATTCGCGTTAATAGCCCAGGTTTGTTTTTAAAACACATACACCTTTGAGCCCTTTGAAAAGATGTAAAGAGTGCACAGCAGGTCAAATTGTTAACTGCTGAGAAGGTGAGGCTGCGTGAGCTCTGAGACAATAGCACCTAGAGGCTGTGATTGGTTATCGTGTCAACCATCCAAATGAATGTTGTCATTTGTCAAAAGTTGATGTTTTTGTTTTCTGGGTTTCAACTGTTTTGCATGCATGAAGTGAATTAATATATAATTTTTGATAAATTTATAACTTTTTGTCCATATTTACAATAGGAAATAGCACTAGTCGAAGGAGGTAAGCCTCATCCTCCTCTTCCAAATTTTACACCTTTGAGTAATTCAAATATACCAACCAAATATAGCATTCTCCTTCATTATTGTTTTCTAATATATCTTAAAACAAACACATTGACCCTCCCACTTCACACAGATTTGGTTACAATTAATTGCATTAGACCAATTAAGAGCACTGATGTGTTATACACTCTTAAAACTCTCATACATTGATAAAAATGCAATCATACAGTCAAACTGCTTTTGTAGCGCGGGTTGCAGTACAAAAAATCACAGTCAATTAAGAAATTGCCACGATTATGCAAAGGTTCATGTTGATAGTTAAAAAGACATCAAAAAGACTAACATTTCACTCAGCAACAAATTATTTATTTAAATAAATTACAATAGCAAAATATGTACATATTTAAATTTTCCTCATCTTCAATATCAAAAGGTTGTCCTTTACAATCATCAATCATATCGTAACCCAGTTCTTAGCTAGCTGCTCTGACTTCTTTTTTAATGTTGGACCAGTTATAATAGTTGGAAGTTATGTCCAGTTATAATGGAGAACCACTGATTATGCAATCCTTAACATCAGGATCCTTGCCTTCACATTTCCATTTTGGGATATTCCCTGTGTTACTGAAAAGTGAATCTGAGTGAAAAGTGACTCTGACTCCACAGAAAGTGCTACCTACTTTCTTGTTTTTGTGAATTTTATTATTTGTCTTTTCTATTAATTATTGTTTATGGATAATTTATATAAACTCACCCTTCATTATAAACAATAAATGAAAGAAAACACGTGATGACCTATGGTGTGGCATATATTTTAAACCCACATTAAAGGACAGGATATTTCTGTATAATTATGTATAATATTACATATTATACATAATTATACAGAAGTTTAATTCTCAAAGAATGTATTACTTTGTTTTGCCATCGTAACATTTAGTTTTATAAAATTACCTATAACAATATTTATATGAGCACCAATACCTTGGATAAGTAAAACTTTTTTGTTGCTGGTAGATTTGAGTAGTATTTATGGAGTCTTCAGTATAACCCTACTCTGTCAGCAATAATCATGGAAGATCACCAAGGAGAGTGCCACTATCACCCTCATTATACATGGCTATCCCTGTTCTTGAGGCCATTTCATTCCCAGTCTTTGCTGAGTGTGTTTAAAGTGCCTATGATAATGCTAGCTTAGGCTAGCAAAATGTTGGCATGTAAATATTTAATCTGGTCAGTAAATTATTTATTTTCATTTCATACTAGTTCCACATAGTTTTTATTCTAAAAACTTCAACGTTAATCTCTGCAACAGCTATGGAAATTTGAACATAAAAATAATACAGAATTCGCTTCTAAGGCCTATGTTGTTTAATTTATATAATGACAATAGTTTATGTTTGAAAGGAGATATTCATTTGTTTACCAAAGATGTTAAAATGAGTGAAAGCAATGTCAGGGCTCTGATAACAATGCAATGTTACAAGAGAATTTGAATACACTGGTATTTTGACAGATGAACAGGATTGTCAGCTCGATGTTGCTAAGCATAAAGTCATATACTTCAACCAGAGAACATGAGATAAAGTGTAGTGTATTGGTGGAACTTTGCTCCAGGATGTAAAAAAAGAAGAATCTTGGGGGGGGGGATGCTAGCAGATAGAGAGAGACGAAGCTGACAATAAATGTAAAAGTTAACTAGGAAAAAATCGCCGACTTATTGCAAATGATATTGACAAGTGTCCTCTGTATTATGACATCCACCATGTGACCAGGTGCATAGCAATCTAGATATGACCTGATCAGTGCCATATACAGATCTCATCAGCTAGATATCTGAATGATAAGGAAATACAGTAAACTACAGTACAGAAACATGTGACTGTCTCAAGACTTTGGAATGTTGAGTATGAGGATTGAGGAAATGTGCTCTGCAGATCTAGGCAGATAGTGAATGAGTGAAATGCCTAGAAAGAGTGGATAATAAATGCCCAAAGCTGAATATTTTCAAGTTAGGTTTAATATACATAAGAAATGTCTACAGAAAATTTGGCATTCTGAAATGAATCTTCAGATCCCATGGAGACCTGAATACTAATAGTTGAAAATGCCTGATCAAATATCATCATCCAGCCACATTTCTGCTTCTAATACTGCAATATACTCATAACTGCATTCTTCCTGTACATTTTGTACAGTTCTGTTGCTATTTTCATTTAACTTTTTCAAAAGTCCTGAGAAAATCTTAATTAGTTGCACACTCTCTCCAATGTTTCTTTATCACCAATATAATCCACTGACCATATCTGTACACCAGTGGTGGTTGGTGAAAATTTAAGTGGGAGGGGGGATGCATATGCAAAATAAGAAAAATAATTCATTTTTTCCTAATCAGTAACCAATTTATTAAGAAGTAAATTTACATATTAAAAAATTTCTGTATTAAAAATATTTCATCCTCTCCATGAACACAAACCAATAATAGAAGTTTCGTACACAGAATTTAGCGACACTGCTCATTGAGCAGTGTCAGTTTCGACATTGCGACACTGAGTTAGATCACAGTGCATTTGTTTCTTCTAAGGATAATTTTTCATATAACGATTGAGAATATATAATTCTCAATCATTAATATAAATGAGATAATTGAGATAATATAATTCTTTTCATATTTTCAACAGTGACATTCATCATACTTTAGTCTTGTATCTATAATAAATAAATAATTATATGTTATATTAAAGGTGTGCTTAAGGGTCAAAGCTATATAACTGAGGGGAGACCTCCACATAGCCTTCAGAGCAATGTGGAGAACTGACTAGAGCTTCTGACCTAATGTCCAATTCTTACCTTCTCGTGGTGCACCCTGTTAGGTATCTACCCGGATACTAAAAGGATGAGGATCGGCTGGAAATTTGGGATTTAGCTGACCAAATGGTATTCTTATTGGCTTAAATCAAAATTTCAAATGATGGTACAACATGACAAAATTTCATGCTGGCTGGGCATTCGCCTGGTTAAACAAGGCCCCCGTTGTTTTCGGCAGAGAACTAGGGCAAACAGCAAAAAGTCAGCTACTGGAACAAATCCTAAAACCCACCCTAACTCAACATCACCAGAGTTCAAGATTAGTACTATTAACATAAGAAGCCTGAATGGAAAAGAAATGCAGCTAGAATTGAATAAGTACCAGATCGACATAATAGGAGTGACTAAAAAATGACAAAAACTGGCGAGATCTTTCTGAGCAATAAATACAAAATGTTATATTCAGGCAATGAAAATCAAGAAAAAGAAGGAGTAGCCATAGTATTCAACACAAAATACGAGGCTAATCTTCTTGAATGGCAGTCAGTCTCAAGTGGAGTGATGTGGGCAAATATCAGAATGGGGAACTGGACAATGAGACTTATTTGTCCTATGGTCCCACAGAAGGTTCTACTAAGGTAGAAATGGAGGAATTTTTTTGAGGCTTCAGAGAAAGCAACTGACACATTGAAAAAGGAAAAGTTGGTCCTTGTTGGGGATCTGAATAGCAGAGTATGAAATGATTGTCAGACATAAAAAAATATTTTGGGAAAATTTGGAGAAAAGAGCAAAGCTAATAATAATGGCAAATATCTGTTGGATTTCTGCCCAGGACATGGACTGGTTATTACTAACACCATGTTTCAATATAAAAATATGCACAAATTCACATGGAGAGAAGAGGCAAGGAATAAGAAAAGTCTAATTGTTATTGTTAATAGTGATGTTTTCCCACTGGTGCAGGATAAAACTGAATTTCATATTGAAAGTGAATAAACGTTGAGCAGCTCTCAGATGTGAACTGTAGACTAAAATACACAAATATTATTCAAGAAAAAATGAAAGAGTTTGAGAACAGGAACCAAACCTTGGAGATTCAGTGGCAAACCCTAAAGAAAGCACTGATTGATTCAGCCAGAGAGGCATGTGGTGCGGTTGTCTGCAAGGATAGAAAAATCAGAACTCCTTTTTGGACACAGGAAGTTAAAGAGGCAGTGAAAGAAAAGAAGAAAGCATATCAAAAGCTCCTGGCAAATAAGTCAGCTTGTGCTCTTAAAGAATATAGAGACAAATGTAAGAAAGCTAAACACTGTGTAAAACTGGCTAAACAAAAGTCATGGGAGAAATTTGGCAAGAACATAGAAAATAAATATCAAGAAGGTATCAAGATATTCTGGAGGTTGTTGAAGAAGCTCAGAAATGGAGGAAAGAGTGCTGTAAAAGGAATTAGAGATGATAAAGGTGACACGAAAACAGGAGAAAAAGATATCCTTGAAGCATGGAGTAATTACTTTGAAAAACTGCTAAATGAAACAAGCAGTGATGACAGCACAGTGTAAAAAAACACTGACCAGGTATGCAGTCAGGAATAATATCCATACTTGAAGTAGAAAAAGCCTGAAATGAGGAAAGGCAGTAGGAGTAGATGATATTCGACCATAAATGTTCAAGTATGGAGGTATAAAAGTCTTAGAGTGGCTGCACTGCATAGTTCAGAAGGCCTGGACAGAGGGATGAATTCCAGATGAATGGAGTAGAGCTCTCATAATACCCATATATCAAAAGGGAAATAAAACTGAATGGGAGAATTACAGAGGTATTTCCCTACTGAATATCCTGGTAAGATTTAAGCAAGTATAGTTGAGAAACGGTTGAGAAGGATTGTGGAAGAAAAGCTTGGGGAAGAACAAGCTGGCTTCAGGCCAAATAGAGACTGCCAAGATCAGATTTTCACTTTACGACAGATAGTTGAGAAATCATGGGAATATAACAAAGATCGGTATTTAAGTTTTGTAGATGTAGAAAAGGCACACGATAAGATGCCAAAAGAAGCTATTCAAAATGCTACAGTTATATGGTGTTACTTTGGCATTATATCACACAATACTTAGTCTTTATTTGAGTTGTAAGTCAGCAGTTAGAATTGAAGGAAGTACAAGAAGGTGGTTTAATGTTAAATCTGGTGTCAGACAAGGATGTACATTATTCTCTCTGTTATTCATTATCTATATGGATCACATTATGAAGGAAAGTGGTATTAAACCTGATATCAAAATTGGAGGTGTTAATCTCAGCTCGTTGCTTTATGCGGATGATGTTATACTTCTAAATAAATCTGCTACAAGTCTACACGATTCCCTGACTAAATTGAATAACTGTTGTAATAGATATGGTATTGTTGGATTCTGATTATATAGAGATTGAAGTAATTATTATTTGTTTCAGAATCCAACATGATCTTCCATCACATAGGCAAAACTTGTAAATATTATTTAATGTAAATCACTTATTTTACAATTAAATATTCATATAACTACCTTAATTTTGTCTAATATTAAATTAATTAATCAAAGATATATGTATTAATAATGAAAATACTGTATTAAATATTATTAAGTTATTTTATTTATTACTATGTTAATATTATAGAATTTGTACTTGATAATTTTAACTGCGTATTAATTGAAATGTAAATATTCTCTATTTATTTCTGTTATAGAAGTTTAGAGTTATGCAATAGCTCAATTTTATTATATTTTATTTGTTGTCATGGAGACGCATGAAGAAGCGAGCGCGAGTGGAACAGAGCGTGAGCTAGGACAAGGATAATAAAAAAAATATATAGAGGTAACAAGAGAGAGTTGGAATGGAAATTTTGAAGTGAAAGGAAGCAAGGGTATAAACTAGAGAGGTGGAAGTAAATAAAAAGTTCTCAAGGGCAGAAGTTAAAGGGGATAATAATTATAAGCGAAAAAAGACGAAGTGAATTTTATAGTTAGCTGAAAGTAAAGTCAGCAGTGATAATTAAAGGAATTTAATACCGCAATCAGATAATATGAAGAAACTGGACGTTCAGTGAAGAATTCTGATTAAACCCAGTTAATCTAGAATTGCGACTTAATTCTAAATCGCCCTAAGCAGAACTGCACAGTGTTTAATTATTTAATAAGTGGTAACAAGGATAATCAAAGTACCTTACAGTTGATATCCATAGTCGTGAAGCGTGATTAATAGTGTTTTAGTTATAACTGCGGAGAAGTCTTATAAATGTGTTCTTAAGTGCAACAAATATATTTTGAAAGTTATTCGCAACGTAATTGATGTACTAGGAACTGTTTCTGGTAAGCACTGACATATTGATCATTTTCAATGTATGAAGAATTGAATGTTAGTTACGCTACGTTTAACCTAACTTTAACTGTGGAAATTCTTTGCGAATGAGAATTTGAAAATAAGAATTGTTGAGAGATATTTACAGCAATTAGTGCCTGCGGTGTTCTTTAAGCGTATAGCATAGCTGAGAACTGTGTGGAAACCATTCAGATGGGAAGTTCTATTGTATTTAATTAAGTGTAGGAATTTTGTGACTCAGAAACTGAGAAAGCGTATGTAATGTTTGGAAGATTGAACTAATGTGATTGACTTGACCTAATATTTAACTTTATTCTATTGTTTAAAATTAGAGGTAGAATTTATGTATGTGTCATATAGCTTATATTAAATGTTTTATTTTGTCAATCCAATTATTGTTTGCCTGAATTCCTTTTTATTGCACCGTTCATAAAAATTCGAATCTTGCGGGAATCCCAAGTGGAAAATAAAATACCTCGGCCAGAATGAATGAGGAGACTGCTAACTAACTATGAATTGATCCTACTATTTTATATAGACTAATCTAAGGATAGAGTGGCGCAGCATAATAGAAATTTCTCTACCCTTGGATTGGTGATCAATTTACAATTAGTTGTTTTTTTTATGAAAGTGACTTGTAACAAGATGGCGGATTAGAACACAACATGAAGAAAACAACGTCACGACAGTATGAAGGTCAGCATTAAAAACACAAAGACAATAAAAATAGGCAGAAACATTGAAAATATCAACTGTATTGTGAATGGAGAACCTATAGAACATTTCAGCTACTTAGGCACGATTTTTAGTGAAGATAGTAAATTAAATATGGAAATAGACAACAGAACCAACAAAGCTGGTATGGTAGGAAGTCAACTGAATAAATTTATATGAAATAAGAGAGAAATTAGCTGTATATAAAAAACTAAATTAGCTGTATAAAAGACAGTGTTCAAATCAATTTTAACTTATGGATATGGGAGTTGGGTTAGAAGTAAAACACTTGACCAAAGACTAGAGACCGTATATATATTCGAGTCCTGAGAAAGATTAGGGGAATGAACAGATGGCATCAATGGCAATATCATATTGAAAATTAGGATATTAGAAAAGAACTTTATATTGTCAGCATCCAGGAATGCATTGACAGAGCTAATCTCAGGTGGTATGGTCACTTAAGCAGAATGGTTTTGAGAAACGATTTGAAAAACAAGTGTTTTCTGCAAGGTTGAGAAAAAGACCCAGAGGAAGACCAAGATATGGGTGGATTGATACAGTAAAAAGTGCCTTAGAAGACAGAAATATAAGACCTGATAATATTGGAGTCATGAGAGGTAACAGACTGATTTGGAGGAAAATTGTAGATAGGAGTTAGTAATGGTGTAAATTTTTCATGTAGTACTATCATATCCTGTACAATATGACTTATACATTACTTCAACCTTGGTATTGTTTCCAGGACTGGCTCCCAGTGATGCTGTTCTCTGTTGATGTGGGAAGTCTGCTGAAGTGGCCTTGTGGTTGCTTTTTCTCTGGTTTATGAGTAGCTCTGCTCAGTGGTGAGGGGTGAACCTGCCATTGGGCAGAGCCACCACTGAGGGTTCTTCTATGTGATAGGGTGGGTCTGACACCAAGTGACACTACCACTGAGTTAAATTATCCTTTGGATCACTTGTTGTTGGGTGATCTGAAGGATTGCCCAAGTTTTTGGAGACCCCCCCCCCCTTCACCTTTACAAAGGTCAAAACTACTCTAGGTAGTGGCCCTTCCCATAATGCACAGCATTATACGTGTCCATAAAGATATGTGCATTGCATAATGGGATACAACGGCAAAGGATATGAAGTTGAAGCCTCTATATACAAGTAGCCCAGTCTCTTGAAGTGACTTCATGTGCAAACTTTGCTTCTTTGCTTACACTTGGATAAAGGATGAAACCAAGAATATAATTTTTTGGCATTTTTAATTTATACTTTCTTTATTTATCTTAATTTTTTTCAAAGAGAAATCAAGAAAAAAGTACTAAAATAAAATTTAATTTAAAAAATGAATTTTCAGCTGGTATAGAATACTGAATTCAAATCTGCTTATCTTACAATCAATTTCTTAAAGAAATAATTGAATTTAAAAAAAAATACAAAATAGTAAATCTTATTTTTCTTGCAACAGACAGAATCAACATCTGTCTGTTGCAACATAAGATATTCACTCAAGTGACTGAGCTGATAATATATTTTTTATCACTTAAAGGTGAAGTTTAATCTGTTTGTTCATTATCATATCAAATATAACTTTCATCACAAATAACTATTCAATCATTTATGACAGTAATATACCTAGTTCTGTTTATAAAAATATTCATAATTAAACAACTTGTAAACAGCCTGATAAACAAGCAAATTTCTATCTGAACTATCATCAGTAAAAAGCAAATGAATATGTAGAATCATAAAAAGGATAAAAACACACATGTAATAGCTAGTTTTATCTTTGTAAGTTATTGTCTACTTTTGAGGGCATCACTAAATTATTATAAAACATATATTTTGCTACTGAAGAGGTAACAAATAATTTACAACGTTTAGTTAAACTAGTGAATGCTGAGTGTTAGATATATCTAATTTCAGAAATTTTTTTCTTCCACTTCAAAACACTAAGTAATATAAAAGTAAACTACTTCTTGTGCTGATGCATTAAAATTACTTACTTCTTAAATAAATTTAAGCACAATTTATATGAATCCTGAGTGCACCACTATATATATATATATATATATATATATATATATATACACATATAATACACACACACACACACACACACACAGTGGTGCACTCAGGATTTAATCTTGGGAAGGGGGGGGGGTTGAGTTAAGTAGACGATTTGGGAATAGACACTATGCATTGCATACGACCATGACTGAGCATCTGCAGTGATCACCAATATATGAAACCCGTGATCTCCTCTGGCCCGGCTCGAGCAAAAGGAGTAGCACTCGGTCTGCCTGAGCACTACCTCATTTGCCTTGTGTTCACAGGGGCTGTGATTCCCAAGAGCTATAGGGTGTTCCCATCTTATCTTATGTGTCGCTAATTCATAAGTAGTATAGAAATAAAAGACATGACACAACATAAATTAAAAAAATCAATAAAAGATTTTTGGAAAATTTTCTAGTGTTTTTTCCTTTTTCGTTTTTTTTTTTTTTTTTTTTTTTTGATGGGAGGCCTCTTTCCCCCTGTGTGTGTGTGTGTGTGTGTGTGTATATATATATATATATATAACCAATACACCACAGGCAGAAGGAGTTTGGAGCTGGCTATGCCATTACTAAATATATAACTTTACTTATTCTTACATACACAAAACAAGCCAGAAACACTCATTGTATCTTTCAATATATTGTAAATCACAAACCATTGGAGAGTACACACAAACACCTCCAATGTTCATTTGTCTGTTACATGCTATAATTTTTCAATATAACACATCAAGAAGAAAGTTCAGTAAGTAATTCCAGTTCTGGCCCATAAAAATTTCATATAAATGTAGCTGTGGACAAATTTTAGCATAAAATCTCTTGCCCACTGTACTGGCTTAGTTCGCATCCATGTAATTATACATCCATAATTACATAGATGCAAAGTGTATGCAATAAATTATATGGATACAAAGTGCATATTTTGATCCACATAGCTGGTTGGATGGTTAATCCATAACTGAGTTTCATATAAGTAACCCATGTCCTCGAAGACTGCTAATAAAATGTGCAACCTAATAACATTCTTTTGTTGGACAATAAATCTGATTTATGTTTATATGAGTATTATTTTTATTTATTTTATTATTAGGCATGGTAGTGAAAATAAAGCTACATCAAGAGATTTCACAGGGTTGGGCTGGGGCAGCTGGAATTATGGACAAAATTACTACCATAAGGTCAGTATGAGTATCATCATCATCAGACCTCCACAGAGTCAAGAAACTTATCACGGGAGGTTCCACTCATAACTCACACCTTTACTTAAATGCACTCACCACACTTTCAGGCAATGCATTCCAATCATCCACCACGCTCCACGCAAAAAACCTATTCATTACCCCCTCCCTCTTGCTCACACCCCCTTAATACAGTTTCCAGGGATGGCCTCTTGTTCTTCCTGTCTCCAGCCATTCTTTGAAAAATCTATCTCATACACATTTGTTCTCCAAAGAGGTTGTTTTTCAGAATGAAAAATCCGAGTGTCTGGAATTAAAATGCTTCCATTTACATTTGCCAAGCGCTAAACTCATTTGAAAAGACCTTAAAAAGAGTTTTTGCGACCCAGACATGTCGGAACCCAGATCTTGCCAACCGGAGAGCACGTGTCACGATGCAATCAAGACCGGGGTGCGGAAACGGATCTCACGGCCATGGATAACACAGGATTAATAATTATTATTATTTGACGCCTCCAGAGAGTCCAAAGACTCATCGAGGGAGAGTGGGCCAACAGCATTGAACGATTGGTCCCCTTCGAACTACTAACCGCGCTTAAACTTACTTAACTGAGCCATTAGTAGCAGAGGCTCTACCAATCGACCAACCTTTGCCGGCAAAAAATTAAAAATTAAATGTAAAGTGAAAATGGACGAAGCACATATAAGTATAGAAGAGGAGCATTAAAAATAAAATTTTAAAAAATTGGGATACTTTATCTTACCAGAAAATAGGCCCCATACAGCTGCATTAATATTGTTAAATTTAAAAAAGAATAAAAAGAATATTACTATCCCGGCTACAAATCCCAAAGCTGCAGCCACTATATGCAAATAAATCCAACAAGCCCATCGCATGCATGGCATTATTTAAAAGCAAAAGAGGAGAAAGAAACCTTTCCGCATTATGTACTTGTCAAGAAGTTTAAAAGATTATACGTATAAATATGAAACAACCACCCAGCACACATCGATAACGTTATCGAAACGCATGTTTGTTGACTTGCAAACAGCGCCACAACAATAATGCGTTCAAAATAATAAAAATAAATAAAAATTTCAAGAAAAAAAAAAACAGACCACAGATTATTATTATTATACCTTCATCATCACGACCTTCTACCGGGAAATTTAATGCATCTAGCATGAAAACGATATGAACTCCATATTACCCAAATATCTATACCTTACCAGTATATGTCACCAGGGCCGACGGAAGCGGGCATGCGGAGCATGTGGGCGTCGCTGCGATGGGGGCACCGCCGCCAGGGAACGGTTCATAAGTTAATTTTTAAAAAACAAAATTTTTATCATAAAAACAAAAAAATGTTAGAATGATCAATATTAAAATAAATAAGGCCGGATACACCGAATAAAAATTAAAAAAAAAAGTATATTGCCGCCTCTTTGATCAGCCGGCTGTTTACAATTTCGCAGCTAGAGCAGGCCAAATGATTGCCTGAAGAATTTTGTGTCTACTGCAATCTATCTAAAGTGAAATGGTGAACGGTTTTCATGAGCAGAAACGAATTTTCGTACAAAACATTAGCGCAGTGCAAACTATTATTTCGTCTCTGTGTCGTGTTGTGTAATAATTTCTTGTGGGTATAAAATAGAAATGGAATCAAAAATTTAAAAAAAAGTTATTCGGTGCACAAAATCATAAGCGTCATGCTACGAAAGAAGCAGATATTAAGAAACAAACGGAGTCTCTTAATAAATTTGTTAAAATATTAAAATATTCTGATGCAGATTGTAACCAACTCGATACATCAGAAATCAGAGTCGAAGAACCGTGCACATCATCCAGTTTTCATGAAAATACTATTGCAACTATTGAACAAGATACTTGAACACGATTTAAGTGAAAAATAGTTAGGATTTAGTCAACTACAACAAGATTTAGTTGTAGTTGACAACGAAACTAACACATTGTTAGTGTCTGTAAATTTAGAAGATCCAGGTGAATGAGGAAATATTGATGAAAACGTGCGAGTTGTTTTAATTGAAATGGGGCCTGTTCAAAATAAAAATATAATATATCCCAGAGATACATATGGTCATAAATTTGGCGACACGTATTGTAATAGAAAAATGGAAAACGGGAGCTCGTGCCAAGAACATGGCTCATTTATTCCGAAACTTTAAATTCTGTTTTTTGCTTTTGTTGCAAACTTGTCGCACATACAGAACCAATTGAATCACCTATTGAGTCTTGTAGAAGGTTATAACGATTGGAGAAATGTAAGTACAACTTTACATGAGACTAGTTTATCTCACATGAACAATTTCTTAAAATGGAAGGAACTTGATAAAAATTTAAAAAAAAACAAAATTACTATTGATTTCCAGACACAAAGCATGCATGAAATGGAAAAGAAACAATGGTTGATGTTTTAGAATGCTTGATTGAAATTATAAAATTCCTTGGTAGTCGAAATTTAGCTTTTCGCGGATCATCTGATAAATTATATGAAAGGAATAACGGCAATTTTTTAAAATTAATCGAACTGTTTGCTATGTTTGATCTCGTTATGGAAAATCATGTTGAAATGGTCCTACAACGAAACAATAGGGTACACTATTTCAGTAAAGACAGTCAAAATGAAATATTGGAAACTTTAAGTAACGCAATCAGGGATACAATTTTATTATCAATTCGCAAATCTAAATATTATTCCATAATTTTAGACTGCACACCTGATGCAAGTAAAACAGAACAAATTATCATTATTATTCGCTTTGTTTCCTGTGACAATGGAATTGTCAAGATCAGAGAAAACGTTTTAGGTTTTGCAGATATATCAGATTTCACAGGACGTGGTTTATGTGCAACAATAATGGAACAACTGGAAAAATGGAACATTCCCATTGAAGACATGCGAGGTCAAGGGTATGACAATGGGGCAAATATGAAAGGGAAAAAATATAGGCTCCAAAATTTGCTTTTGAACAAAAATCCTCTAGCTTTTTACGTGCCATGTGCTGCTCATACTCTAAATTTAATCATTAACGATGCAGTCAAAGTGAATGCAAATAAAATTAGTTTCTTTGCAATTATTCAAGAAATATAAAATTTCTTTTCTTTCTCTTACAAACGTTTGGCAATCCTTTTAAAGTTCGTAAAAAAATTAACATTGAAACAGCCATCAGAAATGCGATGGGAAAGTAAAATTAATGCAATCCACCCTCTAGGATATCAGTTAGGAGAAATTTATGATGCACTTTTTGAAATTTTAAATAATGAAAATTTTAATAAAGAAACTCAGCATAAAGCACAAACATTATGTGCTAAAATAAAGGACTACAAATTTATTTGCTCTCTTATAACTTGGCATGATTTACTTAACAGAATAAACCCTGTGAGTAAAATGCTTCAAGACAAAAATATGAACATTACATTTGCTTTAGAATCTATCGAAAACTTAAAAATATTCTTACAAGAGTATCGATCAGATACAAATTTTAAAGAAGGTCTAAAAACTGCAAAATAACTGAATGAGGAGGTGGATGGAGAACAAGAATTTAAAACTGGTACGGAAGTTCGAAGACGAAAGAAGACACAACAATTTGACTACGAGCTTCATGACGAAACGCCGCAATCGCCAGAAGATAAATTTAGAGAGAGAGAATGTGTTTTATACACTTCTAGAGGTTGAAATGTGTTCGTTAATAGAACGTTTTGAATAACTAAAAACATATTATGATAATTTCAATTTCTTGTATAGATTATTACAAATTAATAACGAAGATTTACGAAGAAATTGTGACGATTTAGAGATTCTCTTGAAGGACTGCGACAATAAAGACGTAAATGCAATAGAACTATATGACGAGTTATGTGCTTTCCGGGATATTTTTCGGAAGGATAATTTAAATATTCAAAAGCCCTTTCGATATTCTTAATTTTATTGTGTCCAAGAATTTATCTTTCCTAACTTTTCAATTGCTTTAAGAATACTATTAGCCTTAACTGTTAGTGTAGCGAGCGGTGAACGTTCCTTTTCCAAGTTGAAAATTTATTAAAACCTACTTAAGAACAAGTATGTTACAAAAAAGGTTTGTTAGTTTGGCGTTAATAGCTATTGAAAATGATATATGTGCGGAATTAGACGTTAAGACCATTATTTCTAATTATGTGAATATGAAATGAAAACCTTAAAATTTTAATAAAAAAAATTTAAGTATATTTAATTTAATTTATTTTCTGTTATTCTGTAAAGATGTTATTTTTTGAATACTTATATTAAATGTTCTAATTATTTCTGAATTCTTTTCTTATTTTCTCATCTATCTGAGTTTCTTTTATTTTCCTAAAAGATAGTTCCACTTATAAAAATTATTAAAAAATTTTTACAAGTTACTAAGAATTTAGTACCTTGTAAAATGCAAGAATTTTTTAAACTTTAATTCAAATAAATTTTAACTTTAATTAAAATTCATTTTAATTTTCTTAGCGATTCGGGTCGGTGAGAAGGCTATAATCCCTGTATCATTATATTCAACGATTAAAGAAGTAGCTTTATCAAAATTTGCTTTAACTTTTGAGAATTTTTTGAATATTCGGGTTTTTAATGATTATCCTGCATAGTCAACACCTCCGGTTCGTTACATTTAGCGAACCAACGTGTGTTGCTGTTTCGTCAAAATTTATTTAAGAAATTTCAAATCATTTAAATTTTTATTATCGTAAAAGAACCACACACTCCCGGATCGTTACAGGGGCGCTTAGATAGAAATTGCATGCGGGCGGCAAAGACCCTAGCGCCGGATCTGCATGTCACATTATTACCATATCTGTTCAACGTTAGTTGGTGAAATAATTCAGAAAGCTTACAGAATAAGTTCGTGCTGTTTAATCTACTAACTGAAGAAATTGAACTGCAAATTGTGGAAATTTCTGAATCACTGCCTAGGAAAAATATACTGAGCGGCCACTTTTTTATTGAGTGGCCACATCAGTAAAGTAGACTGTTTCTGAAGACGTTAGGTCACGTTGTTGCAATTTGCTATATAAATCAGGCAGACAGGCATCCAACGGTTCAATTTTTATGTTTAATTCATCAGTAGGAATAAAAGGCGTGACTTAGGTGACCTTGTTATAATTGTTGGTGCCTGACGTGCTGGTCCAGATGACCACAAACGTCTACTCTTCTGGGCTTTTCACGTACAGCATTGTTTAGGGTGTGCCAAGAGTAGTGTGATAACCAGACAACTTCAAGCCAAACGGCAGCCCTGTGGACGGCAGCTCATTGATGCACGAGGTCAGAGAAGAATGGCAAGATTGAGAAATGTAACAGAAAGGCCAAAACGAGTGAAATCACAGTTAAGTACAACAGCGGAAGTGAGAACATCATCTCGAAGCGCACAGTTCGTCGTATTCTATAACGGATGGGTATAGGAGCAGATGACCATCTCTGAATGCTGTCAACTAAGAACAAGAAGATGCAGGTAATAAAACACTGGACAGGTGTCGACTGGAATAATGTCGCCTGGTCTGCCGACCAGTTCCATGATATAGGTTCTGCCATCATGCTGATGACAGAACCTGTATCATGCTGAATGGTGGCAACAACATGAGACCATGGTCTCTTCTTACCAAGTAACAACAGCGCAGGCTGGTAGCATGGACATAATGGTATGGGGGATGTTTTCTTGTCACCAATTAGTCCCTTGATACCAGCTGGCACCGCCTGAATGTTACGACCTGTCTTAACATCGTTGCCTGATCATGTTCACCTATTCATGGTGAACCCATTTAGTTTACCGATTATTAAATGGGTACTTCCAGCAAGAAGATGCGCCATTCCACAAATCACATAGGCGGTTGAAGTGGTTTGAGGAATTGGATAGCCATTTTCATTTACTTCAGTGGCCAGCTCAATTCCCAAACCACAATCTAATATATCATCTCTGGGATGAAAGGGAACAAGCAGTTCGTAGCAACAACGTTCCACCATAGAATCTCTAACAATTTGGCGATGCTATTTTGACGGCATGCATCCGGAAGGAACGTTTTAGTCCCTAGTCGAATTAATTCCACAAAGAATATAGGTTGTTCATAAAGCAAAGAGAGGATCCTACTCGTTATTGAATGCTGCTCCTAATAAAGTGATCATTCAGTGTATAAACTAGACTTCGAAGTATATAATGGTAATTATAAAGTTCTATAAATACTCACAACAAGGCAGGTGTCAACTTAACTGTTTATATGTACAGTATGTATATAGAAAAAAAAAAGCAAAAGAAACAAAAGAAAAAAGAAAAAAATATATACAGTATATATATATATATATTAGCATATAGAAGCGAGTACACGTGCCTACGGACAATCATTGCATATGCACGCTTTAAACTTTTGAAGGTGGAGTTGACAGGACACGGCGCGTTGTGTTGTTCGAAAGAAGTTAGTTATTTTTCCTTGCGTGTGTGAGAGAGAGAGAGAGATTTCCCTTTAATTTTCCATCTCTCTATAATAATATATCTGCATAGCTCGTTTTTTCAGCTCTCTGTAGGTCCCTCAGTTTTTCGTAATCATGTCAGATATGTAGAAGCCACGAGAAGCTTTTTCGTAATTTCACTGGTGTCCACAACCTAAGGACGAACACTATTTTTGAAGATTACAACCTCAAATCCAGACGAATCAGCTTGTAGCAATTTCTATAACTGACGATTTCGAATAGAATGCGGGTACACATTGAAATTTTCGAATCAAAGATGGCAGATGGTAGCACTCAACAGGATCAACGAAAAAAGCCTGGGCTAAACGAATTGATGTTCCAAAGACACCAACTAGATGATTTCATGCGGGGAAGATTTATTGCAAAGCTTGAAGAAGGCCGCAGAATTACCGATATTGTCAGAGAGTTTGGAATCTTACATAGCGTTGTATCCAGGCGCTGAGCAGCGTTTCAAACCAATAGAATGTGTTTCAGACGTTTTGATTATACAGCAAAACGTAATCGACGCACCAAGGTAGATCAGCTTGTAAGTCAGCTCCATTCAAGCATATCTCGACAAACTTTGGCAAGATGTCTGCGACAAGTAGGCTTGTACGCTCGAAGGAGTGTACAGGCCTACTTGTCGCAGCCATAATATTTATGGCTGCTGATATCTCCCTATGCGGATTGTCAATATCTGTGAGATGAGGTAAACAGCCTTCTTAAAAAACAACTCTTCTTGATCACTGTTTTATGTCTACCGCTCATCTCCCAAGCTCCTCTCCATGCTTCAGTTTCTTCAGTAAGAAATGTTTTTTGCAAGATACAATCTACAGAAGTTTTCTTCAAATGTCATGCGACTATCATTCCTCCTCTGAAACACTATTGACTCCTCTTTCGTATAGCATCATTTAGCATACAAGATCGATAGGCGTCTGTGTGAACCACGGATCATTTTCCTTAAGCAGCCACACAATTTGAACATTGCATAGTTGCATCCACTTTCTAGCGATTAGAAAAGCGTCCCACATGACTTTGGAGGTAGGGACGGGACAGCGTAGAAGCGACAATTAGTATTAACTAATTTGTCAAATAAGATTGTTACATAATATGTAAATTACAACTAGGATGGAATGCTAATCCGAAAAGCTCTTATAAACATTTAACAAATAACAGTGTTTATAGAAATAAAAAGGTGCATTTCATAATTGCATTTTTTCATAATATCATGCATTCATTATCACAACTCAACCTATTGCGATATTAGCATTTGTCCTGTAGATATAATGAGAGTGATCCCAAGCTATCAATAAATCAAAACTTTTATGAAGACGGAAAGTACGGCAGACAACTGCCGCCATCGCCAAGAAATTCTAACGTTTGCAGGTCTACAATTTTGCCATTAAAATGCTTTCATGCAAATTTAAATAGTCATCCAAAAACAGTAAATTTCATTAAATTCCATGAAACTATGAAGTAAATATTATCACCTTGAATCATTGCCAATAAATAAATAATAAAAATGTAATTAACTCGAACATCTCGAACCCATGAAATCTTTCCTGGGTTCGAGATGTTCTATTCTAAGCTTTCGTTTAATAACGTAAATTAATGAAATGTGCTTTAGACCTTTATGATCAAATACATACATGCTTAGTAGTTACTTATCCTCTTCGCTCCCCTATGGTACATAAAGCCAAAATCTGTTATCTCTGTCTTGTGTAACTAATTCTACTGCTTTCCAGCTCTTCCAGCATATGCAGTAGCTGTGTGTAATTGTTTTGCAAACAATAATTTGAAATGCTTTAAGAACTCTATCGTCAATCGTCCACATTTCTGTTATTTGCTCGGTGATATATGATAATTTTGACAGAGTTACATTACTGAAAGTTCTCTATTGAATGGTGCACTATTGTGAAAATCTAGCACGTGTGTCAATAGCGCGTTTATAACGTATCGACTCATATCTCGCTTATGTAATCCATACATATTAGTTTGGTCTAATTTGGTAACTACAAAATAATCCGATCAAAAGAATGGGGCAAATTAGATCGGTATGCTGAGCTACCACCGAGATTCAGTTACCATAGCATGCAGATAAGAAATGATGTTTCGTAATTCTAACTAGTATTTGTATTTTATTTTTTTTAATTATTCATTTTTTATATTTCTCCTACTCTCGAAAGGCATAAGAACCTATAGTCCCACACTCGACAGGTATTACACTCAGGATTTAATCTTGAAGGGGGCCGGGCGCTCAGGATTTAACCTTGGTGGGGGGACCGAGTTGAGTAGACGATTTGCAAATACCCACTACACATCGCCTACGACCTATGCCTGAGCATCAGCAGTGATCGCTAATTCATAAGTAGTATAGAAATAGAAGACACGACACGACATAAATAAAAAAAAAATGAATTTTAATTAGGAAAAGATTTTTTAAAAATTTTCTAGTGTTTTTTCCTTTTCTTTGGGGGGGTGCCTTGGCCCCGCCCTCTGGGTGCGCCACTGGGTAGACCCATTACACAACAGTGCCAGTGTGTGTGTGTGTGTGTGTGGACATGCAGTTAAAAGGAAGAAAATGATTTGTTTATGGTGTTTCTTAAAGACCCTGAAACTTGTAATCATTGTGGAACAGTATGAGGAAATGAGCAGAGGTGTAGGGAATGACAACGAAGGTTGAGAAGTTAGTTCGATTTGTTTTGAGTGGAACTGTATATGGGTATTGATCAGTATCTCTGGTGTTCTTGAATTGAAAGTTGAGGGATAGCTGCTAGGTCGGTGGAGCAACGCCCAACGAAATACCTAAAGAAATATCCATGTATTTCTTCTGGCGAATTTCCGGAGTTGTAGAATTAAAAATTTGATTTCTTCGGGAATAAAGAAAAGTACCTACTTACCTGCATCAAAGATCGGCTAATTCTAGAAATGATTAAAAAAAAAAAAAAAACTCTGAGAAAGTTAATGGCCAAAATGAAATCTATAACTTCTTCAGACCTTGTCATATAATGGACCACGAGGGTACATAGGTCAATGTACATTTATGAATCCAAAATAATTTTGGATAATAGAAATGAATCATGTTTATTGCAAAATTTCTTTGTATACAACATAAAAATAGCCTCGTAGTCATTTATAAAACAGCATATGATGCACAATAATGGTTTAGAAAAGATTTCTGCTTTACGCTTGGCAACTCAAAGGTAATACATACAGCACATAATATTTTCTATCCCTTTACTGAACGCAAAATATAATTTTGGAATCCTCTCTTTATATGATTATTTTCTGATGACGCAAAGAATTCGAGTGATATCATTGATGTCAGAATATAATGCGACTGATTCCTTCATTCATTTCGTATGGTGATTCAACTCCAGTGAGCCCCTTTTAGGGGGAGGTACGGCACCACCTCAATCCCCTTTCTGACAATTTAGACCTATGGCTGGAGGGATTGTCTAAAGTATTCCTGACTGTATCCGTGTGTGTTCAAGGGGCCGGTTTGCGGGATGAAAAACCTAAATAAACTGGAGGAAAAACCCTGCTGTCCACGCCCACGACCGGCTAACTTGGTTATGGATGAGGAAGATGCTTAAGCTCCTCACGACGTCGACGGGAATCTAACTTAGGACACTCCTTCCCCAGGCATATGGTTGCGAAGCGCAGCATAGCCACTAGTCTAACCGCGCGTTATATATATATATATATATATATATATATATATATATATATATAAAGCATTTATATATATATATAACAATCAGGCAATAAAAAAAAAAATAATAAAATAAAAAAAAACCAAGCAGAAAAACAAAAACCTAACTGGCAAAACATAAAATTATTTTGTAGCAAATACAAATACCTAGGACACTCCTTCCCCAGGCATATGGTTGCGAAGCGCATAGCCACTAGTATATTTTATTAACCATAAAGCATCTACGTACAATCCAAATAAATATATATACATTTGTACATAGAATGCTTATTCTAATTGGCATTTTGATTTACATTTCTTGATATCTTAATAATATATATTATGTACAATTTATTTTTCCTTATTTTTTGCATCATACTCTGCTCAGTGTTTACTTCTTCCTACAGTCCTTTTTACATGAGTTGAGCAGTATTTTTCTTTTAATGTAACATAACTTTACTATCCATGGAATTCTGTATTATGAATTTAATTTCTATTTCCATTTCCATAATTCATATTTCCTTTTTATAATGAAATGCCTATATTTTTGTGGTATATTTCCAATTACATATGGGATTCGATCTAAGTTTTGTCCCCTCCTAAGAGACACATTTCCTTAAACCTATGTAAAGTTTGTTTTAAAATATACAACAATGGATTTTATATTGTTAACTAATCTGACACTATTCATATACAAATGTACATATTTATACATATATGTACATATACATATATACCTATTACTATTTTACATATAATACGTCTTCTATGCATATGACTATTTTACTTATAATACATATAATTATTCTTTCGGAGCGCATAGCCACTAGTCTAACCGCGCGGACATGTGACTGATATCAACTCGTTATATATATATATATATATATAACGAGTTGAATCCCCCTTCAGACAATTTGTATTTTTTTTTTTTTTTTTTTTTTTGTTAAGAACACGATGTGGACTTAACAATCACGCAATAAAAAAATAAAAAATAAAAATAAAGCAGAAAAACAAAAACCTAACTGGCAAAACATAAAATTATTTTGTATAGCAAATGTTTTGTGCATATAATAAACGTCTTTTTTACCCCCCCCCTTCCTTCCAAACGACACGGAAATACTTACTTTCAAAGATCTATTACATGGAAATGCTTTGTTCAATTCATATTTATAATAGATCAAGAAATATAGAAACAGATCAACAAAATTAGAAAAAATAGATCAACAAGAGTTATATGACGAGACCTCAATAAAGGTCGAAACCGGTCTGGGTAGTGGCCCTTCCCTTAATGCATAGCATGGGAGATACTGAGACAAGGAGTGATGAGAGCTTGGTTCGCCTTTGCTCGGAGTTGCCTGGTGTTGTACCACCTTACCTCAGTCCTGAAAATATTTTCAAGCGCAAACTTTGTTTACTTAGGAGAAAGGATTAAGCTAAATTTATTATAAGAGTTATATTAATCAATAATATTTATATTAAAGCAAATAACCGACAAATCAATGGAAGAACAAAAAACCTCTTTATGTGCTTTATTGATTAAACACAAGCATTTGACAGAATACAGTTAAAAGACACAATAACCAAGTTAAAAATGAGAAAAATGGTAAAATAAATGTCATAACTAATTAAGAATATAAATACAGGTAACAGTTATATAATACATACAGAACAATGGCAGACTGAAAAATTAAAATCACCAAAGGAATTAGACAACGTGATTCATTCCCGGCAAAAAAGAAAAATATGAGGATATCAATAGAAAAAAAAAAACATTACTAAAACAATGCCAGTTGCCAAGGGACCAATAAAATGGAAGTTAGAAATTAAAGGGAAAATAATTACACAAGCTAGAAAAAAATATTTAAGAACAGAAATAAACAATTATGGCATAAGACAAAAATGAATTACAAGAACCAGCAATAAAGCTAGTAAAATAATTTGGATGTCTCAACAGTCTCGTCTGAAAGAATAAGAACATAAGCAAACAAACCAAAATAAGAATCTACAAAGGACCAGCTCTAACATATACAGCAGAAACACGTGCAACTATAAAAATGAAAACAAATCAGTGCGACCACTCAGATGAAAACATGAAGCGAAATTGAAGGTGTGACAATATTAAACAAAATCAGGAACTCAAAAATCAGAGAAAATTGTAAAATACGGCCAATTAGATCCAAAAACGAAAAGAAGACCTAAAAATCATATAGGAATGCAGGATAACAGATGGGCCAAAGGGAAAGATAGGAAGACCAAGGGAAACATGGCGGATAGTCTGGAAAACAGAGGCACTACAAGCGTTTGCGCTTAAAAAAAGAATACACACACACAATGTCAAGGTCGTTGCCAGATTACGCTCACTGACATGATTAATATCCCAAAGGAGGGTGATTGTTATCAAAATACCGAGGATAACTTCACATCGCACGTCACCACCTAATATGATGGATCCGAATACAATTCCCTCCCCCCGCTCTACTTTTGCTAGAGCAAGAGGAAGTTAACTACTGATTTTAATATTATTTTATTTATTATTATTTAAAAAAAGACACAACTCAAGGAACTGCACAAGCTTGTCTATGTCTTACGGGTGATTTCTCTCAGATTGTAATAAACAAACAGGGATTTTAATGAGATAAGCCATAGAGGTAGACAATAATATTTTATTATATTAATAATTAAATTATTTATTTTAATTATCAATTACTTAATTATAAATGTGTGGTTATTAACTTTTTATAATTAATTATTAATTTAATGATTTAAATAAGAATCATTTGATAGTATTAGGTTGGCTGTCATGATTGACTAAGGAGAAACCAGCTGTAACCAGTTTCCGAAAAAGTCAGTTAGCGCTAAATGGCTTCGCCTACTCCCTTTGGGGAATACAAGGCGTTGGCGAACTTATTTATATCAGGAGAGAGAGGGAGGGAGGGAGGGAGAGAGAGAGAGAGATTTAAGTTTGAAATAATGCATATTAAACACAGAGTCCGCGCAGTTAGCCTAGTGGCTGTGCGCTTCGCAAACCATATGCCTAGGGAAGGAGTTCCTAGGTTCGATTCCCTTTGGAAACGTGAGAAGCTCAATGATCTTCCTTAGCCAAGTTAGCCGGTCTTGGGCGCAGGAAGTAGGGTTCCCCCCTACCCCAGTTTAGCTGGGTTTTTTTTCACCCCGCAAGCAGGCAAACCGGCCCCGTGAACACACACGACCGTGAATACCTCCATTAGGGATGCAGTAGGGGAGTAGCGTAGCAGCTGCATTATTTCGCCGTGACTACTCATTAGGAGGAGACCCAACCCGTCTAAATCAGACGGAAGGGAGAGATAGGTAGATAGAAACACAATAAAAAATAGTTACAAAATATTTACATTTAATTTCCTATGAAAATATGGATTAGAACTCAAGTTCTAATCCATATTTTGAGTAAAAAATATTTAAACAATATCAAAATTCAAGCTATAATATTTCATTAGAAATTTGGAATTCATATTCTATAAATATAGATCTCAAAGGGTGCCAATTTTCATTATTATATCTTCATGATGTTAGGCTACATTGACAATCAAAAAAATTAGTATAAAATAATCGAGAGCGCGTGCGTGCATGCATGAGAGAGAGAGAGAGAGAGAGCAATAATAGACAAATAGTAATCATAATAAATACTTTATACAAGGAGTGCAAAGTATCAAAGTGTTTTGATTGCTGAAGGCTCCACTTGCAAACTCGGGTTTTTAATCCCTCAAAACAGGAAAATCGGCCAGAAGAACACACGCAGTTAATAAACATAGCACAATGGCCTCAGTAGCTTCGAGAACTCTAAACAACAGTAACAGCAAATGTCACTTGCTTTCAAGTCCGGTTGCTAAGTGTGCTTTTCAGCCCAAGCCAGTTCATCCCTTCAGTTCTGTTGAAGGGGTTCGTATACGAATTACGATGATAAAGCTGTTCTGGATTTTGTCATGTTTCAAGTTTTTGTTAATAAACAATCGTCTTTCTTCACTTGTATTTTTAAACAATCCCATTACATGAAACGAAATATTCCTAGTGTCACTGATCTATTATATTTATCCTAGTAAAAAATATAATAAAATAATAAAAAATAAAATAAAATAAAATTCTCTCGCAAAACAGACAACAGGCAAATCGGCGGTCAAGGCTGGTGGATATACGATTCACAGACATTGCATTCGCACTTCTACGACCACTTTCGCCAAACATTACATGTGATCTAAAAAAAAATAACGGGAATCATCATACAAATAAATAGATAAATTGCATTCTTACCATTTAATTTTTCAAATTAACAAGCCATTTATATTTCAAAGAATGCCGATTACTGCAACTTATTATTTATTTATTTGTTTGTTTATTTATTTATTTTTTTTTGTAGAAATGGATATTTTAATGTCCGTAATTTACATGTATCATGTATTTCTTAAAAAAAGTAATGATAGTAGGATAGTAGGATTTTCTACTTAAAAAAAAAAATAATAGGGAGGTGCTATAGTGGTAAGAGGGCGCTAAATACGCTCCTGCAACATGCAGGTTGCAGTTTTGAATTAACATAGCCGAAAGAATCTAATTAGACGATGATATTATAGTTTATTTACGGATATTTATTTGCAATTGGAACTTACTTTCTTTTACGCTAACAGTAATCATTGTTTAACAGAATTACACGCGAGAACGCGGTTCTTGACGTTTATTAATACGTTAATAATCTCTCATGGCACTCGAACGCATAATTTTGTTGTACTTATTAGAAATTCTATTAATTTTCATGTAATAATGTTAATCGTTGTAATGATTTATGACGTGTTGAATCTACTAATGATTCATCATCTATATAATTAAAGGAACCTCTAACATGTCCATTAAAATGGCAAATAGGTTTCTATATTTAATTATTCTCGCTGAAATTAGCTACTGTGTCAGTTTTCGCTGTTCTTGATTGCATTTTGCTAGAATCACATCGACTTGCGTATGATGGCAATCTTGCATTATGACAACTCAATAGGCTAAGAACTCACTTTATGTCTCTTTTATCATATATTTGAAGTTACGTGCAAAACAACATATTACCGAGATTACAGTAATAATTACAACGCCCATTCATATATCATACATGAAAATTATTTCTAATTTTGTTTCCTAATATTGCCATGACGTGGCGCGCTGTTGTATTTGTTGTCCCATTGTCGATTTCTCGACAAGTTTTTACAAAAATTATTTCAAATGAATATTTTAATTAGTGATTTGCATTTTTGAAATACATGCAAGCGTGAAGTTGTTGGTGTTAGTAAATATAAATTTATCGTTTAATTAATTATATTATCTATAAATAATAAAAAAGTAAGTGGTAATTTTTAACTTAAAAGTGTACACGTCGATTTCGTTATTTTCCAATGCCACAACTTTAACATTCTTGTTAGTACAACATACATCTAACTACACTATGCTGGCATACGGTGCTAAATACTCTTATGGTGAGGTGGACTGGACCTTCCACTGGGGATGGATGTTACGTCAGTGTGCATGTGTGTGTATTCACTAGAAATGCAGCCCCTATTATATGCGATTTTTATTACATGCTCGGTGTATCTAATATCAAAAATAAAATTCGTTACAAATAATATAATAATGATTTATATTTAATGAAGTTTCGACTAGAGGAACTTTTCTAGGTCATTTTTTAGCTGGTTCGTTCCAGAGTTAGTCAATTTTGAGTGGGGTAATTTTTTTTCCTGCATACAAATCGACTATAGAACTCACATTAATATCGAATAGATTTTAAGATCAAGAAATGTTAGCAGTTGGCTGCCATATTCTCAACTAGAAGTCTTGAAAACATCGGTAACTAAAATCATCAGTAACTCAACTATCAGTGACGACCAAAGTACTCGGAATATTTAATTATTTATTTATTTAATGTTTTTTTATAAACATTGATTTTTATAGCAGATTAAAAGGCTATAAAAATTAACTCATAGGTTAAATGTTCCTGTCTAATATCCAAAGCAATCCATTCTCAAATGGGAGCATGAGATGCTTAATCTGAAACCATATTCTGTTTATGTTAGTGGAATGTGTGTTCACACAATGCAGGAGCTTAGAGATTTAAGAGAGTCCTGCAATATCCTCTTATAGTACTTTAAACTGAAGAAAAGAGTATAAAAAATTTGTTGACCCAAACTTTTACCATTTAAGTACTGCAAAAGTACCGCACAGTAAGACCTTGAGGGCCTGAAGGGTAAAATCAAATTTATTTGCTTTATTCTATAAAAATTAAGTCGTATAGTGAATTTGGGATCTGATATATTTGATAAAGCAAACTAAGTGAGTGTCGACCACCATTTTAAGCATTTTAAGTGAAAGTGATCGTGGACCATGTCATCCATACAAGAAATTGGATGGGGGGGGTATTTATTCGAAGAAAACGACAGCAAAATTCACCGAGTATAGAATAAGCAACAACGACATATTCTTGGGTTCATTAAAATTTAATTAAAATATCACAAACTGTAATTATACTGCGATAGTTGAGATTGTAACAGACAAAAATGCTGTTGGTAGCCGGTAGGTGACGTATGTCTAGATGAAGGATTACGGTGTAGACGGTGAGTTGTGTGGTGTTGAATGTCTTCACAAAGAGTCCCTTGGACTCTTTGGACTGGCCATGTAATAATAATAATAATGTCATTGTGATATTTTAAACTGGGATTTTCTAAGATACACAAATTCGCAATGAACAGACAGGGTGATCTCTGATGTCGTCTACAAAATGTAGACGCCATCGGAGACATTCATTTTCATTAGGAGAAAAAAATCCTCCCAAATGTATGAGGAGAGTGCAGTAGAAATGACAAACAATTAAGACAAGAAGCTAAAACAATTACATACAATTCGTGATAACAGGTGGTTGTTCCCGCTATATCTTTGATGTTTGTATAGTAAATCGATTTCCAAATATATTTTTTTTAGCAACTGGATTAGTGAGCGGCTTTCAGTCCTCAGGCCGCGTAGGTTGGACACTCCTGCTCTAACTTATGATAAGAGAAAGCAGTATATCAATTTATTATTAAATTTACTGCTTAGATAAAACTTGGAAGTGATTGCTTGGGGGGGGGGGAAGACTGAACAAAACCTTTATGCTGCAATAAGTTGTGATAAAAAGAAATTATGTGACAAAGGCGATGCTCTTGGCTTTTATCATTTAGGTCAAAGTAGAAACATATTATTTGAACCCTTGAGGGGTAGAAAATAACAATCAGTGCCTTAAGTTATGATAAGAAAAAGCTGAATAACAAGTTTGGTTGTTCTAGTTGATCAGATAGACGGCAGAAACAAGCTTTTTTAAATGTGTGTGTGTGTGTGTGTGGAGGGGGGGGTCACGTCTATTAATTACGTGAGTTCTTCTCGCCAGTTTGCCTATTTTGCAAAAAAATAAAATAAAAATCTAACTTTAAAGAAGAAAATCACTTATATCGCCGTATGAAACTTAACTATCTTTAGGAGAAGTAAATAAAATCAAATAAAATAAACTTTCGCCTTACGGGATTCCAATTCCAACGCAGATCTTTGGCAGAAGAAAGATATCGGTGGTATACCGAATAATCGAGATTGAAAACCATCTGATAATAGGTTGTTTAGCACAGAATACCCGATACTTTCATTCAGTTATGTCCACGACAATAATACTCCTTGTTAGAATTATTCCTACTAATTATTCATAATATTAAATATTATGGTCTTAATATGGTCTTAATATTCAAGACCATATTAAGAAATGAAATAAAATGAAATGATCATTAATATTGCATATTTAGTAGGTTAAGGAAATTCAGTGTTGTTTTTATATTTGAATGGTGTTAGAAATTGCGTATTTTTGACAAAATATCAATTTAAATTTCTTATATGCTAAGAACTGATTAAAAACGTACTATTTCATTTCCCCCCCTAAATATTCAACTCAATTTCAGAATAAAGTGATAGTTTTTCATAAAGCTTCATATGCACGCACTTCTCTCTCTCTCTCTCTCTCTCTCTCTATTACGAGCTATGAAAAGATATTGATGTTCGAATCATAAAGTCGCTTTTCAAACCTGTGTAGTCTAAAATCATTCATTAGTTGGGAAAAAGCATCCGTAGTCTCCTTTCCCTTTAATTATGCATACTGGAATATCTGAATAGATCAGGTTTGATTGGTAGCTTGTTTGATGAATCAGGTCCTCTCTCACTGATCAACTATGTGTCTGCGATTTTTAGTCAACAGCAGAATTAATAAAAACGCTTTAAAAAATAATAAAATAAAATAAAAATGCAGTTCTTATTGTATCCATCTAAAAATAAATTTCTCTTCGTAGGTTTTCGATAACGTCGAGTATTTTAATATGAATGCAGTACCTTATATGTGATGCAGTTCAGTTTTAGTTCACTCTTATCAGCAAAGTAAAGCAATGCAGCTACATTTATTTCTATATTGTACATTAACGCTCTAGAAAGAAGCGGCTATGTGCTCGTGCGCATCCGAAAGCTGTCCATGCAGTAGGGAAGCAACGGAACATTGCTTCGCTAATGGTCCATGTTCCACTGCATCTAAAAACTACTTTGTTGCAAGTATAATGAAGTATTCACATCTGCCACGATATTCAGATTAACAAATAAAAGAGCGCCCTCTTATTGGAAAAGTTTGAATCAACAATGAAATGTTTATTCTACTAAAGACGATTTTTTAGTTTCCAATTGCTGATATTTCGTATCATCGTTGCCGGACTGTTGCTTATTAGGAAAAGTAATCTCGAATCGAAACTAACTGAGAGGAACAAGTGTAAAGATTCCATTTCCTCAAGCTTTTGCTTCCAGTTGATAATCTTTGGGGTCTGCTAACGAAGATTATAGCAGAACGGATGTCCTCGCATGTACAATAACAGGAAAATATGACCTAGTTGGATAATGCTAAAAACAAAAACTAGTTCTAACCAGTAAGCTAAGACAGCAATAAGATATCACGCTTACCAAATTGAATAAAGATTCGAATTATTTAATCAACTATAATTCGTAAATCAACGCAGATATTGTCAGTGTGAATAAATATGAGAAATGTCGACAGAGCATGCGTGTGCAGCTTGTCTGTTATGTAACAAATTTGTATAGAGGGCGCTATTTATATAATGCGTATATAGTCAGAATTTTATAACATAAAAAGGCCGCAAACGAGTTAAATCAAATTGCCAATGAATGTTGCAGTTTCTACATTTTCAAAAAAGAGACCGATAACTAGAATGTGTATTAATTGTAAGCTGACCATATTTCCTTGAGAAGACAAAAACATTACATAAACATATTGAACATTATTCTTCAGTGACAGAACCCATACAAAAATTTAGTAGACTTAGAGAGGGGGTGGAGGGGGAACTGTATTTCACCACGATCGTACCATTAATATTTCTCAGATAAAGTGATCTTATGCAGCAAATTTCGGTCCTTCAACATCTTATCATAAAACTTCTCGTACTCCATGACACAATTTTGTCTTACAAATAGCATAGCCCTCATTGTCTCAACACTTAATCTAGATTTCTCATTTGACCACATACTGTTCATAACAGAAAATATTCTCTCAACAGGTGCTGTACTTCCTGGAAGACCAAGAATAAACAATACAATATTACAAAAGTCTTGAAAGTCTAGACGTTTTTCGCTCATTTCAGAAAAAATTTGTACTTTTGTTCCATCACTTGTACACAGCTTGTCCAGCTAAATAAATTTGAATTCTTTCTGGAGATCGCCATTAAAATTGCAGTTTCGCATCTCTGACATTGATAAGACATAAAATTTTAGAAAATATGCAATTTAAACCACCGGCATTGAATAACAAAGCCATCGCTTTTGCCTGTATGCTAAACTAACGCTACAGCAGATCAGACGCCGCGTCTGAGATGCGCAAGTGTTGCCAGCATGCATTTTTTATTTTCTCTGAAAAAAAAATTACTGCAGATAGCGATATTTAGTATCGAATAATGCGACTCCATGGTTATACAAATTACTGGTATCCATGATATTGATATATGATTATAGGTTATGAATAATAATTTATGATTGTCCAATATTAAAGTATATTTATAGTTTTTATTAAAAACGGGACAAAATTGACATTTTTATTAAAAAGACGGGACGGCCGGGAAATATGAAAAAAACGTACTGTCCCGTTCAAAACGATATGGTCAGCCTAATTAATTGTAATCAACTATTTATTCTTTCTCGATTAGCGAGTATGGTAGGACATTTTGAAACAGTACGTTGTATTAATTTTCGAAACTGCACTGCAAATTCTTGATTATCATAATAAATGTGATGAAATACGTCTCTGTATTTCATCACATTTCATCACATATCAATCGCAAACAGTGTTATCAGTTTAAAAGTATAGGCGTGTAGTCTTATGACTAAAGCAAACTTGCATCTCTTTACGTTAAATATGTCAAGTTCTTGGCTAGCTCACATATTAGCTGCAGTTTTTAACTAGTAATAAAGTAACTGCTCTCGTAAGCATAGCTTTCGTCAATAACGATGTGTTACTCCTCAACAAGATTTATTAAAACATTTTACTTCGTCTTTAGTTACTCTATTTTCCTCATTTTGAAGGATATTCAGCTAGTTACATTTATAAAATACACTGTTAGAGCATCGTGTTAATTTTTGTTATCATTATTCATTATTTTTATCAAAACAAATTAACACATTTTTTCTGAAATCCTTCAGTAAATCAAAACATGCTAAAGATATTTAGAAACTTAGGACTAATTTTATTCAATAACATGGATTCCGGAGGTAGAAGCAGTGTGTTTACTATTAATTAAAACCAAACTATTTTACTATAGTAACTATTTCTAATAAAGAAATATTGAGACACAATATTAAGTAAATACGGAAAAGGAATGACCGAGCTAATAAATAATAGAAGAAAGGACAATGTCCAAGTATTACTAGTAAAAATATTTCATCCAAAATATTCAAACCTGGAATAAATATGACTACTCATCTAGAATATTAAGATTCAATAGCTTCAACAAGACCAACAATATTGCAAAACTAAAACAAACTCAATCACGAGATCGCTCATCTGAGCAAATCGGCTTCATCTGGCTTCCCACCATGGATTTTCCTTCATTCACAACAGGAAAAATTGCATTGGCAACTGAAAAACAAACCAGTCCATGATTTGATGGAAGTAGATCTGCCGATATAAAGAACAGCTTTCACCTTTTAACTATCCTGGACAACATAATAAATGTAATATTCGAAACAAAAAATATTCCTCCTCATGAAAAACAGCTATCATTAATTTGTAACTCTGAAACCAAGAAGGATATGAACACTGGCCAATCTCCGTGTGTTGGAATAAATAATGGAAAGACTCGATTCGTCAATAACAGATTTCAACACTACTTTCAAAAGAATCAAATAATATACCCAAAAGAGTATTACTTCCAGAAAGGGGAAAAGTACAAATAAAGTACAATATTTGGTAGAATACGATATTTTATCTGTACTTTAAATAATTACTCCAATAATTTGTCCATAATTAAATAACTCGAATAATTTTCCCATTGGTGATTTACTCTAATAATTTGCAGACAAAATAACTCTCTCTCTCTCTCGACAAGCATGTAATGAATGTACATCTTGATGAACTTGATTCTTTTGATACAGTAAACTACAGCATTCTAATTAGAACACTAACAGCAATAGGAATTAATAGCAAGTGAATTGAATAGTTCAATAATGAATTTAATACTTCAATAACTACCGCTAAGAAAGTGAGTTCGGTGACGCTACTTAATATTTACATGAGTGACACCTACACATTGCAACTTACTTCAGTATGCACTAATTGTAGCCCATAACCCACCTTCAGAAAGTAGCAAAAAGATTATATAAATCAACTTTCAAAGTGGTCCCACCACAATTCCATTCGCCTTAACAGAAGAAAGACATATGTGATGCTGATTAAAAACTGTCACCAGCATCTTTTAAAAAGTACTAATTTTCCACGAAATAGATGGTAGCAACGTTAGAGACAAATGCTTGTCATACTTCCATAACACGAGTCGCAACAGTGAAATATCTTGGTACGTGGGTCGCGATATGAACTGGCCTAATCATATTGAATACCATCAAATGAAATTGGGAATCACAGCAAAACTCTTCCAAATTAGGGAGAAAGTCCCACCGGACATCAAAAGAGTTCTGTATTCTTTGGAAATACAAAGCATTGCAGGATTTATTATTTTTATTCATTTGTTATTATTAAGCGATAATCTTCATGGAACCCAAAGACTCGTCACGGTAGATCAACGCTAACTGTTATTTGCGCAATATTTTTTACATCTCTCTTTAAACCTATTCATTGAAAGCATGCAACCTCACCCCCTGCCATTCGTTCAGCATCCTCAAAGCAAAACGTCGAGTCCTTACAAACTTACTGACCACACTCTTATATAACTTCCAACACTTGTTCTCTTCCCTCTATTCATAGATTGAAAAAGTTCTGCATCAATCCTGTAAAAAAGTTTTAGTAACTTATATCTTTCTATCATGTTCCTTCTCTCTCTCTCTCTCTCTCTCTCTCTCTCTCCCTCTCTCTCGGCTGTCAACCAATTGTTATAAACCGCCAATTTATCCTCAAACGAAACATTCCATAGGACTAACACTATCTCGGTTCTGCCTTTGAATCCTCTCAACCGTTATTTTATCGCCTAGAAACCCAGAAGATTAAATCTGGGCCCAGTGGTTCCTATCAACGTATGAAATCCTGATAAAGAGGGATCATAACTTGTTCCTACCTTATAAGTGGGTTTGTTAACATTCAAATGATAGGCTGTCTGTTTTATCCACTTTTGCAATATATCCTCCGAACTTGAACTCCCTGTTCATTAGAACTTCTAAATTCCGGCGTTATCAATTTCTAGTAGTGCAACTCAGTCGATATAATACATAACTTGAAAAATTTTCAGCCTAAAGTGCATAACTTTACATTTTGTCACATTGAACTGGGAACCATTATCCTTGAGTGCAATGTCAACTTCAAGTCCTGTATATCACTTTTATATATTATTGTAGTAACTTAGCTATTATTCTTCAGAAATAGCAATTAAACAGCAGAGATTACCGCGTTATACGAGGTAATCCTCGTATAACGCGGTACTTATATAACGCGGTCTACAAATTGTAGTAACCCTTGTTCAACGCGGTACTTAAAATACAACGCGGTTTCGGAAAAAAAAACACGATCTACAAATTGTAGTATCCCTTTATCTTTTCACATATTTTTCACCGCACGACTTAAAAATCAAATTTTATCTTCGTTAATTTTGCATCTGCCCGTATCACGCATGTAGTTATAAGTCCTATCCTCTTGGGTCACTTATCACCGTTGGGTCACTCCTATCACCGTTGGGTCACTCATGACTAAGCCACGAATGTTTAATGGGCGATGAATTAAGACAGATGGCGCCCATCTCCTCTTCTGTCTTCGTCTATATGGCTGTATCCTGAATGTTCACGGGTCCGGTTTGCCTATTTTGCAGGATGAAAAGACCCAGGATAAACTGGGGGGAAAAACCCAGCTGTCCACGTTCGGCTAACTTGGCTATGGCTCAGGATGATCCTTACGCTATTCGCGTCGTCGACGGGAATCGAACCTAGGACACTCCTTCCCCAGGCAGATGGTTGCGAAACGCATAGCCACTAGGCTAACCGCGCAGATGTAGTTATAAGTAACAAATTTATATTAAGGGAAATACTCTTTAGTACGCATGTACATCAATTGTTTACCGTATAAATTTATTGTTGAAAATTGTCTTCGTTTTCTGGCAGGAAAGCGCATTAAAAATCATAAGTGTGTTAATCTCAAGCTGAGCACTTTATTTTCTAGTGAGTTACATACAATATGTAATGCTTTTTTATGTAAAAATTTTATTCTTTATAGTAATGGCCATTTAGAGGGCTTTTGCGATTTGGTTGAAAACGAAATTAGTGAATTAATTGATGGTGCAATAGATTTAAATGAGGAGGAACTGGTACAATTAATAGATGACGTCGAACCAAATGGCGGGGAAAGTTCTGCCGAAGATTCTGATGAATCCGTTAAAGAATTCAGTTGAAAGAAGGATTGAACTTGGCAAGAAAGTTAGGATGTTATTTTACGGATAATGATCCCTCAATGGAGCGCTCCCAAAAATTTAAGAAACAGTTGAATATTTGTTTAGCTCCATATTATGAACTTAATAAAAAAATTGCAGCATCGTGGTATGCAAGGTCTTATTACTGACTTCTTAATAACTAAACCAGCCGAAGTATGCAATGAGAATTATACAAATGATGTCCAACGTCCGACGTCCGCCCACTCGTAAATAAAGAACATCTAAGAAAGGTTCGTTTTGAAGACAGTGATGATTAAATTATGCACTTTATTTATTTTGCCTAAAACATTTATGCATTAAGTGCAATGAAGTTTACGTACAATTTGTATTTTTATAAGTTTATACTATGTATTTGTTTCATAGTTTATATGTTTTCTTAGCTTACATGAATTACATGAATTAAATAAAAATATTTTTTGTTGGATATGTCATTATTGTTTATATAATTAAAAAAAAAAAAAAACGATTTCGGAACATAACCCTACTTTTTCTATGAACCTAACATCCGCGTTATACGAGGGTTACCTGCAGCACGCACACGTAACATGTTCATTCTTCTTCTCTTTAAATCTTTAAGATGTGTTATTTAGGTGACAGATAATTTTCATCGCTAGCTTATTTATATAAAAAATAAAAAAAGCATTTTAATTTCGTGAACAATGTTAGGGACTTAACTCTTAACTCATTAGTAGTGAACTATAGATTTTCGACCTTTCGTGGGTAGGATTATCAATTAAAAATATAAATAATAATACACGCCACCACCAGGAGTTTTTGAAAGTGTCACGTAATAATAATAATAATAATAATAATAATAATTCTGTTTTACTCGCCACATAAAGGAAGAACTCTTTTGGATTTGTGTCTAGTACAAGATTCTAGTGCGTGTGTTTGTGTTGGAACTTTTTGTATTTCACATTATTATAAAAAAACGCGATATTTTTTTCCTTATTATCTAGTCCACCCATCATATTAAATATAATTCTATCGACTTTGAGTCACGCATAAAATTTATCATTATTGTTTGTAGTTTAGCGAAATAGTTGCGATATAGTTCGATGGTTTTAGCCTTTAACGCTAACATCTGTCATTGATAAGTTTATTCTCTCCAGTGATGAAATCCTGACATTATGCTCGATATCACAATGATTATCAAACGTTATCACATGTAATGTTTAGATTTTATTTGATATTTCATTGGGCTGCTTTTTTTGATGTTATCTGTCAATTCTATTTAAAACAGATTTTTTTTTTTTTTTTTCGAAATAGGAACATGCATTTAATAGAATGATTTTTCATTAAAATAATTTTTACTTAAAAAAATGTAATTTATCACTTGATAAACCTAACGTAGTTTTAGTTTACCGGATGATCGATTTGTCTGCGCATGTGTTCTTAAAACGGTGAAGTTTTAGCCTCGTATTATTCTATAACTGCAATGAAACTCAGTTAAGTCTTCGTACAGAAAAGTATTCACATAACGTCACTAGAGGGCTTCAGCATCTACTCAGCCAACAATATAAGTGGCACGTGAACAAACTTGAGATAGTGAAACGGGCCGAGATAGGCCATTTAGTGTAACATGTAAATTATTTTCTTCTCTTTAAGATGTGTAATTTAAGTGACAGATAATTTTCATCGCTAGCTTATTTATATAAAAAAAGTATGTTTAATTTCGTGAACAATGTTAGGGACTTAACTCTTAACTCGCTAGTAGTGAGCTATAGATTTTCGACCTTTAGTGGGTAGGACTGCCAATTAAAAATAAAATAAAAAATTAGTCTTTCTGGCAGATATAATGCACATAAGATTATAACACACAGAAATAGAGTTAAAAAATACTTCGCTACTACTACTAGAATATCGGAATGATGTTCTATAACTAAAAATAGGGAGAAATATATTAAGCTCCGACTTATATTACCATTTTAATATGATTATAGAAAAGGCATTAATGAAAGGAATGATACAACAGGCAGAAATGTGAAATGTCCTGGGTTATTATTATTACTGGGGTTTTTTTGTTTATTTTACTTTGTTTATGAAGGTGCTAATCTCTTTTTTAAGACTAAGAATAGCACGATATCAATTTTGTAAAACAGTTATTTTTTAAAAAATCCAAACTGCAAAGAATCTGTAAAGTTAGTAGAGCTCGTTTTCCCGGCGTCTCACGTTCATTCTATTTTAAAGTAGAATTTTCTTTTTTCTTTTTTTTTTTTATATTTTTGCAGCGTCTTTCCCAATTTCGTGTTCGTTTTCTTGTAAATTTTTCTTAACTTTCTACGAACAATATTCGTGGGATATCTTTATTTAAATATACTTGCTGTGCTTTAAATCTGAATTTCAAATCTCAATTTAAATATATTTGCTGTGTTTTAAATCTAAATTTCAAATCTCAATTTAAATATACTTGCTGTGCTTTAAATCTGAATTTCAAATAGTAGTTGTGTAAATACATGCACACGATATATAGTTGAAATTGTTTCCACAAGATGGCGGTGCAACTCAGCAAATTCGATTATGGGAGTTGATCATGGCGGAACTATAGGAATCGATATTAACCTGCGAGCTATACCAAATCAACTCAACAAAGTAGTAGTAATAGCGAAGTGAACGACCAGGAACTGTACTGAACTTAACTAGCAAGTCTTGAGCGTTGATTCATGGAAATTCATGTTTGCAAATCTCATGTCCATAGCGTCATCTCGTTGTCGCTTTCATGGCAGCGGAATACAATGTTTAGATGGTAAAATAAAAAATGCGGAAGATTACAGTCTGTTAAGTTTTCGTTATTTGTACGTTATCTGATATTTTTAGTGCAGAAGTTCACCAAGTTTTTCGAACGGCAACTCTTTCCTTTTTTACGAAGTTGCATTAAGTTTTTATTTAATAATTAAATTTCTTATTCGTCATTATTAATAATCATTATTTAGTATTAATAATTAAATAATTCACGTTTTTTTATAATTATAAAATTTATAATTAAGATTTTATAATTATTAAAATATTACAAAAATTATTACAAAACAGTCAGTAAAGCAACGGATAAATATTGTAGGAAGGATAGAGAGACATGCATCAATAAAATATGTGAAGAGATAATCGTGGGCAGAGCAGGGATTGAAGTAATACTGAAATTATATTATCGAATTTGAGAGACTGGTCAATGGATTGGGCAAAGACAATATTTATATCAATACATAAAAAAGGAAGCATCAAAAAATGTGAAGAAGGGATTAATTATCACTTGAAGGCTCATATACTTGAAGCCGGCAAAGGTTGGTCGATTGGTAGAGCCTCTGCTACTAATGGCTCAGTTAAGTAAGTTTGAGCGCGGTTAGTAGTTGGAAGGGGGACAATCGTTCGATGCTGTTGGTACACTCTCCCTCGATGAGTCTTTGGACTCCCTGGAGGTGTCAAATAATAATAATAATAATATCTCGTTAGAACAAGCTGGATTCGGGAAGGGAAGAAGAACCAGAGACCACATCTCAAATCTCAGACACCTTATTGAGAATTCGGTAGAATTTAGTGGTCCTACTTGCTTATCTTTATTGAGATTTTATAATAAAATTTATTATTAATAATTGAAAATGTAAAAATAACGTTTTACAAACACCGAATTTACGAGCAAGCCACAAAACAAACATTATTACCGATTTATACATAACAAAAGTAGATACTTAAAATAGTCTTATCAGATGACCTTCACTACAAACAGAAATATCAGCAGTTAAGGCTATAACCCTCACATAAATGCAGACTCGCAGTTATCTACGGATAGAACCATCAACCTGGGTTGTGACATACGAAAGTGTCTTCAGTCTACACACCTGAGAATCAGAGCCCATGTAAGGTTTCTTATCCTACTTACTCCCACCCCCAACGAAAACCAAAAGAACAGACAGTAATACTGAAGAATAAACAGCATATACTGAGATAAGTTCAAATCATTGACAAGTAACTCAACCCCTACAAGCCAACATGCTCGGAAGCAATCGTAACCAGGGTCGAGCCATTGAAGTTAAAAGTACGCCGAATTCTTCTCCTCTCTTACATTTGGTCGTTAGAGAGCAGCATGTTATGATGGAATAAGTATTGGAGCAACATTATATTTTAGACAGACCTAAGCATAAACTTCAATTAGCACCTGGGCCATCTGTCTCTCATCACGCTTTCTGTCCTTCTAGACATAGTCGTCACTTAGGTGTTTACAACTTCTGTCAACATGACAAGTTCGTTTACCACTGTTATTACACACATTAGTCTGATTCGCATTAATCTGCGTTTGTTCCAAAGGTATTTCATTGGGTTGAGATGCCTTGGATGGGACAAGGGTTATATAATCGGAATCCTTGCTCAAGAGATCAAACATGGTTTTTTTTTTTTCTAATCCACTTAACTCCTTGTGAATGGTTCTACATCGGGCAATGAAATTTATCGCCTCCTAAAGGCCTGCCATTTTAAAAGTTCATAGTAATATCTGCACTTTAAATCAGTTCACAATAATATTTTTAGATGGTGGAATATACCCTGTCATTTTGAAAACGATAGGGTTTATTCCGTAAATTGCCACAATTTAAGAAGCATTCCATCCTGAAGTGTTTGGTCATATCCGTCGGCATTCATCCTTCAAGGCACTACAACCATAAGTTCGAGCCCCACACTAGGAGATACTGCTGAAGAATATCACTCACACTGTTCTTCGCAATTAGAATGATGCATTCAAACATACAGCATTCCTCAGAAAGCTTCCCCCATCCACCCTCGCCAGTCTAATCTGAAAACAATGTAGCGTGACTGTCGAGTCCTTCAATGACATAACCTTACTGCCCTTAACATTAATCATATGATTAGCGTGCCACTACGTGTAACACTTATATGCAGTTTTTTAAAATTACTTTTTATACATTTTATTTCCTTATCTTATAATGATTACTATGAGCTTTTCATCTGAATATTAATTTTCATTTTAATAATGAATCTCATATAAACATTTACACCAAACCATCTTCTTGTATTTCCTTCAATTCTAACTGCTGACTGCCGACTTAAATATATACGACAGTATGTATTGCTTGACATAATGTTCCATTTACACCATATAATTGTAGTGTTTTAAAAAGCTTTACTCTCGATAAGTTTCTCAGAGAAAAACTTTTCAAAACACTACAGTTACATGGAACATTGTTTCAAGCAATACTGAGGAGTGCTGGGTTCTGAGCCTTGGTATCAGTTGTTGGATGGAAAGGATATCGACAGTGCCTGGGAAGTGTTTAAAAATACTTAAACTGTGCGATATCAGAATGTGACCCCAGAGTTCCAAGAATAAAGAGAGTAGCAGTAAAATGGATGTGTAATCTAATTAAGCATCTTTTTCTTACTTAATCTAATTAAGTAAGAAAATGATGATGTGGAAGGAACAGCTTATGAATAAGAATGATATCAGTTATAATAATTATAAACAAAAGGCCAGAAGAGTCACAAGTGTTGTACGGAATGCAAAGCCTCAGTATGAAAAGAAACTGGCTCTGCAAGTTAAAGATAACCCAAAAGAATTCTATTGTTGCAAGTAAAAAAATCTGAAAGAACAACTCTACTGTATACAGATGGTATGCGAGTGACTAATGAGCAGCCATTTTTCTAAAAGCTGTCAACGTAGAATTAGGCAACATTGAACTCACCACTACCTCTTCCCTATATGAAAAAAACTCACGTGGATGATGAGGAAGTACTAGAGCTGTTGCATAAATTGAATAAGAATTCTGCAATGGGAACTGATGGGATATGAGCACGGATGCTAAAAGAGTATTTAGCTCAAGTGGCTATTCCTTTGACTAGGCTATATAATTTGAGTCTCAGAACAGGGAAGATTCCACAGAAGTGGAAAGAATGTATGGTAATCCCATTGCACGAGGGTGGTGCAAAGACCGATGTATGCAACTATCTACCAATCAGTATCTCAGGAGTGGTGGTGAAGATTTTGGAAAAGTTGGTCAGGGCTTGCATTCAGAAATGGGTTGACAGAGAATCTCTACTTTTCAACGAACAGCACGGGTCTAGTAAGGGAAGGTGATGTTTTAGCAACTTGCTCACATTCTATAATAATGTTCCCATTGAACTAGACAAGCGGAATGGATACACCATGATACTTTTGGATTTTGCTAAGGCTTTTGACAGAATACAGAATGGTAGATTGTTGTATACATTGGAGAATAGGGGTTTGGATTATAGATTATTAGCATGGATAAGAGGATGGCTAACTCACAGATATCAAAAAGTAGCAGGGGATCTGAATCTACAAGTTTAAGTAAGGACTTTTTAGTGAGGATGACAAATTAAACTTGGAAAGAGACAACAGAATAAGCAAAGCTGGTATGGTGGGTTGCCAGCTGAATAACTTTATACGGAATAAGAAAGAAATTAGCCAAAACACAAGAAAAATTAGGGAAGTGAACAGATGGAATCAATGACAGAATGATATTAAAAATGAAGATAGAAAGGAACTTGATATTGTTAACATTCGAGAATGTGTCAGCAGAGCTAATCTAAGGTGGGTGGGTGGTCACTTAAATAGAATGGGTGAAGAAAGGTTAGTAAAGCAGTTGTTTAATGTAAAGATGGCAGGATGGAGACCCAGAGGAAGACCAAGATCCAGGTGGATTGATTCAGTGAGAACTGCCTTAGAAGCAAGAAATGTGAGATATGACAAGATTGGGGTGCTGACAAGTAATAGACTAATTTGGATTAAATTGTAGATAGAAGAGCAAAAGCAAAAAGTGATTTTACCGCAACTACACTGCAGAGAGGTTTTACATTAAAATTTGTTAAGTATTATTATTATTAGGACTAAAAGGCGTCGCTTACCCCCTTTTCTTCCTAAAAGGAAGTTGACAAAAGAGAATAAATGACGTTAGCAGATTTATTTATATTATTAACAGTATTTATTTATATTTTATTTTATTTATTATATATTTTTTTTGTATGGCTCCCATACGTGATAGGTTGTAAAACCTTTGATTATATATTGTATATTTGACAGGAAATTATATTCTTGTTTTAATCCTTTACCCACGTTTAAATAAGCACAAATATAACACAAACAAAGAAGAATCGAACGTGATTGATCTAAAGGAATACTGTAAGGCCCTAAATAGAAGGTACGCCAACTTTCCGCCATATTGGCGCCAGAGTGGCACCTCGTTCGAGCTCTTGATTTTTTCGACTTCATAGCGAAATGAGAGGTTGTTCCGCTCCAAATTGTACAAACAGGCATTCGAAAGGATTCAATCTCTATCGATGAAAAGTAAACCAGCAATAGTAATACTGTTAAATAAAAAATAACTTCAATTTTGCCAAGAATTGTTTAACACGTTCGCTGCCAACTGTCGAAGAAGTAAAACTGCTTGGCGTGCGATAACAAACTATGCTCGAGGAGCGTGGCAGCGAACGTGTTAAATAACGGTATACATCTCATAAATTATCGTATTTTTCATATATATATATATATATATACAGTATTTTCTTTTTTAAATTGTTCAAGTATCCATAGTCTAATGTCAGTTCGGTATTTTAAAATTAATAACAGTATTTTATCAAAATCGCTAATATTTAATGATGTAATGAAAAAATCTGCATATAAAGCAGTACAACCAATAATAAAGGAAATGGGAAGTCTTTTCTTTACGAATTCCACGAAAAAAATGAATGCTTATGATTATACAGCTACTTCTTTTTACTGATAAATGATACGAGCTTGAACTTACAAAACTAGAAGAATGGCGCGTGTAGGCGTACCTTCCATTTAGAGCTTTAGAATACTGCAAAGCAGCCCTTGCACGTTTCGAGTGCATTAGCAAGTGAACAGCACGTGTTAGCTTCATCACGTCCTCTCTCCCCCCCCCCTTCCCTTTCTGGCCATCTACGTGAAACAAACTGAGAATGGATTAACTGATTTCGATGAATAATCAACCTTTAAGATGAAACAGCATTTTTCAATGTACAAATAACTTTTAAGAATTATTCTGAGATGCAGATGATTTTAATTTGCTTCCTCTGGATATTAATCTCCCACCGTGAAAAAAAAAAAAAAATCGTCGCCGCATAATCTCGCTCTTATTTTCTTGACAAATAATCTTTTTTGCTTATTATGTAACAGTCGGGAAGTGAAATCTCAATATCGACTCGTCAGCAGTCTTTGTGCTTGGAGACATCACGTTATAATACGCTGTGCCACATTTGTGTGTCCATGATCTTATTACAATCTTACAACCTACGGTACCAAGCATTACCTGATTCTAGTACAGTGGAAACCAGTAGGGACTGTTAGTTCCGTATTCGCTACCTTGGCAAGCGCCATCGATCACTTGCAGGTAAGACAGTAGTTCCAAATATCGCCACTAGATCATCGAGCAGTAATAGTTTTCATAAATAATGAGGGTTTTCGAATTCCATAAATAGATTTCACGTGAAACTTATTCTTAGACACTGGAAAGTATTTTAACTTTTTTTGGTAATTATTTACTCCGACTTTTCCATGAGCCTCTTACCTCAAAACCACTTATTAAAAAGTTGTGATTATTTTTTTCAGCATTAGCCGAGTCAAAATTCATTAATTATTATATTTATTATTATTATTGCGTGACACCTCCAAGGAGTTCAAAGAATCATCGCGAGAGGGCACTGCAATCTACTACGCTACACACACACACACACACACACACACACACCTCTCCGTCTCCCCACTGCTTAATTCTCCATCTACACGTAACGACCAGGGTGACCACCCAGCACAAATAATTCGTACTAACTTATGCAGGAAAAAGGTACTAGATCTGAAAAAACAAGTACTAAATTTTCATTTACTTTCGTTTCACTCTATTTAAGACATTTTCCGATATGACTACCTTATTATCATAGATGAACTCAATGTAAAACCGCTAAATTAACACATGTACAACAAATAAGAAAAGAAAAAAAGTCAAAAGTCAAAAAAAGTCAAAAAAGAAAAAAAGTCAAAAAAAAGTCAAAACTCACCTCACTAGTCAGTCATCTATGAGTCCAAGAGCTGCAGTTGTCAATCATCATAACAGAAGTCCCAATTGTAACTCTAGCACTTCACATGTGTATTAATTTACCATATAATTTTTAGTCTCATTTTAGTGTTTAAAATGATGTAACATTAAATTTTCATTTATTTATTATGCTAGTTACATATATACAGGAGTTCCCACCCACAAGAAAAACACTGGAAGTATTTATTCATTATTTTTAATCAGATTTTGCTAAATTAATTAACTCTTCAGAAACAGTAAAATCTGTAGCTGATGAATGTTTCAATTTTTCTTTTGTCAAAAGGAGTCCATTCATTAAAGGAGTTTTTTTTTTTTTTTTTGAGATTTCATTACGTGAATCTACAGCCAAAGCAGTTTTTATAAGAAAGTTACATTTAGTGCGTCCACACCGTATTTTCTTAGCAATTTCGCTATCAGGAGCAATTGTTTTCAATAGAGTTGGAAGAATATCCATAATCCACAAAAGCAGATTGTGTTCGGCATCCAAGGCCGTTCCGTTGGTTTGCGACTCCTGAGTGCAAAATTTTATGCCCCCCTTTGCCATTAAAAATTAAAGAATCCCGAAGTACAATAACATGTTACGAATCATTTTATTATACTGCACATTAAGAGGAATGTATATTAAAATAAAGAAAAAAACACAAATAGTAAAAAAAAACTTTTTATATAATAAACAAACATATTCTTGTAATGTAACATGGAACACGAACAAGAAAAGAAGAAGAGACTCTCAGAATAACTCAGCGTGCAATGGAACGTAGGATTTGTAACGTCAGCAAAATGGACCATGTTAGAATCACGGAACTAAGAAAGAGATCAGGCATAAAAGATGTGGTAACTGCAGTATGTGAAAGCAGGATGAGATGGGCAGGTCACATCGCCAGACTCAGGAATAACAGATGGACATATAGAATATTCAACTGGCAACAAGAATAAAGAGAAAACCAGGAAGACCACCTACAAGATGAGAAGATCCACTAGTAAAATCTATGGGGATAACATGGAAGAGGGAGAGGCTCAAGATCGAGATCGTCGGAGGCATCTTTGTGACCTGCACTCATGGAGAAATCCTAAGTGAAACACAGGTCTATCAAGAAGAAAACTCAAGAAATCCCTAGAATGTTTGTTCAGTGATTAAAGTAAGTTGTGTTGAAGCTCGTACCATTTATTTAACTACCCAGCGACTCAGCCCCTCACTGAAATCTCTCATTCGAAGGTGACAAATATGCACAAACAGTTTAGTGTATTATTTATTCCCTATTTTTTATGAACGTCTTCGATTATACCGCCCCTAAATTGTGTCGCCCGGGTTCATTGCACTCTTTGCACCCCTGTATGGAAGGGACCTGTCTGCATCATATGCACATAATCTTAATTCTGCCTCTTTAATTTATTTTTCCGACTGGTATTTGGAACTGGATTTAAACAACGACATTATACCTGGTGAGCTTCTTTTAGATTCTACATTCTGCTAGTGTTTTGGAGTGTTTACATAACGAATCAATAGACATTTGCTACCATTAATGCTTATATCAAAAAATTTACAATAAGCAGTGTGTTCATCACAACTAGCATCACTTTGTCTTTAAATGAATAAATCCAGGATTTAAGAAAGGGATCCTCCAACCATTCTTCTTTGAATTTTTGCTTATATGATTTTTTCATCTTTTTAGATGAGCCTTGCAAACCTGAATTTGAATCACAACTAGCATCACTTTCTCTTTTATCTGAATTACCTGTGTCAGGAGTGGTTTCTTGTGAGTGGGAAGGGCTGGCATTGAGATCTTCACTTTCAATGGCTCGTTTATGTACTTTACTGACTCATGCACTCATTTTCCTCTGAGATTTAGAATCAAATTTAAATTTAGAAAGTTTTTCTTGCCACTTGTCCATGTTTAAAAGTAAAATCTAAATAATAATATTTTCGATGAAGAATTAAACAACTTTTTGTTAATAAAATTAATAAAAACACTGGACTTCTTATAACGCGCGAGAAGTGTTTGAACAGCGAAGAATATATTTTCATTGGCTAATGCCAGTTCGGATTGCGCGAGTACGGGATCAGGGGGGGGGGGGGAACCAGCGATAGGAAAAAAAGAGAAATCATTCTTGTGTCACTGAATGTGACATATGGGGAGGTGGGAGAAGAGAAAAATATTAAACTCATGTCTAACTCTGTGGTTATTATTATTATTATTATTATTATTATTATTCGGAAGGGAAAAAGTACTAGATCTGTTGGTGAGCGTACTAGAACACTAAAAATTTATAAAACGTACTAGATTTAGTACGAAAGTACTAGATGTGGTCACCCTGGTAACGACACTATTACCATCAACGCCATCTACTACCCATGAATTACTACGACAGTTACCACCACTAGTATTTTTGTCTGTAAATTGCCGGTCTGCAATTTAAAACGGAATAATTTATTATTTCAGTTTGGTTACATAATTTAGCCATAAACACTTATCCAGAACAAAATCAGTGCAAAACTCCTATTTAGGCATTTGTATTACTATAAACGGTTAATGTATTTCGCAATTGTTAATCTACACAGGAAATAGGAAAGAACAGCTGTAAAAAGCAGACGATAATCATTTTTTGTTTTTTATTCTCTTGATCAAAATCTGCACAATTTACGCATATTTAAACAGAAATAATGCTGCAAATTCGGCATTATTCATAACCAACGGAGATAAATACGCAAACAGTTCGCTGAATTGCTATTTCTTGGATAGGGAAGGTGAATGTTCTAGATTTTAATGGCCAGAACGAAGCCAACACTGAGCTCATTCTATTTTAATGATGTAATAAGTAAAACTGACGCACCAAAGCTGGCACATAACACATAGCATAACATAATAACATCAGCTCATAACAAGCCACTTGGGAACACGCTACCTAAGACATGGTAATGTCTCCAAGCTATTTCTCTTCTTAAGTTATTTAGTCCAAGTTTCGTCGAAGTTTTAATGCTCTTTATAGAAAATTGCAAATATGGTAAATGTATATTTTATGAGTCTCTAAAATTTTGATTTCGCTTAACCAACTGTCGCTGCACGGACTGAATTTGGTGAATACCAATCTACGGCACAAAGACACAACTGGTATTGATCGCCATATATGAAAGCGTACAATTTCAACTATCTGCTGATAAAGGCCACATAATCCAACCATTTATCGAGTTTAAAAATGTATCATGTGACACTGCAGACTTATGAATGATTATGATATTGATTAAGATAACTGGCGACTTTCAAGTAGCACTATGAGGTCGTACTGCTTTATTTATAAGACCAGTCTAGTTAGTATTACATTATTAAGATATTCAAATAATTTTTGAAAACCTTAGTTTTCAAAAATCATTTCACAGTGGAATCGGAGAATTGATTTTGACTTAAGTATGTACTCGCCAATAAGTTAGCGTTGTAACTAGTTGTTGACGAAAGAGGGCGTTAGTCCTGTTCTTTATTTGTCTGTCAGTCATCACTTACGTATATAAAAATGAAAATATAGTAAACGTGTATCTTATTAAGCTCCAAAAAATTTGATTTCACTCAATCAACTGTCGAATGTATGTCTTCGAAGCCGTTTTATCTGTTTTGTGAACAGGAATATTCCCGTTACAGGGAGAAAATAAATCTCTTCTGATAGTTTAGCCCTTATTTGTAGAAAGCCTAAATTTCCTTCTCAACTTGACAATCAAATTTGCTTTATTAGTATCGATCACAGCGCTCTTTCACGTGTAAATTATTGCAGAATGGTCTGTCATACATAGAATTAGAGCGTAGCTAATACACAAGCCAGTCATTATAACAATTTGTCGTTAAACTGGAATGAGAAGGTTATTGTTTGTCAAATCAATCTGGAAGACAGAGTTCTATAAATAAAATAAAATAAAATAAATAATATATATATATAAATATATTATTAATATATAAATATATTATTAATATATAAATATATTATTAATATATAAATATATTATATATTTAATATTATTAATAAATAATTTTATAATAAATAATATATATATATATTAGAGCCTGTGTAGCTCCGTGGATGTGGCGTTTGCACACCACAGTACTTAACCTCACGAAGGAAGACTTCTTGGCTTCGAATCTAGTCGGCAACTAGAAGAAATTTTTCTAAGCCTTTTTTCGAGAGGTTCCGGAGTTCGTCGATCTCTGGCACGGGCAAGCGGGTTTTTTCTCCCAGAAACTCAAGAAAATCGACCGTAAAACCCACATCATTTCAGACATTAAATACGAGTGTTAGGGTTAGGGACCACGAGATGGCGGCACTTGTTGAACCGTCTCTCTTCACTGCGTGCCACTTAATTAGTGATAGCCTTGGGCCAACTATCCCTGATTGGGTACCAGTGGAGATTGAACTGCCCACTCTGTGTCCAAAAGTTAGATAGGACTGAACGGCCTCGCCTACTCCCAATATACGGGAATAAAAAGGCGTTAGCTGATTTTTATATATTTATTTATTTATTTAAAGCGATTTATTAATACAATTCCAGACAATTCGACGCAATCACTGGCTGTGCTTTGCCATATAGTAATACATGAAACGACCACTAGGTGATGCTAAAGTTTCTGACCCACGGAACAAGATGCAATTCGAAGCCATTTTTATCCTTTATTCGTTGTGGTAATTAACACTTTAAAAAAAAAAAAATTGGATTTAGGACAAATGTTTCACTTGCCTACTCCTAGTAACGGAAATCAACCGGCTGGAAAGACTGGACAGTAGTGGACCGCAGAAGGTAATGTTTTCAAGCACCGAAAGACCTGCTGAAATCTTAAGGAAGTAGAGGAATTTTTACTTGTATTGACTGTCATGGTGCGAAAGCAATTTTATTTTTAAAGCGCTAAATTCTTAAGTAATCAAGCATAGTTTTTTCACTTCCCTGCTTGAAGAGTTTGTTCGAAATTACGTAACTAGGTAACGAAGGTTATTGGACCAATATATTACTTCTGTTAATTGCACTTAATTGCATTTTACGTCTGCTAATTGTTAGTCACATGTATTAATGTTTTTTATAGTGGTTGGTCTGTTTGCCGAGTTTAAAAAAAAAAGCCTGAATTTCCAACTGGAAAAAACTCTGCTATTTCCGCAGGATTTTTAATGTGGAATTCACATTAAAAAATTACATTAAAACAAAATCAATAAAATAACTACGGTACCAGGAAGGAATGCTGCTGTTTTGTAGGCATGGCTTTCGGCAGTGATTATTAGTTGACTTAAACAGAACTCTCCCCCTAACTCTCCGCAATATTATTGTTATTTTCTTTTTACTTTTATTTTATTTATTTACTTATTTGAATCTGAAATTAGGAGTTCTAAAGAGAATTTAATAGCTTGATAGTAAATTCTAAATTCTTTACAAGAAAGAGTCAATAACCTAAAAAAAGGAGGCAAAGTGGATCAAAATCAAGAGAATTTGCATGAATAAAATATTTCTTTTACTGTTTATTCATCTAATTATATATTTACAAAAATAAATAAATAAATAAAAATAATTTCACTGAAACAATTCATTGCAAGACCGTTCTGCCATCTATCGGCACATATACAGTATAAAGTAAAATAGTATTTTTTTTTTATATTTTTTTTTAAATAACGAAACCTGTGGTGCGTTCATAATTAGAAGAAACACACGTATAAACCACAGTGAAATATTTACAATTAAATAATTTTCACTGTGGTTTATACGCGTGTTTCTTCTAATTAGTAAAATAGTAAGTACATTTGTAGTAAGTTATTCGCCAGTCGTTAACGTGTTCGACGGATTTTGGAGGAGACAAAAACAAAACATCGCATGACTTTACTTCTGTTTACCATCGAAATTATCAAAATACACAATATATATAATTTATAATTATCTTTAATTATAGATCATTTATTTGCAGGGAGGAAATGCGAAATCATATTTCGAATCACAACGAGACTTTAATGGTTTGGTTTGCAGTGTTCGATCAAAAAGTGTGCTTATTAATAATATTTTTTCGATGTTATAAGAAATTATTAGTAGTTTTCATATTCATATAGACCAGTGTTTCCCAAACTGTGGTCCGCGGACCCCCGGGGTCCGCGAGTAATTCAAAGGGAGTCCACGGGATAGTTTATTTTCATTAAACTTTATCTTATCATGTTGCTCACACCTATTGTTCACACCTGGCCTAATTTATATGTTCATATTCTTCCGAATATCTCCATTTATAGCAGTATTGCATTGTCATAAATGACACATTTAGTGTTATAAAATTGTAATTTATTACTTCAACTTTATGATATGTAAAATATAAAAAATTTCCATTTTGGATTTTATGAGGGCCGCGGTGAATTAACATTCGCTACAGGGGGTCCGCGACATCAAAAAGGTTGGGAAACACTGACATAGACTAAGTGAAGAGAATTGAAAATTACAGTAGGAATGGTAACAAGTGATGAAAATAGGAAGGAACGGAACTACCATCTCAGCCACCCTAAACGGAGAACAAATAGAACAAGTAGACAACTTCACATATCTTGGATCAAAACTAACAGAAACAATAGATGAACTCAAAACAATCAAACACAGAATAGCGATAGGATGGACCACCATGGGAAAATTACAGAAAATCTGGAAAACAAACAAGATATCTAAGCAAGCCAAAATCAAATTATATGAAGCAATAATTATACCAACAGTCATCTATGGAGCAGAAGCGTGGACAGTTAAGAAAAGAGAGGAGAAAAAACTGCTGGCGTTTGAAATGAAATGCTTAAGAAAAATAAATAGAACAGGTTGGATAGAAAAGAAAACAAACAGCACAGTCAGACAAGAACTAATGTATAAAAAGACAATAATAGGAAAAATTAGAAAACAACTGGGATGGTTTGGACACAGTGTACGCATGGACGCAGACAGACTTCCTAACGTCCTAATCAATACTTTTCCAACTGAAAAAAGAAGACCCCGGAAGACCAAGAATTTGCTGGCTGAAATTAATATAGAACATCTCGGGATGCAGAACATATAAGGAACTTTTTCGAATAGCAAGGAACAGAGAAGACTGGAATATACTGCTCAAGAGAAGACTCAACCCGTCTTAGACGGAAGAGAAGAAGAAGAAGAGAATGGTAACAACTGACTACTGTTTATCAGAGACAAGTATCAAGTTTTTATTCCAAGAGTTATAGGATACACGGAATCCATATGTCCACCTCTAAAAAAACGGCAAATATACGACATAGATTCACGTAACATTTCCACAATTGCTAATGTTATAGGCCTGTCCTGTGCAAACCTGTGGAAATGGCATTTAAATCCATGGCGCTAGGCCGCATGAAGAAAGACTGTTCTAAATAAATTCGCCCACTACAGACGCTTTTTCTAAGTCTTTCTTCGACCGGTTGCCTAGATGGTTTCTGGTAAAGGCAAGTAGGATTTTTCCTCCTGATTTTTTTTAATTCCACAACTCAAGAAAATCAACCGTAGATGTCACACTATTCCAGACAGTAATATATAGTGTTAGAGTTAGGAATTATGAGATGGCAGTAGTTGTCTGCCATGCTCTCTTCCCCGAATGCCAGTTAAAATCATCGATAGCCTTGGACCAGCTGTCTTTAATTGGTTGAAGGTGCAGATTGTTTTCTCCCAAGTTTCCAAAAGTTTAGTAAGAGCTAAACGGCCGCATATTCCCATTAAAATGAAAGGCGTTAGCGGACTAATGCGATATTTTTGAGCATATATTATATAGATAATTATGTCGTCTTGGTAAATTCGCCCACAAAAAAATTCAAGTCGGTAAGGTCAGGAGATTTCGAAGGTCCTCTTCTCGAGATAGCATTATTTTATTTTTATTTATTTATTTATTTATTTATTTTCGGAAGGTAGCCATTTACTTAACTAGAGGATGCTAGGATAATCTGCGAGAACTATTTCGTTAGTCGAAAATTTGATATTTTATTTTACCGTATGACGTTTGATTTGTTACAACTTCCTAAAGTAGCATTTAGGGATATTAAGCATTTGTCATGTACTGTATTTAGGAAATATCCTGTATAATATAACTGTTTGCTATATACATAAGTTATTTAGTAACTATTCGATAAACATTATCTATCTGCATTCGTTATAGATTGAGTTTTGGAAGAAAAAAAAACAAATAAGTTAATTAAAACTAACATTTTCGGAAGGATGAAATAGGGCATAAGAACACCCTCATATTCAAAGAGTGGCGTTGACTCGCTCTTCAGATCTTTTTCGCAGCTTAAATGATTAAATCAGCGAACAACTTCAATTAATTATTCGACGCCATAATTAAAAAGCTTAGTTTCATGGCTATTGGTTCTACAATTTTGGAAATAATTATAGCGAACTTTTTTTTTTTATTGTGAGAAAAGTTAGAAGGAGTTTGAATCTGAATAATCTAAGTGTTATTTCCACTTGGAATTCCGTGTAAATGACTATTTATTCCTGCTCTTTTATTAATTCTTGTATGTCTGTGGTTTCTTTCACTCATTAGCAAATGCCGAATTACTGAAATAATGAGATTCTGCTGAAGCCAAGAGGAGCTAAAGATTACTGTATTGTTTCACAATCAGGGCACGCAACGAAATGATTTTATCTTTTTCATACAAAAGAAACTAATTAAACTCAATAGATAAATGAACACCACAAATTTGCTCACTGTACGCAAGATTCGACTTCGGAATTCTGAACTAAGGCGAGTTTTAAAAAAAAGAAAGAAAATAGCATTAACTTGCATTTATATCTGTTGTAATTGCTTCGGTACCATGTTGAAATAGAAACAGATTATCTCAATATTGCTCACGGTCAATAATTAAACGTTGAAAAATAAAACTTACGGAGTGCTTATTGCTTAAAAGCAATGAAAAATGAAGGAATCAAAATACAATAACGCCAGTTTGTTCGGTATGAAGATCGAATTATCCGTAAGGAGTTACAGGTTAATAATACGTGAGCCATGGTGCTTGTTTTGGTTAAAGGCAGTAGCAACAACAAACAGAGACAACTTTCTACATTAATCTTTGAAATCTTTCAATCCCCCCCCCTTGTTCTGCATTATTTGCATAGCTCTAGAATAGAACGTTTGCTAACATGAATCAAATTTCGTCTTCTGAGAAAAAACACGAATTCGTTTTTTTTTTTTTAAGGTGTCCCCGTTTAATACTTTCTAAACTTGAATGGAGACTTCTTATGTGATCGAAGAACGCGAGGGTTAACATTAACAACTCTTAAGTGTTTGTGCTTGACAACTGCTGTGCTTGTTTTCACATCAGCAAAGCTCCAGTTCCACTTTTCTATTTTCGAATTTTCGATAACATGAAACTTGAAAAGCTGCTACTATTAAATCCTCTCTTGTATAGTTATACATCAAATCTCACCCTCATGACCTTCATTTTTTACAACGGTACCAGTCGCTTATTATCTTCTTAGTAGTGTATTATATTATAGTGATGAAACCATATTGATCGTGAAATTTTTCCACACACAAAAAAGTATTCTCTGAGTATTGCAACCACTGCAGTATTTCTAAATGCTACTCTGTTAGTTTAGCAGTTATCCCGAATCGCAATTCAATAACTTACATAGCTTGTTCTTTTTTTTTTTTTTCTGATTTAGTTATTTTATTCAGTGCTGCAGAGGACCCAAATATGTTCTCGTCATACAGATTGCTATTAGTATTACAGCAGATTCTGATTAAACCATACTTTTTTACGTCAGAGTTTTCCCGGCTGGAATAAAAACTGTTACAAAATAAACAAAACTCGAGAAAAATCTTTAAAAAGTATACTATAAGCATAAAAGAATAAATAACCACATTTTTCCTGTACCACACGCTTTTACTTACTGGACAAAATTCTGAATTCACTATAATAATGAGAGTAATAATAAAAGAAAATATAAAGTTAGTAGCTTTCATTTATTTAAGATTAATAATTTTATTAATAAATTTCAATATCAAAAACTTAATTTTTTATATTTAAAATTAAAAAAAAATATGTTCGCCTTTACATTTTAAAATGTAATTTTATTTTAAAATTACATTTTAAAATAAAATAATTTTCTCCAAAAATAAATAAATAAATACAAAAAAATTAAAATATATATATATATCTGAGAGTTTCAGACAGCATCGTTTGGTAGCAGTATTATTGATAAAACCAGCAGCTACAAAAGCAACATTTTCTTTCTGCGAACCAGAATTTACAAACGATAATTTTTCATAAACTGTTTTAATTTGCCTTTGATATGTTTACATATTTAAAATTCAGAATAAATAATTTTTCTTAATTTTTGTTTCGAGAATCAATGGCATATTCTTGTATAAAACATTTTTTTACAATCACGCCAGACTTTAGCACAGAGCGGTATTTATACGAAAGCAGACATTTTGAGCAGATGAAAACAATATGAAAATATAGATACGTAAAACAGAGGTTCAACTGCACGAACAAAAAATCGTTAACCTCGCTTTCTTTCATCGAAACATTTGTAATTGTATAATTTCATTTATTTACATATGTTTGAAAATATATACTCTATCAATTTTAAAGTATATACTATTTTAGAAGCAAGCTAGTGCTCAATATTGCTTCGTATATTTTTACCATAAGTAATTTCGCTTAGTTTTTCTGTAAGTTTTACAAATAAATGATATGAATGATAACCAAAAAAGCAATGTTGCGGTGGTTTTAAACCTGAATGCCAATTGTGAATACTAAGAAATAACTTGAAGAAAATATAGCGCAACAAATAATTCTGTTGACAACAGGCAAGTCGATTCATCTTAAAAAAAAATATGCTTATATACGCGTGCGTGCGTGCAATGAAATTAAATGAATTTCAAATGTACTGTGGTCTAACGGGAAATTAAAGTAATATAACATAGGGGTGGCATTATATGATTTTTCTTCAAATATCAGCAAGAAAAAATGTTATTATTTGGAAGACAGTTATGAAACTTTTATAATATATATTCACAATACGTATGCTTCTTTCCCACAACATCACGATCTATATAATACATTTCTTTCAGAAATATTAAATATTTGCTTGAAAAAAATGAGGGGAAATGATTATTCTTATGTTATTGAAAAAATGCTTGGAAGAATATTCTGAAAATTATATATATAAACAAAATTTCAAATGTAGTGTAGCCTAACGAAATCTGTAGAGAATGCTGCATTATCCCTCCCCATTCTTCTTTCTAGGTAGTGATTTGTTGTCGTCAATATATTACACAAGTTATGTCAATCTATCGCCATTTTATAACTTAAAAATATTAGAGAAACGTAAAGGATCGTCAGCGCCATCTATCTCTTTGTAGTCACAAAACGAAAAATTGATTTCATTGTACATCTAAACTGTTGCACATTCAAGAAGTTAATTACCCTTTTATCAAAGTAATATGCTATATTATAAGTTGAAAATTAAATAAACAGCAGAATATAGGAGTAAATTAACCGAATCCACTTTTAGTTTTTGCTTTGAACGTTACAAGTGCCTTAACAAGAATCAATAAATACTTTTACTGTACTTAGCTTTAAAAGCATTGCCGTAGCAGCCAACATAGTTTCCCCTATGTTTAGTCCACACTGGTAATTATCGGATACACCGAAGCATATCTACATTTTGTAATTAGAGGTTGTTTGCTTTCAGAGTTTCCAGACTTCACGGAAGGTAACAAAACACAAAGACTTTTAGTCGTTCAAGATCAGCTAAGTTTAGCGAACATACAGATAATAAAAAATACACTACCAGATGGCGCACCACACTTCAGTAAACGAAGTTATAAAAATAGCAGTTAAATTTAGTTTTTTAAAATGATAAATCTATGAATATCTGTTTGCTGATACTGGAAGCGACGATTTATGGGCTGATAAACAAAGATTTAGAAATGGAAAATTATTATTATTTGTGCATGTTTGGTGAGAAATACTATAGCTACTGTTGTAAAATGAGGAATGCAGTAATAACTAGACATATTGAACAAGCAATCTCAAACAAATAATTTGTAAGACTTGGTCTCCCTTCTAGATTTATTTATTTATTTTGTGGAAGTGCATAAAGGAACTAGCCTACCAAAAGCAGGATGGAAAAAAAAAAAAAATTCGCCATATGTTTGCGATTAAGTCGCCCGGATATACTGCAATTCATTCATATATATCCATTTATTTCTCGGCCACCAGGGGTGCATTTGTGCCATCTGCGCTTACTTAAAATTTGATAAGTTTTACGTCCGTGAATGAAAACCTCGTGCCTTGAAATGTTATTATTTTTCTTAAATTTTAAAACACAGTTTTACACATTTGTTGATCATCTTCGTTTCGTGTTTTTGATTACAGTTTTATGTCTTTATTTAATACTCATAATAATATTTTTTGAGTTTCATACACCAAAAAAAGTTTGTAAAGTTGGTACTCTATAATAATATTCATAAATTCACTATATATGGAGCTGAGTTAACCGATCTTATTTACAAAATCCAGGATTTGTGGATTATCAAACGTAACTGTGCTGTATAATACAACTGGATTTAATAATTCAAAAGTTTTGCTCTAAAGACCAACTATTTCAAACATTTTAATCTGCATTCTGGTGTGATGATGGTAATAGTCTCACACCGGGCGGTGAAAATCATCTACTATTTAAAAATTTTAGAAATATCCATGCTACAAGGAATCATTTAATATAACCACTAAATAAATAAATAAAATATTTAAATAATTTGAGCTTGTTAAATATGTTAGAGAACTTCGGAACTCATTGTATAAAATGACAATGTTGGCCAATCTTGTGAGATATAAAACATGAAAAATGTTTTATCTCTTACATGATACCAAACAGGTGATACCACTGAACAGCCACAGTGATATAGGATCACAGAAATTCCATCGCTTTTAAACCCAGCTGCTCTCTGTAATTGATTTTCCATGCTCCGAATGATAGATACTTTCTAAGTATAATTTTGACTGCGTCAAGTGTGCCAATCCATTTTCTCGGTAACTTTACGGACAGTTTTATCGGGATTTAAGGTAAATAATTCATGAAGTTTTTTAAATGTTGTAGAAATCCAAAGATAATTGCAATATTGATTTCCATTGGTATTGTGCTAGACAGCTAACCAGCCAATGAAATTCTAATGACGTCATATATTGTCATAATATAGTGGTGCATGAAAAAAAACTGTAGAAATCTAGATTATTAGCCCAGAACAATAAAACTTGTTTAGTTAGTTATAAAATATATAAGCAGTCGGTTTTTAATATTTAAAGTGATTACTATTCACTGCTGAATAGATTAAATACCACATCGTAGATTCCAAAGGTTCGTGTTTTAATTTAGAGCTATTTATCAGATGAACGCCAATTAGTAGTGCTGAATGGTTATCGAGTAAAATATGGCTTTTATTTGGCAGAGAATAATTCACGTATTCTTGTTTCTTCACCAAGCGAGGCAAACGGATTTGTATAAAAATGGCAATGAGAAGAATCAAATAAAAAATTCATCAATAAATTCTCAAAAAATATCGCTAATCAAAAGTAAAAAAAAAAAAAATTCCCTCACAATGTAATATCATCGTAAAAATGGTACAACTCCGTAATCAGTCATAACACCATCACTCGCAGAAACTTAGAATTAAAAATTAAATTATAATTGTCAACGTTAAGCTTTTTTAAAAGTCTCAATTAACTCTGCTTTATTGTAAATCGAAAACTTGCTTCACCAGTCTCTCATAATACACGTAAAATCTAAAAGCTTAGACTTATGTTTACAGCATGCACAATGTAGTACAAGGAAGAGCTAACGATAAAGAACGCTATATTTGCATGTCACCATGGTTACGTGTTTTAGAGGTAGTGTTTTTCGTCTGTTTATTTTAATCGTAGAGATAACCAACATTTTTGCATAACCTAATAAACAACGTTGATTATTTTGCTATGATTTTTCTTTCGATGTTTTGCTTCATCGTTTAGAAAACATCACTTCACAGTCTAGAGACTCTAGCGAAATATTTTATTTAGTTATTAATAAATGCAATAATATGCATATCGAATTTTAATGATCTCTCACTTAATCATACTGTCCTCTACTAAATTTTTATATATATTTTGATTTTAAGAACAAAATATTCACTTGACAGTAAAATATTATTTTTTTTAATAGATTTTTAAACACTTTAATGTTTTTAAAGGAACAAAAATCTTCGACAATCAGATGGTTTAAAGTATAGTTAAATATTGATTGGCTTGTCATGTTCATGTGGAACAGACAGTCCACTTATGTAATATTAAATTGACCACTTTAAATAAAATATTACACAGTGCGTGGGTTCTGATATTTTGCCATATTGCGTGTGTATTTGTCCAAATCCCGATAGTAAGTTGGAGGGGGGTGGGTGAATGGATAGTGTTAGACAAGAGAACGTTTTATTTTTAGAGCAAATTGCATTTCGTTAAAAGCTTTTTAAAAGCTTTCTTAGATGTTCAGGATGAAGTTTAGAATTCCTAGAAAGGTACGATAATAAGTAAGTGTGTTTAATAAATAAATATAATTAAGACTGACAGTCTTAGCTATCCAATTAAATTCTTTCTAGATTGGTTAATCATTTTTAATACATTCTCAATTATTTTAATATATTTTATTCAGTTTTTGTTCAGAAGGGAAACGGTTCTTGAAAAATATATGAAAAAAGATATTAAGAAAACAAAGTAGAGGTAAAATTGTACAACGCATTTCACCATACACAGTGTGATGGTATAACTTTTTAAAGTCCAGAAAATCTCCATACATGTTTAAGATTATTTATTGATATAAATAATCGCCCTTGTTAGAGTAAGCCACTGTTCGTGCAGAATACTGATTTTGACACAATGTTTAACCCCAGAGTTAATCGATTCAATGACAATAGCAGTTTGGAAGCCGATTATAGGATTAGTGCTTTGTTTCCATTATAGACTTTTGAGAGAATTTTTTAAAAAGATTTTTCACCTAGTTGGATAACACCTTTTGATGTCAGCTAAGAATAAGGACGTGCTTTTTTTTTTTCTTTCTTTTTTTTTTCTTTTTTTTTTGGAAGGTATAATTAATACTGTATTGGTGCCTCGTGTGAGGGTTGTTAGTAAAATCATTTTTCTTTAATGTATTATTAGTTGGCGTCAAGAAATAGTGGAGATTTTTTTTTTTTTAATAAGAAAGGATCATCCTGATTCAACTCCTTATATTCTCTTAAGACCGACAATACAATTCCTAGTCAGTTCCGAGAACTAAGATTCAATAAGAGCTTTATTATGGCGTTAGCTCCCAGAATGCGTTTTAAAGCACGCGCGCGCGCGCGCACACGCACACACACACACACACACACACACACACACACACACAGAATGGGAATTGACAATTAAGAAGAAATATCAGATGATTTAATGCGTCGAAATCTTCTCTAAAATCTTAAGCTATTAATGGTAAATGCAGTTTATATCACAAAATAGAATCATTAGTACATGTTAATTATTGTTATGGTACTATCGTGTGTGTGTGTGTGTGTGTGTGTCTTTAGTCTTGAAATTTGCATAATCTTTTCAAATAATTTCGAGTTAAAAGGGATCGAAGTCAAATTTGGCAAAGACCTTTGACGAGAGTCTTGATTACTGGCTTCATCATCATCGCTAACAACGGATTTGACTTAACCGAGACCCAGATTTGTCAGACGAGGATGGTCTTTTTCTCATTAATAATACGATGGCACGTGTCAGTAAATATTCTAAGTAACAAGTAATATTCTAAGTAAATAAAACCTCACAAATCAGTTTGTGAGGTTTTATTCGCATAGTTTGTCATATTTAATTCCTTTGTATTTGGCCGGTAATCCAGGTTTTCACCAGGCCGAATGAGGGCCGTACTTACACTTTTCCCGAGGCGCTAGAGTGCTCCAGGGCCGTTAAATTGCTCCTAATTTTTCGGGGATCCCCAGCTAGAGCCTCGTGCACCTGTGCATGAGTACGACCCTGGACTGAATAACCTACTATCGAGTCCCCCCCCCCCCAAGAATATCCTCGCTACTCACTGCGCTACCAACTATAAGGCTCTGGAACTGAAACTATAACAAATAAATTGCGACGATGTGTTGATATTTATAAGGAAAACAGGGATTTGATTCATTAGTTGCACACGCATTTTATCTTACATGAGAAGTCTACAAAGAGAAATCGAATTAAGTGCTTAACTGTAAATGAAACAGCAAAACGTAGAGGTAAACTAAAGTCAAAAGCAAACTTGGAACCAGAAAAGGGAAAAATGCGAGGGAAAACATATTACCATGAGCTGTACCATTCATCTAGAAAACTCCAGAGAATACTAAAAGAAAGTATTAGAGGAAAATAATGCCAGAAAACCAGTGTAAGTCGCGGTTTCCAAACTAATTGGCAGAGCAATTAGAAGCGTTGGTTTGGAACCCATTAAACATATCAGCAGTGGATGAGAGGCTCAAAGAAGACATTATTACTGGAATAGAAGGAACACTTCAAGAGAGTCTTTAACAGAAATGATCCTGGAAGTGACCTAAGAGAATTGGAGTGTCCCTAATCACCAGTAAGGGAAATAATCTCACTAACCAGGGAACTAGTAATAAATGCTATGAAGTAGACACAGAACAGAAATGCCCAAAGGGATCTTTCGAGTGAAGTGGGATTGTTGACACCAGGGAAATATCTTCGAATTGTTTCCGAATTATAAATGCAATTTGGACACGTGATGCGTTCTGAAAGTTGTATATTCTTAAGTGGGTTTCACGAACGGATTTGTTAAAAATAAGTAAAGAAAAAAGGGTCGGGTTTTTGGTTTGAATTCATGGTATCGAATTCTCAATTTGGAATTGGAACGTTTTTTTTTTTTTTTTTTTTTTTTTTTTTTTTTTTTTCCCTCGTTTAGGTGAAGGATGGGATTTCTGTCATTAATAAATATACAAAAAATTAAATCAATAATTTATAAATAAATAAACAGTCATGTATTGTTTAATAATGTTTTTAGAATATATCATTTCTAACATTAGAAATAGCTTGCATATGCATAGAATAGTAAGATAATGCATAGATATTCTGGTTCCAATAGGTTTAATGAAATGTGGTCCTTTGGATCTTTATTACGTTTATCAAAGAAATTTAGTTTTAGTGCAACAGAATATTTTATTAACGCTATCACTTTAGGGTGAAATGGCTTATTTTCTAAGAAATTCATATTTCCAGTGCCATTGCTTGGAATTACAGTCGAATGAAATACGATTGTGGTTTCATTTTTGTCTGTCAATTGTATTCTCCTGCTTGCTTGTCTATTTTTTTTTTTTTCGTCAGTTGGCAAAAATTATGAAGAAATTTAATATTAGAACTTACTTCACTACCCTACCAAAACTTCCTTCTTTCCTTAGTTAACCCAAGCCAAAACATCATCAACTTCAGTTCCCAGAAGTATATAAAATTATCTGTAGTTGCAGGAAGCCGTATTATGGGCAAACCGATAAGTCTATCTCACTACGACTCGAAGAGCGTCAACACCAGATACACTGGAATCTTACTACAAATATCCATAAATGCCCTCATGAACTAGAAAGACGCATCTTAAAATCGAAAGAAATAGTTCTGGACCCATCACACATGAACAGTAATTTAAGTTGTTATAGCTTACCTGATTCACACAGCGCAGTAATTCAGGTTTGGCGTTCTCGAGATAGTTCCCACTTACTAACGCCTCACGCTTGCACGCGGACGTCAGTTCAAACTTGACTGTTGTTGTTGTTCCTAACTTGTTTATATGAGAAATTAATTTTTTATTTTGCTAACTTTCCAGTTTTTTTTTTTTTTTTTTCGTGCACCTGAAGAAGTCGACATTCCGACGAAACTAGTTGTATTCTAATTAAAGTTTTTGACTTATCTCGGTGTTCTAGTCAGTAAAATTCTAATATAAAAATGTCTACAATCCAAGTAAATACTCTTAATAATAATAATAATAATAATAATAATAATATATATATATATATATATATATATATATTCAATATATTTATATCAAATATATCGAAAAGCATATAATAACAAAAGGAAAATATATAATCTACATGTCTGTTACAGTTTATTAAAATATTTCTATGAAACCTTTTGTTTATTTTGTTTCCGAAAACCCTGAAGCTATAGAATTTACATGTCGTCTAATAAATTTTCATATGGAATATTGCAGTATCTTCGATAAACTATTGGTAAAAAAAAGAAAACCATTACAATAACTTATGTAATGCACACACGCATAAACTTTTAGTGAAGAGAAGCGTCTTTGCCGTATTAGGAAAACTGTAGCCCGGAAGCATTCTTCAAGAACATTATTGATAATATTAATATCCAAGTTAGCGTAGCTTGTTACTAATGCTTTTTGGGTGAAAGCACAAATATATCATTGACGTCAGTCAGTGCCTTAGAATTGGTTTTTCTCTGCTGTTCTTCTAAATATGCAATTTTATTAGGAATTCACTGTCCAAAAAAAGAACAGTTATTTTTCTTAGATGTACATAATAATGGTATCGTCTGCGTATCAAACGTTTATAAGCTGTTCGATTTATTAATTTATTAATGTCATTCACTTTATGTTGCTATCAGGAAAAATAGGATTTTATTATTATTATTTTTAATTCAATGTTTGGTATGAAAATATTCGCTGATTAATTTATTTTTTTGTCAATGGCAACCGGAAACGACAATAGTCGGTCTACTACCCCTAAATCTGAATTCTTAAATTAATAACGTTTTGATTTCTATGTAAACAATGAGAATAAATGTATGTTTAATTAAAGATTTATAACTAATGGCTTATAAAATGAAATATAATGTTTTTACGTAACTATTGCGCTGTAAGACACTTTTATCGAAACATTGAAAATATGTAAATATGCTGAAAATATGCATTATTTCGGACTCAATATCGTGAAATATTTAGGTTCAAGATTAGTTAGCTTCCATTAGCTTCAGTTTTCTTTACGCATCTGTCTGCTTTCTTGACGAATCACACCTCAGAGGGCAGTAATTAAAGGTTAAATTCGTTCTGTGTTATCTTTCTAGTTTGTGGTTATCTCTTCTGACATTCATCACTACAACAGCCATCAAAATATAGTAGAAATGGAAACATATTACTAAATTAACTGATTAGTACCATTTGTAGAAAAAAAAGGAACATTGAATCACTTTACACAATTACTTTTATGTTTAGAAATCTGTAGAGTTATAGTCAAACCTGGAATTATAAAAATAACACGTTGTCCTCTAATGCGAACGCCTCAACCCCAGAGGGGGGAGTAAACAAAGCCATTCATCATGTGATATGCAGACAGTTACGCAATGGGATTTGTATAACTGGCTTGACAACTGGAATGTGATCACCGGAAAAGTTTTATAGTGCTATGTATTAGATACTAGAATGTTTTTCCTCTCTTAAATTAATCTTCATTCAGCAGTAAATTTAACACAAATTGTTAGACTTTGGCAAGCTCGTGTGCTTTTCCTATGCATGGAAAGGCTGATTTTCCACAACCATTGTTAGGTGGTAAAAGAGGATGTTTTATACTATTTTGAAGTTAGAAAGATGGTCATCGCATTGATAGAGCAATACTATGGTTTTAATGAAAGACGATGAAGCACTTGCTATCATTGGCGAAGTTCTTGAAGATAATTTAATCTGTAATCTTACATTCTTACCAGGTAAGAAATTTAGAATTAGTTTGAATTATAATGAAGTCAAAATTAAATTAACTTGTTTTTAAGAGGGAAAAAAAGGAAGGGAGGCTTGTTTTACAGAATAAATAAGTAAATAAAAGGTAATGTAAAAGAATAATTCTTAACGATGATCCAGGGTTCAAAAATCTATAATACCGCCCATTTGGTATATACGACAAAAACAAAACTTCCTGCTTATTAAGCCTAGTTGTATCTTTTAAGAGTTTGAATTCAAATAATGACACATATTTTCAAAATATTTTGTTATAAAAAGTGTTACAATCCCATGATAGTGGAATAAATAAAAATTTCTTCCTAACTTCTCCATAATTTGCGCGCGCACGCACACACGCACAGAGAGAGAGAGAGAGAGAGAGAGAGAGTAATTGTAACGTCACAGTCGATTGAATACATTATTTGGAACTACAAACTACAAACTAACTGATACGGTGGTAGCAGGATTTTTTTTTTCTCCCGGAAACTCGGGTTTTTCATCCCGCGTACAGACAAATCGGCCTTCAGAACGCACGCAATTTACAGACAAAAAAATACTGTTGTTGGTGATGATGGGCGATAGATGGCGTTGATGGTAGTAGTGTCGTAGTTGGAGAATTAAATGGTGGTGGAGAGGATGAGATGTATTTGGCGAAGTAGAGTAGTGTGCCCTCCCACGATGAGTCCTTGGACTCCCTGGAGGTGTCAGGTAATAATAATAATAATAAATAACACTTGCCTAGTAGTGGATTTGAATCAGTGACTCCTACTTATTTTTCCTCCACAATGCTAACTTACACAACAGAGAATAAATATGTACTTAGTACTGCGTATAGATACCACGGTGCTTAAAGGATTATATATGATTGCTATAAGACTAGATATTGCCAATCTTAGATGATCACTGACAGTTGGCCAAGGCTATCGATGATTTTAAGAGGCACCATAGGAGGAAAGTACGGGTCAGGCAATTGCCATCCTCTTGTGGTTCCTAACTCTGAAATAGTGCGATTCACAGGCGAGTAGGAAGAAAACACCCTACTTTCCCGAGACAGAGATCGACTAACTCGGAAACCAATCGAAGAAAGCCTTAAAATTAGTTCGTTTAACAGACGACTGCAATCGAACTTATAACGGTCTTTCTTTGGACAGCCTAGCGCTATGAATTCAAATGCATTCCACAAGGCTGCATATTACTGAAATTTATCACACAAATAAAATAATAAATAAAAATGCGAATAAATAAATGTTACAAAAAAAAAAAAAATCTTGGCCCATCCATGACTAATGTACTACAGCATTACATCCTTTTGTGGTTGGGAGGTCATATAAAAAGTCATAAAATTAAATTTTTCAAGATATATGTTTACTATTTCTTGGTTATTTTTTCAGTTTATGTAAATAAAAAAATAATAATTTTAATATAAAAATTTCATTACCGTCACCAGCAGACTTAAACAGACGTCTCAATTTTGAAGAGGTTTAGTTTAAGCCTCCCCGCCTCCCCACGATATGTCGAAAACCTATAATAGCTCAATTTGTTCATTTAGCGTCTGTTAATTTGGCCTAAAACAAGAGTAAAATATTCTCTAACCTAAATATCTTATCGTGCATTTAAAATTAAATACTCAGAAACCAATATCTAAGACGAATTATGTTAGTTAGGATCGGTTGGTGCTTGCCGAGTTTATATATTTCATTGATTTGAACAAAATAAACATAATAAATAAAAGGAAAATGGATTCTTTTATGAAATGTGAACAAGGCTTCATAATGCATAAAATCGTGATCTTGTCTCAATATTTAGACAAAATATTTTGTGATAATTATGATAAAGCTAAAATTAGAAAGAAATATCAACGGCAATCTTCTTAGCGCCTTCACAACACAACTGGAGAAATATCCGAGTTCGACTCTCGTCCAGCGGAAGGGGGATATTTCCTCCCGAAAACTCCGATTTTTCATTCTGCATAAAAAGAAATCGGCCAAGAGAATATATGCAATTAGAGACAAAAATACTATTGAGATACTGGTGAACGATAGATGGCGTTATGTGTTGATGGTAGTAGTGTCGTTAGTAGTTGTAAGATTAAGTAGGAGAGGCGGTGAGCGTAGTGTAGTGGAATAGAGTTCCCCTCCCCACGATGAGTCATTGGAGGCTGTCGCATAATAATAGTAATAATAAGTTACTATTAATACAAATCTGAAGACTAAACAGCTGTTTTATTATATTAATAATTCATCTCATAAATATTTGAATATAACTGCGTACGCCCAGGAGCCAATATAAACATTATACGCATCAAAAACATATTCGGTACTTGCTATTTAGAAGGCAGCAGAAAAAAATCGATGCAAGAAAACCCATTATCCCCTTCACTTATTTCCATCCCATGTTCCCTTTCGGGTTAAGATCAATGGCTCATCAAGGGCAGGTAACTTGGTTTCTGGAAACGTCATTCTACTTCTGCTTCTTATGGCTGTATATTGCGCGTGTTCTCCTACCGGTTTCTAGGTCGTTTTTCGAAAGATCTAGGAAGCTCTAATAAAGATTCGGGATTTGAATTTTGGTCTTTTTAACCTAAGTTCTATGCCAACTGAGCTACGAAGGCTCACCTGAGTTTATTTGCTAACTGAAATACAAATATGTTCAGCAACATGAAAACCTTCTTATATGAGAATATCATAAAATTATCCTATATAAAATAAAAGATTGAATTATTTAGTCGGAGAATATTTTAATTTACTGAAATTATTTCTAAGTGCTAGATTTTTTTGTTGATTACAATTCGGACACCAAAAATTATAAAATATCGATTCCTTTAAGAAAGGAATTTCCTTTAAGCGAATTTGGATGAAGTGAAGAGTCCTTTTTGGGATTTTTGGGATTTCCAGGGTAACGGATAGCAATGAAGCTTTAACTGAGGTTCGGCTATTGTTACCGTTACCCAGCCATGACTAGAGCTTTAAGCTCAATAATACCCCATCCACACAGATTTTCTTCATTCAGATGACGGGATAAAGAGTCAGACTCATTCCATCGTCCAGTTCTTTTTAGAACTTGAGTCCCTTTAAGCCAGTCCTTTTAAGGACATTGATGAGTAATGTCATGTGGTATCATTTGTCATTCTGTAAATTGTTTAAAATTGGTTGAATTTTAAAAAAGTAAATAAATAAAATACCATAAAGAAATTTCAATTATCTATCTTGAAAACTTGAGGAAAACAAATGAGATATGAATTGAAATTTTAAAAAAATCTCAGAGATGTAAATTTCGGCAGCTTGTCAAGAGGATGGGAGATATAAGTTAGGAATAGCAAAAGAAGTATATTGAAAAATAATACAGCAGAAGGACAATAAATGAAACAATTAGGAAGAGGTTACTAGGAATAAATTGTAAAAGAAGAAAAAAAAAACGAAGAAATCTTATATATGAAATAAAACATAGGAAGAGAGATGAAATCGATGGGATACGTTGAGAAGATACAACAAATGGATTATAAACATATTAGAAGAGAAAATAGAGGGGAAAAACAAGAAGAGGGGGAACAACACAAACATGCGGTATTAGAGAATGTACTCAGTGACTGGCAAGTAAAACCCTGATCTCTTATAGTTTCCATATAGATATTGAAAGTGTTAGCGCAAAATCTATATGGAAACTATAAGAGATCAGGGTTGCTTTGCATTAACTCAGCTCATTTAAAACCACCTCTAGGTGACTTATTGCAAACTATTCTTCTTATATATTAACACTCGTAGTTTGCATGGGACACTAATGAATTCTGTAATAAGGAAACGTTATAAGTATTTATTAGATGCAAAAATTCATGACATTTCGGTTATGTTGTGTCACAAGATGAAATTCATTTCAGAGGTTTGTTACCCAGATTCATTACAGCATTATTTTTCTACTGAAATACCAAAAATACTTGAATGGAGTCTCAGGTCGTAAAGTGGGACGTCATTATCTAGATGGCAATGCTCGTTCTTAATCTTAGGAACATTTTATTGCCTTTATCTCTTGAAATCTGCATTCCACCGAGAAATAACACAATTAACACGGTCTACGTGAAGAATATTTATACACATAAAGGTTAGTTCAGTATATTTAAAAATGTGTGTAGCCAGAAAACGTTGTGACGTAGATAAATTCATTATAATAGTGCTATACTTAAAAACACATAGTATTCTTTGTATTGTATTGTATTGATAAATGAGGGGAAAAGAAGATCACCCAATCCTTTTTAGGACTTCCAGGGTAATAAATGGCAATGCTGTAGCCAATGAAGTTTTAACGGAGGCTCGGCTATTGCCGTTACCCAGCCATGACTAGAGCTTTTAGCTCAATAACACCCCATCCACACAGATTTTCTTCATTCAGATGACGGGATAAAGAGTCAAGGACTCAGTCCATCGCCCAGTTCTTTTAAGAACTTGTATTGTATTGTATGGAAGATTTACAATCCTAGAATGGGTCTTTTATGATATATATCGTTTTGTAAGTGGAATGAACAAATGATGCACCTCATCCAGGTCTTTTAACCCACAGGCATAGCATTAGTCGGCGAAGGTGTGGGTTATGAAATAAATAACCCTTGGCGCCTCAGAATGTCGCTAATTTTTCTTTTTCCTTTCCCAATTCAAAAACAGTACGTGTGGCGTAAGTTGCACTCGAACTCATTCTGAGTTGGACTCAAACTTATCACTGAGTTTACAAAAAAGCGGAATATGTTTTCATGGATACGTTACGTCAGACCCCTTTTTTGTAACTCAGTGAGAAGTTTGAGTCCAACTCAGAATGAGTTGGACTCAAATATATATATATATATATATATATCAAATATATATATATTTGATATTTAAAAAAAAACATAGATTTAATGACTAAAAACCGAGATAACTAATAAAGATTTTAATAAGAATAATACGACTAGTTTTGGCTTATAACAGCCTTCGTCAGGTATTCTTAAAGGACAAGAATAGTAATAAACATTGAAGTATCAAAACAAACTGGAAATTACAGGTAACAGTTGCCACTCATGTTTGATACATAAAAAAGCGAGGTATTTTTTCAAGTTGTTCTAACAGGCGTGCCATTGTTTATTACAAGTGTGCGTGCAGGCTCACGTGAACGCCATTATTCAATATTGGCGTTCAGACAAGTACTATAATATATATTTCTGTTTGCATTTCTTATTTCATTTTTCTGCAGTGAAATAATGACTGAGTTAGTAGTTAAATTGTTATAATATTACAGATTTGATTTTTTTTTTTTTTTTTTTTAAGTCTTGACTACTTTACTCCTAGCTGGATGCTCTTATTCAGTCTGTTTAGAAATCGATACAACATTTTTTTCCTATACTGTCTTCAATATTCTTGATTTGTTTACGATTTTTTGAAGACTTCTTAGGATACAACAGAAAAAGCTTAAAGCATAGCGCACAAACTAGTTATATAAATTTAAATATTTTTTTTTTTACTCTTTCTTCAATTCCATACACACTGCACAGTTTTAAGCATGCAGATAATAATAAAATAATAATAATAATTTTGAAAGATTTCAAGGATTATATTTATTTACAAAATATAATCCTTGAAATCTGAGGAATCCTTGAAATAATTGAAAAATATAACGATAATTATATTTTTTCAATTATCGTTACACGACACAGATACATTGCGATCTAACGCCGATATTCGTTTGGGCTTGTCATTGCTATTGTTACGAAACTTTTATTATTAGTGTTTGTTCGTGGTGAGGGTGAAATATTTTTAATAAAGCAATTTTTAATATGTAAATTTATTTATTAATAAATTCGTTACAGATTAGAATTTTTTTTTTTTTTTTTTTTTTTTTTTTTTTTTAATGCAGCACCCCCACTTAAAATTTCCACTGGACTTAACATCGATGCAAGGCTCTGTCTACTGAGTAATTCCACTTCAGAAGAACGAAAGCATTTCTACCGTATAGAGCAAAAAAAAAAAAAAAATACCGTATAACTATAGTAAGCCCACAGATTCGAGACCTTTCGACACTTCTGCGCATGTCACAGAAAGGAGAATCCATTCCGATAATAGGGTAATCAATCCGTCTTCTGGGATGAGTTGTTTATTATTATATGTCGGAAAATATAGCTTTTCTTTTACGAACATTGTAGGTTTTAAACTAGTACAGCGACAGACAAGAAAGCACGTGATTTCGCGTGAAATCACGTGCTTTCTTGTCTGTCGTACATCTTTGTACAACGTTGTCGTACAACGATATGTGTTATGGAGTAAACGGGTGTATTAACAAAGAAATATGTTTACACATGACGATATGTACATCGACAACTATTGGTGGAATCCTGGTCGAATAAAGCATTAACGACGGTGGATTACGTGCTCGAAATATGCACCTTGTCATTCAAGACAGGTTTTGTAGCGCATATGAATGTTTTCTGTCATCTTGAAGAACGAGGGTTAGTACATCTGCTGGACAAATCGTGTAATTTTATTCCTTAGTTCATCAAGGTGTGAAGGCGGGTCATGGTGGAATACCCATTCCTTCGACATACCCCAAACGAAGGCATCAAATGACGTGAGACCAGGAAAACGTGAAAGGTACAGGAATTCTGTGAACCTCCAAATGAGTCTCTCGGGGATCTGTTGGAATACTTGGCAAGAAATGGAACGTTTTATTTATTTATTTATATTTTATTTTTTTCAGAAAATCCTAAGCATATCCAGGGTGTAGCGATGTCGCGTTCTCTATTTAAGGTCACGGTTACACCACCCTCTTCAATGAAGTGGGGCTCAATTATGTCATGGCCGAAAACCTCACCCCATCCAGTGACTTTCGCTGAGAAGGCTACCAAGAAACCTGTAGGTTCGTCTGTTTACTGACCGCTTAGATGGAAATGTGCTTCGTCCAATAATCAGACATCATGGAGGGAGGACGGATCTTCATACAATCTTCCAGACATTGGTCAGGACGCGTGCACAGTATTACTACGATGCAACGTGATCCGTTGCTCTTACATATTGACCCACCACGTACGAAAAGGCATCCGGCTCCTTAAGGATTCTCTGTAGTGGTCGCCTCGGTATCCCAAATTTTACCGGTGTTCGGCGTTGACTGCGTTTCGGAGACTGTAACACTTGCTCCAGCACATGCCCGTGATTCTCGTTTGTGTTAACAGTTTGTGGACACCTCGAATGCCCTGCATTGCGGCAGAACACTCCCTGTACTTCGGAACCTCACCATTGACACTATTGTCGGGGAACACTTACGGAAACGACGAACAAACTGCTCACCAAAATGTCATAGACTTTGACCATTTACACCACCAACTCCGTATGAAAGAAAATAATGCTCAACCAACGTCTTTTCCTCCAATGTCAACAACCTTGCTACAGCTAAATGTAATGGCGTAGACTCTACACGTGCCATACCATATTTTTAAAACTTTGCATTTAAAAACAGTGCATCACATATAAGTTTCATATGTTCTTAGACCTTTCTTTTTTCACCTCCCTGCGAACTAGAATTTCATGTTGGAAAATCTGATAACGTTGTCTGAGGAGGCCATCTTAACTTAGTTTCGATTTTTGAAAGATCCTGCAAAACATTTTGAGTCTGTAGCAAGATTAAATTTTTTTAACACTTTAAATGTCTTTTCTATTATGCAATTGGCGGCATAGAAGATTAAGTCATCTAATGTTATATATCCCAGCTATTTAAAAAGTATTATCTTTATTCTTCAAATTAATTTTTTTTTTTTTTTTTTTTTGTTGTTGTTGTTTTAAGAATGACGCTAATCGGGATTAAATGGGAACTATTTAGTAACACCTGTGATTTAATAGCTTGAGGAAGATGGCTTTTCGGACCATTTACAAGAAGAATGCGATTGTTGGCAGTTTTCAAATGGTTATTAATTTCTTAAATTGATAAAGTTAAAAATACAAACAGCTTGGTAATGTATTTTACATAGGTGGATTATCAGAATAATTAATTAATTAAACCGAATAATTTCTTTCTTTCTTTTTTTTTTTCAGTTTCTTTTTCTTTGTTAATTTTCTGATCTACAAAAACTACTAATAAAAAAAATCAGATTATATAGCAGCAGCAAATATGTTTAGGATATTCTCTTTTACTAATTTCTTTAACACAAAGATATCTCCATTTTTGACATGAAATTAAGTGAAGGTAGAATGTTTGTTTTCCATTTGGTTGACACTTAATTTATAACTAGACACACTAAAGGGGAGAAAATCGCAATTAGTTGGTTTTTATCTTGTTAATAATAGTAATAATAATTAATAATAATAATAATAATAATAATAATAATATTATTATTATTATTATTATTATTATTATTATTATTATTATTATTATTATTATTATTATTATTATTTTCTCTTTTAATAACACTTTATTACCTCTCAAATAAAATTACATGCCTATTATATAAATTTAAAGCAATAATACTATAAGTTCTTACATGAGATTCATTCATATTTCAATTTATGTCCTTATAATTTTCCTAATGTACGATTCATATAACAGAATAATAACAATTGCAGTAATGGCTTGCAGTTATAGTTTATGGCTACTCAAAACAGATAATATGATTACAATGCGTATTTTTCTTAGGTTTTGACAAAGTGTTATCATACAGAATAACTACATTTATATAATTCACATGCCATCAGTTTTTGTACAAATATACAATAAAAAATACATTCTTACGTACGTATACAATACTACATAAGTTAGGAATAATTTTTTGAATAATATTTTTATCGGTAAATATTCTGTATTATCATACAGAATATTTACTGATATACAATTAAAACATATTATTACATTTCTGTTCAGTACAAACATTCAGTACACAGTGTAGAGTATATTAATTTCTTTTTTAAATATAAGTTTTCGCTTACTTATATTTAAATAATATAATATTTATATTATTTAAATATAAATATTATATTTATATTTAATGATATTATTCTGACATTATAAACAAATTGATTTATCTGTGCAATATTCGTTACTCCGACTTATTCACAACACGTATTTAGTGATACGACATTATACTAATTCAAGACGAAGAACTAATAGATATAAACTAATTCAAAACGTAGGACTAATACGTATACACCAATCCCTCGATTAATGCGCCTCCGATTAGTGCGTCATTTTTTATTCTCTACCCAAATTCGATTTCTGCGCCTATCCATCTTAAAAATAAATGTTACAGATTTTAAAAATTTTCTATCTATACATTTTTATGGCTAACTATTTTAAAAAAAAATCACTCACCAGGATGAAATAATTTTGTTACCGATTTCAAACATTTTACAAAGTTAATTTTTAATGGCATACTACACTATGTTCCAAATTTACCGCTCAAATTTATGTCGTCTGCTAATACTATACTAATTCAAGAAGCAGGAATTAATACATGCCTCTATTGTTTCGTTGTGGGGCCCTTTCAACATGCTTTTTCATAACGGGATCAAACTTCGCAAACAGTTCGACTAATTTTTAAAAAATGCCATTATTCCTTTCATATAATTTATCAGATGATCCGCGAAAAGCTAAATTTTGGCTACCAAGGAATTTTATAATTTCAATTAAGCGTTCTAAAACACTCGTCCAATGTTTCTTTTCCATTTCATACATGCTTTGAGTCTGGCAATCAATAGTAGTTTTGTGTTTTAAATTTTTATCAAGTTCCTTTCATTTTAATAAATTTTTCATGTGAGTTAAACTAGTCTCGTGTCTATGCAAAGTTGTACTTACATTTCTCAACTCGTTATAACCTTCTACAAGACTACTTGATTCAGTAGGTGCGAAACGTTTGCAACAAAAGCAAAAACAGAATTTAAAGTTTCGGAATAAATGAGCCATGTTCTTGGCATGAGCTCCCCGTTTTCCATTTTTCTATTATAATACGTGTCGCCAAATTTACGACCATACGTATCTCTGGGATATATTATATTTTTTTTTTTTTGAACAGGCCCCATTTCCATTAAAACAACTCATAAATTTTAATCAATATTTCTCCATTCACCTGGATCTTCTAAATTTACAGACTAACAATGTGTTAGTTTCGTGTTCAACTACAACTAAATCTTCTCCTAACTGTTTTTCACTTAAATCATGCGTCGTGTTATCTTATTCAATAGTTGCAACAATACTTTCATGCAAACTGGTATTAATCACCGCATCTCACGGTCCATTCTATATTCCAATTTGTTCATAAAGTTCTTAAAAGAACTGGGAGATGAACTGAGTCCTTGACTCTTTATCCCGTCATCTGAATGAAGAAAATCTGTGTGGATGGGGTGTTATTGAGCTAAACGCTCTAGTCATGGCTGGGTAACGGTATTAGCCGAGCCTCAGTTAAAACTTCATTGGCTACAGCATTGCCATATGTTAAGGTAAAGCCGTCTCTAAACATTCGGGCGATCCCTAGGCCACTTAATTGTGGGCGAAAGACCGTCCATCTCAGCGTTGGCTCCACTCAGTGATGGCCTTCCGCCCACCACCACCACCACCACCACCACCACCGAGCAGAACCGCTCATATTCCGAAGAAAAGCATTCACCGACAAAGCCCCTCACCGGGCTGTGCCGGAGAACACTTTCGCCGGAGACTCAAATTGCTCCCTTAAGGCAAAAACCTTAAGAGAGCGAACTCAAACTCTCGCATCTCTGCGCCCCAGGGGGTAACAACAACAGCCGAGCCTCAGTTAAACTTCATTGGTACAGCACTGCCATCCATTACCCTCCAAGGGTATTAATCACCGCCATATTTCATTGGCTAGAACATTGGCATTCGTTACCCTGGAAGTCCTGAAAAGGACCTTCCAATTTGCCTTATAAGGACTGGCTTAAAGAGGCGAAGCAAGAATGCTTTTCATCTTCCCCGTTATCTGTAGAGGACAGTGTAGGGGTAAGGTGTTATTGAGCAATTAAAGCTCTGATCATGGCAGGAGGGTAACAGCAATAGCCAAGCCTCATTTAGAACTTCATTGGCTACAGCATTGCCACTCATACCCTCCAAGGGTCATCACCTTCCAATTTGTCCTTATAGTACTTATAAGGACTGGCTTAAAGGGACGAAGCAAGAATGCCTTTCATATTCCCCGTTATCTGTAGAGGACAGTGTAGGGATAAGGTGTTGTCGAGCTATTAAAGCTCTGATCATGGCAGGAGGGTAACAGCAATAGCCGAGCCTCAGTTAGAACTTCATTGGCTACAGCATTGCCATCCGACCTTCCAATGTTCTTAAAAGAACTTGGCGATGGACTGAGTCCTTGACTCTTTATCCCGTCATCTGAATGAAGAAAATCTGTGTGGATGGAGTGTTATTGAGCTAAAAAGCTCTAGTCATGGATGGGTAACGGCAATAGCCGTGCCTCAGTTAAAACTTCTTTGGCTACAGCATTGCCATTTGTTAACCTGGAAGTCCTAAAAAGGGCTTTTGGTCATTCGCCTCCGCAAAAAAACAGATCTTCCAATTTGTCCTTATAGTCCTTATAAGGACTGGCTTAAAGGGGCGAAGCAAGAATGCTTTTCATATTCCCCGTTATCTGTAGAGGACAGTGTAGGGATAAGGTGTTATTGAGCAATTAAAGCTCTGATCATGGCAGGAGGGTAACAGCAATAGCCGAGCCTCAGTTAGAACTTCATTGGCTACAGCATTGCCATCCATTACCCTCCAAGAGTATTTTGGATTGAATGAATCAACCACCGCATCTCACGGTCGATTGATTCTTAATTTTTCAGCATCAATTTGTCAATCTTTATGAAAATACTTAAGTGATTTCTATAATATTTCAATTAAGGTGCAGTCTCTTTCTTATATTTATTAAATTAAATTGGCGAAGATATAAATTATAACTTAATTTTTGAAATCATTATTTTAAATAATATGTAATTTTAGTAGAATTGTTTAAAATTTCTTAAAATAGAGAATATTTCTAAAATATTCTCTATAAATAACCGCTAGGATATGTTGTCTTATGAGCACATGCGCGTTGCAATAACTTCATTAAATTTCTTGCGCAGACGCTGTTTGAGTGAGACGGTAAGGTCATAAATGCGAAATGGTACTTTTAATACGTTATCAAATTTATATTATTATTATTATTATTATTATTATTATTATTATTATTATTATTATTACTATTATTACATATCTATCATAAATACCCATATCATAAATAGATATGGATATGTATCGAATATTATTATTATTATTATTATTATTATTATTATTATTATTATTATTATTATTATTATTATTATTATTACACACCTCATCGTGGGAAGGCCAACCTCAACTCATCGTCTTGTAATAATTTAAAAGTGTAAAATAGCTTTTGGTTGCTATTCACAAAGCAGATGATAATAAACATATTTGTTATTATGTAAACTTGCAGCAGGCATTGATACACTAATATAACAAGGGGAAAAAAAGTGACAAGCTTTTGCGGAAATGCCTGTCATCGGTTTTTTTTTTTTTCAAGACATTATTTCCATAATGAATGTAAGCACAACAGAAACAATGTAATTATAATTATTTAACTGAGTACGTACCACTTCTTACTTGCATAACCTATCTTATACTATTTCTCTGTGTTGAAGATATATATTATATATTATAACTTCATTAATTTTTAATCTTAATGTTTTCGTTAGTTGTGTTTACTAGTCCATTCCCATTCACTTCATTCTTTAGTATTTCATGAAACTAATCATCAGAATCTTCTTTTCAAATTACCTGTCTTGTGTACATAGCCAGCTTCGTATTTATCGTTAGCGAAAGATAATTTCAATTCCCCTTTTCTAGTTAAAAAAAAAAAAAAAACTGTGAAAAATCAACAGATTATAACTTTTCTTTGAATTTAAATGTACACCTAGAATTGACGCTGTATCGTAAACATTTCTTTGAATTTCTATAAAATGCTGCGTTGGACAAAGAACCTTGATTATCATGTTTCGGATAATCAAGCACTTTAATGCAAGTTTTTTTTTTTTTCTTTCTTTCTTTTTGGCGTTCTTTGTATTATGTACAGATTATGTATTTGTATTATCTGAAGGCGCCATCATTTTTTAATACCTTATTCAGACGGTAGCTTTTATTTACAGTATTCTCTTTGTATTTTTATTTTGATATGTTTTTATTTATTTTCGGTATAATAAAGTGATTTTTCTTTTTTCAATAATTCAGCTGATAAAAATTCTTTTTATTATATTTTTCTCCTTTTCGCTACTCACCAGTTCGAGTTGTCATTTAATTTTAATTTTCTTCTTTCTAGCGTTTGTATCCCGCACGTGTAGGGTCCGCTATTACATACTGCAACTTTTAAGCAACCCAGCCTGGCATTAGGTGGGGGGGTTGTATTTTATGTGTGTGCTGACGGGGTCAGTTTGCCTGTTCTGGGGGTTTCAGCGTCTTCTGATTGCTGAAATCGCGTTATATTTGTTTATTCTTAAAAGTGGCCTCTAAAAGGAGAACTAAGTCAACATATCATATAACAAACATATCATATCACATTTCGCGCAACATACAAATAAATATTTATATTTACCTGATCTAATAAAAAGATAGGTGTTAGTCGTGTTAAGCACTAGTTTTTTGTTTATTATATTAATCTTTTATTATTTATTATTATTTATTTTATTATGTTATTTTGTGTGATTTTTTTTATTAAAACGATGTTTCGTTATTGCTATAATTTTTAGGTATGAAATTGTTAAGCAAATATTGTTCTTAATATACATTTATTTGGTAAAAAATCAATCACTTTTCATTTCATAAAGGACAATTTTCTAATGCCTTTTATAATACAAAACTACACAATTCGTAGTGTATAAAAAAGATTCGGTTATTATTTAAGTAATTTAAATACAATAAGTACGAAAGCCACAACTATCTTTCCCCTATCACGTACACATTCTCTTCACAAATGATATATATATATAAAGGTTTAATGTTACGATACTACTAGTTTCGTTGAATAAATCAACTTCTTCAGGTATCACAGGCAAAGAAGTATATAAAATAACAGAGACATGATAAAATTACATTAACATAAAATAATCTAGTATAAAACACAATAGTACATTTTAAAACAGGAATGTGTGCTGGAGTTCCAATTGAAATTGACTACGTGCGTGAGCTTTCACGAGTGCGCCAATACTGGACAGTGGCAATGTGTGCGTCAGAAAGATTGAAGCTAAGGCTGTTGTTAATATGGGATGAATTGAGGGAAATTTCTCTAGATTCGATAATCTTTCTTTCGAGTTCATCATAACACATATGGATATTAGAAGTTTGCGGTCAGTCTACGAGGTGTTGGCGGCCTTCATCCGAGTTAATAGAGAAGAGAACATGGATAGAGAGAGTGCTGGCCCTGGTCCTATTGTAGGATATGTCTCTTTGATGTTCTTCCATACGCAAAAGGATGGATTTAGCTGTCTGGCCGTAATATGATTTTCCACATTCACACAAAATCTTGTAGACTCCTGGATACCCAGTAGGGAGATGTTTCACTTTAGGTCAACTTAGTATGGAGCGAAGTTTTGGAAACGTAGTGAAGCAAATTCTGATGTTGAATTTCTTAAGAATTTTTGCCAGTTTTGGGGAGAGAGAGCTGATGGATGGCAACGATATAAAAGCTCTTGGTGGGAGAAGAATCTTCAATAGCAGTTGAGCGATGGAAAGAGAAAAATTTATCAATCTTTTTGAGAGAGAAACCATGTTGACAAAAGTCCTTTTTAATAAATGGAGTTCATTTTCAATTTCTGTTTCATCTGTTAGTAAAGATCTGGCTAGATGTGCCAGGATTGAAATAATACCAAATTTTTGCGGAGGGTAGTGGTGGGAAGAAGCGTAAAGGTATCTGTCTGTGTTGTGGATTTTCTAAAAACGGAGATTTTGATATTTTCAGCGCATCTCGTAAGTTTTAAGTCCAGAAAGGGGAGACAGTCGTTGGATTCCAGTTCGTAGGTAAAATTGATTTTCTCATGAAACTTGTTGAGGTGGTTTAGAAAAAAATTGAGATTGTTGGCACCATGTTCCCAGATGAGGACTACATCGTCTATATAATGATACCATATTTTGGGTTTAAGAGTCGAGTAATTAATTGCTTTTTTTTTTTTTCAAAATCATTAAGAAATGTGTTAGCAAGAATCGGAGAGAGCGAACTGCCCATAGCCAATCCTGAGTTCTGTTTGTAAATCTTGTTTTCGAATTTGAAGTATCCTGAATTTACACAGTGAGAAAATAAAGAAAAGAATTTATTGGATAGTTTGTTCTGAAGAAGATGGAGGACTTCTTCAGTAGGTACATTCGTGAAGAGAGAAACTATATCGAAACTTGCCATTAAATCTGATTTTTTGAATTTGATATCCCAAAATCAATTCAGCTGATTTTGTGTCCAAAATCAGCTGAATTTTTTATATGAGAAAAGGAAGTTCCAAATAGGTTTTTTAAAAAGGATGCGAGGTATTTAGATAGGTTGTAAGTAGGGGCGTTTATGCCTTCAACGATTGGTCTGAGTGGGGAGTTTAATTTATGAATCTTTGGGAGTCCGTATAATCGTGGGATTAGCGGATGAATCGACCTGAGGGAAAGACGGATGTTTCTTGGTAACTCTGAGGTGGTTTGCAGTAAATTGTTGGTCCTATTGTGCAGTTCTTTCGTAGGGTCACTATTTAGTTCAGAGTAAGTGTCAGTGTTTAGTAGTCTCAAAATTTTGTTATGGTAATCAGATTTGTTTAAGATGACAGTAGCATTCCCTTTGTCTGCAGGGAGAATAATGATATCATTATTATTTCTTAAGTTTTTTATAGCTGATCTTTCAGAATGAGAAATGTTGTCAGATTGCGGTCTTGCATGATTTATGGTGAATACAGCTTCCATACGAAGAAGGTTTGCGTCTTGATATGGTAATAAAGATGCTGCTTTTTTCTATCTTGGTTAAGAATAGTTCTTTAAGTATGGAAGTAGGAGCAATAACAAAATTAAGACCTTTAGTAAGTACACTTTCTTCTGCCGATGAAAGTGGATAGGAAGAATTATTTATTACAACTTTTTTTAAAAAGGTAGAATTATGATGGGATGTGGGACGATCCTGCATACATTTTAGAGAATCAAATTTTCTGATGAGATTAATTTTATTTGTATTCTGGGCTTTAGAAGCTTTTATAGCGCTCATTTCTTTTAATTTGTTCCAAGATGAAGTGTCTAGAGAATTAGATAAACTGATTTCAAGGGAGGTCTTCTTAGAGAAATAAGCAGCTAGACTACGTTTGGTATCAAAAATGCTTTCGGATAAAAGCTCCAATTTAGCTCTGTAGTAAATTCTTTGAGCTCTAGCAGTTTTAATGGATTCCTTAAAGTTAATTAAACGGGGGATGATAGAATAGCACTGACATCTTTTAAGGAAGACTAGTCTGTTAATGAATAATCCAATCGTCCTGAGATTTTTCTGATATTCTTTGATGAGCAAATTTAATTCCTTGTCATCAGGAAAATTGATATTATCGTTCATATTTCCTCGGTAGATAATCTTATAAAAAATTAGTTTGAATGACTATACACCGAGAATGAAAAAGAATAAAGGGTTAATATTAAGATACTACTAGTTTCGTTGAATAAATCAACTTCTTCAGGCAAAGAATTATATAAAATAACAGACACGAAAGAAAGATTATCGAATCTAGAGAAATTTCCCTCGATTCATCCCATATTAACAACAGCCTTAGCTACAATCTTTCTGACGCACACATTGCCACTGTCGTATTGGCGCACTCGTGAAAGCTCAAGCACGTAGTCAACTTCAATTGGAACTCCAGCACGCATTCCTGTTTTAAAATGTACTATTGTGTTTTATACTAGATCTGTTGATGTAATTTTATCATGTCTCTGTTATTTTATATATATATATATATATATATATATATATATATATATATATTATTTTTTATTATGGTGGCAAAGTTGAGAACCAGGTGTTATGGATGAATTTAGCATGTTTACGATAAAATAACATGCTAGATAACGAGAAATGAAAACGATAGGTGGCGTGAGTGATCAAATAGCTGAAATGAAGTTTTCGGTTGTAGGATCGTCTGTTTTTGTTCTGTAGAATTATGCCAACGAAAGCTTGCTTTGTTTTTGTAATTTATGACATAAATTTCACTGTTCATGCAGTACATCAGATATCCATTGGTTTCTGATCTATTTGGATCGCATTTTACATTATTTTTTTCTTAATAATAATAACTGTTGCAATTCAATTAAAATCATACTTAGATTATTTGTAGGTGGAAAGCGAGAGTAATCTTTAACTAGAGATTTTGATGTGCTAAGTAGATGGAGCAAGTTAAGTGTTAAGTGCTTGATTTTTAGCTTGAAGTGGTGCAGTAGTGTGCTATTATGGAGTAACTATAACGGAAAAAGTAATCAGTTTAAGACAATCCAGATAAACTGTTATTAATATTAATGTACTTGTGAGGAAGATGGGGTCAATATTACACACTTCAGCAGTGAGAAAGATCAAATATGGCAATCTGAACTTTGTCTATTTCAACAAGAAAGTCGCCATTAGCTGAAGATACGATGAAGAGCTCGTATATGGATTTAGAACTCCTGAAATAATACGGATTACCAGGTAAATATAAAAATATTATAAAAAAAGTTATATTTAAATATTGTATTTGACAAATGACCTCATAATAACGAGTTGAAAGGTAATTCATTTTAATATATTTTAAAAGGGATTCGCTTGTTTTAATAATAACTACTCTTTCTTGTTGTAAAGAATAGTTTGCAACAAAAATGGTCATAATGACGATTTACTAGAATGCATTCTCTTCTCCTGCGTTTTGGTTCAATGACTAGCTAGCTAGCTGAATACGTGCCCAAAGTGGAGACTACCTTTCACCCCTCTCGATCCAACACACTCATCGTAGCAAATACTAATCGATTTGCGTACCAAGTGAGAACAATCCAGCACTTATTAGTCCAGTTGTTATTACATTCATTTTGATAAATATTTTATCATGCTTTCACGCATTAGGCCTAATAACTTACTGGGGACAATTAATTATCTATAACTTGTTATATTTGTATGAGTAACTAACATCTATGCATGACAAGTTTTAAATCATTATTTTATTTTATTTTTTCACTGTCATCCAGATAAATTCATTTCTTTTACGTCTGTTTCAGTTACAACGTTTCATTCTAATATTAATTAATAAAGATTAATGCTTGAATAATGTTCATTAATGAGATTATAGTAGAATTAATTATTAACAATAGAAATAATACTATATTATTTGTAATATATATATATATATATATATATATATACTTTTTTTTTAATTTCTATATGTAACATATCAAAATTTATGTCATTATTTTATATTTTAGATTTTAAATGGCCGTTTATTCTCGACATGTAAAAGTAGGATTCAATGTTTTAAATCTCACTTTTATTAACAGTTTCGTTTGTCTGCGCAGGTGCGGTATTTGCAATAGTCTAATTGCTACCGCAATAAATACTGCGGCTGCGCAGACAAAGGAAATATTTAACAAGATGATCGCTTTTCAGTTAGCGTTTTTTCTTTTTATTTTCCAATGTTATATAAATTGTTGGATAATTTTTGAATCATACATACTTTTTTACACAACGGGAAAAATGTATTTTATTTTTATGACAAATAATATTACAAATTATATTTTACTAAAAATTTATGAAAATCCTTCAAGAATTTAAAAAATTCTTCTAAAATTTTAAAATAATAACATACACCGTTTTAAAATTTTCCACATAATACTTCATATTCATAAAAATGACAGATATGAAGGGTGGGGGCGGGAGAGAATGAATACATAGTCCTTTTTAGGATTTCCAGGGTAACAAATGGCAATGTTGCAGCCAATGAAGTTTTAACTGAGGCTCGGCTATTGCCGTTACCCAGCCATGACCAGAGCTTTTTAGCTCAACAACACTCCATCCACACAGATTTTCTTCATTCAGATGACGGGATAAAGAGTCAAGGACTCAGTCCATCACCCAGTTCTTTTAAGAACTATATGAAGGGTGGAACAATCGACCGTGAGATGCGGTGATTGATTCATTCAATCCAATATCCTTGGAGGGTAATGGATGACAATGCTGTAGCTAATGAAGTTCTAACTGAGGCTCGGCTATTGCTGTTACCCTCCTGCCATGATCAGAGCTTTAATAGCTCAATAACACCTTATCCCTACACTGTCCTCTACAGATAACGGGGAAGATGAAAAGCATTCTTGCTTCGCCCCTTTAAGCCAGTCCTTATAAGGACTATATATTTATTTATTTATTTAACATTTAACAATTTAACGATTGTTAAATTTTCAGGAATTTAATGTCCCAATTTTTTCAGCAAGAAATTCGTTTGCTCTATTCTTTAAAAAAATATCTTATTGAAGAGTTTCAATTACAATGTTATTCAAAAAATTGAGTGTTTATGTTTTGTTATTAATTAATTTTTTCCGGCTTTTGGCCATTCTTAATTTGAAAGTATGGATTTGAATAACCAATCAGCGGCATCTGGCGTCTATCAAATAAGATATTCCTTGTAGTTCAGCCACGTCTAAAATAGGACAGTGGCGTTCAACCTTTTTTTTACTACGCGAGCCTACTTTTCTATAAAAAGTTATTCGGCGATCTACTCTCTTATATAGATCACGTTCCCCCAACCTGATATCTGATTACGCATAAATAAACAACTAAAAAAAAAAAAATACACAACTAAAAATCTGATTACGCATAAATAAACAACTTAAAAAATATACAACTAAAAACTTTATTTGTGCATTTAAAAATTTATTTATCACTTTTAATTATTTTAATACAACAAAAAAAATATATATTGGAATAAAATATTTATTTCTCTATTTTGAAAAACTAAAGTTAGAAAAAAACAACAGATTGATTACAAACTCACAAGTTACAGGAAATGCTGGTTGATTAAAAAAAAAAAATAATGTGAAATTTGGCATTGTTTGGACCTCGCAATATTTTCATAGTCAAGTTGATATGAAGAAGTGGCCAATCGCAGACAATCATCCAAATGATCATTTGTAATTTGGTTTCTTAATTGATTTTTTATGACTTTCATATTTGAAAAAGCGAATTCTGACAAGTATGTCGATCCGAAACACGACAGAATTTTTCGCGCAATATCAGTTAATATTGGGAATTTTTCATGTGCATACTTCCAAATGACTTCATTGTTTATTGAGTTTAAATGTAAACTATTCTGAATGTTTATTATCTCAAGTTCTACTTCAGCTTGGTTTATATCAAACAGCCCACTAATTTTATTTGAAATTTCTGTGATGTTCAAGTTTTCTTGAAATGGATTATTGATAAAAGATGCAATCACTTCAGTTTTATTAAAATCTTTAAATCTTGAATTTATTTCTTCCTCAACTAATTCTATTTCAGGAATAAATTCTTTTAAATCATAGCGAAGCATTTCTTGATTTTGTTTAAAAAATGTTAATAAATACGGGAGATGTCTAAATTCGCGGTCATTTATATTTTTCTTTAATAAAAGTAAGTATTGTTGGAAAGTTTTTATTGAACTTAACATGTCAATTAAATTTTTATTTCTACCTTGTAACTCTAAATTTAAATTGCTTAATTTCGTACAGAAATCTACTAAAACTGATAAGTGTAACAACCATCTTTTATCACTCAATTGTGGATAAATATCTCTTTTTCATCAAGAAAAATTTTATATATCGTTAATTAATACAAGAAATCTTTCTAAAAATTGACTTCTGCTGAGCCAGCGAACATTATTGTACAACAGAAGTTCCAAATATCATCATCTGCCTGTAATTTAAATAACCATTGTTGCAGGGCTTTTCCTCGAACAGAATTTACAATTTTAAATGTAATATCCAAGACATCTTTTGTGTTTAATCTTTTACTACACAGTACTTGTTGGTGAATAATACAGTGGTACGTTAAAAAAAAATCTGGATATTTGTCGTCGTTTTTACATAATGAAATGAAGCCTGATTTATTACCTATCATTGCAGGAGCACCATCAGTAGTAATAGACACAAGTTTAAAAAGCGGAAGTTTGTGTTGTTTCACAAATTCATCAAATGCCGAAAAAATGTCTTCTTCCCAATAATGGTATAATTTTCAAAAGTTCTTTACTTGAATAATGAAATATCATGCGAATAAATACCATTAACTGAGCAATATCAGTGAAGTCGTTTGATTCATCAAATTGTAATGAAAACGCAACACACTGGTAAATGTCTGACATTAACCTGGCCTGGAAACTTTTCTCCGGCAATTGGAACTCTTCCTTTTGGCAATTTAATGGGGCCCAGAAGTAGTCTCTCTTTAGCGACGTCTTGAACCGAGAAGCTCCTTTCGGGAAGCGGGAAACTCTTCTCTCAAAGCAATGTGGATCCGGGCAGTCTCTCTGACGGCGACTCTGGATCGGACGTTCTCCTCTCTGACAGCAATTCTAGAACCGGGACCCCCTTCTGCTTGCTTCAGTTCCTTTTTATTAGGCCTTCTCTGAGACCTCGCATGAAGTTTGGCATCCCCCAAAGAATCGGTATGAGTCTTTCATCTTAAGTTTCAAGTTCGGCATGTCTTTTGTTCTCCTCCGCTTTCTTTTGATTGTAAGTTGCCGGCCATCGGAAAGTTGTTTGAACTCTTTCTGACTGACTTCGGAGATGTTTAGAGCCTGGAAGCCTTTCTCATACATACAAGTTTCAATAACAATCTTTCTAATGCCGCCATACAGCTTCGGCGACAAAAACATTGCTTTGTTTTTAACACTCTAACATATTCTTATTAAAGCAGTATATACAGTTAGCTTCAAAAGAGTTATTTACAAAAACATCTAATACAAACTATACCGAGACAAACAAAGTTTATTTTTTTACACTATTCACATGGGACTTAACCTAAGTAAAAAATCGATGTAATGTGCTTTGGAATATTTAAGCTACAATCGAATTTTTACACTTTGCTTATAATCGTATGCACTCGGCTCGCTGTTTGACTTCCACTGATCCAAATTAATTCATTTACCCGGACTTATAAGAAAATGACTGATTTGACAATTTTAGCGAAAAATAAATAAACAATAGCGATATACTTAAACCGAATTAAAAATAATACAAAATAATGATAAATAAAATATTATGTTTTCAGTTTTAATTAAATTTGTAAGTAAGGAGGAATACACAAGAGATCGACCAAAAATCGCTCCGCGATCGACTGGTTGAATACCCCAGAAATAGACTATTTATTATAGTACAGATGTGATTGTGTTTATTAATAAAAACTAGTCTTTTTTTACTTAATATTAATTTTTGAGTGTCAGTTGCAATGTTTTATTCTAATATTAATTAATAAAGCTTGAATTAAGTTTATTACAAAATAGTTACAAAATTGCAGTACTAAAGATTTCGGTGAGAGAGTGGGGGGGGGTGTATATATATATATATATATATATATATATATATATATATATATATATATATATATATATATATTGATGGCTGCCCCCTGTAAAAGTGGCGCCACCTCACGCGCTTGCTTTTTTTAGTGTCTTATTTAGTAACCAAAATCTTACATTGATTTTGGGATTAAAAAAAAACCCTCGTATGTATCAGATCTTAATGGAAAGGGGCTTAGAGATCTAACAAAACCCTTATATTACTTTAAATTACGAAAAAAAAAAGCAGAATTTAATTATGCAGAATTTAATTTTCCTAAATATATAATTAATGGAAACTTCTATCAACTGTCTTATTGTACCCCAAGGTTTTTTTTTTTTTTACATTTAAAGTTATGTTGTACATTAATTTGATTATTAATTCTCATGCATTTATATTTAAAAAAACTAGAAGAAAAAAAACAAACGTTATAAATTACAGAAATGTTTACGATTACTCGCCACTGAAATGCCACCAATGAAGAAATAAGTCAACAGGGCATGCGTCAAGTATTTCGAGAAAATGTTTAACTTACTTGCTAAGTAAGAATTTAAATGTGATGCACATTTTCGCTCGAAAACTTCATGCAAAATTAATCGCCGGTATCATTGATGAGTTCTATAAACTTGAAACAGCAGTTAGTAAAAAAAAACCACTTCATTAGAGATCAATAATTAATGAATTGTAAATATAATTTAGTATTTAGCTACTTAGGATTGAGCCGGTTGCTAAGCGATTGCACAAAAGTCAGCGTCCAGGAGTGCTAAGTGGATACCAAACATGGCCTCAGGGTGTAACCAGACGACTAGTTTATCTTTGAAAGATGCTTTTATCTTGTAATTATTTAAAAATTAGCTCAATGAAAGAGAACTGAAGTAAATGGACTGAATGATAGCATATATTCTGTGTCAGCAGTTTAGTATAAGCGAAATTAATTAAAGAAAGTAATGCAAATATTTTCTTTAATTAATTATAATTCATTTTATTGAAGTTATTTAGTTTAATAGGATCTAACTGGCATTTTTTTTTATTATACATCTACAGTTTTATCGAATTATATTATATGTGGTGAGCTATATATCGAATATAGTCTCGAGATATCAGACACGTGGCTTATTGTTGCGACATGTTGTAATTTCTCTCGTAGCCTAATTCATTAATATGTAAGTCTTTGATATATGCTGACTAAATCGAGTTTATATTTAAGGTATGTTCGCAATTTAGGTTTAAATTGTCTAAACTAGACATCTGACATGTCCCGATAAATTGCATTTTAGAGGAATTTATCATCATAACGCTAATTACGGATATAGACCATATTGGTCTGTTTCATTATTCATCTAATATCCTCTTTTGAGGTCGACCCAGCCTTCTCTTTCCAATATTAGTTTATATTTTATTAATTGTTTAGGATATCGGTTGTTGACCGATATCCTAAGATATTTCAAAATATCTTTGTTCCTTTTTTTGGTCTAATAATGTGTATTTTGCATTTCTTCTCATGAATCTCATTTCACTTGTTTTTATTCTTTGTTTATTGCCCAAATATCGCTGCCATATAATAACGTGGGTACTGCTAAAGTATTGTATTCAAGCGTGTTTCTCTTCTCTCTCTCTCTCTCTCTCTCTTTTTTTTTTTTTTTTGTACTATATTTGGATTGAGTGTTCTATTTATCAGGCCTATAATCTGTAAAAATTTTGAAGTTTTTAATTTTATGTCTTTTTCTCCTTCATATGATATTTCACATCCAAGATAACAAGGTATTTGTTTGTTCTATTATTTTAATTATTTTATTATTAATAACTATTTTACTTCTAACTGGAATTTGTCCACAAAATGTCATTGTTTTAGTTTTATTTATGGAAAATTTCATTCCAAACTGTTCTATTATAACGTTTAAATTATATATTGCTCTTTGTAAATTGTCTTCCTTAGCTAATATTATTACCTGATCATCTGCAAATAATAGCGTATTTATTTTGTTATTCCGGGAAATTTCTATACTTGGATTATTTAAGGTGTTCCGCTGTATTAATATTTCATTAATATAAATACTGAAAAGTGCTGGAGACAGAGGACATCCTACCTTACTCCTTGATTTTTTAGACTTTTTTTTTTTTTTCATTTATTTGTATTTCATTATCTTTATATATATATATATATATATATATATATATATATATATATATATATATATATATATATATATATTCAATGTTGCATGCAGTAGAATATTAGGTACATTTTATTCTTTGTAATATATCAAACAGTATATATCTTTTTACTTTGTCAAATGCTTTGTCGTAATCTATAAACAAGAGATAAATTTCTAAATTAAATTCTCTTCTTTTCTCTATAAGTAGTTTTAAACAAAAAGCTGCATCCATTGTAGAGCGTCCTTTTCTAAATCCATTTGACATTCTAATAAAATTTTTTCACCGTATATTTTAAAGGAAATGCAAATGCTAAATTTCATCAAAATCTGTCTGGAATATTTCCTATGGATGCAGACCAAAGGGGGGAAGGAACTGAATCTTGTAAATATTAACGTATTTGCAAAAATTACATAAAATGTTGTTTTTATAAATGCTGATCTGTATTACCGCGCGTATATTAATAGCAAATAATCCAAAAATCGATATTATTATTTTAATTGTAAGTATTCAAGTGCTCCAAGTCCCCACAGAACAAACATTTGTGTTGCATTTATTGCCTGAATATTTATTGTCCTAAACCTTTATTTTATCTCATACATAACTGACTTCGTTTCGAATTTAAATAAACGATTTACACAATCAGCATTTGCTAGCAAATTCAATTACTTGCTTTCTTTCTTCTTGGTTTTCATATCACACCGTCTGTGCGGCAATATTAAATATAAATACGGTTGATTATACTGTCGACCCCCTGCGGCCTCCAAAATTTTCTTGCCAGTAATAGCCACTGTTATATACACAGTATTATTATTATTTAACTCTTTCCAATTTTCTTGCTTTGCAAATATTATTTTTGTCATTTTAATCAGTGAATCTACACGAATTGCTTGTTTTCCCTACAATCGTTCTCATACGAAGATACAATTTTTCATCCCTAAAACTTAAGTGGGAAAACTTCATCTCCCAGTGTGAGACCATCGTCCTGCTTACTGGAGGACTGAAGTGGCTCAAAAATTTTCTCGTTTGGTGCGTACGGATTATCTCATTTTCAGCTCACATACAGTTCTTATTTTGTTTGCTAAACATTCCTTACATTTCCCTTTTTGCCAAATATTTGTTCATTCATTTCAAAAATCGAATCATTGGCATTAGACACGATACAGCTGAATATAAAACTAATGTTATGATGGTTGTGCGAGAATTAAGCGCATGGAAAAGAATGATGTCAGCGGTAGATATTCACCAGAATACAAACGTTAGAAAACATTGCTTAGAATTTAAGGCCAAAGCAATCAAGGCGATTTTTACTCGGCGAACGTAGAAAGCACCCTCCCAATTTTATTATTTTTACATGTGTTTATATTATACCTCTAATAACAATTTGGTGATTTTATACCTGCAACGAAATTCATAATCTTTTTCTTCTGAACCCTTTTTATAACCATGTTTAGTTAGGCCTTTCCTACATGTCTCCAACTTTCTCTGTTGATGGCTTCCCGAAGCCAACAATCTTCAACTATCCTTTCCGTCTTCTTTCTGGTAGTCCAGGGATTCATCTTCTTTCGAGTGGATGAAACTGCGTGATTGTCTTTGTCCATCTATCGTTTTTCATTCGTGCAATATGTCCTGCTCATCTCCATTTTAATTTCGAAATTTTTTCCTCTATATATCCTATACTTTTTTATTTCTTTTATTATATCTTCGTGCTTCATTTTGTAGTGTAGTCTGATGTTTAACAGACCTCCCTCCCTCTCTCTTTTATGCTTAGTTTTCCTAATTCTGTCCAGTATTTGTTTGATTATTGGCCATGTCTCTGATCCATATGTCATAACTAGGATGATGCACTGGTTGAAAAGTTTTGCTCGATTTTTTATTTTACTGCACAGAAATTTTTTTTTCCAGTTTTTCAAAAGCTGTCCAGCGTAGCTGAATTCTTCTTTTTATTAAATTCATCAACTACTTAAAATATTTCCAAAACATCAAGCCAAAGAGGGGGATACAAATCTTCACGCATGTTGGTTAAAGAGTAGAAAAATTATTTATTCAGTCAACCAGCATTAAAAAATTAAAAAAACTTGCAAACAAACAAACACAAGAATCTCATTAAAGAACTCTGCCAGACTCATAATTAGGCCTTTGGAAGCATTAAAAATTTTAGATCATTTGCATATTAAATGTTTCGCAATTAAAAGTAATTTGAAAATGACCATTTTAGAATGTCATTTGCACATTAAATCATTCATTTCATTTGATAATAAAAGCTAAAAAGTTTTAAAAAAGTTAATATGTGCTTTTTTAGTTAATAGTTTTTTTTTTTTTTTAATACCTCCTTGAAACAATGACAAAAATCAAATACGGGAATTATAATTGCGTTAATTTTTTTTTTTTTTTTTTTTTTTTTTTTGTGGCATGGTGCTACTAAAATACTTCTGCGTAATATCTAAACTGAACTTTTCGTCAAAGAGACTCTCAAAAAACCATTGCGTCTACTGCGACGCAATTAGGCCTCCCTCTCTTTGAAATAATATTTATAATTAATATTAAATAATTAATATTTAATTAAAACTTAAGCCTTCGCATCCTTGTTAGTTTCACTTTAGTATACTATTGTTGGAGGCCCTCCGTAACTCAGTCGGTACGTACGATGTTCTTGTTGAAAAGACTTGGATTTTCGCGAGGAATTTTCATAAGGGCTTTTCAGCTAAAGGTGAGTTAGTCGTTCTAATACAGAAGCGGAAGAATTTTCCTTCGGAAACTCAGTTTTTCTGTGCTGAAGAACTCGCACAGGTAAGATACTACTGAGCGCGCGCGCGCGCACACACACACACACACACACTTCTATTCTTTTTCATCACTAGATTTGTGACCATTCCCCACTCAGTGGAGGCCTAAGGTGGTTTTGAAAAAAATCCATGTTGGTTCTCTACAGCAGAATTATGTAACCACAATAATAATAATAATATATATATATATATATAAATTAAATCCCTAGCCAAGCCACGATATTACGACTTTTCCTGCCTGGAAGTCACATTAAAATACTCGAAAGTACATACATACATATATAATTGCTTTCCATTAAGCTTATATAATATTTATTTTTTAAATTTCACATTACTTCGCCGCAAATGAATTATTTCTGCTGTTAACTCTTGAAAATTTTCAATCCTCTTCTCTTCAAGAATTAGGGATTTGCCTGTTCCAGCTTCACTGGTCTTTCCATCTTGCCTCTAGTCTCTCTCTCTCTCTCTCCCCGCTTTAGCCTGTATCTCTCCACCTCTTTTGATAGCCGATATCTTTCCATCCTAAGTGGATGTTCTTTCTATTTCTCTCTGTATTCCTTTATCTTTTCATTTATGTCGTTACGATCGAGTTCTCTTCTAATGTGTTTATTTTTATAGGATTCAATTTTGTGCATCCTTTAAATGTTCTTAAAAAAATCTCATCTGTGCAGCTTGTATTTTGCTTTCATCTTCCTTTTTAACAGTCATGTTTCTAAACCATGCAGCAGAGTGGGAATGGCCGCCACTTTATAATATTTTAGTTGAGTTTCTCGTCTTTATTTATTATTTTATTTTTTATTATCCAGTGTCCTTTTAATTGTTCCACAGATTTTCTGAAATTTCTTTATTTTTTTTTCATCTTACGAGTATCTTTTAGATATGTTATTATGCAGCCTAAATTAATTAAACTGCGTCATCTGTTCTATTGTTTTATTTTATATAACTATTTTTGATTTAACGTGATCTCGACTTTTAAACGCCACGACTTTTGTCTTCATTTGTGAAAATTTACTGTTGGCTTATTTTGTTTATTTCATAAAATGATTTTTAAAGGTCATCTTCATCGCCTTGTAATATAATCTGATCATATGCATACCGCATTGTATTGATAACAGTTCGGATTAACTGGAACCCTTGTTTTATTGTTGATTTTCATTTCCATGTGTGTGTGTGTGTGTGTGTCCGCGTCCTAGTGGTTATGCGCTCCGCAACCATATGTCTGGGAAAGGAGTGTCCTGCGTTCGATTCTTGTCGCCGACGTAGGAGCTTAAGGATCTTTCTCAGACATAGCCAAATTAGCCGGTCTTGGGCGTGGACTGCAAGGTTTTTCTCCCAGTTTATCTGGGGTTTTTCCTCAGGCAAACCGGTCTTAAGAACACAACGCTTCACAGACAATTACACATGGTTGAGCGTGGGGGGTAATGACCCCCCACTTCGTAGTGAGTTATGAAACGCAAAAATGGGAAGCCCAAGGCCCTACATGGGGCTGTAGTGCCGAATAATAATAATAATAATATTATATATATATATTATAAAAAGATTGAATGACTAGAACCGAGAGAAATGAAAACAAAGTTTAGTAGTACTACACAACTAGTTTCAGCTTGTATCAGCCTTCGTCAGGTGCACATTAAAAAAAAAAAGTAAAAAACATGGAGGAAATAACTGTAAACAAGGTGTGGCAACACTTAAAGCAAATTAAAAAACCATAAAAGCACTGTGCTGTTATAATAACAGACTTGTGAGCTGAAGTTAAGTTTGAACTGTCGTTAGAGTCCGTTCTGTAGTTGGATTGTTGTGCAAATGCGAGCGTATGAGTTCACGCGTACGCCAGTATCTAATGGCAGAACTATGCGAGTCAGGAAGACTATAACTGAGGTTGTTGTTGATGTGAGACGAGTCTAGGGCAATTTCTTTGGATTCAACTATGCGCCGTTCCACTTCATCGAGACAAATATAAACGTTCGATGTTGCGTTCCAATCTACTCCGTGTTGGCGGCCTTTATCGTTTGTGTTCACGGAAGATAAGACGTGACTTGAGAGTGCGCTTGCTCTGATTCTATTGTATGAAATATCTCCCTGATGTTTCTCTAGCCGTGGGAGGATTGACTTCTCAGTCTGGCCGTAGTATGGCCTCCCACAATCACATATTATTTTATATACACCGGGGAACTGAAGATGGTTATGAGCTTGTTTTAGGTGGCTTAGAACTGACCTTAGTTTTGGAAGAGTTGAAAAACGCATTTTTATATTAAATTTTTTCAAAATTCTTCCTAGTTTTCAGGAGAGCGAGCTGATGTACTGTAAAGAAATATAACGCTTGGGGTTATTAGGGATCTCTGTGTTGGTATAGTGCTGGTGCTGGTATAGTTTCCTCTTAATGTTTTTGGAAAAGTATCCATTATTTAAGAAAGTTCTTTCTAGATATTGTTGTCCTAGACCATAGATGGCGAACCTCTGGCACGCATGCCAGAGGTGGCACATTCGAGAATTTTGCTGACACGTCAACGATTTACAGGTGATATCCTTTTATACGCTTATAAATTATTCAACCCGTTTTTTTTTAAAATTGTTACAATGCGTACAAGTTAAATGCTGTTTTACACGAGAGAGGAGCTATGAAGACGTGCGCATGATTGGTGCGGTATTAACACGTTCATTGCCAAGCTGAAAATTGGAATTTCTTGTAGTGGCCAAATTTTTTTATTTTTTTATTTAGTTAGCGACGTCCACGCGATAACGCGTGATCGATCGACAGATGAGAACTCGCATCGCGCGATATCGCGTGATTGGCAACGAACGTTCGCTGCCAAGCTGAAAATTGGAATTTCTGTGGTGGTCAAATTTTTTTTTATTTTTTTATTTAGTTAGCGACGTCCACGTGACATCGCGTGATTGACAATGAACGTGTTAACAAAAGGTCGCGCGACCCAAAGACAAAGGCAACCTACAATTGTTGAGTTGAAATGCTAATTCTCTTCATCCAAATTCCATAACATCTGAAACTGTCATAACATTTGAAGTTAGCCTTTGTGATCTGTCATAATGACATCGAGAATTTCAAATGCAATAAAACAAACACTTATTTCATGTAATTTTAAAATTGGACAATAGTTTTTAGTTATATACTGTGTTTCCGGTGCAACATATAGTTTTGCTTGAGTCTATACAGCATCATTTCTGTGAGAGGGGGGGGGGGAGACATGTGATTCATTAGTTAGCGCCGTTTTTATTCCAGCTGTCTCTGATTGCACTATTTGTTGAGAAATATATTACACAGACTGCAAAAGCCTCCTTACCTTAATCAGGAATACAATAAAACTACTTGTTTTCTTGCATCTGTATTATAATAGCTGTTGGGGAGGGCATGTTATTAACCGCAGGGAGCGAGTTACAATCGCCTCGATGTGAACATGTCTAAACATTTTTCGGGTGCGAGGCATATGCAACACTTTTTAATGCCTTTTCCATCCTTTTGCTGCTTCCCTGGCTCTAACTTCGATGACGAGTTACAATGCATAAATATTTTTCTCACTACTGTTTTTGTTTCATAATGAAAATCAATTTAATAATACAATAATCAATTTTACACTGAATAACATTATAAATTTATATATAAATAAATATTATAAATAAAATAAAATATTATTTATAAAATTATAAATAATTATTTATAAAATATTATAAATAAATTTTTAATTTTCTATTAATTTTTCCCCTATTAAAAACTGCCCGGCACACATCAACAAATCGATTGGTAAATTTTTGGCACGCCTGGCATGTCAGCAACTTGATTTGTAAATTTTTGGCACGCTCACATAAAAAGGTTCGCCACCACTGTAGACCCAGATCCTTCTCACATCAACAGCAACCTCAGTTATAGTCTACACGACTCGCATAGTTCTGTCATTAGATACTGGCGTACGCATGAACTCGTACGCTCGCATTTAGGTTTACTTAAGTGTTACCACACCTGAAGAAGTCGTTTTGACGAAACATCTTGTGTGTACCTCAATTAAATTAACTCGTTATCTATTTTCTCAGTTTCAGTCAGTCAAAAAAAAAAAAAAAGATGAACATATCTAATCACCGAGTCAATGTAACTAATGATCATATATATATTTTGCTGGCCTAGTTGGCCGAGTGGTTAGCGTATCCGCTCTCCAGCCAAGAGGCTTCAGGTTCGAATCCCGCGTAGGCATGTCTTCCACCTTCATTCATTCACCCAAGTATAGATATACTCTCCCAATATGGATTGGGTCACCATGGGAGTAGTAGGCCCAAAACCTCCCTCAATGGGAGAGGCCTACATAGAAAAACAGGCTTTTCATCATCATATACGTATTGAACAGAGTTGGAGATAAGCTACATAAGCCTGACACCTGATTTATTTCAATCTCTTCGGTTAATTTATAACCTAACTAGAACTGTCTTTTTTGTATATTTATATAAACTTTGTATAGCTTGTACCAAACGTCTGGATATCTTTTTTTTTTTTAATTATATTCCATAGTTTTTCTCTGTATATTTTCTCAAAAGCTTCCTCGTAATCTATAGAGGCCATATGAGTCTCTAAATTAAATGATTTTCTTTATCAATAATTTGTTTTAAGACAAAAACGTGGTCTATACTTGATCTTCCATGTCTGAAACCATTTCGTTCTTCTGAGAGTCGATTGTTTGCAATATCTATTTATTCAGGAAGTTTACTGTAAATTTTGTAACCTGTATTTAATAAATTTATTCCTCTGTAATTTCCATTTTCTATTTTTTGATACCTTTATTGATTCTTTTAGTTCTTCCAATTTTATCCCGAAATTGACATATTGAAGTACGATATTTTCAATAAGCAAACGATATTCATCAAAAATGCCTATGAACAAAGCATGTAAGTAGAATAATGGTGTATTTAGTTTTCTTCATATTTGGCGGTCGTATTGTTTTATAATTCCTAATTTTATGAAAAAAATATATACTTCTTTTATTGGCATAAATATTTAATATATATTTATTTAACAGTTTGAAATAATCCTATAAAAATATCCAATACAAATAAAATTTGCACGAGAAGCAAAAAAAAAAGTCTATATCGATTATAGAGGTCGCTGAATTTATTATGGAAATTTAAGTGCTTAATTATCCTCAAGTGTATCGAAACGCGGCGAGCGTGGTTTTTCCATCGGTGAGAATAATGAGAGAATAATAGAGCTAATTATGAATTAAAAGTTACTCAATAACCGAAAGGATAAGTTCTGAAGCAGATTAGCGAGGCGAATTTATATAAATTTTCAGTTATCGGTAGCGTGATAGTCGATAATTAAAAAAAAAAACCTAATAATCAATTTGCCAGGTAATGTAACGCGATCGTTAAGCCTAATGACAGCATAAGCCGTTACTTGAACATAAATGATGAAATAGTCGTGAAATAATTTTAGCATTTTGTAATGAAAAGTTCGAAATGCAATATAAATACTTAATATGGGTAATGGAGTCGGTTAGTTTTATTTTAACATATTTTAATGAAAATTTAAATTTATATGGATAAATTGGACAAGGGATACGGTGGACAGTAATTCTGCTGGATTTTGTTAACACGTTCATTGCCAATCACGCGATATCGCGTGGACGTCGTTAACTAAATAAAAAAATAAAAAAAAGTTGGCCACCACACGAAATTCCAATTTTCAGCTTGGCAATGAAAGTGTTAAGGCTTTTGACAGGATACCCCACAGAATACTTTTACACAAATTAGAACAAATGGGGATGGACATTAAATTGGTGGATACGAGAATAGCTCATGAATAGATACTAAAAAGTAGTGTATGGAGCAGAGTCCAGGATGAAGCAGGTAACCAGCAGTGTGCAGTTGTTTGCCGATAATGCAAAGTTGGGTAGTGGCAGGGCCGTACTTAGGAATAGGCGTACGAGGTTCTAGCTGGGATCCCCGAAAAATTAGGGCCAATTTAAGGGCTCAAAATAATGAGGTGGAACCCATGAGCAGTCTAGCGCCTCGGGCCCCGCCACCTAGAGAAAAGTGTAAATACGGCGTTGTGTAGCGCAATAATTAATCAAGCTGAAGTAGAGAGCTTGTAGGATGCAGGGGCGAATTTTCCATGCTTGCTGCGCAAGCTCATTACTTGAGAAAGAAGTAATATTTATTTGTTAATAAATGCATGCATTTATAAGCATTCCATTTAGGCTTTTATTTTTGTAGACAGAAGACGTTTTAAGCTTGCGCGGCAATAATTGAGCCTTTGCTTTGTGTATCGAAAGCCGATGCTTGCTCGTCTAGTCAAAGCTACCTTGGCTTGCTCGGTTGTAGGAGCTTCTAGGTTCCTGCATCAGCACTGTGATTTCATGCGCGCGAATAGCCATTTCACGTCGTCTCACCCTGTTGCTTAAACACAGGCCAGACACAGTCAACGTAGCTTCAGCCAGTGAGCTTCAGCCAGCCTTTACAAGTGTGCGTGTTGCTTGAGAAAATTAAGTTACAACCAACTTTTTATGACGATGTTATTGACCATTCATAAAGAAGAACCGTAGGGTAGAATTTGTATTCAAGTAGCTAAATTGAAAAAGATAGAATATCATTTGTAAAATAAATGTTGTATTTGCATGATTAAATGTACATAAATTTCTAAATATATAGTTTTAAATGGTTAGTAATTCATTATTCCGCTAATCAGACTTCAATCACGCCTCTCATTCACTGAATGATAACAAGAGCAAGCGTGAATTTCAAGACCAGCATTCGCCTCTGGTAGGATGATTTAAATAAGGTGGAATATGGACAAAAGATAACGGGTGTCAGTTCAATCTGGAAAAGCTTAAAGTTATGCATTTGAGGATTAAAAGATTACAAGCTGTGTACCACATTGACGGAACTGTACTCCAAGAGATTGATGGGGTTAGGGACTTGGAGGTGTAAGTGGATAGAGAGTTGAGGTTTAGAGGACATACTGCTAAGGTGTCCGTGATAGCTCATATTATTACTTATATTATTCCTCTTGATACATCCATATCTGGATTGCTGTGCTCAAGTCTGGTCACCTGGATTCCTTGAAGATGAGGAGGTTGTGGAGAGGATTCAGAGGAGAGTGACTAAGTTGGTGAGTGATGTAAAAAATGCTTCCTGCACTGATAGATTGAGAGCTTGTGGATTGCAGAGGTTGGTTGATAGGCAAAGAAGAGGGGATATGAGAGAAACATTTAAATTACTAAAATGTTTTTATAAGATTGATGAAGGGGAAATATTTCAGCTGTGTGATAGTGATGGAAGAACAAAAGGTCATTCTTGGAAATTAAGGAAAAGTGTGGTTAACAAGGGTGTGAGAACTAGATTTTTTGCTTGGAGAGTGGTGAATGAGTGGAATGCATTGCCTGACTCAGTTGTGAGTGCTTCGTCTGTAAATGAGGTCAAGAAGTAATATGATAGATATTGTGCGGATAGTTAGGATCTCCCGTGATGAGTCTACCGATTCCATGGAGGTGCCCGTATAACAACAATAATAATAACAAATTGTTTCAAAAGACATATTTCGGTGATTACACCACATTTTTTTATTATTCAGTTCTATAAAACACTGACATAATAGTTCCCGACAAGTTTCGTAAATCGTAGGATTTACATCTTCAGGGGTAAATAGTATAACTTAAAGTTTAAACAAGAGAATTAATAAATACAAATCATAACCGTCTGGCTATTCATAAAACTCAAATAACAGAATGCAGATACATAACGTTATTCACGTTGAACAATACTGGACGATAGTAAATAATAATATTTTTTGGTTTACCGATCAAGTGTTGATCAATTTTATTAACTGAACCAACTAGTTTCGCCACACTTATCTGTTGGCATCTTCAGGGCTTACATAGAAGTTTAAACAATCTCACAATTGAACCTCTATGTAAGCCCTGAAGATGCCAACAGATAAGTGTGGCGAAACTAGTTGGTTCAGTTAATAAAACTGATCAACACTTGATCGGTAAACCAAAAAATATTATTATTTACTAATTTATGATCAAGAAAATAACCTTCATGATGAATACTGGACGATGTCACGTGTGCTTGTTCTCGTTCATACAGTCCGAGCTCAGATTGAGGTAGATTTTTTATTAGAGCTGACCACACTTGATGGAGAATTAAACCTTGGTTTTTATTGTATTGGGTTGGGTTTTTTTAGCATATTAGCAATTTAACACCAATAGTAGATGGAAGAGATTCACCGACTTCCAACTTGGCGAAATAGCTCACCAACATGATCTCACAACATATAGGAAAAACATCTTCCTTCATAAAAAATAGTAAACATTTCATAGAAAAAGTGAAAGATATACATATTGGTCCAACAGACATCTTAGCAAGTCTCGACATTATCAGCTTGTTTACAAACGTCCCGAGACAAGAAATTTTGAATCTCCTAGAAGACCTCTTCCCTCCGGACATCTTGAATCTTTTTAAACATTGTATAAACGATACTTTTTTCACCTATAAAGATAGAATCTGGAAACAAAAAGAAGGGCTGGCCATGGGTTCATAATTATTACCGGTATTAGCAAACCTATTTATGGAAAAATTTGAAAACAATGCTCTTAAGAATTACCATAAAAAACCAAAAATATGGCTACGCTACGTGGACGATATTTTCATCATATTCAGTGGAAAAACAGATGAACTTATCAATTTCAAAGATTATCTCAACAATTTGCACAACACCATAAAATTCACTTTAGAACAAGAAAAAAATAAAAAACTTCCTTTTCTGGATATTCTATTAGAAGTTAATGAAGAAAGTAAACTCTCCTTCTCAGTATATAGGAAGCCGACAAACACTGGAAGATTTCCAAATGCAACCTCACACCACCATCCTTCACAAAAAATAAGCTTAATTAAAACTCTTCGAGACAGAGCATACAATATCTCCAGCACACAAGAAAGATGTAATGAAGAACTAAAATACTTAACACAAATCCTCCAACAGAATGGATATGAAACAAAAACCATCAAGAGAATCCTTAAAATGCCTCCAGCTAACAACACAATAAAACAGGATTACAAAAACGCAATCTCGCTTCCTTATATCAAAAATGTTACAGACAAGCTAGCCAAATTAATGAACAAACACAACATAAAAGTAGCCTTCCTTCCTATGGAGAAAATCTCAAGATTCTTACATCCACCAAAACCACCTCATCGTCCTCTTAAAAAACCAGGAGTCTACAAAATCCATTGCTCTTGCGGGATTTGCTACGTAGGACAGACAGGAAGATCTGGAGAAATACGTATGGCTGAACACCAAAAAGATTTACAATACAAAAGAGAACAAAAAACGGGTCTTGCTTTCCATACCACTTCCACTGGACACGATGTACTCTGGCAAAAAACGACGATGTCATACATAGGAAACAATAGTATAAGAAAATTGAAAGAAGCTGCTAATATGCTAAAAAACCCAACCCAATGCAATAAAAATCAAGGTTTAATTCTCCATCAAGTGTGGTCAGCTCTAATAAAAAATCTACCTCAATATGAGCTCGGACTGTATGAACGAGAACAAGAACACGTGACATCGTCCAGTATTGTTCAACGTCAATAACGTTATATATCTGCATTCTGTTATTTGCGTTTTATGAATAGCCAGACGGTTATGATTTGTATTTATTAATTCTCTTGTTTAAACTTGAAGTTATACTATTTACCCTTGAAGATGTAAATCCTACGATTTACGAAACTTGTCGGGAAGTATTATTTCAGTGTTTTATAGAACTGAATAATAAAAAAATGTGGTGTAATCACCGAAATATGTCTTTTGAACCAATTAGCCACAGAAGTTTACGCCTGCAACAAATTGTTTATTTCTTCCTATTCGCTATTAATGATCATTCAATTTAATTAAATATAGGCGAGATTATAAATTTTAGATATAGGCTAAATTAAATCACTTTAGGCAGTCTAAATTACTTTATATTAAAATTAATAAATAATAATTATCATTGTTTGCAAAAACGTTTCGCTGGCTAATTTTTTGTGTTTGTTAATTTTTATTTTATATGCTTATTTATATAGCATGTTATCCTTATTTATCTAACGATTATCTTACATTCGTAGTTGGATATGAAAGCTCTTTATCATCGAGATACTTCTAAGATTTAGACATAAATAAACCCATATTCACAAGGATCGCGGTTTCGTATTCAGTTCATGATTCCATGTTACTCCCCCCCCCCTGTCAAGTAATAAAACTTGAATTGAAAATGCAATATTAAAACGTGTGAATGAATATCTTTTGGCAACTTCCCAACTTGCACTACCAGATGACGCATGCAGTAATGAGAGACTTAGTGCGTAAAATATTATTATTATTATTATTATAATGGTGTCTCCATGGAGTCAAAAGACTCATCGCTGGAGAAAATTTTTACTAATATGAAATATAAAATGTAGCTATACAAATGCAAAGGCTTTGCATCTCGCAATAGCTTTTGATTTTGTCTGTTTAAGATTTTTAATAAATAAAGAAATGGTCGTTTGAGTATAACTTAGGAAAGTAAACAGATTTTATTGTTATTAATACGTGTTCTAATTGAATCTTTACGTATACGCGCGAGTCGATCTGATTTTTTTTTTTTTTTTTTTTTTTTTTTGTATTTAATTTTTAGTCCTAAAATGAGGATGGTCTTAGCTATGCATAAGAATATCATTCCTATAGCGCATATCCAGAAACTTTTCCGACTGGAAAATGCATCGGCAAATAGATTATACAAAAGTGAATCTTCTTCTTTGCTCATGTTTATTAATGCGATTGATTTAACTGACATTAATATTAGTTTTATTGCCTCCTTTGATTGATTTCACATCATTTGAATGGATGAAACCAATAATGTGGTAGATTAAACAAAGAAATAAGTCGGACATTTCCACAAATTAATACATAAGTTAACTCAGAGACATCACATAGCAGTTTCAGATAATTCTATTGACCAAATATTTTAGCACTAAGGTAGTATTTAAGATTCAAAGACGTATTTAATATTAGGATTATATATAAACACCACACACACGCATAAACGTGTGTTTTGCAATCGCTTCCCCCACTGTCACGTGATTCATTATCAGTGTTGATCCCTAGAGCCGTTTTTGCCTAATTGGAGTTTGTGATTTGTAACTTTTTTTTTTTTTTTTGTCGTCTCAAAGCGTTTTGCCACATTTTTCAACTAAAATAGTTCAGTTTAAATCAAAATTGGAATCATTTAATAAATTTTGGTACACTTTTCAGATATCAAAGTTTATTTTTCACTTGGTTAGACTATGATAAATTTAGTTTAATCCTTTATCCAAGTGTGAGCAAACAAAGTTTGCGCCTGAAAGTATCTTCAGGACTGGGGTAAGGTGGTACAACATCGGGCAACTCGTTGCAAAGGTGGAGCAAGCTATCATCAGCAGATGACCTGCTAATGCTTCTGCCTGGTATCTCCACTTGGGCCTGGCTCCCACTGAAGAGACCTCAATAAAGGTCGAAACTAGTCTGGGTAGTGGCCCTTCCCTTAATGCATAACACTATACATATCCGCAAGGAGATGTGTTTTGCATTATGGGAGATACTGAGATAGGAAAGATGATAGCTTGCTCCACCTTTGCCACGAGTTGCCCGATGTTGTACTACCTTACCCCAGTCCTGAAGATACTTTCAGGCACAGACTTTGTTTGCTCACACTTGGATAAAGGATTAAACTAAATTTATTATTTTTCGATATCAAATTTCATTAGATTCCCTTCCAGTGTAGAGTTATTGTACCTTTTCGAAGAACTGGGAATTATTTTGACACTAAAGAGGGAGGGGGAGGGTGATTTAAACTAAAATTCAGAAATCTGGACAAACTTTTTTTGTAACGATGCTAAATTTGATTAAAATTAATCCACCTAGAAAGGAGCTGTATGCATACATATTGATGAAATATAGATAGATCGATAGACAGAAGAAAGAAATATAATAATTGCTATAATCTAATAATTCTAATAGGTGTGTGTGTGTGTGTGTTACAAGAAGAATGGAAGAAGAGTACCATCTTTATAAAAGAACCACGTTTCTTACATGGCTGCCTTAAGTACTTTTGATGACGTAGAATATAAAAGATTAACTTGACAACATTTGTTCTCACAGGAGAGTTGTTCCCAGTGAATTATTTAAAAGGAGCTCATTATTATGTTAATGTTTTGTTGAATACGCGCGCGCACGCACACACACACACAAAGAAATTATCATAATTTTCAACCATAACGCGGAACACACACACATACAAAAATTATCATTTAAAATGCATAATTCGTTTAGAAAATTTCCTAATGGAATTACATGACAACATAAAAGAATATATTATAGTTTATTAACCGATACTTTAGTGGTCGACTAGGATTTTCCCATCTTAGAAATTTATATTATGTATTTATTCGAGATAATGGATGTTTAATAGAATCAATGAAAGGATATAAAAGAGAAGTCCTTTTATTCCTTGAATACACCAAGCTGCACAAGCCAGTGCTTAGCGATGAGTTATATGCTCCGAGAAAGTGGATATTGTCACCGATATTGCTGGCTGATTGTTCCAGCGTCATATTAATACGATTCACTCTATCATATTGGGTCGCTATTATCCTGTTGCGATTTATTCTGTTCTTTATCAATTCTGCTTCTGACAGCTTTTCTTTAGTGTTGAGCTGCGAGCTTCTTTGTCGATTGGCACTTTGCTTTCAATGATGTTGCAATAGTTTTATTATTTATAAAAAGTTCTTTATTTTTACTTTAAGTTTAATCTCAAAAAATGATACTAGTTTATGAAGATCACAAAATTCATTAACAGATAAAAAAAAGCATATTTTGGCATTATGGATATATAGAATTATATAATAATAATAAACGCACAAGTTAGTAAACAAATGAAACTAAACAATATGAGAGAACTATCGTTTGTTTACTACGCTACACTACTACCAGCGCCATCTATTGCCAACAACCATAATCAATAGTATATACATCGTCTACAAATTGTTAGTAAGTAGCGCATTTATTAATATTAAGCCGATAAGAACAGATACTACACTTTGATCTTAGCCAAAAGGCCGAGAAGTGAGAGTTAAACGATCGACCGTGAGATGCGGTGATTAATACCCTTGGAAGGGAATGGATGGCAATGCTGTAATCAATGAAGTTCTAACTGAGGCTCGGCCATTGCTATTACCCTCCTGCCATGATCAGAGCTTTAATAGCTCAATAACACCTTATCCCTACACTGTCCTCTACACATAACGGGGAAGATGAAAAGCATTCTTGCTTCGCCCCCTTAAGCCAGTCCTTATAAGGATTTATTAATATTTCAGTACATGTAAAAGAAATATATATTACGTGAAAGTGAAGGAGATATTTCAAGTGAAGATTTTCATTAGTTGGGAGAAAGAATCTTTTTTTTTTTTCTTTTTTCTTTCCTTTAAACATAGTTCAAGGTTCTGGAAGTGGTGTCATGGTGTAGGGCATATCCTGTTGGTACAGAATCGGGTCCCCCCCCCATGATGTTACTGGAAGGTCGGGTGTCCTCCAAGGAATATCTGAACACTGTTGCGGATCAAGTCCATCCTACAGTGTTGACTTTTTATCCAGTATGTGACGATTGTGTCATGGACGACAATGCTGTTGTCCATCGTGCAAGAATTGTTCATCAGTGGTTAAGAAAGCATGACAGCGACTTCCACCATCTTTCAGATCCGGCAGCAAAGTCCTCTTCCATCAAATCTGAGCCAGTTCAAGGATTGTCTGGTAAACGCCTGGTATGTTGTAAACGTGGATGCAATCCAACACCTTGTGGAACCTATGCCAAACCGCATATGTGCTATAATTCGGGCTAAAGGAAGTCCAACACGGAATTAAATAAAAGTTTATAATTCAGCGGCCGGTATGTTCAGGTATTTCATAAATGAACAAAATAAAGTAGGAAATATGCCGTCCTGGTCGGCTAAGTGGTTAGTGTATTCGCTGCAACTAGGTCTCGGGTTCGAATCCGCCATGTCCGTGGAGGTTTGTAATTGTCTCTTGGTATGAGACCGTCGTCCCGCTTATTGGAGGCCTGAAGTGTCTTGAAAAGGTTCCAAAATTATAAAAATAGAATTAAAAAATGCATAGTTCACTCACTGTCTTAATGTCGTATAGGCATACAACCTTGCGTGAGTGGGAACCCCATAAAGAAAAACAACTCATTTTATACCCTAACTAAAATGGCCCTTCCTTCTATAGAATAATGAATTACGTACTTTAACGATAACATATACATTAAGTTGTCATTTTTAGTTACTCCTGTCCTGCTCCATCCGTAGAATCCGCTGGTATTACGAGATGGGTTATAGTAGCAGACATTCATCAGCTCCTCCCCCCCCCCCTCCTAATTAATCTTCCTTGTGTTTGACCTTTTTAATCGATTTTGTTCTGTTAAAGACTATTTTTATAATTAAATATGGTAAAAAAAGTTTTTCAAAATATAACCTCGATTATTGAGACCAAAAAAATCCCAACATGCTTTAAACCGTGTGGGAATATTTCTTGAAACACTGCGAAAATCATTGCTATCCATTTTCAGGAGTGCTGGAAGAAATCAAGCGAAAATCCCGGTGTTGCTGCTCGAGTTCCTAACTGAATTAGATGTTTGTTATTTAAATCAAGACGGTCTTTCAGTTCTTTAATTTCGTCTACTTCTTGAAAATTTAATTAGGTTTCTTGCTGTCTTTCTCAAATTTCAGATAACACGTCAAAACCAAAGTTTTTTTTTTGGGGGGGGGCATTCGCAGGTTAACAACATTGCCAAGTAAGTTTTTTTTTTTTTCCACATAAATACTCATTAGAATAATCATCTGCAAGAAATGTTTAATGAAAAGAAAGGGGAGTAAGGTAAAAATATTTTAAAAATTGGAGGAGAGTGGCGCATGGTGACAGTGCTCCTAAGACGAAGAAAAGATGCCTGTATATATAATTTAAAAACCACTGATCCACATTTGTTTTATATCTACGTGGGTCAGTGAACCTAAGTTTATATACGAGGGTGGTCTGAAAAGTTCGCGGCCTAACAATGAAAAAACGAATTTATAATTAAAATATTATTTTTACTTTTTAACATAATCTCCCTTGAGACTAATACATTTATTCCAGCGCCATTATCCCGTCCCTGTAGTGGTTCTCAGTAAAATCTGCAAAATACCCCTCTACAGCTGCAATCATCTCTTGATTCGAAGAAAAACGCTGACCAGCAAGGAAGAATTTTAGTTTTGGGAAGAGATAGAAGTCAGAGGGAGCCAAATCTGGGGAATGGGATGGATGTTCGAACAATTCATTGTGCAGATCCTTTAATTTTCCCATTGCCAAAACACTTTTGTGGGCAGGTGCATTGTCCTGATGAAAGATGATTTTCTTCTTCTGCAAACCGAGTCTTTTTTCATGAATTTTTTTCGTCTAGTCTGGTTAAAAGATCGAAATAATATTCCCGGTTATTGTTTTACCCTTTTCAAGATAATTAATAAACAAAATGCCTTTAGCATCCCAAAACACCGATGTCATGACCTTTCCTGCTGAAGGAACTGACTTTGTCTTCTTTGGCGCTGAACAACCGGCTTCTGTCCACTGTTTTGACTGTTGTTTGGATTCTGGTGTGTAATGGTGAATTCAAGTCTCATCCATGGTAATAAATCGACGCACAAAATCAGTTATATTCTTGTTAAAACGCTGCAAGCAAGGTTTAGAGATTTTCATGCGAGTGAGTTTTTGATCTGCTGTGAGCAAGCGCGGCACCCATCCTGCGCAAAGCTTTTTCATTTGTAATTCTTCATGCAAAATATAAATGTTGAAATGCCCATAGTCTCAGCAATTTCACGCACTTTGATTCGCCGGTCATCCAATACCATATCGTGCACTTGATCAATGATTTCTGGTGTTGTTACACTTTTTGGACGTCCTTCACGTGGATCATCTTCAAGGCTGGTACGGCCATTTAAACTCAGCAGACCATTTCTTAATTGTAGAAAATGAAGGAGAAGAGTACCCATAAACTTTTATGAACTTCGAATGAATTTCTTTTGGCGTTAAACCTTCTTTTACAAAGAATTTTATAACCTCAAGATACTGAATTTTATCCATTTCTAGGGATACAGGCAACACTTTTTCTTCAGACAGATGTATAAAACAAACTACTTGATAGAATGACTTGCAATTTCACGTGAATGCTTATGGCAGATGCACCAACTTAGAAAAAAAAAATGGTGCCGATAGAGTTGCCATCTATGGTCGAGGCCGAGAACGTTTCAGACCACCCTCATATATCGTTAAAGCAATTGTAGTTATTTAATGTTGTACTGTAACTTCAAGGTAAATTTTATAAAGAAAAAGAGGTTATTTTACTTCCCGAAGCCTACTTCATCCCCTAAGATAGTGTTTTCATCACTTTCACTGAGTGTGTAATTCTATGAAAATCATTCCATGCAATATCAGGAGTTTAATTTATTTTTATTAACATTAACATTATTTACAGATAGTAGCAGAACATTTTTTTTTAAACAGATTCACAGTTTAATAAATTCAGGAGGAGGTTTCATTGCTAACGCTTCCTTCAAATAAACAGCTGTGTTAATATAACAACTTTTATTTATTGACACCACTCAAGGGCATCTACGAAAAACTCCCAAAGTAAATTCCAAATACGAACACACCTTATAAGGTCAAGAAAGTCAGCGTATAAAAAAAGTCTTTTGCTAAATTGCTCCACCATTTTCCTGATCCAATGGAATCTGAAAAAAAAGCCATTTTTTTATTTACATATTCATGAATCAGGACATTTTCACATTATAAAGGGAGATTGAGATAAATACCATCTCTTAGGTCTCACCGTTTGGTCAGGATTAATATATTATTTATATTTTCATTTATTTCAAAAATTATCTCCGGACTTTCTAGTGATAACACAATCTTAATCCATCCTTACGGTTTTCTGGTATTTTTTTTTAAGGACGGTTTTTCAATCTCGGTTTGACGGGTTAGCGATCCGGAGAACCCGGAGGAAATCGTGTTGTGACCAGTCATAATTATTGAGGCAAAGTCGTTTTTTTTTTTTTTAAAGTCAATTTTAGTGAGGCTTTTCAATATGCGAGCATAAACATCGCTCGCTAGCATACGATGCTTTGTCGAAACTGTATAAAAACAGTTGATTGCTAATTGGTTAAATATAGCAGATTCCATATGCTATTTTGCACAAAAAAATGGATGTCACACAACATGTAAGAATCACAGGGATTGCTCTTGACTTCCACGTGCTGCTGACTTTACTGGGCTTTTTTTTTTTTTTTTTAATTCGTCCAGTTTCAGTACAAGTGTATACGCACGAATAAATCCTTAACGAGGCGTTATTCTGTTGCTAACGGCAGTGATAATCTCGTAATCATTCTCTATCGCAGAGCAGACGAATAACTATGTCTGCTTTTTTTTTATTATTATTCAGTTTAATACAGAGCTAAATGGAGAGGAGACTTTAAGGATCTCTTTAGGACGCCTATAGTCATATATTGATAGAGATTCCGTAATTATATGTGACCCTGAGGGTTTAGCGACTTTATCGGCGCTTACGCTAAATTGAACATTTGTTCAGGTTTAAAGGGGGAAAAAAACACATTTTTATTGAAATACATTACATAAGGACACACACATAATGACTTTTTTCTTTTTAATATGAAGTTTTGTTTAAATGAAGTGGAACGGTTAAAAATAAATCTTTTGCTTCCTTGTTTATTTCACGTGATTTGCTTTCAGCTCACTTCTTTTATTGTTTTAAAAGTCCACGTGCATTGATTTTTATATCGTTCCTTTCACAGCCTATACGTCATTAGAGATGCAGCCAATGGAATGGTTTGTTAACTTGACTCATTACGTGTCACATGACAAAACTTGAACGTCAATTTTTTTTTTTCCTTTCCAGAAAATGTAGTTGAGACTAATTCTCCATTTCATCGACGAATTTCATTTTTGCAAACGTTTCAAGAAAATAAGTTATTACTTTTAAATTAAAAATAAAATTTTGATTTAAAATAAAAACATGATTAAAATGTAAATTAATAATAAAGTTCTATTTTAAAGATTTACTATACAACTATTTGGATAACGAAATTATCTTATATACTGTAATTCTTTTATCATATATGTAATTTATTTGAATCATTTTAAGCAAAGTTATTTGTTTTGTCATAAAAATTATTTCCAAGTTGCGAAAATTAAAAAAATAAATTAAAAAGAAAGAAAGAAAAAGAAATAGCCACAGCTGCTAAACACATTTGAATTTAAATTGTAGAAATTACTACAAGGAAATGTTATAAATAACTTGCGATGGTATAAAATATGCAAATTGCGTTTTCTCCATTTTTTAAATAAAAAGCATTAATATATATGCAAGTAGTTCATTTTAATGAAAAATGAAATAATATATCACAGGAAACGTAATGGACTTTCTGGGAGAAAAAAAAGTACATTTTCAGAAAAATAAATAAAAACAGGTGTTTATTTAAATAGAAAACATAATTATTATTTTTTTATCATGCTTCTTCTAGTTTAAAATATTGGAGAAGACAATTTTGTTTTACTAATGAGTTTGTTTTTGTGCATAATGACAAACGTCAACTGGTTGTTTTTGTTTTTTTTACCAACTCCAACAATACACAACGTTTATACATAACAATTTACAAAGCTAAGGCGTTGCAACGATTGAATACAATCACAGATGGCGTTCTGGAGCTCACACACAGCAAAATGAAACTAACAATGGCTCCGGAGTCGATTCTTTTGTTAGATTTTCCCAACTACACGTTCGATGCTTCTCTGAATAAAAAGATTGTGACAATGCTGACAGTACCCATTACGGAGAGATTTGTACTTATTGCTGAATCTAAAAGAAAAAGAAGAATAAAAAAAAAAACTTTGTTTAGATGAGTTTACAAGATGTTCGTTAATTATATGGTAAAGTATTGTTAACAAAGACAGTTTTTGCTGATTTGAGAAACAGAGAGAATGCAGATTTGAAATAAAATACAAAGTACTAATCGAAGTATTCAAATGAGAATTTTTTTGTGTTACTAGATTCTCTATGTACTTTTTTTTTTTAACTTCTTTAGTTGAATTCGATTGATTGTTTCACGTGCCATATCTTACGGACCGAAATAAATCAACATTTAAGAGCTTGGCCAAATGACAATCCCAACGTTGGGCTAATGATGTGCAAAGACATTTTTTTAAAAACACTTTATAGAACATGTCTTTTGTAGGAATACATGTTTAAACAAACTCATTCAAGAAAAAGAACTCATTAGAGTTATTTTAGTTCGACTTTTTTTTTTATTGTATTTGTTTTCTAATTCATCTTTGTATAAAGAACTCAAGAAGTTGCTTGTTCGAATTTGTTCTGTTCTTGCAAATTCTATAGTTTAGGGCTTTTCAATTTTTTTTTTTTTAAAACTAGGGTTATCTCTAAAATCAAGGGTTCCCAAACGCATACTATATGACAGGACAAAAAATAAAATATCCATGAGTATTAGTTTAGGCCTTTTCAATTTATTTATTTTTTTAAAAACTGGGAGTTACTACTTGATATGACAAAAATGTTTCGCCCTTCATAAAATTTAAAATAGCCATCACTTATAATAATATGTTTCGAAATTTTTATTGGTGTATAATAAATTTTTAATATTTTAGAAAATATTTAAATTATTATTTAATAATGTTTTAAATTTTAATAGAAAATATCATTAACATTATTTTTTTAGAAACATAATTAATTTTATTGGTATATCGTATAAATTTAAAGCATTATTGAACAACATTTTTTCATAGATATGAAGGTTTAGAAAGAAAATACATTTTTGTAGTTTAATAATCATTACGGATTTTCAGATACTTAACTCTTACTCTCCCTCACCCCTCACACACACACACACACACACACACACACACACACACACACACACACACACACACACACACACACACACACACACACACACACACACACACACACACACACAAATGTAGTTAATTCACAAGTCATATGTGACATAAATATTTACGGACATACCTTCGTCTCTGTCTAGTCTTGTTGAATCCATCATTTTCAGTAATTTTCTCTCTTCGAAGCATTTATCGTTTGGTATGTATATTTTATTTTCTTCATAAGTGTCACTGCTTCTTTCAAATAATCAGATTTTCTCCACGTCAGATCTTTTTAGCGATTCGGAGAAAACTAATGATCTCTCCTGTCATTTTAGCGACGCACAATAATTAAAGAAATAAAATAAGCCACTGAAATTGAATTTGACAGGAAGATTATTCCTTACTTTATTTCTCATGGGGGATCGATGTCAAAGAAGTTTGATTCGCTTACACCTGAGCCATTTTTTAATAAACGTGTAGTTTTATATTGATTTAAATTGATTTTAAAAAAAAAGAAGCTAAATTATACACCGTTGCTAGGATACCAATAGTGTTTTAATGCTTGTATTATCGCGAGAGAAAAATACCTAGCGCCATCTCTTGGCGAGAATTTCAGTTCAAAGATATAAACTGGCCTTTTTTTTTTCTTTTTTGAAAATGACCTAAAATATACACCGTCGCTAGGATACCAATATTGTTTTAATGTTTATATTATCGCGTGTGAAAAATATCTACTGCCATCTCTCGGTGAGAATTTCAGTTGGAAAATATAAACTGACATTTAAAAATATATTTTTAGATATTTCACTTCATTCTAGCTTTATACCCTTAAGTAAACGCACGGCTAACATTCCGTTGTTCTTTTAAGCCCAGAAGCTGTGATGGTTGTCTGCGATGTTGTAACTTCCTGTACCGCCTGGATATATAAAAGTCACGAACCTCGCCCTTTTCTTTTTTAGTGTCGTAGCAGAGGAAGTGAAATGTCTGACCACACACAAGTGAAGGAAATGACCTCTAATAAAACATCTCCCGGAGGGTTCACTAGATAAAATGAAGTATAGTTTCCATACCAGCACTATGTACTTGGCACAATGCCAAGTAAGAAATGACCGGCAAGTGATATCTAGCTTTACTGTGAGTTCAGCCATGGATCATCTCTCGTGAGAGTTTGGAATAAAGGAAGCTAAAGTTTATAGTAGGGCGTCACCTCTTAGTTCCAAGAATTGAGATACCATCCTGATGTCTTTTAAAAAGAGGGGAGGACGAATTCTTCTGTGCTGTATAGTGGGGGAGAAAAAAGGTGGTGTAGTAACTTTTCAAAGACTTTGGCAAAGCAATTTTGTGATAGCTACCCTTTTACATTGATTACAGCTTAACTCTATGGCTTTTTTAAACTTTTTTTTTCATTTTTTTAAACAAATATATAAGCGTTTTTACAAAAGATATAAGCTATGTGGATTTGTTAGGAACTTTTATGGCGACAGAAACAATGGTTTTTTTTTTTTTTTTTTTTTTTTTTTAAATATCACGTAAGGATATGTTGTGGAATTTTTTTTAACAATGCTGCCAGAAAAATTTTATCGCTCCACTAACAAGTATCCAAGTGTCTGATATCGGTAAAACTATAATAAAGGCCTCCTCAGAGTAGAGCTTATTGAAGTGCATTTTTATATAAATTTTTATTTTTATTTTTTTTTAGAAACGGGACTATCTTCCGTAAAGGTTTTGTTAAAACAATAACTGTAATGACTCAAATTGTTAGTTTAAGAAGATTAAGCTCAAAGAATAAAAACAAAAAAGAAAAAAAATTCTATTTGTGTATCTAGCGTTATGCCTATCGCTCGATTTCTGATAGTTGTAATTTATTGATTTTATGTAACACTGCATTAGTTCCTTATTAATTACACGAAACAGAGCAATAAACATAAGAGTAATGGGAAACTATTGAGAAAGGGGGGGGTGATCAAGAACCTATTCATTACTGTTAGTTATTTAAGAAAAAATAAAAAACTCCGCACTTCATCCTTCAATATTATGTATTGAATAATAAATGCTCAACAATGCACAGCTAAATTCGTCAACGGCAACAAATAATGTATTGTAATATGCTTAAACATCATTCATTGAAATAAAAATCACCGCAGTGGCAAATGAGTTATAATCCATAGCGCAAGATATAGCGTTAAGAAAAAGAAAGACTGTCTGTATGGAAAACATATAGAATGTTATCAGATACTTAGATCTACTTTAAAATTAGTAGTAGCTGCAATTATGATGAGTTAGATTATTTTTCTTGAATTTATTCGGAGATTTTTATGGCTTCTTTTCTATGTAGGCTTGTTAATAAGTAGTGTAGTTTTTTTTTATTATTGCGAAAATTCCTTAATAATTTCCAAACTCAGTTTTAAACATTCCATTGTTGGAATTTCGCCCAGAAGTGCAATTAAATAAAAAGTAAGCAAAGAAAGGAAGGGTTGAACATGTCCATCGATCGTTGTAGAACGCTTTGGTCTTTGAAATCAAGAAAACAAGCGCTTTTTTTTTTTTTTTTTTTTTTTTCTCGATGCTACATTTCGCACTTAAACACTAAGTATGTGGGAACAGCATTAGCTCGATGCTGGTCCCTTTCTTTTCGACAGAAAAGAAAAAAAAAAGTGTCTGTTTAGTGAACAAGGTAAATGGTCAGTCGAGCAAAGGCCAACCGAAATATCGGACCATTTCCATCACTTTGGAGAAAAGTAATATCGGAAAGCATCCACCGCGATTTAATTACGTGGAAGTGGGAGATTCTGGACTCCCCTTGAGGCTGTTATCGGAAACGGGCAGTGTACAGATAAAACGATTCCTTTTGTTTGACACCCGTTTCATTGAATGCGTTTAAAAGGCATTCCTTTAGTGGACGGTTATCGCAAGAAACTCCATTCATGCAGTCTTTACGGCTAAGTGCTCTACTTTCTTATGTTAAAAAAAATTATAAAAAATAGTTAATATAGAAAGTTTTGAAAAGAAAATATCTTTCGTAGAAAGATAGTTAGCTTTTATTAATTTCTAGATAAAAATAAATATAATGAAATTCTGAAATACACCCTATTTCATCGAATATTATTAACTTTAATATATAACTATGTACGAAGTTTTATGTTTTGGAAGGAGAAAAAAAAGTCCGTTTTTTTGGACTTCCACGGTAACAAATGGCAATGCTGTAGCCAATGAAGCTTTAACTGAGGCTCGGCTATTGCCGTTACCCAGCCATGACTAGAGCTTTAGCTCAATAACACCCCTTCCACACAGATTTTCTTCATTCAGATGACGGGATAAAGAGTCAAGGACTCAGTCCATCGCCCAGTTCTTTTAAGAACTTTTATGTTTTGAAATACCAAAAGTATTCATTGCTTTTGCTTAATTCTCTTGTAAAATTCTTATTATAAAATGATTATTATATAAAATATTTAATGTGTACTCCAGTTCTGCAATGTTGTAAAATATTTATGAAATTTTCAACTGTTTTTTTTTTTTTTTTTTTTGTCATTTAAAATTGTTATAAATTAAAAATTTGCCCTGAGAAGGATGGGTTGAAGAAGAATAGACTTCACATGGGGCTTCCCTCTCCTTCAGTTCTGAAAACCTGTGGAAGATTTTTTTAAGATCATTGTATCCTTTCAAATCGGGATAACTTTACCATCTTGGAATTCATCAGTATTTAATGCATAATATTTTTAAAGACCTCTGTTTCCACGTGCAAACTTTCTCGGGAGTGAACCATACACCACATGATGGGGGGGGGGAGGGTTTGAAGGTAAATGATTAATCATTAACAATGGTTTTTAAGAGTAGAAAACTTAAAACTTACTATCGTGCAACAGGACATTAGTACGTCTTCTTAGAAGCTAACTACATAATATTTTTAAAGAAAAAAAATTTAATTTCACAAGAAAATACAGCAAGTGCAAAAATTAAGCTCCGACTTTACCTAGTAATTTATGTACTCCTCTGTTTCTAATAAGTTCATTAATTCGCTTAAGCATGGACTCTACCAACGTAGAACACATTTTTTTTATTTTATTTCTGTTATCTCAAAACCATACTTTTATAATGGATTGTATTAAGTTATCGTTTGTATCACAATTTAAGTTTACTTACGTGTCTCTTTTTCACTGTGCCCGATGAATTTTCTGTTGGGTTAATGTCAGAAGAGTTACCTGGCCACCGAAGCAATTGGATGTTGTGATTCTTGAGATTGCGAGATCCTGTTGTAAAATAGGATCTCGCTCCATACCACACTTCAAAAAAAAAGTGGAAGTGGGGTTGTTTTACACATGACGGAGATCTCGTTCCTCACGTGTAAAACAACCCCAGAACATCTTTTTAGCTGGGTGTTTAGGAGCAAGTTGAAGGTGGACGGGAGAGGTCTTCTCAGCTGTTGATTTGCGAACAAAGGGTACTCGCTCTCCCTGGACAAAGAAATGGTTATCATCTGAGAATATGACCTTCTTCCACTTCTGAACGGTTCAATCTTAGTGCACTTTTTCCTCTGGCGCTTCTTTTTTTCTGCATAGCCTTCGTCAAGAGTGGCTTCTTTTTTTGGTCTGTGGGCAGTCCTCCCTGCTTCCAACAATCTTCGACGGACTGTCATGTCAGAAACATTAATCTCACTAGCTGCCAAATCTCTATTTAAGTCTACAGCAGACAATCTTAGATTCATTTTGCTTTTCCTAACTAGTAATGATCTTGAATAAGCGTAGTTTTCCTTTTTCGCTCACTTTTTTTTTTTTTTTTTTTTTTTTTTTTTTGTCAGGAGCAAAAGTTACTTGTCTTCTTAAACCAACACCGCACTCATTGACAATTTGTCTTTGAGTCATGGATGTGTGCTGAAAAGGAATACAGATTTTGTCCGTTATCTCCCTTACGGCTCCTCTTAGATAGTATAAAACATGATCTATTATTTCAAGTGAGCCACACGTTTTGCAAAAATTAGTCGCGTCTTTCATTTTGTCTTACGAAGATTGATCAACATTCATGGCAGATTAGAAATTAAGATCTATTCTGGTCAGATAAGTACCAAAAATGTATAATCTTACTAATGAGTAAAGTATATTGACTTATAATTTCTTTAAGAAATTTAAAAGGCGTAAAAATCTTAAACTAAGTAACAGAATTCACAAACATTTCGTTTCGTCTAGGCATTATGTTTTGCTAATGGACTTATATTAGCAAAACAATAAAGTAAAATGATTTTGAATATACCAAAATCACCTACTTTTCAAGAATAATTTCATCTTCACTAGTGAAGATCTCAATGACACGGCTTTGCTGTTTTTTTGTTCCCCATGGTTACATTTATTCCGATACTGTCAGCAAATTGCTGCTCATGATAAAATTCATGTAGATCGAAAAATATGTTGAGTATGGTTATTCGGAGATTTTCACAATATATACGTACCTCATTCGCCTAGGGTACATGCAATTGATATGCCCGAATCACCGAAGTTTTTTCCAACAAAGCACGAACGTCCTATTGTGTACGAAATTCACACCAATTTATATAGTCATGGCTGGGTGTTATCCACCACACCAATTTATATTGATAAATATATTTAATCTAATTAGATCATATTCAAAATAATATGGTGTTCTAAAGTCTTTTCAAATATATATATTCTTAGCTAATGATTAATGCAAATTTGTATGTATTTTAAAATTGTATAACTATTAAAATCTTTCTATAGTATATTTTCTTATTTTTAAGAAAAATTATAAAAAATATACTATAAAAGCGCTAAAACTTAAAATGTACTAAGAGGTGTGATTTTTATGTAATGCATAAAAATTATGCAGTTACCACCTTAAACAAATAGTTCTAAACATGATCATTCGATGTTATGAAAATACTAATATAAATTCCTAAATATTACCGTTCTCTGTAGCGATTTTGAATTATGCATTTTATAAAACGTCAAGAATATGGTCTATTATTGTATGTAATAACTGACATTGGGTAGCTTGTATGCTTTGCGAGAAGAAAAACCACAGTTTCCTTGTGAAAAGTGAGTTTTTAGTTCACTTTCAATTTGACCAACCGAAACTGAATAAATATTAGAGGTTACGCAAATGTTTGCTAATTATTTCGATATTTTCTCATGCTACAAATGTATTGTTCTTTTTTATTTGAATGGTTTATTTTTTTCATTTCCGAATTTACTTAGTTTTGATTTATTCTTTTTTAAAATACAAATTACAGTTTATAATTGTCAACAATGTGATTGTGAAAATTCTTGAGAATTATACATGGGGTTTGCTTGATTAAACAGAAAATTATCTTTTCTGTATCAAAAAAAAAAAAAAAAAAAAAGCAACAAAAGTCTTTTTCCATGTTGAAGAAAGATAAATGTAATTATTTTCGAAATAAATATTTGAATTTTAATCTCGTTCTCCCCTATGTATTAATTATCGTGGTGATTAGTAAACATCTTATTTGACTGCTAGAAAAATCGTTTTTTTTTTTTAATAAATAAAAAAAAATTTAAAAAAATATTCTGCAGCACAAGTACTTCGAAATCCAAATATGTGAGTAAGCCAAAAATTAAAATAAGCTTTTAATCGTGGACATTCATGAGAATTCTTTATATTAACATCTCGTTCATCAGTTTTAGGCTTAAGACACTACATATTTTTTTATCCTCAGATAACTGAATTAATTTAGCTTTTCTGTTATGGTATAAACATATGGGATAATATAAATAATTTACATAAATTATTTATGTTAACGTATTCAGAATATTCAGATTTTTTTCTTCATATTTTAAGTAAAATTGTTAGCTAAGCAATTCAAATACTAATAAAAAAAAACCTCCATTGGGATCCATCGATCTAGAAAATATGCAGATGATAAATGCGCAGAAATATCAAAACCGGACAATTAGTCAAGAGTGACAAAAGAATAAATTGTCTTCTGGCAACAGTATGCAAAATATCTTCAAAAGAGGTTTCTCAGAATTCAAACATAAATCAGCTTGAAGTTTCTGAGCTTTTTAGCCTTCACTAGAATATTGATGTCGACATCAGAAGATGAATAAATCAGTCACGAACTGACTTTTTTTTTTAGGCATGCGAAAACACTTTACAAAAATATTTTTTAAAAAATCTGAAGGGAATCCAAAGATTTCTTTTCAAACATATGGATAACTAAGGACTAAGCTTGTATTAACCTGCTGGTGAAATAATGGACAAGACAGGTGCAGGTGAAACCCAAGGATTCACTCTCCAAAATATTCGAGTAATAATCAGCTGGAAAAAAAAGAAAAAAGAAAAGACTAAAATTTTTTATTCGGGTTTGTATTTAATATTTTATTTCGGGTTTTTTTTTTCACCCGGAAACTCTTGTTTTTCGTCCCCCAGAACAGGCAAACCGGCCCCCTCGAATACACATGGATTGCAGTCATGAATACGTCCCAGCCATGTGCTCGTCCCGAGCCCGGGTAAAATTGGGGTGTTGGGGAAAGCAATGGTGAACTACCCTGCAAAAATCTCACCAGGAATACTTTGTGGGCAATGCTTACAAAGTCACCGGAAACGACTAAAAGGGAAGATCAGATCAATTATACCACCCAATTAATGGAACCTTCTTAAAATTCCTGATGTCACTTTCTCTAGGTTTGTCTCCTAACTCTCTTCACTATTTTTTTTTCCAGTGGCGCAATAGCTTTTATGATAATATTATGGAAATACATTTTGCCTTTTTAAATTTTTCAAAAAAATCATTTGTTTTTCTCTGTCAATAAGTAAATAATTATTTTCATATTCAAGTTTTCTCAGCTGTTGTTTCCACTCATGTTTCTGTAGTAGTTAGAATGAAGTGAATAATTAACAAAATTAAATCATTTAGTTATGCATTCCAAGACAAATAACTATTTAGTTTAGTTAATATGTTATTTATTTCTTCTTAATAATAATAGTTCTTCCAGAAACTTGAGCATGAAGAAACTATGAACGAAAAAATTTCAATGAATGAAATTTTTTCGTTCATAGTTAAGACATTTTAAAATTTAATTTTAAATGTTAAAATACTCATTTTGTAATTGAAAACATTCAAGATGGTTTCCTACGAAATTTCTGTCTTCGCAGCATCGTGTGAGATATCCTCAGACTCTTCTTCCCAACCGAAATGATATAATTAACTTTTCATTAAAAATAAAAAAGTATCCAAAAGGTAGAATCGTGAATTATGCGCCCTGCTATTTTAAAAATAAATGAATCTGATGTTCGGAAACTTTATTTTAGTCCATATGGTACTGATTATTTTAAGAGTACATGGAGTGCTGCCTATCTTATTCGTCCTTGAAGTACGACTTTAAATATTATAGATAGATAATTAACAGCCTACACTTGAAACGAGCAGTTGCCTTTTTAAAGTATGCAATACTTTGTCCAGTATCGAATACCTTCACTCAGCCATCTATAGAATCCACCACTTGTTCATCGACAGTATCACGTGCTTCCACATTATATATGAAGAAAGTAAACAGAAAGTGATAGGACGATCATGGTAAGGTGACAGCAACAATGTTCCAGAAAATCATGGTAATCAGAGGCAATCTTCGCAGGGTACCTAACGTACTCTAACGCACACTTGGCACAATGGATCCGTCTATTCTTTGTTGCTTTACCAAAAACATCAATTTATTCTCATAGTTTATCCATCTGCTAGCCACTCCCAGTAGGATAAAGTTCCATATGTCATAAACCTAGGATCTCAATCCATTGGAACAGCTCATTCCACCTTATCTGTGAGATGGAAACCGATGTTTATGGAATACATTCCTCAACTAGTTAAGGTTGTTCTGAAGGCAAAAAGGATATACTTGCTATTATGTGTACCCAATAATTTGGCCAGTCAGTGCCTATATATAGATAAATAAGATCAATCCTTATAGTTAAGCTAGGGAGTTATCATATTAAAATAGTCTTTAAAAATAATACACAGTCTTGCCATAAATCTTGTTACAACTTCCGCACCCCTCAGCGCTGTCCACAGAATTGCGCGAGTCCGGTTTCGTTAGTGGCGCTGTGAGCGATCCACATTCGTGTGTGTATCAGTAGAGAGAGAGAGAGAGAGAGTTGTCTAACTGTACAGGCTAACATGCAGCGGGGAGTTATGAGAACTCTTTAGCTGTAATAGCACTTTACAAGGTTGGAACGCAGTCACCTGTTATTTTCAACACGCTATAAACACTCGAGATCAGTATGAAGTTTATGTATCAGATTATATTAACCGTTATATCAATACAAAAGACGTATCTGACCGCCAAAGAACAGTCAATCACGCTGCGTTAGGATGCAACAGCATCCTAAATTCTTGTTCTTGAACTAATATGAAAGAAAATATAAAACCTTTTAAACAGTTGTAATTTCGAGTATATCCGTGATCGACTTAGTGACAGATTTTGAATTATTCTATAAATCATAGCGTTTTCTTAAAACTGGTTTGTCTATATGCAGAAGAATGACTACCTGACTTAGATTCGCGAACGATACTTGTTCAATTAAAAAATGGAATTTCTTAAAAATGAGGAACATATTTAGATCGCCTTAACTGGGAGGTCGAATGTTTCAGCCTTTCATTTCTCTAATCAATCTTTGCTTTTGAATCCCATCGAGGAATGGATATCCAAGATAGTAAATGATTTTCACCGCCAGGTATGAGATCACCCACATCCTTGCATAGCTCTTGCATATCTATGGCACTAAATGTAAGACAGAGATTTACAACTTTCGTAAATTACCTTTTAGTTTTACTGCCAAATAAGTACGCAAAAAAAAAAAAACAACGCATAATTAATACATATAATATGCTCACCTTATGATTCCTCAGTTTCCTAAAATTAATTCGAAACTATGAACCTGAGCATTTGGGGGGGGGGAATAAGAAAAATTGGAACAGTTAATTCTTATTTACATAGGCGTAGAAATTGTCTTGCATCTTTTACTTGATATAAATGCAAGTCTTTTCAACTCGTAACACCATTTAAGCCAAAAGATGACCATTAGCCACAGATGAAAGAAAATGAAAAAAAATTCATTTTATTTATTTATTTTTTTTTAGAAACTGAAATAAAGTGAAGAAATGTCTGTCTGCAATAAATGTATCCCTCTAATAATAATAATAAAAGCTTTGTTTATCTTTCGCAACGAGTCTTCTGACTCCATAGAGACATACGTTTTAATGATGAGTGGGATATGATGTCATGTTACCATGACAACAGCTAGGTTCTGATTGGTCACAGTAATCAACATGGTTACAGATATATTTATTTACTTTTTTTTCCCTGGTATTTTGTTAATTGCGAGTATAATTGAGTAATTAATATTTGTACTGTTCGATAATATGATTATCGAGTGTCAGTATTAAAATTATGTCTCTAACCATACTAACGTTTGAAAGTTTAAGCCAGTGGTCGATATAACATTGTTAGGGGTCGATAGAAAAATATAAGACATCATTGTACGGGTAATATTTAATTCGGTTAACTTGGATTACCTCCATCCTGAATGACAACGCAATTAAGAGTGAATCGTGGGAACAGTGACATGAATAGGACCCGTAAGATGGAGCAAGGTCATGAAAATAGTTATATACTATATTACACATACAATAAACATTGTAACTATAAAATAAACAATCTAAAAACTCACACAAGCGTCTTTTTTGCTTGTCCTATTATAATTACGTAATAGTAAAATAGAGGGAGTCGATAAAAAGTCAAGAAACTCTTGAAGGGGACGACGGTCAAAGAAGTTTGGCGACCCCAGGTTTAAGCTATAGTTTGATGAGAAAATATGGATAAATATATTTTATCGCCAAATAAGCAGACTTCAGTATAATAAAAAAAAAATAATGCGATTGCTTGTTTTGATTGTGTCCTTTTTAATGTTATGTACTTGCCTTTCAGCAATTCTTGCCGAAGGTCGTCCACGCCACATTCATTAATGTTCGCTTTTATAAGCCATTTTCATAAAGCAAACGTCAGTTTGTCTAACTGGTGTTTTATTCTTATATATTATTTACTGACTTCAAAATCAAAGTCGTACATTTTTAATATGTACTTTAAGTTGAAATGCACTCTTTACTACATCATTAATGCAACTGTTCCGAAAATATGCATCACCACAAACTTTTTTTTTTTTTTTTTTGTAAGGGGGTAGCCCTACGCACTTTGAAGTCCCAGCCGTACTCATTTTTACTTACATTTCGGAAATGAAAAAAAAAAAATTTTTTTTTTTGGAAATTAAATCTACCTTCTAAAATAAACCTGTGTGTTTGTTCTATTTAATGTAATATTATGGCAGTTGTTTTCGCATCTGAGAAACTCTAAAAATTCTAAAGACATTCTTTGCCGCTTGCTTTTTACTCTGTTCTCATCTTAATGCTACATTTCTGTGGCATGAATAAGATGAAGATAGTCTTCATAATATGAACACAGCAGTGATAAAACGGTTGTATAATAACCCAAAAGAACTAAACAGATAGCAAGAAACACTTTTAAGACTTTGCTATTGTGTCGGAATAAATATGCGGTATTCTCGAGTCAACATTAACTTCTCCATGTCGGTTAAAAACTGCCCAGTAGTTTATTTACTTATACATTTTGTTGCGCTTTTTAACACGAGATAATAATGTTGTACTCGAACTATGCAGAACTTCAAGAAATGATTAATGAATTGAAGGCAAAAACTAAAAATAAAGGATTAAATATAAACAGAAAACAAAAATAAGGTATAATAAATACAAAACTAAAAATATAGCTCAGATGGAACATCGCGAAATTGATATAGTAACCTTCTATGTTTACCAATAACAAAGGATCATAGTAGAGGGGGGGGGGAGCTGTGAAGAAGACATTATACGAAGAATTCAACATTGTGGTTGGGTAACCTTTGGAAAATTTCGGGAAATGTTAATTGAAAGATCCAAGTAGAAATGAAAAAGTCATACTGCGAGAAGTAACTTTAAAAATGGAGAAAAGTGATGTCCGAACTGTGCATTAAACATGGGAAGGCCAAAGAGACGGTGGGAGATGGCAGAACTCGGTGGCATAGACCAGTGCTTCCCAAACTTCTGGATGTCAGGGCCCCCCCCCCCTTTGGAAACATTTAAATATTTCACGGCCCCCCCTCGAAAAAAATCATAATATAGACATATATTATTATAATATTTATTGTATTTATATTCAATACAAAACATACACAGCGAATATTGCAAAAATCAAATGCAAATATTACATTTTTAGCATCTTAACATACATATTTGGCATGGCACATTATCTCATATTTTTATAGAGATAATAGCTTGTTATCGTACATTTGCAGTACAAGCACATGAAACGTAAAACGATTAGTAATAAAGAAAGAATTAAAAACATAAAAGAAGTTTAATAACAGTTTAATGTGATGGATGTGTTTCAATACTGCTACATCAATAACAGGTGAAATATTTCAAAGTGCAATTCTTAGATTTCTAGTTTGAAATGAAACTTATATGAATAAGCATATATATTAGTAATATTCATTAAGCGCAGGAAGCAAAATTTGTGAACCCGGCACCGATGCGTGATTTTTTCCCCATTAAAAATATATATAAAATAATAATAATAATAATTACATATGTTTCTTTTAAGATAAAAAAAAATCTACTTAATCTTAAAACATTTTCAATTTGTTTTCATTATTTCACGCCCCCCCCCTCAACAAAATCTACGGTCCCCAAGGAGGTCGTGGCCCACAGTCTGGACGGAATAAAGGATTTTGGTGGAGACCTTCGTCCACAGTGGACAGAAAATGGCTGACAATGAGATGGAATATCACAAGATATAAGATGATAATAAAAGACATAAGATAATTATGCAAGATCTCTCTCTCTCACACACGCACACAAAACCTAACCGTCTGCCTGATGGTTATAGCAAACTACAGCCAAGTTACTCAACATCTTCAGGAAGGATCTATTTTCCTAAATGGGGGTGTACCTAATAAATCAGTCACTTAGTTTATAATGTAACAACATAATATAATACAGTAACTTGTTTACGTGATGTAATGCGTCTCCCCTCCCTAATCAAATACATGTAAATTAGGGAGGGGAAACGTATTACACCACCGCGGAAAAAAATCAATAAGCAGCGATTAACCAATGGCTTTTTTTTGGTCCGTTTAATTATAATTATATTACACAATTATTAAGTAACCATTTTTAATTAATATAAATTCAGCACTTATCAAAACTGTCGATTTTGCTTTCATAAAGCTGTATCACATTTTTCTGCACTGTCAGTAAAAATTACGTATTACACCCTTATTAATCCATTACTAAGGTCATTAAATTAATTATTAATTCAATTCAATTATAACAAAATTTCAAAATTAGTTACATCACGAATTAAACGTCACCGACATTAATACACGATTATTAATATATAGGCGAAGAGTCTTTAAATTGCATCCTAATTATAATATTATGATGTTAAAAGTTTAAAGGTGCATAAACTTATTTAGAATTTTTAAAAATATTAAAAGGAATTTTTAGTAATAATTTAGTAATTATCAATAACGCATAAGTTACATTAATGTTTCTAAAAAAAATAGGATAATATTTAAAAACCATGTAAACATCTAAAAATTGATGTGCACGATCACAGGATCCTAACTTATCACACTCGAGTAAAGATTTTGCAACCTCTCCTGTGTGGAATTTATCTTAAAAATTATATAAATCGAGTAAATTTATTCGACGAACCATTATAAAGCATATTTAAAAATAATTATTACGGAATTTCTTAGACGATTTAGTTGTATAAAATTTTCTCCAAAGTATTAAGAACATCTTTAATTTACATTTTAAAATTCATATAAGGAGGCAAGCAAACATAACTCAAGACTCAACAATTCATTTAATGCAATAAAGTGCACAACTAAAGAAATAGTAGGAACTTGAATTTAAGTTCTAACATGTTATAGCTACGTTCGTATTGTTGATTCTTCAGTTCAGTTTGCTTGTGTTTCAGTTTTTAAATGGAGAATTGAATGATGGCCTCGGATACCAGTAAGGAAAAATTGTATACAAACAAATCTTATTTCTTATTACATAAGTTTTCCGTTGTAATTATTTTAAAAGCATTCTAAGGAATTAACTGAAGATGAATTAGTCTCGTAAGAAGGTAGCAAATTTTTTTTTTTTTTTTTTCTTTAGTCCGGTTTTTCAGCGAGAAAATGCACAGTAACAGCAAGCTAAACAACTTGATTTATATCATAAATGAGAATTTTCAGAATAAGAAAATTGATATTATACAAAAAAATTCAAACAATTAAAACAATTTTCGTAATTAGGTTAACTCATCTTAACCAAATTAACGTTCAAACCTTTAAAAAAAAAACTACTAAAAAGTGACTTAAAACCAGCAAGTCGCATTTACCGCTCTTCATAATGCAACAACTGAATGGAGAGGGAATAGAATACCTGCCCCCATTATTATCAATGCTATTTGTAGTTATTATATTTATTTATTCCTTACGGTACCGCATTTACGACAGGTAACTTCCTAAACATATCTAGGAGCTAAATTTATTGGTTTTTGCTTTCCTCTTTAATTCTTTTATCTTGTTATTCCAGTATGTATGTATATATATATATATATATATATATATATATATATATATATATATATATATATATATATATATATTACAACGTAATTTATATTCGGAAATGGTGTACAGTCGCACGAGCTCTCAGCTGACACACTACAAAGTAAGTGGCAGTTAAATGGTCGTTTAACACGACTAAATGTCCTCTCAGGCGAAAGAAGAAACAGTTTTATGGGGGATTTTTTTTGTGTGTCATTATTCTTTCATTTTGAATTACATTTTATTGTTCGGAAGGGTGCTTTTTATACATTTTTGTTTTGACTATAGCAGTGGTACATAGTTTGACAGGTAAATGTTTTAGAACTCGATGCACAAACGTTTTTTTTTTTTTTTTTTTTTTTTAGGCTGTGTTTTTGCTTCATTCTTTAACGATGTAGTTATTAGATTAAAAACATTCGGAATCTGATCTTCGTTCTATCTTGTGACATGTCCACATTGCTCTCATCTGTTACAAGAGCCATATGAATGCAAATGGTTTCTTCTTTCTTGACATTTTAAGAGCCCTAGAATTATTTTATATATCTGAGAAGGGCGCCTTCGTGAATACAAAATTGCCTTGTAATTTGTAGCCGTGTTCGACTCGCGAAACAAAGAAAAAATTTTTTTCGAAGTTTATGAGGTAAATTTCTCGTACACTTTGGCATCAATAAAGTACCTTGGTGAGGTATAGACGGGGTACTTGAAAAAGAAGGAAAGAATTTTGTTTTGTCGGAAATGGATTCCTTAAGAACATGAGAAAGATAGATAGATAGAGAGAGAGAGAGAGAGCAGGAATTCAAAAGGTATTGAAGATTGTTAGTTCCATCCCTCCTACTTCCACTTTCTTATGTTTTATAAATCAAGTGAGTGACACCAAATCTATTCGCATTGGGATGTGCATCTATACGCAATCGAAAATGGAGATCTTTTGAAATAAATGGCAAACACGTTACTGGGATGACATTATTGCACTTTTTTTTTTCTAGTTTCGAAATATCTAATGGTGTAGTTTGATTATGTAGCGAAACAAGGTGACATCAAGGTCAGCGACAGAGTTCAGATAATTCTCAAAGAGTTAGGTAAAGGCTTGTTGTAACATCATTTATAAAGGAATAACCTAGAAACTGTCCTCCCCTTTAGGTAATAAATTACTTATTCTGTCTAGCGTAACAAATTATGATAATGAACTCGAGTGAGTACTCTGTTAATTGATTCCTAATATGAATACGACCCTGTTGTAGCAGATAATAACACCCCCGTATAATAAGGATGCTAAACAAAATATAGTTACTAATAATATTGTTGTTCTGTTGGTTATTTGTACTACCTACTAAAACTCTTATCAACTTTTAGTTCAAACTAATGCGGAAGTTGCATCATAAAATCAGGTTACACGCATTCGTAGTGGTAATCCTCCCTTCATCCTAAATAATGCACCATTATTAGATAGGTTTCCCCTCTTCTTATGGGCTTTTAACTTAATATATTTAACCTGAGAAGAGTATGCTATTTATCCATTGATTTTCTAATTAAAATATGTTTGAAGTCAAATCAACTCGGGCATAAGATGATAAGGAAATGCATTGAAAATCATTAACGTCAGCAACTTCTAAAATATATGACCAATTAAACAAGTAACTGTATTCATTGACTATAACTTCCTTTATAGTCCTTATAAGAATTGGCTTAAAGGGGCGAAGCAAGAATGCTTTTCATCTTCCTCGTTATCTGTAGAGGACAGTTTAGGGATAAGGTGTTATTGAGCAATTAAAGCTCTGATCATGGCAGGAGGGTAACTGAAATAGCCGAGCCTCGGTTAGAACTTCTTTAGCTACAGCCTTACCATCCATTACCCTGGGTTAGAATCAATCACCGCATCTCACGGTCGATTGATCCCTTCCTTATAAGGACTGGCTTAAAGGGGCGAAGCAAGAATGCTTTTCATCTTCCCCGTTATCTGTAGAGGACAGTGTAGGGATAAGGAGTTAATAAGCTATTAAAGCTCTGATCATGGCAGGAGAGTAACAGCAATAACCGAGCCTCAGAACTTCATTGGCTACAGCACTGCCATCTATTACTCTCCAAGGGTATTAATCCTCGATTGATCCCTTATAGTCCTTATAAGGACTGGCTTAAAGGGGCGAAGCAAGAATGCTTTTCATCTTCCCCGTTATCTGTAGAGGACAGTGTAGGGATAAGGTGTTATTGAGCTATTAATGCTCTGATCATGGCAGGAGGGTAACAGCAATAGCCGTGCCTCAGTTAGAGCTTCATTGGCTGCAGCGTTGCTATCCATTACCCTCCAAAGGTATAGGATTGAATGAATCTCGATTGATCCCTTCAATCTTCAAAAGCTAGAATTCATTTCATATACAAATAGAAGAAAGATGTCTTATCTTATTATTAAAATATTCTAGAAAAAAGAAAGTTATAGAAAAATATCCTATTTGATTAAAATGTATATTATATTTGACAAAAAGTTTCTTGTAATTATTATGTGTATTTTAAATAAACCGGAAAATTTTCCACAACAGATTATAACGAATTCTAAGTTTTAAAATTAAATGAATTTTCTCGGAGACTATCCTTGAACACTTTTCTCTAATTTATTTGCATGACTCAAATGCAATTACACAACTGAATACATTTCGACGACGCTTGCATCTAATTGATTTTGAATTTTCACTAGGAAAGACCGTCCGTAATAAGTTTGACCATTCCCAACAGCCTTGCTCACGTGTTCCAGTAATAATACATGTACGCGGTTAGGATGTCAAGTAAACAATGGAAATGGTTGCTAGCAATAAATCATCGTCTCAAATAGGCAGCTGCTTATAAATCAAGGATTCATTTAGTATATTTGAAATATATTCCAACAAACTTTCCTGGTATATTAGAAAAGAAGTCATGGTTACGAAACTATACAATTAGAGCTTTGCTTTCTAGTATTAGAATAGTTCAAAACAGCAAAAAGTGCTTACATGTAGAATTCTCCACTGATGATTTTGAAAAAAATGCCAAAAGACAAGTGACTTTATTATTGCGATTTCGAAATAGAAATACGGCTGCGCGCGCATATCCAGCAGTGCAGCGCATGCGCTATCACTAAAATCGTATTAAGTATAGGCGCTTGCTTATGATCCAATTTTTCGTCAGTTATTATTCTTTATTTATTTATTTTTTATTTTATTATTTTATTTTATCTTCCGCGTTTAGGAATAAAAGTAAACTCTAAAATAATTATACCTAAACAGTCATATTTATTTACCCTATTTTATTTGATATTGCTTTTGAATGTGAGATTCTCAGGTATCCATGACAACCGCATGACGATTTCATTATTAGGTAAAATAGAACATGGTCAGATGGATACAGAATTTTTTTTTTTTTTTTTTTAGAGCAAAAGCGTATTTATTATCTTTTACTTTGCTGAAATCTTTAATTTTGAATCATCCTTGATTAAATTCTTAATAATATTTGTCAAGCTGAATCAGTCAATGCTGTTTCAGGTTATTTCTACTTTGTGTTACGTATGTGTGTGCGCGCACACACACACATACGATGAGATAATAATTTAATTTGACATGCGAAGCAATAATTTTTTTAAAATTATCTTTTAACTCAACGTTTCGTAATTGGTGCTGTATAAACAAAAGTTACTTCTAAATTATCGTATTTCTAATCAAGAAGCAATCATGTTCTTACGAACAGCTGTTTCGTGAAGATTAAAACAAGAAGAAAAAGGATCCAGTAAATGCATTGCTTCAAACAAGGAATATATCAAATAATATTTAATTCTTTCATACGCTTCAAGGCTAAACCAACTCTGCAACACAACACAGTAGCATTGGCACCATGGAAAACTATTCCCCCGCGTGAGAGCTAATACAACTGGCTTTATGCGCATTATAGAAATCGATGCTCTGTCCAGATTCTAATTGTTTAAAATCTTTTGGAATTCACTTTAGCTTTGCAAACAGATGCAATTGATCGCAAGCTTTCAAGAGAATGCTGCGGAAAATGACGTAATGCGCGTGCGCATCCTTTCGTGTAAATTTCGATCTTGGTATTTTTATCAACTATTTATTATTGCCTAATGCTTCTCATTTTACAATTAACTCATTAAATATAAGTCTGGCATATGTCGATTTTGAAAAAGCATTTGATTTAAAATCAAAGAATTGCAACTTACATTGATATACTTAGCCATACATATAAAACTTCAACTGTAGCTATAAAATCAGGAACAAATATGAAAAAGGAAGTTAGCGAGATGTCATTTCAAACAGCTCTGAAAGAATGGAAGAAAATTTTAAAAACCTGGATTGGAAAAATAGAGGAATTATGGTAGATGGGAAAGAACTAAATTACCTACGATTTATTGATGCTATTGTTCTTTTAGGAAACTCTGCAGAACTTCGACAAATGCTCAATGAATTGAATGTAGAACGTAAAAAGAAAGGATTAAATAATAAACAAGGACAAAACAAAAATAGTGTATAAAACTACATCACCAAAAAGACAATAGAAATGGAACACCAGGAAATTGATATAGCAAACTCCTGTGTTTACCTAGGACACAAGATCGCAGTAGAGGGTGACTGAAGAAGATATTTTACGTAGAATTCAACTTGGTTGGATAGCTTTTGGAAAATACCATGAAGCACTAAAAGAAACCATCCCAATCTGCCTTAAAAAAATATATTCGACACTTGTATACTTTCAGTCATGACATATAAAAATGAAACGTGGACTTTGACACAAAAAAATTGACCTACATGTTCAGGACTACCCAGAGGAAGATAAAAAGAACATTATTTGGTATTGCCATTCTAGACAGAAAGCGCAGTAGTTGAGTCAGAGCTCAAACTAGGGTGAGAGACATTATAACAGCCATTGAAAGATGGAAATGACAATGGCCGAATAATATTGCAAGAAGCAACACTCAAAAATGGACGAAGTTGATATCAGAATGGTCTTAGAGATGAAAAGAGAGCTACAGGAAGACCAAGGAGAGGATTAGATTAAAGAGATGGCTGGAATTCAATGGCATAGAAAAGCTTAAGACAGAAATGGAGAAATTTGAGGGAGGCCTTTGTCCATCAGTTGACAGAAAGTAGCTAATGATGATTATATTGCGACTAATCGAAAATTATTTACATTTTGTCATGCTGTAATGTTATGAACATTTCAGGATCCATAAATACGAGACAAATTCTTAATGTTTTTATTATTTATTTTATTTTATTTTTTTTACCGGAGGTGGCAACACTTTACTTTTATAGCATTCCAAATATGGCGTCTCTCTTATAATTGCAAGATCTTGTTGGTCATATCAGTTATATACCGACCATATCAGTCGGTATTGACGATGTCCTTTGATTGGAAAGACCTAAATTCAAATTCTGCTTGGGAAAGGGAAGACCCTTTAACTTTTCCAGTGAATACAGATTAACAAGCATCACACAGAGAATGCAAGTTTTTTAAACGCGCAAAACACGCATACGTTTATGTACGATACATGGAATGGTGGTCATGTTGAAGATGAAAGAAGAATAGTCCAAAATATTTGAATCGTTATCCTAAACTGGTAGGGAATATACACACTCTTGACACCCTGACCTCCTAGTTGAGAAAATTCACTGACGAAAGAAAGGAAAGGAACGCAGAAGTTGCAGCACACATGTTGGCAACATACAAAGCAAATCGACAACTAGATGAATGACGCGATTGTAAACAATCAGAATCAAATGCAAAATGAATCTGGATTTGCTTTTCGTCTAATAAGATCCGCCCTAAGCAAGTATGACTTAGATTCAACTCTTCAACGTTACAGATCTCATCGAAGACTTTGGGAAGTGTTACGCAGCTTAAGCAGCACAAAATGAAGCAAGAGAAGAACCCGTAAAGATATCTAATGGCATAGAATCGATGCACCGGCACGTTGAGAAAGAAAGAACTCTTCAAGGCATTTGTATGAAAATTGGTTTTATCATTTCTCCCTTTAGGCTGATGAGATGGCGTATTTGATCATAACAATCACACAGATCAATCAAAATCCACATGCACTTATTCAATCAAGACATGAGCCCAAGTTTTCCATCAACGGACAAGTATCTTTGGTGAAGACAGATCAATGGTGACGCATGTTTTGCCAAACAGGCTTACATAACCTTTCTACTGTTCCTGATTGCAAAACCTGGTAGAACACATCTTCCATGGTGACGTCCCCTTAGCCAATAAACATGGAGTTGTTCCATGTCGAAGCTCCTTTTACACTGCAGTAAGGATTATCTTGATCAAAGATTCCCTGAAAAAAAAAAGGATTGGTCGAGATAGACTGATTACACACCCTCCTCCTCTTCACCTGAGCTAAATCCTGTGGATTTTGTGACTGTTTGCAATTACTGGTGCTCTACCTCAGTGGAGAATGTCAGGAACGTGTTGCATGTTGCACAACATCGGATACCAGCTTGGAACTTATGACCTCTTGAGGCTGTCAATGTGCCAACGAAATTCATTTTGAATGATTATTTCTTATGAGGTGCGATCATCCTAAATTGTTTCTTTTGTCACTCACAAGGAATTTGTTTATTTCGTGATATTTTGCCTTCTGTTTTCATTGCAGATTGTCGCCGTTCGTAATGCAACTCCAGAATTATATCTCGGAAATGCGAATTTTAGTTTGTGGTATAGAATACGGATTTAAACTTTATGTGCTCTCTCTTTCTTTCTTTCTTTCTTTCGTGTGTGTGTGTGTGTCATTGCTTTATATTAGGGATTTTTCTTTTAGAATATGAGCCACTAATATACGATGAAGCCAATATCAGTTTTGTTGACATTTTAATAACAGGGAATATTATTTAATTTTTCAATTCAATTGAATAAAAATGAAAGTTATATATTAACTTATTTTTTAAAAAGTACTTTGCATGTCTAAAGAAAACTTTAATAATTTAAGTTTCATACTTGCACCTTTTTTTTTTTTTTTAAGTTAATAAAATTTATAAGAAAGCTTTAGTTGACCCAATGGATGTCCAAATCACTTTTAGTGGGTGATTTCCTTTTCTATCATACCAATCTCATTCCCTCTCTTCTACTGCTCCTATTCTCTACTCTTCTATCATTTCCTCTCTCTCTCTCCTACTGTTTCTATTCCCTCCTCTTCTATCATTCCCATAACTCTCCCTCACTCGTACTCTGATTCTGTGGTAGCCAGGATAAGAATAGCTTCACTGTAGCCTATGCATGTCGTAAGAGGGGACGCACAGTTTCAAAAGTTTCGCTCTCTCAGGTTTCTTACGAAATTTTGCTCCCGGTGAGGGGGGGGGCGGCTTAGATTTCGTGGAGTTTGCCCTGAGAGAGCATTTTCAGTCTCTGGGGAGAATGTTCTCCGGCGTGGCCTGTGAGGGGCCTTGTCGGTGGATGCTTTTCCCTGGAATATGAGCGGTTCTGCTCAGTGGTGGTGGTGGTAGGGGGGGGGCATCACTGAGTGGAACTAACGCTGAGGTGGACGGTTTTTCGGCCACTCGTAGGGAGTGGTCCGGGGATCGTCTTAATATTTAGAGATGGCTTTACTTACATACCAGCGCCTGATTTAGATTTGGCAAAATTTAGCACTACCGAATTTCAATGCTTTATCTAGCTTATAAAAAACTCATATGGCGGATAGCTTAAAATATAGTTTTCGTTTAAAATAATCCAACATATTTTAGCTTTTTTACGAAGAAGGATTGATAGAATTACAAAAGGTGAAGACAAATATGTTAAAATTTTCTTTTGGCTTTATTTAAACGTTTTCTAGCTGAAAATTGCATATATTCTCAAAAATATGTCGTTTTTATCTGTTGAAAAAGTCTTTTATCTAATTATAAAATCAACTATTAGTTTGATATTGGACTTCAGTTTGGTATTGAAAAAAAGTATGACTGCAGCATGTATAACTGATGTTTTTTATGGCTCTATTAAACGTCTATTAAACAGTTTCAAAATCAAATGAAATTAAGATGAAGATTTTAAGATTTACATACAAAATGAATTTGTTTAAAAATTCTTTTTCATTTTCTGTTACGGATGCATCTTCTGATCTCCAGTTAAAATTAACTGATCTTCAGCATAATAATATACTGAAGATTACCGATATCAAATTTATAAACATTCATCGAATTCATCGTTAAGAAATGTAAAAAAAAATAAAAATAAAAAAATCGAAGCCACTAATTGTCATTTTTGTTTGTGCTTTACGTAAATCAAGTTTTCAAAAAGGAATTACCCCAAAAAAATTTCATCGCCAACTTACAGACTAACATCTCGAAGCAATTTTACGAAATAGCTCTAAAATTTTCCTGATTTTGAAAAGTTATGTGAAAAAATACAAGTTAAAAAGTTGATCATTAATGTTTCATTTATGTAAATATTATATAAAGTAAGCTATAATTAAATTTTGTGTCTCCTTAATTATATTATAAATATATAAATTATTCTCTTTTATATGTCGTCTTTATTTATCAATTCTGTCCATATTTTTTATTTTTAATATGCAGTTGCAACTATATACATGCGATAAAAAACAGAAGCTCGTTTGGCCAACGCAAAAAGGTTGGACCCATGCTCTAAATTCATGTATTAAATTGGGTGATACTGATTTTCCCTTTCTGTCGTTTCCGACCGTAGGTGACTTTGTAGGCATTGCCCACAAAGTATTCCTGGTGAGATTTTTACAGGGTAGTTCACCATTGCTTTCCCCAACCCCCCCAATTTTATCCGGGCTCGGGACCGGCATATGGCTGGGACGTATTCATGACTGTAGTCCATGTGCGTTCAGGGGACCGGTTTGCCTGTTTGTGGGAGGGAAAAGCTCCAGATAAACTGGGGAGAAAAACCCTGCTGTCCACGCCCTAGATTAGCCTACTGGCTACGAGCTTCGCACTCCTTGGGAAATATGGTTGCGAAGCTCGTAGCCACTAGGCTAACCTAGGATTAAATTGGGTACATGTTTTATAATTAATGAACTAGAAAATATTTCATATTGAATATGAAATACAAAAGATCCGTAGTCCATCGATAGTCTAAAATTCTAAGTCTAAATAAAGATGACATTAAGAAAACTTCATAAAAATGCGTGTAATTTAATTATGTATTAAACTGACAAATAACATCCAATACTTGCATTAAATTGTAAGATATCTCTTATAAAATATGGTATATAAATGGATGTTACGTTAATTCTTCAAAATATTTTATAAAGTTTAGCAAAAATTTTAATAATCGAAATTTCAAAAGTAAACCTTTTTAAAGTTAATATGATGTGTGCTAAAGATTTATTCCTCGAATGAGTTCAGTGAAACAAGAATGCCTGTCTCCTCCTCATTCAGGCATATCGTGGGAGAGATTGTCTAAAGCACTTCGGGATCAAATAGGACCCGTCCCACACATATGCACACCAGAAGATGTGGATTCTGCAGTGACTAGCCTCACCCAACAGATTAAGTCCGCTATAATGGTTGCAACCTTCCAGAAACCTGTTCCCAAGCCTGATCGTTTGCCTGAGGACATTATGGACCTGATCAGAGAGAAGAACAGAGCTAGGAAGAGATTTCGTAACACTCGCGCTCCTCAGGATAAGACAGTGCTTAATAGATTGAATGGAGCAGTAAGAGATGCACTTAAAACGCATAGAAACGAAGTTTGGGATAAAAAGTTAGCCTCTATCTCACCTATTGATCACTCTATCTGGGGCCTACTGAGAAACATCAAAAACAAAAACAGATCCCTCCCCCCTATAATCTCAAACCAGGGCCTAATCCACACAGATGCAGATAAGGCAGAAGCCATACTTAAAAATCTTGAGGATCAGTGCAAACCATCTTATAACAACATTGATTTCAATCATCTGTATAAAATCCACAGACAGGTTAGACATGCACTAAACCTCCCGGATACCAGTGCTGATCATATTGCACCCGCATCACCTGTTGAATTATATGATATTATTAAAAAACTTAAGAACAATAAAGCTCCTGGACCAGACAGCATCTCAAACAGGGTGATCAAGCTGCTGCCTCGAAAAGCTATAGTGCATCTGACCAGTATAATAAATGCAATCTTAAGACTTCACTATTTTCCTTCCACCTGGAAACTGGCTGATGTGATTCCTATACATAAGCCAGGCAAAGACCCACACTTACCGCAGAATTATCGTCCAATCAGTCTCATCTCCAACCTGGGTAAGATTGCAGAGAAGGTCATCCTCTCACGACTCCAAACCTCAATAAATGACCTAAACATCCTCCCTAAAGAACAGTTTGGTTTTCGGCAACACCATAGTACTACCCAGCAAATCCATAGAATTGTGGAATATATCATCACCAGCTACAACTGGCGCCAGTACACAGGAGCTGTTTTCCTAGACCTATCTAAAGCATTTGATAAAATCTGGCATTTTGGACTCCTGCACAAACTTATCTCAGCCGGCATCTCACTAAAAATGGTTCATCTAATCCGTTCATATCTTCAGAATAGATCAATGCAAGTTAAAATTAACGGTTCTATATCGTCCCAGCGCCATATCTTTGCTGGAGTGCCACAGGGATCTCTACTGGCTCCATTGCTGTTTTCTGTATACATGTCAGACATCCCTCACAATCCGATGACTTCCATTTTAGCGCTGTATGCGGACGATACGGCAATACTAACCAGATCCCTCAGACCCCACTTCGTTACTAGAAAGCTTCAAGAAAACATTCTAAAGCTGGAGGGTTGGTTCTCTAGGTGGAGATTGGAAGTCAACCCCCTGAAAAGCTCAGCGGTTCTTTTCTCAAAAAGGCCAATGTCTCCTGCAGGAGATGTGTTACTATTCAATACTAAAATTCCCTGGCAGACAGAAACAAATTACCTGGGTGTAATTCTCGACAAAAAGCTATCTTTCAACCAACATATCAAGTCTGCATGTGCAAAAGCATCTAAAGCCATAGCTCAGATTTACCCGCTAATTAATAGAAATAGCAAGCTCAGCAACAGAATCAAATTGCAACTTTACCAGATGACGATTCGTCCCATAATCACCTATGCCTCTCCAGCCTGGAGCCACACCTCTAACGCTAACATTATCAAGATTCAGCGTGTGCAGAACAAGTGCTTGAGAATGATTCTGAACGCCCCGTGGTATGTTAGAAACAGCCAGCTCCATAGAGACACAAATATTCCATATATTCTCTCTTATCTACAATCCTTAGCTTCCAAGTTTTTTCTAAAGACGTCCACACACCCCAATGATTTGATTCAACAAGCTGCAGCATATGAGCCAACGGACATATTCAAATATAGAAGACCAAAAACTATATTAGCCTCCTATAACGATGCATAATCTCCATGCCCATTCAGGGCGAGCAAACTGCTCGTAAATTTTACCCTCACTGTAACCACGACAGATAGCGGGGAATATGAAAAGCATCTTGCTTCACCCTTAAAGACATAAATGTCAATTGTCAATTGTCAATTGAGTTCAGTGAGTGAGTGTTTGAGTTTAGAGGATAGATTGGGAATCAATCGACCGTGAGATGCGGTGATTGATTTTATATGAGATGCCCATATAGGGTAACGGATGGCAATGCTGAACCAATGAAGTTTAACTGAGTTTCGGCTGTTGCTGTTATCCTGGGTAAATGAGTTCGCTCTCTTAGGTTTTGCCCTAAGGGAGCACTTTAAGTCTCCGGGGAAAGTGTTCTCCGGCACGGCCCGCTGAGGGGTACTTGCCGGTGAATTATTTTCCTCGGAATATGAGCGGTTCTGCTCGGTACTCGAGTTTCACTGAGTAGAACCAACGCTGAGATTTGGACGGTCTTTCGCCCACGAATGAGTGGCCTAGAGATCGTCCGATATTTTTGAGATATCACCTTTACTTACACATACGGTGATTGATTCATTCAATCCAATACCCTAGGAAGGTAATGGATTGCAATGCTGTATCCAAAGAAGGACAAACGTGTTTGGGAAAATAGGTCGTGAATTAAAAATTAGTTTTAGTTTGACAACTAATAGCTTACTGAATGGAAACAATATTTAAGATCTAATTAATCTAAGAAAAAAAAAACAATATTAGTCATTTTACTACCCTGCATAGAAATTGCTTCAGTATTGTTTTTCATTTAGGAAGTACAATGAAATCTTTTCCCCTCTCAATGTAATTTTTATTTTAGCTAAAAATGAATTAATCTATAAACACTTTAGCATTCATTATTAAGAGTTTGTTTCACAAACATGAGGCCAAAAATAAATAAATAAATGGTATAATAATTAAAAAGGCATATATACCAATTGGTATTCTGTTTCTGCACCATAGAAAATATTACATAGTTTATTTTGTGATTGTGGGTGATTAATACCCTTGGAGGGTAATGGATGGCAATGCTGTAGCCAATGAAGCCCTAACTGAGGCTCGGCTATTGCTGTTACCCTCCTGCCATGATCAGAGCTTTAATAGCTCAATAATACCTTATCCCTACACTGTCCTCTACAGGTAACGGGGAAGATAAAAAGCATTCTTGCTTCGCCCCTTTAAGCCAGTCCTTATAAGGACTTTGTGATTGTAATTATATGAAAGGTGTAATTAATTAAAAATACGTGCTCTTATTTATTAAAACATAATCTTGAATAATATATAATCATATACGTATTATAGAAATGTTAGAAATATTTTTGTTCTTGCCTACAAAAAAAAAAAAACATAAAGGCAAACGTACGAGTTAAAAAAAAAAGAGGAAATTATATAAACGGCAGAACTGTTTATTTATTGATTGAAGCCAAGTGATGTAATATGTGGAGTTGGATTTTTCATAGCTCGAGAGTAATAAATCATTCTTGAAAGTTGCCATTTGAGATCCATTTTATTTAAATTAAAGATTACTAAAATGCAAGAGTACATTTCCGTTTTTCGTTATGGCAAAGTGGATTATAATTGGATGTCTAATGCCTTGGATATGCATTAAGCTGTTTTTCATATCATTTATAATAGCAGGGCGTATAAGAATTGGAGGTGTGTTATCATTCGCCTACGCACCGAATGATTAAATTTCAAATATTTATTTCACAATTCGTGTCTGCTATTTTATAATTCTTCTGTTAGAAATGCGTGAGAATTATTAATGTTGTGTTGTGAGCGTTTTTACGCCATTGTATTTTATCTATCCGTCTACTAAACAATTAACTAATCAATCACAGGTGATGCATCATTCTGTTTTATGAAAACTTTATTCATTTTAACATAATTTCGTAATTAAAATAAATACAACTTATTAAAAAGACTAAAGATTAGCACATGCAAAATATTTATATTCTAATATAGTGTGTATATTACGTTCATGACATCAATTTAAATGTTAAACGATATAACTTAAAAAGTATCTATTTCAAGTAAATATTTTCCAAGAAATTAAAGAATATGAAAATTTATATATATATTATTTCTAATATATTATTTCTTGAAAGTTTTAAATTTTGTCTATTAATTAATTTGTAAAAGTTAATATTGTCTAAAAATTTCTATAATTTGCTTAGAGTTAAAATAAAATGTTACAAAATTTTGATAGAACAGTAATACACCTTTTAATTAATTATTTCTGTTATTTTAAATAGTTCGTATGCAATGTTATTGTTGAAAGTTCTCCCGTGTGGTTGCCGGGATAAGAATAGCCCCAATGTAGCTCATTCATGTCGTACGAGCGACTAAAATGGGTACCCAGGGAGGGTAATGGATGGACATGCTGTAGCCAATGAAGTTCTAGCTGAGGCTCGACTGTTGCTGTTACCCTCCTGCCATGATCAGAGCTTTAATAGCTCAATAACACTTTATCCCTACACTGTCCTCTATAACGGGGATTTTGAAAAGCATTCTTGCTTCGCCCTTTTAAGGACTGTTGGTGAAAGTTACGGAAGAATTTTCTCTAATTTTTCTATTGAAGGAAATTAATACGTGAGTTAGAATAGAATATGATATGACATAATTTTTCTACAAAATTCAATTCTAAGTTCTAAGATATAACCGTTGATATTAGCAATCTCATAATAGGAGTCAATGAACTCGAATACTTCAAAACTGTTGTAAAATTGGATTTCAGAACTATGATCACGTGGATGATGATATTTACCACAAATAAATGAATGTGGTATGATGTCATCATCCACGTGTTCATATAGCACCAATCAATATACTGAATATTAAAATACGAGAATGTTGATAATTGTGTGCATGTGTTTTCACGCGTGCAGTATATTTAGAATTGCTGATTATTCACGATAAAATAATCTACGCAAGTTGTTTTATATTTTACATTTATTGCTGACATTCCCCATTCCCGAATACCAAAAGTATTAAATAAATCTAAATTTAAAAAGACTTTTTTTTAACTGAAATAATACCCACATGATATTTTCCACGTCAAAACGTGCAATTTTTATTAAAATAGTTTTGTTATTTATATGAACAGCTTCTGCAGTATCTAGATTTACAGAAGCATCGGGGGAAAATATTATTATTAATCTTTGACCGTTACTTTAATAAAAACTACATTTTATGAATGTGCAAAATACCGTACACAGATATATCATTAGTAATAGAAAGAGATCTCAACTAGCAAGTAAAAGAAATGATGATTTATTTAATACTTTTAGCATCTTGGGGGAATGTGCGTACCTTGCAACATTCATTCGGGAGTATTATTTGGTAATCCTATGGTATAGTCTTGGTAATTCAAAGTTGTGTTTTGATTTGAAAAAATTATATATATATATATAAAAAAAAGCTATCTTTGATCAGATCACGTGACATTATTAAGAGTCACGTAACTAACGTAAATTTTGAGGGTAAGTATTTCTATAGAAAATAATTGAAAATGAAATCCGATTATTTATAAATAAATATAGCGAAAATATGAAGAAAAGTGATTAAAATTATATAAAGTGATATTATATATATATATATATATATATATGTGTGTGTGTGTGTGTGTGTGTGTGTGTGTGTGTGTGTGTGTGTGTGTGTGTGTGTGTGTGTGTGTGTGTGTAGATGACGATTCCTTGACTCGATTGAAATACGTATTGTAAAATAGAGTTGAATGACTTAAACCGAGGGTTAGGTAAATAAAGGGGGTTTAATGGTAAAACACGACTAGTTTCGGCTTATAACAACCTTCATCAGGTGACATTATAAAAGAAAAGAAAAAACACTAAATGCTGTGAAGGTTAAAAAAAACTATGAACAGCATAGAGAGTCTCTATACATAATTAGCATGAAAACGTTGAAGTTATATTTGAAGCTGTTCTTTCGTTTGTCGTATTGTTGGGAGAGTGCGTGCTTGCAGCATCACGTGAACGCCAGTACATGATTACAGCTGAATGACTGTCTGGGAGGTGGTAGCTCAAGTTATTATTTAGATGTTCAGGGTTGAGGATGATTTCCCTAGATTCTACGATATATATATATATATATATATATCGCAGAATAAATTGAAATATATATATATTTCAAAATCTTCATTTTTATATGCCGTTTTTGGCTAATACTGCTCCTTTAATGTATATAAAACAAACCGACTTCTTTTCCCTAAATATTTTCAGAGATATTCATGTTCACAGGTAAAATATCTCGTAAGTCAAAAAAGTGATTCAAGTACTGAGGAAACAGGAGGTTGGCTCCAGTTTAGAAGCGGCTTCTTGGTTTGGCATTGTTTTAATGGTCTATAATTCGAGCAATACCATAACAGCAATATTAAATTGCAAAAAAAAAAAAAAAAAAAAAAAAAACTCTTACTTTCTTGGTGCACGCCTCATAAAACAGATGTTTTTTTTTTTTATTTTATTAGATATCACTTTTTTTTAGAAGAAAAAACAGTGAAGGAATAAATTGTTGACATCGGTGAATGATTTTATTTCTATGGGGTATCTTACATTTTACTTTCTTTGCACTCCTTTGCAATCCCGCCTTCCATTTTCGCCCATTCGTACGGAAATTGTGACTCACTTGAAGCAATCGTGTTCCATATTTGGTCAAAATCGGCCGAGCGATGCAACTTTCAGAGGTGTGTGCAAAGAAGGTGATCCCATCATTACACTTTGATTGAATATTTCTGGAGGACTTTAGTAATGTTAGAAACAGCTGTATTCCAAATTTACTGCAAATTGGTTGAATGATACGATCGATAGAGGCGTCTGTTCAGGAGGCGAACCCCCCTCCCCCCCATGACATCCCCTCGTTTTTGTCCAAATGGTTTGAAATTCTCATGGGAGTATATAAACAGTGCAAGACATGACTGCTTTAAATTTATTCGAAATGGTTGAACAAGCTATCTATGAGTGGAATTTTTAAGGTGCTTTATAATAATAATTTGTGAGTTCAACGTATCTCATCATTGGCCTGTGGAGTAAGATAGGCTGAGATTCAGCAGATAGTAGGAGAGGAAATAAAGATAGAGTGCATAGTGGTAGAGTAGATGAATGAGGCCTCAGCTGACCTGTTTTAGCTATTGACCCCCCAGGGGTGCTTCTAAAACGGTCGTTGATTTTTCACTTTTAAAAAGGAAAAATCCTGAAAAGGAAAAAAAAGGAGAGACTAGGCAAATTTAACAAGTGTAAATAAATCTAAAGACTATGTGGAAGACAATTCTATAGAGGAATGAGTTTGCCGAGCAAACCCAGAACAGTATAACCAGGAAAAGAAGGGAGATGACCTGGCCCGGAAGACCCCGCCCTGAAAAGGGCTTGGGACCACCTCGATGTTGGCCTTCGCAGTCCGGGTTTGTTCAGGTCAACCCCAACCTGGGGACAGAAAAACTTTCAACTGTGAAAGGACTAGACCTACCTGTGGGTTAAACGCTGATCAGGAAGGAAGATCGGGATAGCGTCAACACCTACAACTTGAAGGTGTTATAGGTGCAGACACAGCCGGATTCCCCCCTGTATGATCTGGCAGATGGTTGGTGGATCACACCATCTCCTCAGGAACCGCTCTTCTCCCCGTAAGTACCTTTCCTGCTCCAGGAAGCGGCGGAGGTAGGCTGAGAGACAGTTCTTAACACGGAGATAGATGCGATCCCCCTCGTTAAGAAGGTGTTTTTTCCTGGTTTTCCAAATGTGGTGCTTAATCACATTTATTAGGAAAATCAGGTGTTTCTTGTTTTTGGTTACTGGGGGAGGAAACTGTAGAAATACTATTTCGGGGAATGTGAGCGCTGGGATCGCAAGCACCTCAGCCAGTCTGTGCCAAACACGCTGTGCTGGCGGGCAGTGAAAGAAGAGGTGCCCTACGGTTTCTATCGCACCGCAGACGTCGCAGAAGGGGTTGCATGGTCGCGGGTTGTAAGCTGATTTTACGAGTTTCACCGGGAGTCTGCCGTAGGCGATTCTCCAGGCTAAGTCCCGGTGAAATGGTTGCCCCCAGCTGTTTTTTATGTTGGTGAACAGCACCTCTTCGTTTGTGCCCAGATCGGGTTTTTCCCAGTCAAAGCTGTCAAAAATTTTCCAGTACAGCTTGTTTGGGCTGAGCTGAAGCACTCGAACTCCATCCGTTGCCAATTTTTTAAAAAGTTTACATATTGTGTAGTACCACTCAGGCACCGTCTCTGCACATGGTCCGGCGTGGCCAGTAATCCCGAAGTAGGGTAGGAAAAATCCTAAGAAGTATTTCATCAGATTGCCGGAAGGGTGATTTGATGCCAGTGCTTTCCGTATGGTCTGAGCAGCGTTGGTTAGGTGGCAGTATTTGAGGATTGGCAGGGCGAATCCCCCTTGTGTGGGGGGAAGATGGAGAAATGCCCTGCGCACCTCGTGTTTCCTGTTGTTCCAGAAAAAATTAGTGATATGTTTGTGAATGGCGTTGTCTTGTGTGTCTGTTATGTTTGTGAGGTTAATGGTGTGCAGTAACATTGGTTTTAGGACTGTTTTGATAACTGTTGCTCTACCTTCGAATGATAGGTAGTTGGGACTGAAGGGTTTTAGTTTTTCGCAACACATGTCTATTAAGTGTTGTGTTTGCAACACTGGGGTCTCTAGGAAGGGAATTCCTAGTATTGTTAATGGGCCGGTTGTGGGTTTCAGACCATACGGAAGACTGGCAGGGTCGAATTTCCCATAAATTTTGATTCTTGTTTTTTCTGGGTTGGTGTGAAGACCACTGAGCACGCTGAACTCTCGCAGTATGCCGAAGAAGATGTAAATCGATTCGGAATCCCTAAGGGTTCCGACAATGTCATCGGCATATGCGACAGTTTTGCTCTGTTTGGAGCCTAAGGGTAGCGGTATTCCTCTTACTGCGCGCGTCTCATCAATTTTTTTTAGAAGAGGCTCTAGTACTAAAGAGAAAAGAAGGGGGCTAAGGGGGCAGCCTTGCCGAACCCCTCTGCGTATGGGAATGGGTTCTGAAAGAAACCCATTAATCGCAATGTGCGTTGTTGTTTTACTGTACATGCTTTTGATTGCTTCCCTTACGCAGGCCGCCACTCCGACTTTCTCTAGGATATAGTGCAGGAAGTTGTGCTTTGCACTATCGAACGCTTTATCTAAGTCTACTGATACGAGTGCAAGTGGGAGTTCCTTATTCGTCACAAAGCGAAGAAGGTCTCTTATCAGGAAGAGGTTGAGCGCCATCGATCTTCCCGGAACTCCGTATACTTGAGTGCTGGTTAGCACATTCCCAATACCCAACTTCAGACGGTTACAAATTACTCTTGCGAATAATTTGTAGTCTGTGTTGGTCAAGGAAATGGGCCTCCAGCTGCCCATGCTATTTAGGTCTCTCCCTTTCTTGGGGATGAAAATTGTGTACCCGCTAACGAAGTCAGCAGGCACGTCACCAGTGAATAGGAAGCTGTTGAATAGTGAGACCAGGATAGGCAAGATGAAGTTCCAGGCTGAGCGATAGAGCTCAACGCCTAGCCCATCCAGGCCAGGGGTTTTCCGTAGCTTAAGCTGTTTATAGGCTCGAGTAACCTCTTCCGAAGTGATTGGTCTCTTTTGAAGAGTTCTGAGGTGTTCAGGCATGTTGTCAATGTTCCACACTCCGAAGTCGCCTGTCTCCTCAGCTTCGTCGGAATAGGTTCTCGTGTAATGCTGGGAAAATTGCCGCAGGATGTCTCCCGTGGTTGTTAGTGTTTGCCCGTTAGCATGAATTTGCCGAACCGCTTTCTCATCTTGTGCTGCTATGCGCTGCCGGTTATAAAAAGCGGCCGAAGGTGTTTCCGCCTGCCGGAGAAACAATCTGGTGCGAAAATCGAGCTCGGCGACTTTTTTTCGTCGAAGTGCCTCGAGTTCGATTTCCACGGCTTTAATAAGCGAATCGCTAGGAATACCGTTTCTCTGGTTAGCCCGGTACCACCCTAGCTCTCGGTACAGCTCTCTCATTTTTTTCCTTTGCGCGTGAGCTCTTTCTCTGGAGATGTTTTGGAAGAGCTCTTTTGCCTCGGTTTTGAACTGGGCCCACGCGTCCCAGTCCCAGTGGGCCCTTTTCCTTCCTTCGCATAGCAGCTGCAAATCCTTGCTATAAATTTTGGGGAAGCTTGGAGGCATTTTCCAGGGTCCTCTCGATGTTTCTACGACCTCGGGTAGTTCGATGTTCATAAGAACCATTTTATGGTCTGTTATCGAGCTACCAACCGCTATATGCCTGACCGAGATAACTTGTGGCCCAAGGTTCCTGGAAATATAGAGGCGGTCTAGTCGCGTTGCGACTCCCCCGCTCGCCCATGTGGTTCCCACTGTGTCTGGATTATGTTCCCTCCAGATGTCGATGAGGTCGACATTATCACAGCAGAGTTGCAGTTCCCTAGAGCCACCGGTACCGGAGTTGATGTTGCCACCAACTTTGTCAACTCTTGCGTCAGCGATGCAGTTCCAGTCCCCCCCGGCGATGATATACTGAGCCCCGTGTAAATAGGGTTCTATGGACATGAAGAACCCGCTTCGCTGGTGGGCGTTGTTGGGGGCATATACATTAAGGAAGCGGATGACTCTACCTCCAAACTTCCAGTCTATAGAGACTAGACGTCCTGCAGCATCTTTCTGTACATTGAAAAACCCGCCTAGAATAGGCTGACGAATAAGGATTCCCACCCCCCTCGCACAGCGCTCTCCGAAACACCAGAAGCTCTGAACGGGGAAGCTTCTGGAGAAGTTTTCTATGTCCCAGTACTGATAAAAATGCGTCTCCTGAAGAAAGAGTACATGAACCTCATGCAGTAAGATTAGGCTCCAAACAGCGCGTTGTGCATTGACGGAGCGCAGACCGTTAATGTTGAGAGTGGCGACTCGAAAAGTGTTGTTCATTTTAGTGGTGTAGTTATAGGGCGGGACAATTAGAATTTTAGTGTCTCTTCGGTAACTATTTTGATTAGTGCTTGGTATAGCGCTGTGATGTCGCAGTCATGTAAGCCCATATTGGCGGCTAGAATGGAGTTTCTAAAGGAGTTTTGTTCCTCATTTAGAATATCTGGCACGGCAAGTTTGTCCCATTCCAAGCCAACACAGGGTTTTGATGAACCCTTTGTGTAGTGGGCATAGAAGTGTGGCTCGCCGTTTTTCTCTATGGCGTTGTGGATTCTTTCGAACCCGTCCTGGTCTTTTTGGACATGGTGGAGAATAGTAGCTCCCCCTGGAATTATTTTAGGGAATGGTGCTGGGGTGGGTTCTGTTCCTGTCGTGGGGAGGGTAGTAGGGTTTCCGCCCATAGGCAACCTTTTAAACGAAGCTTGTTCGTCTTCTACCTGTTCCCTTTGACGTTTTGCTGTAGAGGTGTCCATTTCCTCTGTGGCAGATGCTGTGGTTGTATCTGCGTTCGTGGTGGTGGGGGGAACGCTGGCTGTTGAATTTTGGCTTCTGTACTTTTTGGTTTTACCCAGTGATACTTGTTTGAACCCCTCTTGTTTGCCACGTTTGGGTTGGGCTGTTGATATCGGTGGCGGGGGCGGGGTGGGTATTTTTGGTGGTTCTGTGTTGTCAGAGCTAAGGGGGGGAGGAACGGGAAGTGGTTGTATCGCACCCCCCATTCGTTCTGCTGCTGTTCTGTGTTGACACACATTGTAACTGTGGTCTTTTTGGTGGCATTTCTTGCAGGGGTTGGTGCAATGTGGTAGTAAATGGCCAGATTCGCCACAATTGCTGCACTTGGCCCTGGCACATTCTGCTCCCAGGTGTTCGTGGGAGCCACACCTGTAGCATTGCTTTGTGACACCTGGGTAGTTTACCATGACTTTTTCGGAGCCGATGGTGACAAAGTTCGGAACAGGAGTTTTCATCTCCATTGTGAAGATGACCACTCCTGATTTCCAATCCGGGTAGTCGACATCAGTGCCCCGTTTAATGTTCTTAATTGTGCCCCATTTAGCGAATGTCTTGTGGATGACGTCGTCGCTATTTTCTATATATTCGAGGGGGAACCTGTCAATTTTTACCGTTCTTAACAGGCTTCCCACTAAGAACGGAGTGATTTCTACGTCATTACATTTAAAACCCTCCAGCAGTTTGTCCCTAGTTGTGGTGTTTTTTACCACTACCTGGTATCTCCCTGCCCCGAAGGGGGTAAACCCGTAAATGTTTTCGGAACCTACTGCCTCACAAAGTGCTTTGCAGATATGTCTTTTGTTTAGGGCTGGGTCCGTTTGAAAACCGACCGTTCTCACCCTAGGAAGTAGTGAAGACATGTCGGTCTTAAGTTTGGCCACGGCCAAAAAAAGAACACACACAAAAAAAAAAAAAAAAGGATATAGGATCTAGGGAAGAGAAGGATCGTGGTGGTAGATTAGTAAAAATACCGTAGGACAGGAAGGTTCTACAAGCAAAGAGAGAAATCCCGTAAGAACAAGTCTTACCAGCAAATCCTGTAGCTTAAGCCTAGCTACTAGCAGAAAGAGAAAAAAAAAGGAGTGAAAGGAATCCAAAAATAGAAAACAATCTTACCAACCACGATCGATCCGGAAAGAGCAGCTCTCATAGAGGGTCGCGTCCGCTGAATCCTGGAACTTTACTAGGGAATCGTCGACTCTAAACAAACTTCCTTGAAGATCAAAGTTTTGCCAGCGCCAGGTAATGTGGAGTTAGCAGAAAAAGTGACATCGAAAACCGACCTCACTCCCAATTTATTTTCTGAATGGGATTTGGTACTTCAAATCCGACTGAAATTCTCCTGTTAACACTTTTATTAAAAGTTGCAGAGCCTTATAGTCCTTATAAGGACTGGCTTAAAGGGGCGAAGCAAGAATGCTTTTCATATTCCCCGCCATCTGTAGAGGACAGTGTAGGGATAAGGTGTTATTGAGCTATTAAAGCTCTGATCATGGCAGGAGGGCAACAGCAATAGCTGAGCCTCAGTTAGAACTTCATTGGCTACAGCATTGCCATCCATTACCCTCCAAGAGTATTGGATTGAATGAATCAATCACCGCCTATGTAAGTAAAGGTGAAATCTCAAAAATACGGACGATCTCTAGGCCACTCCATAGTGGGCGAAAGACCGTCCTAATCTCAGCGTTGGTTCCACTCAGTGACGGGCTCCCCGACCACTGAGCAGAACCGCTCAAATTCCGAGGAAAATAATTCACCGACAAAGCCCCTCAGCGGGCCGTGCCGGAGAACACCTTCCCCGGATACTCAAAGTGCTCCCTTAAGGCAAAAACCCTAAGAGAGCGAACTCAAAAACTCATCGCCCAAGTGGGTAAGAGCAACAGCCGAACCTCAGTTAAACTTCATTGGTACAGCTTTGCGTTGCTATCCATCACCCCCAAGGGCATTAATGAATCAATCACCGCATCTCACGGTCGATTGATTCGTCCATATCCAACCAGTTAAGCGATAGTTTTTGAAAATTAAAAATTTAATCTATAGAAATTTTTAAACGGTGTATTTAGCATAATTATTTATTTTATTTATATAAAATTTGAGTTATTTTTAAAATTATTCCAAATCACAACACAGCCTCTATCTAATAACAAATACAACTTTTTTTCATTAAAATAATTTTTTTTAATTTAGAATTATTAGAAGCAAAAGGTTCTCAAAACAATAGAACGTATAAAAACAAATCGAACTGTATTGTCCAATTATCACAGCTGAAGAATGTATGCTGCTACAAAACTGGGTAATAGAACTGTGCTTGGCCACAAAATTCTCAAGTAGCTTTCTCTACAGTATAGGAAAAAAAGTCTTCGACACAGTATTTGATTCATGGAAGTACATGAGTCATAAAGAAAGGAAGTAAAAAAAAAAAAACAGATCAAAATACAAGACAACTATTGCATTCAGCTGGAGACCAAAATCGATATGCAGAAAAAAGAACAAGACAATTCAGAAATAAGTGGAAGAGACTCCTACATTTAGCAGAAAGATTAAAATCGATATTGTTCTCAGAATGGAAACGTACGAAACGACTTTTATCGTGGAAAAAGGAACGAAATGGCATTTTTGATGAAAGTGAAAACAGTCCGACAAAAAAAAAAAAAAAAAAAAAAAAAAAAATTATCATTCAACAAGTGTGTGAGAGAGAGAGAGAGAGAGAGAGAGAGATGATAGTTGTGATTCAGGACTTAATTCCACTACGCGAGATTCCTTAGAAAATAGAAAACGTACATTCAATATATTTCTACGATTAAAATGCACTGTTATTCAATCTCAAGTAAAGATTAGACAGGATCCAGTTACTAAGAAAATTAATTTAAAGTAATGTCGAATTTAAAAAATAAAAAATAAATAAAATAAATAAATAAATAAAAAATCCCTGGAAAGCCGTGTATAATTATAATTCCGAAGTTTGTAGTAAAATAAAATCAAGCTATGCGAGAGTATTTTGTAATTAGCAAGAATTAGTTTACGATGAGGATATACCCTGGAGAAAATATAGATGTGTCTTTGTTCGTTCTGTTGTGTGTTAATTAGATTAAGAAAACAACAATGCATTTACTTTTGTTATCGATAGAAGCTTGTTTACCTTCGGAGAAGGAACAGTCATTCGATTGGTATTAAAATAAACGAAGATTTCTTATGGAATAAAATTGCAAATAGGACTCCAATGAAACCCGGATGTTTGTGAATATCTTCACTGGGAGGGGGGGGGATGTACTGTTTGATTTATAAATTAAGATTCCTGGATTATGATTTCTTCGCGTAATCACGATACTATGCACTAAGTCTTACAACTTTTATGCGAGGAACTGTCATTTAAAAAAAAAAATTGTGATTCAGAAACTATCATTTTAACTTACAATCAATACTAAACACTTCAATTTTTTAAAAAAAATGCAGTTAACATAAACTTATTCTTGGAATATAAGTTTATGCTAATTCTAACATATAAACTCACTGCAGTATGGTCTGGCAGACGCATCTCCTACTAGTGTTCCTTCCGCTATCCAACTTCCATTTTTGCATGTTAATTTTCTTGGACCACTTAAAGTTTTTCCTTTATCGCAAAAATATGTTACTGTGGCTCCATCTCGCGGTCTTCCCCAACACGACATTTCTTCTGTCATGTTATATGACCCCGGGCCAACGTCTGGTGGTTCCGATGGACATCCAGGATCTGAGAAAATGAATAAATAAAATAAATTATTAATAATTTTTATTATACTTATATTTTCAAAGAAATAAGTAATACATCGTTTGTCATTCTAAATGTAATCCAACCTTAATAACATTAGTTAATAATATACAACGATCGATATCATATCCTTTACGACAGTTTCCTGAGTTATGAATTTATTACACCATAAACATTTTGTTCATGAAAGTCAAAAATTCATCACTACATCCAACATTAACTCACTCTCGTTTTTTATTGTAAATACACAGCATAAACAATAATGTTAAAACAATGTTATTAAATCCCATCCATAAATAGATGTAATTTAATAACAAATGGTATTTAGAATGTACATTAGAATTATGTTCATGTTATTTTGATTTCAGTGTGATCATTTTATTGGAAATTTTGGTGCAACTATTCGAACTTATATCAATTTCGCTCTAAAATTAAAAAAATATTTAAAAAAAATCTGGCTAAAGCTTTTTTTTTACTCAAAGGAAGTATAATGGACTCTTTGGCCCTACTTTTTTTTTTTTAGAAATGGGTGAGCAGTCGGTCTTTACCCTTAACCGGTGCCAGTAGCTGAGTTCATGATTATCGATGATTTTCTAGACATCAAGGGGAGAGAGAGAGACCCGAAGAAATTGCCGCAATCTCGTAATCCTAAACGTCAACAATCGTATCATTGTTGACGTTTAGGATTACGAGATTGCGGCAGGAAAAAAATTAAAAAAAAATTTTTTTAAAGGAAAAAAAATCCTTTAAACAAACCGAACCATTTTAATTTCTCGTCTTTTTATTATTATTTTTTTTTTTTTTATTTCTTTAATTCCATTTTTCACTTTCAACTGTAGCATATCAGCTGAATTTTATTTTAGCATATCAGCAAGTTCCTTCTCTTTCTCTAATCATGTGTTTATACATCGTACTCATGTACGGAATTGATATATATTAAAAAAAAAAAGAGTTAAATAGATTCTTAAAATTGTTAAAATGTTATGTTTCACACGAATTCGTACTGCCTGTATGTTATGGAATCCTAAATTTGGTTGGAATCAAAATCGCTAAACAGAAATATATATGGGAAGATTAAAAAAAAAAAAACATATTAAAGTTCCCCAAATCATTATTTTTATTCTTGTTTGAATTGAAACGTAAGCGAGTGACATCATTAAAAAACTGAAACGGACTTAAAAAAAGAAAGAAAAAAAAGTAATAAATGTTTCATGAGAGCAAATTGCATTCGAAGAAACATGCATTTTTAATAACGAAACGGAAGGCGTTAGAATCACAGAATAAAACATGGCACAAATGGATATGATAAGCGTGATTTTACGTAGGCAGCACGATCCTGAAATACCATGTGTTATGGAAAATTAAACAGCTGTTTAAATTATAATGCTGTGTTTAGTCCTTCCATTTGTTTGTTTATCACGTCCACATTTGCCGTTATTGTTGAGTTTTATTCTGCGATTCTAGCGCCCTCTATTCCATCATTTGCTTCCTTATATGGAATTATATACTGAAGGCCATTTCGTTATTATTATTATTATTACCAGACACCTCCTCGGGTTCAAGGACTCATCGCAGGTGAAAGTGAGGGAGGCACTTCACAACAAACAACCCACTTAAGTCTACAAAAATTTTCTCCTTTACTAGATATATTTAATACAAGAATATATAAAAAGTTTAAAATTAAAAAAGTATTTATTAAAATTTTATACAGCATTTAATATTTATTTGTTATTAAAATATTTAGATTTTATGCAGCAAAATTTCGTTTTCAATTTTTTATTATACTATTTTTAGTTAATACCAAAATTAATTTTGAATGATCGGAGATGAATCGACCGTGAGATGCGGTGATTGCTTCATTCAATCCAATACCCTTGGAGGGTAATGGATGGCAATGCTCTAGCCAATGAAGTTCTAACTGAGGCTCGGCTATTGCTGTTACCCTCCTGCCATGATCAGAGCTTTAATTGCTCAATAACACCTTATCCCTACATTGTCCTCTACAGATAACGGGGAAGATAAAAAGCATTCTTGCTTCGCCCCTTTAAGCCAGTCCTTATAAGGACTTGGATTAATATCATTTAATTTAATATTTAATATATATAGAAAAATGTAATAAAAGCACTTGTGGAAAACTAATCAGTAAGTGTGTGAACTTGATTTCAAAGAAATCAAGCTTTTCTATTCCGAAAAATAACGGCAGTTATTTTGATACACGTTGTTTTAATTCAGTATTATTCTTTTTTGGCCTGTCTGCGCCTCCAAGAAATATCTTTTGATAAAGAGTGTGAAAAATTTATAAAATATTTTGGAGCTATCGAATACACAATCCCTTGTCTTGGCTTTCATGAATCTTGGAGTACTGTAGAGTAGTTTGCAAGTACGCTACATAACAATAATTTACTGAGATTATACTGCGACAGTGATCATATACGATTGGTGCTCATAACTCACAGATCCCGAGGACACCAATACTGAAAGAAGGAAATAACGGAGCTTACTGGATATATGTAAACAAGAAAAATGAATGCAAAGAAAGAATAAAATCGGGCAGGATAATATAGATGCAGATAATTCTTAGTGCTACAAACAGATCCGTTTCAAAACGTATTCTGACACCCAAATGGGAAATATATGCTAGTCTTAAAGAAGGGTAGAAAGAGCAAACGGAGAAAAATGATTTATTTTGCTTTACCTAGTGACAGAGTGAGCAAAAAAAAAAAAAAATTTATGAAAATGGAAAAACAGAGAAGGGTCATAACGGGACAAACAGAGGACTGTTCATGATTAATGGTGTGCCACAGCTTCTCGTAGTTGTCTTCAGTTTAGTGATAGTTAGAGAAGAGCATTTGTGTTTATGTTCTTTTTTTTAGATAATTGAAAGAAATTGTGTTCATGAGAGAAGAGCGATCATTGAACTGAAATTAAATTTAAAAAGTTGGTGGTGTTTCATTATGCGCATAATAATTTTTTACCTTAACCGAGAATTAAAGTATTTTGTATGAGACATTATAATCGGCATATATATCATTTTTATTTAAAATTAAATTAAAATTTTAATATATAATATTGAAGTTTTATTTAAATTATTACTTTTAATTAAATATTTTTCATTTTATAAATTTATTATATAAAGTAATTTTTGGTTTTCAAGCGACACCTTTTATATATTTGTAAATAGGAATGATATCTTTTATTCCCTCAGAAGAGCATGTCATCGCAATTTGTTGCTCGTGGTTTATTAAATGCTAGCAATTATTAACTTCACGACTTCAAACATCCCATCTGTGTAGTGAAGATAAGTCACCTCTGATCGAAAACATTTGAACAATCCCTCAGTACGTTCTACTCAGTGTCATTATATATATATATATATATAAAAATCACTTTTCTCGCATCGTGAGTGGTGATTGATCATCCACGCATTACAGATTTCTGTGTTCTAATGCTTGTAACAAAGATCACAGCGGTCTAAAAATAGTTCGTCGGATGTTGTGATCAATCGTCTGTAGTTATGTGGCAGTTCAAGCAATCTAGTTTCTCAAAGTGTTCATGGAAAAATTGACTTCATTTGTTGACAGATTGTAGACTGAATAACTAGTAATAAATGGATTACAACTGAATCAACTCTGAAATAAAAGTATTAGAGACTCAAATACTTTTATTTCAGAGAATCTACTCATTCTTCTTCTTCTTCCTATTATGAGTTTTAAGCCAATTTAACCGGTTCCAGTTTCATGGCATCACTTTCTTGGTCTTCCAATTTTTCTTTCCCCATTTATTTTATATCTATACAGTCATTTTGGTGGTGTACTGTTGTACATTCAGTGTAGATGTTCTATCCATTTTTATATTTACTTATGAATAATTTATTGATTTTATATTTACAGTTTGTAAAATTTCTTCATTTGTTTTATGGCCCCAGTTGGTATATCTAGCTGTTTTTCTGAGAAATTTCATTTCTGTTGTTTGAATTCGTTTTTGATCTTTCTTTTTTATAATATGTTTCGCAACCATATAATAAAGTTGATTTAGATAGGACGTCATATATTCACATCCTAGGTATCTGAAGGTATTTACTCCTATTATTATTTTATTTTATTTTACTGTTATAAAATAAGGAAGTTCGTTGCATTGATCTTTCTACTGCGCTGCGATAGCTATGATCTCTTGTCCCACTAAACTTAACAGTTGGTAAAGACTATATCCATACACTTGGATAAATGTAATATGTTTCAATTTGACGCAATATATTAATATTTATTGTAATATCATTCGGCATCTTTGGAGTACCTCCGTATCCTACTTACAGTGTTTCTAAACAGAATGGCATTATTATAATAACAAACGAAAAAATAACCTTAGAAAATGTAGATTTGAAGATGATCAGCGGAAATATTAAAAAGAAGGGGGAGGGAATAATGTTGCTGCCAATAACTCCGCCTAATACCCTCGTCTGTTTTTATTAAAATTCCGAACACTTTCAGATACGGGTAGTATCTGCCATCATACTCAACAAGTCACAAGTTGAAATCTGTTTCTACAACAGTTTCGTATAACACTAATGTGGTACGACCTTGGAAAATGCGAAAAAAGAAATTACCTGCTTAAAGCAGGAGAACTCAAAATAGATTCTGTTTGAAAACTGTATCTGGACTCGTCACTTTTATTTGTATGAAATTTCTTTTAGTTAATATTAACTGCACATAAAAATGTTATCGTTAACATAACTTGAATGATATTTCTCTCAAATTAGGATTTAATTCGTGGTTTATAATATCTGGGTTTGTAAATGTAATGTCTTAATATATAATGCGAACTTTTCACGTGATTATGATCCACGTTTAATCCAATCTTTGATTTTATTTCAATCCAATGTTGCATTTATTTTCCGATTAAATCCAAAATTGAAATAATTTCACATTTCATTAACAAAGAGAGACGTTCACTACATATCATTTGAATGAATTAATATGAACCTCCGTTAACCAAGTCAGTTTTGATTATATCCTTTGAATGAAAAGACCTGGGTTCGAATCCCGACGCGTGAAGAACACACGAAGAACATTATAACAAACGTCATAATACCAACCTGTAGTTGCCGAGGCAACTACAGATCGGTATTATGACGTATGTTATCATGTGGTTGCCTAGGCAACCACAAGACGTAGTTGCTATAGAAACCTGCATTTCTAAATTCATTTTCTAAACAGTCTACAAAGATATTCACATTCCATGCAAACAATATAATAGCATTCCTTCAAAAGTTCAAGTTATTAACAAGAGAGCCACTTCTGTTCTGTCTTTGTCCCCCTTCTCCTCCCAAGCCTCTTGTCGTAATCCTGCTGATTTCAAAAAGTTCTGTGACTTAAACCCACAGCAGCGAACACGATGATACTCGTCTGTTGACGTGTATGCATGTGCACGAAATGATCCCCTAATCACTGTTGTGCAGAGGCAGTCTTCCGTGGCTTCCCATCACCAAACAACAGACACATTAGCATGGCAGTACAAAGAAAGAATGGCCATTAGAGACAGGAAACAGTGCCAAGTTATGTTCTCTTAGAAATAGGAAACCCGTTCCTTTTTGGCAGTTGTTTGACGTCACACGAAACATGGTTGGATGGCAGCAAAAGAAGCAACTTCTTTCTGTTTCTTTTCACTACGACACTCTCGAAGCGACGATTCTTTTGTCTAAAAGGGAACGCTGGGAGCATCGCAGTCGTACCTCCTGACAATGGGTCAATATGGAATTGCACAACGTTGTATTTATTTCGTCTCCGATTCGTTCAGTTTTATTCGGAATATTTATGGAATTCGTTAAAAGATTTTCACGAGTTTATTACGTCTGTAACCTCAATAATTAAAGCTTATATTAAAAAGGACACACACACATGCACGAAGGTTAAAGTGTAAATGGAATGGCCTTGTTGATCTTTCTTAGAGATTACCACAAACTATGGCATGAAGTAACGCAACTAAGGCCACACAACGACCAATTTTTCATCCTTTTTAATGGTAAAGCTCTTTTAAGACTAACCAGCACAGCTGCTTTTGAAAAGATACGACGATCCTTTAATTCCAAAAGGTACTCATTTCAACAGAACACAAAGTTAGCAAAAAAAAAAAAACAACTTTTTCGCAGAAGATGAATTCAACTTTACAAGATAAGAGAACCATTAATATCTATATTGTAAAGTTGGCACGGTGTACGGAGTCGTCTATTTCGAAGTTTTTCATGTTAAATTATATTTATTACAGTGCTGCAGGAAAACAAAAAATCGTAAATAATAAAAAAAAATTAAATTTAAAACAACACCCTAAAGTTTCTCTGAAATGTGTATAAAAACTGGACTTATCCTCAAAAAACTTGATACACGAAAGAGAGACACTGAATAAATTAACCGAATTCAAACCCAGGACTATTTCCAATTATGAGGCATCAGTCCTGCCGTGATGATGAACTTTGGGCACGCAATGGACTTCAAAGTAATTGATGATCTCAGCTGCATGGATCAAGTATAGATGCCATAGTTCCGAATTACACAGAAGCAGCTAAGACCACGCATTTGTTTGTCTATTTTCAACCTTACCTCCGAAACACGTACTCGTAGAGGCTACGTAGCTCAATTGGTTTCGATTATCATTTGGTTGAAGATCCTCAATGTGGTCTTTTCAACTGAAGGTGTGTGAACCGATCTCATACGAGAGTGAAAAGATTTTTCCTCCCTAGGAAAACAGGCAAATCGGTACACTTCGCAGATAGGATTAACTGTCCTATCGAAGCATTAAATAGCTTACTAAGATACCAAGTTATTTGACCCTGACATTGAGCCTAACATGCAAGGGAAAATGAAATATGTTCTTCGCAAAATGGATTTTTGGGAGTTAAAAAACACCACGTCATCTTGGTATACGACTAAGACTTATTCATCTTAAAAGCCTGGTGGAGAAACAGTTTGTTATTATTAAACTGCACGCGAATTATATTGGAATCTCTTTTAGGAAGCTATTTCTTTTGTTTTACCTTCTTAATTTAAGAGATATAAACGATGTTTGGAACCAAGAAAGTAATCTTGTCTTTATTATCAATCATCTTATGGACGTAACGTCGAAAACAAGTTCATCCTATAGATATATGCAAATGAACATAATGTTATACGTTCATCTAATTCTTACAGACGTTTTGAGTAAAACGAACAAAATTGGATATTGTCAAGTAGCCCTGACGACATGTTCCTGCAGTTACCGCTAAATGCACCTCTCCATTGATCGCGGCACATTTACTCCCATTGTGGAGTGGTGTGTCAGTCAGAAGCAACGCAGGGGTAGCCAGCTCTTCCCACAGTAATTCTGACAAGCAGCTGTGTCAATATTCGCGGCCATCCATCAACTGTATTAACGGTTTTCTGCCGGTGGGATGTGCTGTGTCATGACATGGAACGTCGTAGGAGTTTGCGAAGAGGTGAGAACACTGGGAACATAATTGCTTAGAAGAGCCTTTTCCAAAAACGTTATGCATCACCGAATTTATAGCCCAAGCCTAACGAAAACGCTAACGAAAGTTTCATCAATACCTTCAGATTCTCCCGCATCAGCATTTTTGTGGCTTTTGTAATGATATACACAATAAAATACAATGCTTTGTAAATTGGGAAGCAAATTTAATTATAAGAATGGGCCATATTATTATATTATATTATGTTATACCCATTCCTTTACAAGCAGTATAAAGTATGTAAATAAACCTTGATTTATTTATATTATGTTATACCCATTCCTTTACAAGCAGTATAAAGTATGTAAATAAACCTTGATTTATTTATATTATGTTATACCCATTCCTTTACAAGCAGTATAAAGTATGTAAATAAACCTTGGTTTATTTATACTTTATTCTTATAGTTCTTATAAGAACTGGGCGATGGACTGAGTCCTTGACTCTTTATCCCGTCATCTGAATGAAGAAAATCTGTGTGGATGGGGTGTTATTGAGCTAAAAAGCTCTAGTCATGGCTGGGTAACGGCAATAGCCGAGCCTCTGTTAAAACTTCATTGGCTACAGCAGTGCCATTTGTTACCCTGATTAGTAAGTAAAGGGTAAAATCTCAAAAAATCGGACGATCTCTAGGCCACTCCATAGTGGGCGAAAGACCGTCCATATCTCAGCGTTGGTTCCACTCAGTGACGGGCTCCCCGACCACTGAGCAGAACCGCTCAAATTCCGAGGAAAATAATTCACCGGCAAGAACCCCTCAGCGGGCCGTGCCGGAGAACACCTTCCCCGGAGACTCAAAGTGCTCCCTTAAGGCAAAAACCTTAAGAGAGCGAACTCAAAAACTCATCACCCAGGATAACAGCAACAGCCGAACCTCAGTTAACTTCCTTGGTTCAGCATTGCTAATTGTTACCCTGGAAGTCCTAAAAAGGACTTTTCTCTTATACTTTATTCTTAAGTTCTTAAAAGAACTGGGCGATGGACTGAGTCCTTCAGTCTTTATCCCGTCATCTGAATGAAGTGAATCTGTGTGGATGGAATATTATTGAGCTAAAAAGCTCTAGTCATGGCTGGGTAACGGCAATCAGTTAAAACTTCATTGGCTACAGCATTGCCATTTGTTACCCTGGAAATCCTAAAAAGGACTTTTTCCAGATCTCTTATACTTTATTTTGATTTACTTTCATCTAATATTTTATTGTTATTTAATAATTATGCTCCTGTTGGTAAATAATATTATTTTATATTTATTGCTCCTTAATAATTTATTAAATAATTTATTAATTTAACTTTGTTTAATAATTTATTTACTTTTTTAAATATTTTAAATAATTTGCTTTTTAAAATAATTCTTACAGCAAATAAAAGTAAAATAATGTACTTTATTTACTGAATAGTTTATATTTATAAAAGATTTTATTCCGATATCATTAAAATTCACTCTTTAAACTTTCTGGTATTCTGATTATCTTTTGTCAAAATATGAAATAGATCGAATTTCACCAAATGCTAAACTTAAGACACTATAGTTCATAAATCTGAAATTTCCGTATAATAAATCAAAAGAGCATTGAAATTATTATAACAAATGAAATCAACTTATAAATGAAAAAGACATTTATCGTAATCAATGATTTGGGTTATTTATGAAATAATGCAAAGTATTTCCATTCAATTTCATACTTTATTGTACTATTTTATTAAAATTCCAAAATAATTGTGTATAAAAAAAGTGAATCTCTAAAATAGTCAATAAAATGATATTTTTTCCTTAGAAAACTATATTAGTATTAAATTTCAGATATTCCGAATACTATTTTGCTTTATTAAAAGTTTATATAAGATTTTATAAAAATATTTTTAAGAAATTATATAAGAAAATATAGCATATTTATTATATAAATTTTATATTAATTTTTATCATTTATAATTTCATAAAAATATAAAATATTTAAGAAAATATATAAGGATTTGTTTTCGTTCGTTGGCTTGGCAAAAGTTAGATTTTGTAATGCTGTTTAGCAAAGTAAATCTGAGTGGAATAGGAAACGTGGAACCTCTTTGGTTTTCTTAAATGAAACTAAGTTGATCATATGCTCATAAATCATGATATATGTTCATAATATAGCAAGAAGGGGCTATCTAACGCCCACTACTACTAGTGGTAGTAGTGGGCGTTAGATGGCGTTGTTGTAGATGATGATGATGGTAGTGGCGGCTCGTTGTAATTGGTGAATTGAGTGGTGGAGACGGAGAGCTGTAGACTAGATGCCCTCCCTGGATGAGCATTTGGACTCCCTGGAGGTGTCACGTAATAATAATAATAATTAAAACTTTTGGCCCATATTTACAATGGGAAGTAGTGTTGACGATCTATTGAAGCATAGCTATTGTTCATTTGCCCTTCATGCTTTCCATATTTAAAATTATATTAATTAATAAATTAAAGTATTCAAAGTAATCCTACAATTAACTTCATCGGACCATTTAAGATGAGCACTGATGTGCCATACACTCTTAAAACTTTCACACATGGATAAAAATGCAATCAAAAAAGGTCAAATGGACGTGAATTTTGAATCACATGACAGCAAATCCTTTAATTACATTTATATTTCATAAAAATATATTTAATTTCATATAAAAATAAACGGACACTAAACAAAAATTGACAATTACGAACTTCCCTCCAAACGAAACCTTAACTGATATCAAGATTTTTGTTTACTTTAACTCACTGAATTTTAACTTACCTCCGAACAACCGATGTCTAATTCCTCTCCTCCACGATGTTCCCGAAATGACGATGTTGCAATTGAATGTAATGTCAGAATAGTTAAACCAATTTCGAACTGTGTAACGTCTGTAGAGATTAATTTCGAAAGTATGGTTTCTTAATTGTAAAACCCGGTCGAATGGCACGCTGGCAAGATATCTGCCAGATAGTTCATCGTAGATGCCACAAGAGGGCGATGGTTTCGGAAAAATCCCCACACATTTCATACTGATTGTTTCGACGCACGTGGTCATATTTAGGCGAATGTCCCATATATCGTCTTTGCAGGCATCTGGAATAAAAATGTGTCGGTTAAATTCACACTTCAAGGCGACTTTTAAGTTATAAACTAGCAAACCCTTCACTAAATATACAGCGGATGAGTTTGTTTTATTATTATTACTCGTTCATTATTTTTGTGATCTTGTATTAACAATCTTTTCTGCTTTTCGTAAAGAGACTTCAAAACCAACAGGAAGCAGAGAATATTGTTAGCTTTAGCTAGTCGAAGAATATAGTTAAATCCAATCAAGATGTGTTTCAAACAAATATATTTTAAAATATGCTTAGAATAAATAAAAGTATTATTAAAAATATAGTAGTAAGTATTTGGGACTTCGAAAAAATCATCATCACTGAAAAAAAAACTTTTTTTTTTCCAAATTAACGACATATCATATACTAATGAACTAAAAATCTTATATAGTTAATTTATTTATTTGTTTATATAATGATCATTTGATATTATTATAATGAATCAACATCGTAGCATCTAAAATGTTTTCCGGAACAAATCAGAAAATATATTTAGATGCTACGATGAACTGAAGAGAAGAATTGTGGAATCAACAGAAATTGGCCTCAACGTGGTCCCATTTTAATATAAAATTATATTAAAATGGGACCATTTTATACTAACCATAGCTATGACCTATCTGATTGTCACTCTCCAGCTATCCAGCTTTGGAGTACGCGAGATCATGCCCGCGAGAAGGTGCCCAACAATGCTATGGTAAATGTCAGTTAACGTTTGCGCGTTAATTCATAGCTGTTGTTCTATTGTAATGTATATTTTCGTATTTCTCTTTTCATGTTATGCACCCTGATGAAGTTTTCAACAAAAACGAAACAAGTTGTGCGTTCAAATAATAATAATCTTTTTATTTTTAATTTGAGAACTCTCGGCTTCCAGTCATTAAATTTCTTTGTCATATAGCCACTCTAAAACTGTATTTTTATAATTTTATTTTATTATTATTATTTTTTAATGTCCTATGTGAGATATACTGTGTAATATAAGGCTTCTAGATAACAGATTAAATTCTCACTTTTATGTTTGTTTTATTTTATTTTTCTTTACAACTATCTTTAACGTCCTTCTTCAATTGAATCCTCTCGTTGATTGACTTCTTTGAAAAACCAAGAGTGTTGACAAAAAAAAAAAAAAGGGTCGATATTTGTTTTTACAGTCAACCCATTTTTAGAGAACACTGACGTTGATAAAAGATCATATAACACCATTATTAAATTACTGGCAATTACACTAATGTTTAATCACTGGAACCACTGCAAACAAAGCATTCGAAGTGCGCGCACATTTCCTATTACAGAAACAAAATAGCGGCAAATCGTAGACAATCCATCAAAGTAAAACTGATCATTACGTGTATTAACGCAACCATTAAGCGATTAATGTGAGTACATCTTCCCCTACCCTACATAAAGAAGGAATATTAATTAATAGAGAGGAAAAAAAAGTAAGCTGCAGCCACTGTTTTCATTGTCGGATGGACTTCTTAATGCTTCCACTGATGAGCTGTTTCCATTTGTGATGTTCTAAAAAAGAAGTTGGGGGAGGGGAGAAGAAATTTCAACTGTTTAATAGGAAACTAGAAATTAAGTCTTCTATTTAATTCATTGCTATAGATTCAAATTATTAAAAAGCAGGCATATTTTTAATTGTTTCACAACTCATCAAGCTTTAAAGAGATGCCGAAGCCTTTGCTAATTGCAATAATCTGAGCTAAAAGTTTATCTACTCAGAATTCCAGATAATCCTTACTGTATTCTCAGATTCTTGTCGTTTATTCCTTCCAAATACCATAGATGTTACCGCCTCCCTTGATAACTGTGACTTAATCTAAGCTTCTTTATCTACAAGATGCCCCACGCTCAATTTCGTGTCCTTCGGTACTGCAACGATCCCAAGTCGGATTGCTTTCCTAATTCCCTCTTCTTTACCATGACTATGTTATTGTTTCTATTCTAATAATCCAAATATTTGGCTCTAACTGAACCATTGAAATAATTCTTGGTGGTATGAAAGCCATCCATTTCATTCGATTGAAAATTTCCAGTTAATGTCCAAGCTTTAATCTCCAACCAGCGTACTAATAGATTCCAGAAAAAAAACATTTAAGCATGAGAGAAATATACCAGATTACTCTGCTTACCCTAAGGCTTGAAGCAACCGGGAAAAAAAAATGCAAAATCTAAATCCAATTCTGAAAGAACAAAATGCAAAGAATTCTAGTTGCAATAGTTACTAACTTTGACTTGTTGGTTTGCTAGTGTAATTGAACGATCACAGAACGCACAATTTGCAGACAAAGTAAGTCTTAGTTACTTTGGGTTCAATGCAAATAACCGACAATTTCATCTCTCTCTCTCTCTTTTTTTTTTTTTTTTTTTTTTTTTTTTTTTTTTTTTTTGCGCATCCGCACACACAACTATATGCAAATCTTGGATTTTTTCGCTCAATCAAAAAATACGCTAAAATTAAGAATTTGCATTCATGATTTTTAAGTATAATTTTTTATCATTATTACTTTGATTAAACTGCATTTTTTAAAATTTAATAGTAGTAATTCATCACAAACGAATGATCACATTCTCTTACCTACGATAACCGTCAACGTCATAGTGTTTTGTGCAACGTTCTGATTGGTTTGAACTTGGCACGTGTACATTCCATGCATTTCCATATCGGCAGTACGAATAGAAATTTGCGAGGCCGTCTGATGGGTGGTGTCTACTCTTCCCATTAGCACGTCTTTGGCTATTGGTCGTCTTCCACTCCTCCATAAATACACTTCGATGCCGTCTTTGTCCCATCGAACAGTCTTGACAAGTTCGTCCTGGGCGGTGTGATAATTGCAAGTTAATATGGCTCCCTCTCCTTGTAGTACGTAGTCGGTTCTGTTACTTTGAGTTAGCAGACGAATGTCTGTGACAGTGACGGCCGCGACACCTGAAAAATAATTTGTATTTTTTAGTTCATTAAAATAAATATAATATAATATAATAACCACCACCACCACTATCACTGACAAAAATAATGAAAAAAAACTCGATCCAGCTTCAAACTCCGCAACCCTTTAATGACCGGAACTTGGAATATTAGGACTCTACTACAATCAGGTCAACTCAAATTACTACGACACGAACTAAAAAGATATGAAAGCACTGTTATGGGACTTTGCGAAATTCGATGGCCCAAAACAGGTAACCTAACAACAGATGAAGGACATTTGCTTCTTTACTCTGGATGTGACTGCAGCGGAAAAGAAGGTGTCGGGATTTTGATACACAAATCAGCACGAAATTCTGTCATGGAATTCAATCCTATCAATAGCAGAATTGCTCTAGTTCGTCTAAGAGGAAAACCACTCACTATCACCATCATACAGGTCTATGCTCCAACCACAGGCCACGAGGATTCCGAAGTAGAGGAGTTTTATGGTCAACTTTATGCAACAATCACCGGAGCGAATAGAAAAGACCTTTTGATTGTACAGGGCGTTTGGAATGCCAAAATTGGAACATACATCGGCAAGGATTTTCTCCCATTTGTCGGACTGTATGGCTGCGGGGAAACAAACGAAAGAGATTTTGAATTGATCAATTTTGCCTCACAGAATGAACTCACCATTACTAACACTCTATTTCTCCATAAACCTTCCAGAAGATGGACATGGACTTCCCTTGATGGTAAAACACACAATCGACTTTATCCTTGTAAGCACAAAATTTAAAAACTCCATCAACCTCACAAGAACCAGATCATTTCCTGGAGCCGACATTGGCAGCGACCACAATATGATCATCACAACTGTGAATATGAAAATGAGGGAAAGATTACCTACAAAATCAACTCGTAAAATATATAATATAGAAAAATTAAAAGATCCCCAAATAAATACAAAGTAAAACAAATTTTTGACACAAGATTCAAAAAAATATAATAATATCGAATCTAAAACCAAATACTTCTCACAAAAGATAACTGCGACAGCGGAAGAAATTCTTGGATACAAAAGGAAAGTCAATAAACCATGGATAACCAAAAATATTTTGGACGTATGCGACGAAAGAAGGAATTTGAAATCTCATATTAATAGCAGTGATAATAGAGAACAGTATAAAAATATTACTAAGATTATTAAAAAAAGAAATCAAACATGCTAGAAACTTATGGATATTAGATGAATGCAAAAATATAGAAGAGGACTTAAGTAAAAATAATCCTAAAAGTGCTTTTCAAATTATCAATAAGTTAACCAAACCTTTTACTGCAATTATTGTAGCATAGAAGATGAAACCCCTATTACGGATAACCAGAAAATAGTTGATAGATGGAAATGTTATGCAACCAAGCTTTTTTCAAAAGGACCCTCAACTGACTGACGATATTTTGGACGGAATTTTGCTAGGAGGTTCGGAGGAAGGAGATTACCCGATATTAAAAGAAGTCATTGCAGCAGTTAGCTCCTCAAAAATAGGAAAATCACCTGGAATTGACCATATTTACAATCGACCATATTTTTACAATACACATACTTGGCGAAAAATACATAAAACATAATAAAAGAATCTGTCACAACTTTTTAGACCTTCAAAACGCTTTTGACTCAATATGTCACGAGGCATTATGGAAAATTTTAGAACATTATGGTATTGAGAACAAAATCATTAGGATTATTAAATCTCTTTATTCCTCATCTGATATGAGAATTGAAATTAAAAATTACAGCAGTGAACCGTTCCGGGCAGAACGGGGGGGGGTAAGACAGGGATGCATCTTGTCCCCTCTCCTTTTAATTGTTTTCTGGAATATGTCATAGATGAAGGTCTTCATGAATATGACACTGGAATAGTAGTTGGCGGACTAAGAATAAAAAAAAATTGCGATTTGCAGACGATATCGATCTTCTGGCAGAAAGTGAAGAAGAATTACAAGAGATAACCAGCCGCCTTTTCGGAACATTAAAAAGATATGGATTATACATAAACCCACAAAAAACAAAAACAATGATAACCTCAAAATTGAACTCTTAAAGATACAAATTGGCAATAAACAAATTGAGAATGTAAACAAGTTCACTTATCTAGGAAGCACGCTGAGTCAAGATGGCCGCACAAAAACCGACATTAAATACCGAATTGCTAAGGCAACCGTGGCCCTACAGAAGTTTAAAACCATTGTGGGGAGATAACAGAATAGCAATCACAACCAGACTAAGACTAATTGACACCTTGGTGAATTCTATCCTCTTGTATGGTTGTGAGGCCTGGACTTTATTGAGGGAAGATGAGAGGATACTTCTGTCTTTAGAAATGAAAACTTACAGAAGACTTTTGATAATTCCCTATACCGCTCATGAAACCAATGAAAATGTCCGAAAACTGATTGATTCAATAGACGGGAGAAGAAGAGAAAATATTCTGACAGTCATCATCAGAAGACAGATGGAATGATTCGGACATGTGGAGAGGGCTAATGGCATTCCAAAGCAAACCATAGAAGGAATCATTCTGGGATCAAGGGTTAGGGGGCCGACCTCGATTAAAATGGACGGATACCATCAAAAAATGGACAAATTCCCCCCATTTCTCAACTGACATCAAGAACAAAAGACGGAGATGATTGGAGGAGGCTAACAAAGAATATCATCTACCAGCCATGAAGGACCCAACGGTCCATTTAGGACTACGGGAGAGAAAGAATCTAATAAACCATTATTATTTAATATATAAATAAAATAATTAAATAAAATTAAAAGTTATTTAACGTCTAGATCACAAGCAGTAAAAATTAACAAAAGCTATAGCAATTTCATACAGCTAAATTACGATGTTCTCCAAGGTTCTGGGCTTAGGCTAGTACAATTTACATAAAGGACTTCTGTGACCTATAGTTATCAAGTAAACACCTTTGCAGATGACGTCACATTGATATTCACTGCAAGTTCTATAAGTGAAATGCAAAACGTGATCAGCACAGATCATGAAAGCAGTGACAAACTGTTTAAATATTAATTATGAAAGCACAAAAAAAGAAGTAATACATAAACACTATCTACAGTATATTTGGCCCCAAAAATCTTCAACTGCTTACCACTCTTAATACGAAGCGAGACCAACTTGAACACATACAGAAAGCTCATTAGTGAGCACTTACATTTTTATAAGAATATTTAAATTTTCTTTAGAATAAGAATATAAAATAAGAAATTGCAAAATAATTAATTAGTATTTTTATTCGGTATGTTCATATATATGTATATCCCTATATATTGTTCTCGCCAATATTTTTATGCATACCCTGTTACGAGTGCATATTGATTGCTATAATTGTATAACCCGGATGAGCTTATGCTGCAATAACAAACCACGCCATTCTTTCGGGTCATTTCATATATCGACAAATATATATAATATATCAATATGCAGAAAATACCGTATTAATAAACACAGCAAGACCTAAATTCGCTAACGACTTATAATAATTCGTTGACAATAAACAACGCTAAAACACAAATGCTAATTACCAACTCAAGAGCAGCGCCAGTTTCACACACACACATCAGGACATTAATAGTGACAGCCTATGCCATTGTCTTGAACAATAGACATAAGTAGTTTGGAACTCCTATAGATGGCCACCTTAAATGGACTAAAATACAGTGAATATCTTTTATAACCAACCACATCAATGTTGCTAAACTGTTAAAAGGAAACATATGATGCCAGTAGCACTAAGAAAATCGGCCTTTGTGAAACAATGCTAATATACGGCATAATAGTGTACGTAACACTAGCACTTTAATATATATAAAATTCCAACTATATCGAACCTGATACACACTATAATCGCATTAAACAATTACTTCAATAATACTCACCGTAGCTATAGAGATGCTTACCACATAAGATGCTACAACAATTCGATACTTGTGAGTTATAGCACAAGTTGTACACATTGACCTCCACACACACACACACCACCACCAACAACAAACTATACTTTTAAGAGTTACTGAATCCTTCTTTGATATTGTCATTATTTGTAAATAATAGAGAAACATTACCTTTAATGTCATTCCATTTATTCTCATTATTTATTTTTGAATTACACAACTATACCTGCCTGAATTCCTCAAAATAATCAAAACAATAAAAATAAATGAATCTTATTTATATATTTTATTTTATTTATTTATTTATTTATTTATTTTTTGAATTATACATCTATACCTGGCCTGGTTCCTTGGAATTTTAATTACTTTGATTGTCTTCTGCTCACTTAGCTGCGACCGAGACACGTGATAGTATGACTCATGGTGTTTGTTTCATTCTTGTGTTAGTATTTTGAATCCCAAGTCTTTTGCTCTATCCTCTGAATGATGATCACGTTAAAGTTACAAAATATATATAAGAATTTATTTATAACTCCTATTTACACTGTTTTTATTATTTTTTTTTTTTTAAAGTATAACTAAGTTCTACCCCACATGTTTGTACTTCTTCTTGGTAAGTTTGCCTGAAATGAAAAATCAGACCTTCGAAATGAAAGGGGTCTGAGTTCCCTGAAGGAATCAAACTTATAACATTTTACGGCATGGTATGTCATTTCTTTCAAAGATATAAACGCTTAAAGAGAGAGGGGGGGGGAATAAAATAAAAACATTGTGATATCTAAGTCTAGTCGCAGATTGGATTTATACATTATAATGTATTTCGCTAATACATTTCGATTTTTTTCCAAGACCCTTAAATGCAAGTTTACCAATGCATATGTTTGCCTGTTGCAGTATGAAAAAAAAAAAAAAAAAAAAAAACCTAACTTTCTTGAAGAAAACGCTGCTACCTCCGTATGATGCCAGCTAACTTACCTTCAGTGGAAAATCTCTACAAAAAAGTTCATCTCCGAAACAGGAATCGCGCTTCTTTCCAACCAAACACGTATCGTCGATACCAAAAGGGAGGCTCATCATTAGTTAGAGTTAGGAAAAAGAGTTTGCGACAGTTGTCTACAGTACTCTCCACCCGTAAACCTTACAAATCATCGGTTGCCATGATCTCAGTTATCAGTAAAGATTCGGGTGAAATCAGATACCTGTTGATTTTCAAAAGTTAAGGCAAATTTATTTTTAAATCTTGTAATGGATTTAAAAACAAATCCATTACAGGATGATTATTATTATTGCGTATCCAAACCAGCACTTGTAGATAGAAGAATCGACGTGTACCACTAGGGTGGAATTAGAATAGGGAAGAACTTATAATTAAAGCTTAGTTCTAAATTAGAACACATAATTTCAACTAAAGATTCATTCACCTGTCTTTAAGCGATTGTTTTTATTGACTTTTCAAAAGCATTCGACGCATTCACGTGCCAAACGTTGTCATTGGAGAAGTTAAAACGTAGGAGAATAGGTGGACCTCCATTCTGTTATGATTTACTTGTAAAACAGAACGCGTATACGATGAACCTACCGTACAGTTACAGGTAATCTATGGAGTCCCAACGGGAGCTGTTGTCTCTCTCTCACTCCAATCCGGTTTAACATGTGCACGCATTAACTAATTTCCATTAATAGGTAAGATCTTCCAATACGCAGGCGATACAGCTACGATGTCCATTTATAATGATGCAAACAGCCTACATAAACATGCAATACGACAAATATGTTAATCTGGTCACCAGCTGGCTAACTGAAAACGTCGTATACAGCGTGTTTGTTCAAATTATGGATACTTGTTCTCTACCACCGATTCCGATGATAAAAGGTCATGTAAACATATGGCAGGAAGTGCTTTCCCACAGAGATATAGCACGTTGTCGGAGATATAGCCGCAAAGGTGGAACAGATGGCGTATGCGTCATCAGATGCAATGGTATCCCCCCCCTCCTGGGGTCAACTTTGCTCAATGGCTTCTGCAATGTTATACCGAAACCATGTTCACCATAGTGCGCTTTTTTACTGATTAATCTCACCCGCGATGGAGTAATGAACTTTTAAACATACATCACTGGGGTGCGTATCGTCTGCATGAAATCAAGCAGCTCCAGCACCAGTAAAGATCCATGGACATTTGAATCGCATCATTGCAGACAACCTTATTCATTTGTTGTTCTTGCCATCGATGCTCGATGGCCAGCACTACCAACACTTCTTGGAGGAGAAACTACCAGCTTTGTTGGATGTGTCATTAGCAGCACGACGGTACATATAATCATGCATGATGGAGCATGAGACATCATCACATTTTCGCTGAACTGTTAGGGAACACATCCGTCATTCGAATGCGGGCTGTTGGAGAGGCAAAGATGGGTCAAGCGAATGGCCATCACGACCTCCCGAAATGAATCCACAGGATTTCTTTGTATAGGGTTAGTTGAAGGCCGATGTTTAATGAACAGGCTGTCCGTCAAAGGATCATTGATGGTTGTAAGATAAAGCAAAAGACTCACTTAGTATTTCCATATGTTTATCAGCTGATTCCTCATATTAATTCCATATATAAATATCACTCCACTCTTTCATCTCATCTTCTTTCTCCTTCCAAGTTCAAATGATCATTATCACAGAGGAACTGAGTAATTAAAATGGTCCTAACTAATTATTATTTAAGTATGGTGTATATAAGTACGTGATTCTATTCAAATTACACATTACCTTCTAAATTACCCGTGTCAGAATTTTTTTTTTCTACTGGGAATCATAATTTTTCATTTAGTAAAACAGATACGCCACCCATAAAAGCAATTAATAGACACTACACAAGGTTCGTAGCTTTAGGTCCTTTGAGTAATTCAAATTACCGTATAATTTTCTCTTATTATTACTTGAGACATCCTTTGCCCTACTTCAAGCCAACTGCGATAAATTTTCTTTTGTTTCGCCAAGAAACAATTTCTAGTTAGTTATTAAAACAACATTAAACATTTCCCCCATATATAAGGTGGATTATAATCTGTGCTATGGGAGAAACTTGTTAGTAGTACAGAAAGGCAACAGAAAGATATTCCACAAATATTTTCAAAATATAGACACTAACAGTTATAATAATTTATCTGACGATATATACTCTTTATTTTCTGATTTTGTATCTAAAAAAGATGAACATCCATAACAAAAAATTAAGTTTCAAAAAATATTTTTAAATATAAAAAAAAATTAAATGTTATACTTGAAATAATAACTGTAAACCTAAAAAAAGTATATATTAATTATATATTTAAAAATTTATGTAAGCTAGTAATCCTGGAGAATGTTGAAAAAGATATTCAATCCAATACCCCTTGGAGGGTAATGAATGGCAATGCTATAGCCAATGAAGTTCTAACTGAGGCTCGGCTATTGCTGTTACCCTCCTGCCATGATCTGAGCTTTAATTGCTCAATAACACCTTATCCACACACTGTCCTCTACAGATAATGGGGAAGATGAAAAGCATTCTTGCTTCGCCCCTTTAAGCCAGTCCTTATAAGGATAAGTAATCCTGGAGAAATTATGACTGATGGGATCAATCGACCGTGAGATGCGGTGATTGATTCATTCAATCCAATACCCTTGGAGGGTAATGGATGGCAATGCTGTACCAATGAAGTTTAACAGGCTCGGATGTTGCTGTTACCCCCTGGGACGCAGAGATTCGAGAGTTTTGAGTTCGCTCTCTTAAGGTTTTTGCCTTAAGGGAGCAATTTGAGTCTCCGGAGAAAGTGTTCTCCGGCACGGCCCGCTGAGGGGCTTTGTCGGTGAATGCTTTTCTTCGGAATATGAGCGGTGGTGGCGTGTGGGTGGAAGGCCATCACTGATTGGAGCCACCGCTGAGATGGCCCACGATTGAGTGGCCTAGGGATCGTCCTAATTTTTAGAGACGGCTTTACCTTTAAATATGGCAATGCTGTAGCCAATGAAGTTCTAACTCGGCTATTGCTGTTACCCTCCTGCCATGATCAGAGCCTTAATAGCTCAATAACACCTTATCCCTACACAGTCCTCTACAGATAACGGGGAAGATGAAAAGCATTCTTGCTTTGCCCCTTTAAGCCAGTCCTTATAAGGAACATTAATAAGTGATATTTATATACCATAAGTAGTCGTGAGCAGGAAATGGATACTTGGATGATTGGAGCCACCGCTGAGATGGCCCACGATTGAGTGGCCTAGGGATCATCCTAATTTTTAGAGACGGCTTTACCTTTAAATATGGCAATGCTGTAGCCAATGAAGTTCTAACTCGGCTATTGCTGTTACCCTCCTGCCATGATCAGAGCCTTAATAGCTCAATAACACCTTATCCCTACACAGTCCTCTACAGATAACGGGGAAGATGAAAAGCATTCTTGCTTTGCCCCTTTAAGCCAGTCCTTATAAGGAACATTAATAAGTGATATTTATATACCATAAGTAGTCGTGAGCAGGAAATGACGTCATGTTTGCTGATGGTGGGGAAGCTGCGAATCAAATTATGTTTGTTTCAGGAAAAGGCTTAAATGTAAATCAGTCCAAGAAGAGATATCTGATCTATCTTGTCTGGAAATCTAGGTATTTATCAAAGGCAACGAGAAGTGAAAATCTGTGTACAGGAATTTAAAAAGGATTAATTTAATTTTATAATTACTGACGTACTCGAGGTTGTCCTCTCCCACTGGAGAATGGAAAGGTAATTAGTGTTTAAGAAAAAAAAAAAGATTTTGAAAACGAAGGAGTCAAGTTTATTCTCTTCAACAAAACTCTGGATAGGATTTTGCCGTTAGCTAGAGAAGGTTGTTAATGTATAAAAGAAATAGCAAAGTATAGGGCTTTGGGGTTCTCACCATTGATAGAGAAATTTGAGAAGAGGATGCTATCTATCATGACATGTAGTGTGGTGACCGACAAGAGAGGAAGTAGGCGACTCAGTTGCAAAGTGCAAAAGGTAGAGTATAGGATGGTAGTTTGGTAGCTGTAAGTAGGTCCTTGTGCTCGACCCAATCAAAGTCCCTGGAAGTGTCAAGGGCTTTACGAGTTTCTCAAAATCTTTCCATGGCGAGTGTTCAAAGGTAAGTAATGTTGTCTGCGAGATCATCTGAGGTTTGAAATTGGTGGAATCACTAATTGGGCAATAAATAATTGGTAGATCTTTGGTCGGTTAAAAGACTTTTTATTAAAATTATTCATTTATTTATTTAACATCCGTTGATGAACTTTTACATTATTTGAGAGAACTGTTATGCAGATAGATACGCATATGTGTCTCTTACCCCCTTTTTTGGGGGGGGGGCTTGTAAACACAAATGTTGAACATAATTGGGAGGATAAAGAGTACCGTTTAAACCAAAGTATTTAAGCTCGTAAGGCTTTTTCTGTCTTTTTGTTTGCAAGACCAGAGGAGACATGTAGAGAACTCTTCGTGATCTGGTGGAAGATGATTTTCCTTGGTCATCTATACATGAATGGTGGAAAAGACTGATGCCAGAAGATCAGCATTTTTGGGTGATGTTACAATGGTGTCATTCGGATGATGTGAGTTGGGTGGAAATATTTAGAGGGGGAAGTGTTGCATTCCGTTAGCTAAATGACGGACAAGAAGGTTCGAATGCCATTTGAACAAGAAGCAACTTTTGTACATTTGGCCAGCTCAATGTTGGAATTTTTAAAATTATTCCTTTATTTATTTAACATCTGTTGTGTAGGATGAGTGCGAAGCTGGAGTTTTTTCTCCTCCTCTTGTATTGATGAGATTTAAAGCTCGTCTTGAAATTAGAAGTTTCTATTGCATGTACTGGCTTCATTATTTAGAAGATAGCGTGTGCTAGAAAAATGTGCATTTAAAAAAAAAAAAAAAAAAAGAACATTCGCACACTGTGCATTTGAATATATTTGCACCTATAATCCCATTCAATCTGTTTAAAAATAAAAAAATATTTTATATTGTCTTAAAAAAATAATAGCATAACTTTTATTTCACTTTTTTTAAAAAAAATCATGTAATTTTTGATAATCTTTCTAAAATTATAAAAAGATTTCATAAACCTTTTTATTAAATGTTCCTTTTTATATTATAATAATGCATAATATTTAAATCCAATCGTTGCCGTTTGCAAGTTGTAATTTTTGTGTCTAGGAATGATGATTTAAGAAGGTGAATTTATATCAATTACAGGTTATCTATTATAGAATTCAAAACATCAAATAAAAGCATTTATTTCGAAAGATTGGACTATTACATTACATATGATTAAATAATAGAAAAAAGCTGTCTGGAAGCCATATACCAAATTTATCCATTCCTATATTTTGCTTTATCACGTCTGTCGTATGCTTTTGGCTGATTGTAAACTATGTGTAATGTCTTTGTAACTTGACACTTTTCAGATTATGTATAATAAATTTTCTATTCTGAAGAAAAAAAAAAAATTAGTTTTAAAGGAAAACCATGATCACGAACTACCGATAAACATCTAGGTTTATCGTTCCAAGCACGTTTCGCCTATCAGCAAAATTAATGTCCGAGTTCATCTAAGGCCACTACCCGAAGGACTCCTCTTGAACTGCCAAATACATGGATTATTTACTGAAAAGGGGCATACATACGCAGGAACTATCTTGTTCTTATATATTTAATATTTTAAGGTGTTTGATTCAGTCTTTCGATGGGAGAACTTAGACTATCGGTTATAAAAATATAAAAATAATAATAAAAATTGTTTTTTAGATGAAAGAAGTTGGTTTATTTTTTTTATATTAAAATGAGAATATTTGTATTGTTGGAGGGTTTTTTTGAATCCCTGGTAGGTGGCGCTTGGCATGATACATTAAACAAAGCTATCAAAGAGAGAAACGTTATGAAATGAAAATATTAGTTATGCATGAAAGTTGTAAGGTATTTCCGACAAGCAATTAGCTTCTGAGGTAGCGAGTTTGAATATACAATTACATTTCTTTGTTTGGCTGCGTAGTTCATTAAGGAGATAACTTAGATCTAAGAGAGAAACAGCTCAGGTAGTCTCATAAGGTGAAATTCCAATTCAAACTCGGTAATGCTATAAATAGGTATTTTTTTGTAGCGATTGCATTATCAAAATACATAATATACCTGAAACGAAATTTCATATTATGTTAGGACAGACAACCATCTAATAAAAGCAACATTAAGTTTTTTTTTTAAGGATCAAGTATGCGATATACGAAATTTTTAATATTTGAATAAGTTAATATTTTAAATTTAATTTTCGAAAACTTGCTTGAATTTAAATCTTTTTTCAAATCTCATAAAATTGAGCTACTTTTATTTCATAATCATGGACATAAAAAAGACATATAAAGTAATTTACTTTTTTTTTTTAACTTGTGATATAAATATATTTCGGTTATGTTGAATGGTATTTGAATTAATTTTGAATAGTCTGTTCTGAACATATACATACAAATGACAGGCTATCCGCTTCTTTTGGTATTTAGACCAGTATTAAAAATAAAAGACTAATATTGTATATCCAGTACTACATGAATGAATTGAAAATATTCACCAATTACTATAGTATAGGTTTCAATTGACATAAATAAAATATTAAAATGGAAGATATTATAGATCCTACATAATTTTATAGCAAATGTATTTAACTATAAATTATGGTGGAATCTATATACGAAAATTTTTCATTAAAAAATAGATAAAATAAAAGTTAATTCCTTAACGCGATATTAATATTTCCCCCCGCCAGGTGGTAGCATTATACTGATTGTTACGTCATTCCAAACATTACAATATGTATACAACAATGAACTATAAGCACCTTCATAATTCAGATCTGGAACAGGATACAACAGGAATTAATTTTTGATATTTGCTTGTTTATAGGGAAAATATATTCGCCTCGGAATCGTTGGGTTGTGTAGTAAATCTTAAGAAAACAGGAAGAGAAGAAGGAGAATTGATGCTAGAGGATGTGCCAACAAATTGTTGCTTAGAGACCGATTGTTATGGCAACCAGTGGTGCAGAAATCTGGCAAAGGATTCAATATAAAGGTAAACTCGCTAGACTTTCTTTAGAGATAAATTGACTTTTAAAAAAAAATTGGCTTTTTCGAAAGTTTTTGTACTGTTAAAAAACTATTTTTTGTTTCTTTCTCAAGTTGCATTATTGAACAACGAAAAAAAGATAATTTGGAACAGTTTACTCTTTAAAATCCTATAAAAAACCGAACTCTATAGGTTCTTAAACTGTAAATATTTTAAGAGAGTTGGCAGCCATCATAGAAGAAATAATGGGCATTCTGTCAAGAACAATATAGCCAGTATGGATCCAGATTGTATGGTGGTATATTAATCACTGATTTCTCTTCAAATTTACGACATTACTGAAATCAAGGGGGGAAGGAGGATGAGAAAATGAACGAAAATTAGGTGTAGTTGAAAAAAAACCCAAAATTTCCTATCAAGGTTAAAATAAAAAGTGTTTGCATTTTTCAAGTTAGAAGTTTTAGATAAAAGTAGAAATTGACTAAAAGGGTCTCCTCCTCTCCTCCCAGTTTCCCCTCATTTGACTTCATTACCTGCTTATTACAAACCCCTCTATTGTTTTCCCCAGCTGAGACTACATGAATGCTCGCTAGAGAACTCGGTCCGTCTATGACACAATTGACATTTTAATTGTTTCCAAGAGATCCCTCCTTCTCCCCCTACACACACCCCTTTTCTTTCCCCCTAGTTCTCCGCAATTCGTGCGCTGTGTGGTCCTAATTGTCGTGCATCGTAGACACACGTTTATTAATACCCCCCAATCCTCATCTGTTCCGTCCGCATCCACAAGTTATTAAAGTTCCGACATCTCAAGAGGTTTGGGATCTGAACTCCAATTAGAGGACTACTGTGTGAGAGTCAGTAATTTTGTCTGATGAACGAGCAAGCCGACGTCATCACCGATAGAGTCGCGAATGACAGAAACATTAAAAGAGGTGGGGAGGATAGAACAGGGGGGGGACTTCTTACAGTAGCAGTTCTAAATTCTGTTAGCGAATAAATGAGATTATGAAGTGAATGTCTCACCTATCATCTCATCAAGCGAAATTAAAGAAGGAAATAGGAGGGGGGGGTTGTTCCCTTAAGGGGGACCAACACGATAAAAGAGTCGATATCAGAGACTCCTTGTCTAAAACAAGTGTGTTAAGATTTAAATGAGATGTCTTTTGGCTGAAGTGACGCGCGCTATTTCCGACTTGGAAAGAAACGAGGCAGCTAACAGGCAGAAATGATAGGAGTAAAGAGGATGTCAGTGTTGTCGTCGGTGGAGATGTACGATTGGACTGTGTCAGCATAAAGTGAGCAGGCGTCTTTGTGATTAATTCATGATATTATCTTTGTCTAAAATTCTCACGAATATCTTTGTATACGGATTACCCTTAGGAAATGGTTTATCGCTGCTTTCAAGAGTCAACTTGAATATTTTTCCTTAGGAAAAATTTGATGCACTTTTATTTCAATACGGAGATACATCACTCTAAATCAACTGAAAGATCTAAATTAATTTATGCTATTTTATCCAATTTTTGGTTGCTGTTTTACTATTTTCGACAAATAGAAAAAAAAATTAAATATTTATGCACTTAAGAGAAAACTTTGTGTTTTTTTTTAATTTAAAAATATATGTAAATATCTTTTTTTTTTTATAATACTAGAGCTACAATGGGTGTTGCACACTAAAATGTGATGCAATGAAAACTAACACGTGACTACTTCAACACCTGGTAAACGCAATCAGCATCTATTATTAAAATTAAAACATAATGCTTCATTTACTAAAATACAGAGGCAAAGTGCTTAAATTTTAAATAATTAAGACAATGGATGCATTAATATTTTATAGCTAAAGATAAAATAGGCTTAAAATTTTCTAACTTTACTAGAGAGCCTATGAGAAAATAACTCGGCATTGATCAGTACTTAAAAGACATTCTGCCTAGGAGCCCGTATGTTCGCCATTAATCAGTGTTTAAATTACGTTTTGATGTTCTGAATTGGATAAATTTCGAAATTTTTTAAGTTCTTTCTATATTTAGCCTATAAAACATTTTTAACAAAAATTCTTTAACATTTTAACAAAATGATAAAGACATTTTGTTAAAATGTCTCTTGATTTTCGCAGAGGAAACATACACAGATATTTTGTCAATGTAAACCTGTTGTTGCTATAGAAACGAGAAAACGTACAGTAATATTCATCGTAGTCAATAAAAAAAAAATATAAAAAAAAAGAAAGAAAGAAAACTTTATGCAGTATTAATTAACCAGTATCGTTTGCCAATGAATCTTCAGTTGTTTTTGTTGTTGTTTTTTTAACTAAACGCCAGAAGAAGTTATTAATGTATAATATTTATGTTAATTATTACAAATAAACATCTATTTTACGCGGTGTATAAATTATAATTATAAATAAAAGCAAATCTGTTCAGAATTCTCTTTCTTAGTTAATACGAAAACGTATCGAATGTTTACCGTATTTCACAATAAATTACGTTATCTTTAATAATATAATGCCTCCATAGCACAGTTAAGTTTACATTCGTTTCTCATCCTGCTGGTATAGCGCGACCTCTAGCGATGAATTCATGAACACCATGGCGGTGTCATGCAATGATAATAATGATATCAAATTAAACGAAATGTATGAAAATCAAAGAAGTAAGGGCTTAAACTTCAGCGCTATCTCCCTCAGCTTCTTCCAAATTTATTGTTTTCCTCTAATTAGCATAAACGAAACATTCTGTTATGATTTTGCAGTATTGAGTTACCAATCCTTGAGTCTGTTTATTTTGTTTATAAATAGACCTACGAGATAATACTGTTTCCTCTTTTAGTCTGTCGAGTTTATTCTGATTGCAGAAGTCATGTTATTTATGTATATTGGTAACATATCGACAAATATTAACTGAACCTTCTGAACAATGCAATGCTTACTACTTTGTGGCATTTTACATAACTGACATTGTCTCTTTTAGCAAGACAATGCAACGTGTCAATAGTCTGGGACTTCATCACGTGCGCACAGGAAGAATGGTACAAAATTCCCATGGATCGTGTATGCTCGTGGAAAGTGTGTGTCTCGTAGGATTACTGTAGTCAACACAGAGAAAAGGAGGTCCTACATTTTATTAAGGTGGGCACTATGGCTGTTTGTTCCTCACACTATGGTGTCCGTTGACTTATTTTCAAGCAGTGTATTATTCGGTACTGGATTTTGTAAAAAAAACGCAGAAATCATTTGTATATTGCTCAGTTTTACAAGCTTACTCATAGATGATTTTATTTAACGACGCAAAACTTCTTTATCTGTTTTTTTTTTTTTTTTAACGATGATCAAAAACCCTTACTCAGTAAAGATAAATATTAAAGCACAGTTTGTGACAGAATCCAACTAGCAATCTAAATCTTAAAAAAAAAAAAAATCTCTCATCCAACAAACAAGCAGAGAGATTCTCTACATTTTTAAGCTATCGAAAATGATACGATCTTGTTGTCCAGATAAGTCCAATTGAGTAGTATCCACTACAAACACATCTCGTGACCTCAAACGTCATACTGCTGTCTCTTTTTGCCTGTTTGTGCCTAGTACTTGTAGCACGCAGATGACATACAAAATTTCCAGAAGGCGTTTCGATTGCTAGTGTTTTCCCTGTAAGGAAAGAATTGGTATTCTAAATGCGACATATTGATCTTACTCTACTTTTTTTTTTTGTCTCTTTTATGTATCCCATTGTAGATATTCTCCACCGATCACGAAATCTACTATTAGAACTTATGAATATTAAGCGGGATGGGTTGATCGAACTGCATGTTCAAAAATAGGTCACAGGAACTGGTGCATACAGACACTGACTTACTCAGTATTTGAGAGGTCAGTATATTACACACACACACACACACACACACACACACACACACACACACACACACACACACACACACACACACACACACACACACACACACACACACACACACACACACACACACACACACACACTATAGTGAATTACAGTTTGCATATATTAAGCTACTATAGCTAGCATTAGATCGATCAAGCATCTCATGTAGTTCAAACTTTTTAATTATTTTAAAATTAGATTATTTAGTGAACAGTAACCTCTTATTTGGATACAAAATAGAAGCTGAATTAAAAGAAGGCTCTAGCGACAGTGATGTTACAAGTGTACACACACACACACACACACTTGAATTCCCCCTTGTGATCTGGCATATGGCTGGTGGCCTGCACCATCTCCTTAGGAACTGCTCTTCGCCTAGAAAGTACCTTTCCTGCTCCAAGAACCGACGGAGATAGGGAGAGAGACAGTTCCTAATTCGATGATAGATGCGGTCTTCCTCAATAAGGAGATGTTTTTTCCGTATTTTCCATACGTGGTGTTTTATTACATTTATCAGGAAAATCACGTGTTTCTTGTTTTTGGTGGTGGTGGGGGGGAGGAACTGCAGTAGAATCACTGCAGCGAAAGTGGGCACCGGGATCGCAAGCGCCTCAGCCAGCCTTTGCCAAATACGCTGTACTGGTGGGCAATGGTAGAAGAGTTGCCCTACAATTTCGACTGCACGGCAGACGTCGCAAAAGGAGTCACAAGGTCGCGAACTATATCCTGACTTGACTAATTTCACCGGGAGTCTGCCATAAGCGATTCTCCATGTCAGGTCCCGGTGAAAAGGTTGTCCCCCCCCCCTCCCCAGTTATTTTTGATGTTGGTGAAGAGCACCTCTTCATTCGTGCCCAGATCGGGCTTTTTCCAGCCAAAAACATCAAAGAATTTCCAGTACAGCTTCTTCGGACTGAAGCACCTGAACTGTTATGGAGCTTTTTACCATTTTGTATACTGTGCAATAACACTCTGGCACTATCTCCGCACAGCAGTTCAAAACTATATAGATTTCAAAATATATGGTTCTATATAGATATAGAGTTCAAAACTATATATATACCGTATATTCCGGCGTATAAGTCGACTTTTCAGCACTGAAAAAAAGTACTAAATTTTTTAGGTCAACTTATACGGCGGGTCAAAAATTGACTGCTTTCCAAAAAAAAACGAATACGTATCATACTCTGTTAAATTTATTAGCAATATACAGAAAGGATAAATAAGTAAAAATATTTCAACTTATATCAAATTTATTTACAGAAAAAATTATTTACATGTTATATAATTATTTATTTACAAAAGAAAATGGGTAGGTAACTACATAATTAAAATTTAATTTTCACTGTCTGAATGTATGAAAAGTTCATTGTACTCTGGTTCTGTAATTTCTTCTGGTATATCGTCATACAAATTGTATTTGTTTTCTCCATCAGATTTAGCATCAATTTCTTCATCACTGTAGACAAAAATAATCTTCCGAGCCATCTAATTTGTTAGATATAGCACATTTTTTAAAAGATTTTATTACTGTATCTGGTTTTATTTCATCCCATGCTTTCGCTACCCATTCACACATAGTTACCAAAGACGTATGTCGCATTTGTCCTCCTTTTGTGTGACTTTTCTCTCCTTCTTGCATCCACGCATTCCACTGTTTTTGTAAACTGTCTTTAAATGGCTTATTTATACAAACATCCAACGGTTGCACTAGTGAAGTTAACCCACTTGGAATCACTGCCATATTGGTATTATTCTCTCTTAATAAAGATTTTGTGCTCTCCGTTAAATGGGATTTGAACAGGTCCCACACTAAAAGACTGTTTGGATTTTTTAATGCACCTTGTCGTGTATTCCAAATATTTTTTATCCACAGCTTAACTCCTGCTTCGTCCATCCAACCATTCTCATGAACATGGACAAAAACGTTTCTTGAAATTTTGATCTTTGGCATTGTTTTTCTTTTAAAAATTATCACCGGTTTTAATTTAATACCATCAGCCATACAAGCAAGTACAACTGTGAAACGGCTTTTTTCATATCCAGTTGTTTTTAAAGAAATAGTTTTACTTCCTTTCAGTTCGATTAACGATCATGTCAAACATAACTGGAGTTTCATCCATATTTCCGATTTGAGACAATAAATATTTTTTTTGCTTTCTTTTAGCCATTATAAATCTTTGCAAACTTATTAACTTATCATTCAAATCCTTTGGCAGCTTCTGTGCAATTTTCGTTTTTAGTCGAAGCACTAAATTTTTCCTTTCCATAAACCGGCTGCACCAACTCGCTGTACCTTTTAAAGTTTTCGCTGTCCTTTTTATTTGCTTTTCTCCACTTCAAAGCAAATAAACGAATATTATTTCTCGTTATAACGAGTCCATTTTGGCGATTTTCTCGAACCCAATCCGCAACATTATTTTCCAGAATAGGCCACTTACAAATTCCTTTCCGTAACGCGCACTTGTTTTTTTGGCATTTTCGTTATTAAAGTTTCATTTTTTCTCCAATCGCGAACTAGTTTTTCGTTTACTCCGAACTGACGTGCAGCAACACAGTTAGTATTTTCTTTTGCAAATTTAATCACTTTGCACTTAAAACTCGGGTCATATTTCATTCTTTTAAAAGGAGCCATTGCACTTTAGTTCACTATTGGTCAATACGAAAAAGAAATTTTTCGAGTCGACTTATACGACGAGTATACTATAAAAACTCAAACTCAAAAAATTCCAATATCGACTTATACCCCGGAATATACGGTAGTTCTATATAGATATAGAGTTCAAAACTATAGATATAGTTTTATATATAGAGTTCAAAACCATAGTTCTATATATAGATATAAAGTTCAAAACTATATATAGATATAGTTCTATATATACACATAGAATTCAAAACTATATGACATAGATTTTAGAGTTCAATACTATATATAGATATAGTTCTATATATAGACATAGAGTTCAAAACTATATGACATAGATTTAGAGTTCAATACTATATATATAGATAAAGTTCAAAACTATATATAGATATAGTTCTATATATACACATAGAGTTCAAAACTATATGACATAGATTTAGAGTTCAGTACTATATATAGATATAGTTCTATATATAGACATAGAGTTCAAAACTATATGACATAGATTTAGAGTTCAATATTATATAGAGTTCAAACTATATATATAGACATAGACAGAGTTCAAAACTATATGACATAGATTTAGAGTTCAACAATACTATATACATGACAATGAAACCTCGCGGTCATTAATCCTTATCCTTATAAGGACTGGCTTAAAGGGGCGAAGCAAGAATGCTTTTCATCTTCCCCGTTATCTGTAGAGGACAGTGTAGGATAAGGTGTTATTGAGCTATTAAAGCTCTGATCATGGCAGGAGGGTAACAGCAATAGCCGAGCCTCAGTTAGAACTTCATTGGCTACAGCATTGCCATCCATTACCCTCCAAGGGTATTTTGGATTGAATGAATCAATCACCGCATCTCACGGTCGATTGATCCCCAATCGCGGTCATTAATTTTTAATCATTATTAAATAAATTGTTACTAGATTTATTCTGTAAAAAGGTGTATGAAGACTATAACATATTTAAGAGTGATTTTTGATATATTTTGAGATACTGTATAAAATTTTAATACATATTTATGTAGTTTTAAGATTTATAACATTAATATCGTTTTACTCTATTATGAGAGTAAATATATTTAAAAAAATATGTAAATTTCTCCTTTATTGATATCAATAACACTGAATTCCAAACTACAATTTGATAAATTAACTAGGATTAAAAATTTATTCCATAAAGTAGATATCGATTTTGATATTCATTAACTTTAGCGAATACGCTGTACGACAATTTATCACAGAGTGAAAATCAAACTCATCATATACGAAAAATAAAGATGATAAATTACCAAAAACAAGAAAGAAAAAAAAAGATCAATCAAGGGATAGTTGAAAAATGTATAAATCAAAAGGAGAAAAGTACTTCTGATCTTACGTGTAATTTTCTTAAAACAAACAAACATTTCCATTCACTCAATATCTTCTTCTTCTTATTGTGCTATCTTCTATCGAAGGTCAGCGACCATCTTGGCGAACAAACTGCGCTCTTGTGCTAATCTGAGCAGTTGTGCACTGCTCTTTCCTGTCCACGTCTTGATGTTGTCAAACCATGATATTCTTTTTCTTCCTCTAGTTCCTTTGCCACCAATTCTTCCTATCAAAAGAGTTTGTAGAAGTTGGTATTTGCTGTTTCTCATGATGTGGCCAAGATATGATGTTTTTCGTTTCTTGATTATTTGTACAAGATGTTTAGCTTTGCCAGTGGATTTTAAGACATCTTCATTGGTAATTTTTTCTGTCCATGATATCTTTAGCATTCTTCTGTATAGCCACATCTCAAAGGCTTCGATTTTCTTGATGGTTGTCGCCTTCAATGTCCATGTTTCAACTCCATAGAGCAGAATAGACCACACGTAGCATTTCAGCATCTGACTTCCATGTTTAGGTCTTTATTGCAGAATAGTGTTCTCATTTTCATGAAGGACTGCCGTGCAACTTCAATCCTTGTCTTTATATCTATTTCTGGATCCCACCGTTCATTAAGCCAGCAACCAAGATATTTATATCTTGACACTTGATCAATATTTTTCCCATTGAGTGTCAGTTTCATTGATGAGGCTGGATGTTTGCTGATGATCATGTATTTTGTCTTGTTGATGTTTATATTTATTCCCATTCTTTGGCTTTCTATGTATACTCTGTCAACGAGTTTTTGGAGATCCATAATATTATCTGCAATTAGCACGGTGTCATCTGCATATCGAAGGTTGTTAACAATCTTTCCATTTATTGTGATTTCCTCTGAACATTATTCCAATGCTTTTTTAAAGATTACCTCTGCATATATGTTGAACAGGAGTGGTGAGAGCACACATCCTTGTCTCACTCCTCTTTTGATGTTAATATCACTGGTGGTAATGTTGTCTAATTGAACGGTAGCTGACTGATTCCAATACAGATTTGTTATTAGTCTTATGTCTTGTTCGTCTAGCCTTATTTGTTGAAGGACTTCTATTAAGTTAGTGTGTCTGACTTTGTCGAATGCTTTTTCAAAATCTATGAAGCACATAAAGACAGATTTCTGTTTTTCTATGCATTTTTGTGTCAATATTTGGGTATAAAAAAGGGCCTCTCTAGTACCAAAACCATTCCGAAAGCCGAATTGTGTTTCACTTAGAGTTTCTTCACTTTTTTTATAAATACGATTCTGAATTACTTTTTAATAATTTAAAAAATATTTAAAAAAAACATTTTTAATGTTTGGCTCATTAGACTAATAAGTCGGAAGTCACCACAGGAATTCGCTTCGGGTTTCTTTGGGACAGTGATAAATGTAGATTTGAGCCAATCTGATGGAAATTCATCACTTTCATATATTTTATTAAATAGTTTTTTCAATATAAATTTTCACTCAATATAAGTTTGCAATAAAGTGACATTGGCCATAAAATGAAATAAAAACTTTTGGGAATAAGTGAGTTTGTATATTGTATATTTTTAATAAAATGATAATTTTATTAAGTTATATTAAATATTACATGATATTAAATATATTGTAATTATTACATCAAATAGAGTAAAATATTAAAGTTTGTTAAATAAAATTTTAAAAATGATATATCAGTTCTAGTCGAGTATATTCTAATTTAACTTGGAATTATCTACATAAAAGCAATTCTGAAAACCCCGGCTCATTTGCGTTTTATCCACCAGGGTAAAAAGATAGAAATTAAATTTAGCTAACTAATTATAGTGGCAGGTTTACGACTGTGGCACTATCTGGCGGTTAAACTGTAGCTTTTAGGCACACGTATATTGTTGCAAACTTTTTCATGTTGGAGCGTTTATATTACAACTAATGTGTTTATATTTATCTATCTAAAAGTTTAATTGTTGGAGCAAAGTGGCTTTTTTTTTTTTTTTTTGTATGTGTCAGTGTGTGTTCATGAAGAGTGTAAATGTGTCAATTGTTTTCTTTTTTTTTCTTTTCTTTCTTTTTCTTTTCTTTTTTTTTTTTTAAAAAAATCGATGTATCAAATACCCATTAAACCACTTACAGTCAGCCATCCAAAAGACCGGCTGTTGGTATATATGGCACTTTTTTTCTTTCTGTTGTAGAGTATCTTCAGTTTTGGTCTTAAAGGGGAAAAAAAGTGGAAGATAGTGTAGTTAAAGTTGTGCATGACTCTTTTAGACCTTTTTTTTTTTATTTCTCGTTTACCTTCTAACTTGGTACTATCTGGATAAAGAATAAGTATAAAAACTTCATAACATAGCGTGGTTTTTGGTGTAAGAGTTATTTAAACCGAAATAAAAAAGTGAAAAGGCCAATGTATATTTGTTTATTAATTGCGTTTCTTTTATTATTATTACCGGAATCATTCACCAAGTGTCTACAGCATTAACTGTCAGCTACTTTACGAAAAACTGGAGAAAACCAAACCTCAAATACCAACATTGAACAGTCGTTTGTAAGTTGTGTGGCACCAGTGGCGCACTCAGGATTTAATCTGGGGGGGGGGGGGGGGAGAGTTGAGTAGACGATTTACGAATACACACTAGGCATTGCATACGACCTATGACTCGGCATCTGCAGTGATCGCCAATACATGACAAATAGTATAGAAATAGAAGACACAACATAAATTTAAAAAAATTAAATTTTAATTAGGAAAAGATTTTTGGAAAAATTTCTAGTGTTTATTTCCTTTTTCTTTTTTTGGGGGGGGGGGCAAGGCCCCTTGGCCCCCTCCCTGGGTGCGCCACTGTGTGGCACCAATCGAACCTTGAATAGGATGGTTTGCATATCTTTCAATTCGTGTTTAACATCTCTGAGGCGAAAAACTCAGTAAAGCTGATTACATGTATTGAGTTTAAAGTGTCTAATGTATAGACAGTTGGCAACTACTAATTCAAATCTGATTAGAGAGAATACGCTAATTATCTGTGGTTAAATCATCGTCAGAATGAATCTTACATATTTCGTAATGAGTATTTCGTCACATCATCAGTGACCACACACACACAAAAAGAACAAATAGTAACATGAAGCAAGAATAGAATGACAGCCACACGTTACAGAATGCTTTGTTTATTCACGCGATGCTACCAGGAACCAATACGAAACCGTAAACAGTGCTGTGTTAATGGCTACGTTCACAGCTATGTTTACAGTTTCCCACGGGTTTCCTTATAGTATCACGTGACTCGTCGGTGAGCGGTAACGTCTTCGGTCTGTAAGATGATACTATTAGGTACTCCGTAACGTCTGTTGTAAGTTAGCCAGTATCATAAGAAGGTCGTAGAGGGTATGCCAATTGGACAGAGAGAATATTTATAGCTCATGTCTTCGCTGTCTTTTTTGATAATATTCAACAAAGTCCAGAAAAAAATAGCTGCAGAAGTGATGATGACTAATCGCAATATGTTAAGAGATCCAGGAGAAATTGGCAATTTCCTTGAAGAAACACACACGCACGCACACATGGACGTATTCATAACTGGTTTATAAGCAAAACAGCAGTTATTATGAAAGAAACTTCCTATAGGATTTAGGAGAGAAATCATTGATATTGGCTAAGGGATCTTGAGTATTACATGGAGAGGGGGGGATTTTTTTTTTTTTTTTTTTTTTTAAACCAGAACTGACTGTGAAGACTGATAATACAAATCCGTGATCATAAGTAGAGTGCCATGCCTTCCCCCCCCCAAAAAAAAGTGAATTACGAAACATCGTTCCAGTGAATCATCTGCTGTACATCCATATTTGTGGTCACCAGATAATAGATAGATAGTATCTAATAATACTATCTAATAGATAATAGACGAATATTTCTTGTAAATTTAAGAATAAAAGCAAGATAATGGATGATAATTAGGTGACAAAGACGACTTTTTCTGTCTTGTTTCAGGATAGGTTTGATTGAATTGGAAAGCGTGAAAAGGACCGAAAAAAAATTAATTTTAGAACTCGCAGCTTTTAATGGCAAACAAAGATGTGGACAGAAAAGAAAACGATCTTCTAAGAAGATTCAGATGTAATTTTTTTTATCAGAAACGATTCCCCCCCCCACCCCTAATGTCACCATTAATGTTTTAAGAAATGCATTATGCTAGCGGCTCAATTTAATCATTGGGTTTAGAATTGTTTGGATGCAAAAGAGATGGAGACAAGGTTGAACAGACGTGATGGCCATAAAATTCCCGATTGGGCATCATCCAATGCTAAAGTTCTTTTTCAACTTTTAGATCTGTGTGAAGTTTTGGATCCAAGCCAGTTTGTAAAGGTTCGACATAAAAATTGTGAACAGCCTTGGCACATGTTTTTGAAAATTACGGTTTTTTAAAAAAATAATAAACTTTTAGAATGCTATGAGAAATAAAAAAAAAAAACTTTCTATTATTATTATTCCTTCTGAGAATACGTACAAGAATTTGGATTACAAAACAAAACCTTATAAAAATAATAAGTGTGGAGAAGGTAGCTAGAGATTAGTATTGTTGTGATAAAGTAAGCAATCAGTGTTATATACATGACATGATAAATATTTCATTGACACGATATATATATATATATATATATATATATATCGAGGGTTGTATAGTAAGTTCCCTTCCTTGATGAGTCTTCGGACTCCTTGGAGGTGTCACGTGATGATAATAATAATACTAATAATAGATAGATAATCCTCAGCCCATTCAGTACTATAGGCTTATAACCTTTCTTGGTGTGGGAACAACATAAAAATACTGTTAATAATTCATTTTGACTTGAAATACAGGACTACTCTGATTCTGCGTATCGAGATGACGTCACATGTTAAATGCAGTGAAATAAGTAAGACTTTTTAAACTCTCTGAGATGTTTTGTCATTGAATTTACAAATACAAAAGCAATAAAACGTGAAATAAGTGGAGTTAAAGGAATGGTTGGATTGAGATAAACACTCATCGCCCTTTATTTGCATCAGAAAACCGAAGACGGTGTTAATTATCATAATGTTGCTCCGAAATGTGGAGTTAGTGGGCACTAAATCTCCATATAACTGGTTAAATAATTAATTAAGCAGGTCGTTGACATCTTCGAGTTTGTGTTGAACAACAGGTTTATTAATAAAGAGGCATGCGATAGGTTTCATAAACGTCGTGATTAACATCAACTGTTAATTACCATTGACCCCATCCTCTTCAGCCACTTCATTATCTGTCTGTAAAACGCTCGTAAACGAGCTGTTTTCTTTATTATACAACGAAAATCACCTTTTTGGAGACGAGGAGTCTCATTGGACTCTAAGAGTGGAGATGATTTTGATTACTTGGAGTGAAGCATGCGCATTAAGTTGAAACTTTTTTTTTTGTTTTGTTTTGTTTTTGTTTGCAAGCAACCAACATTTTAGTATATTTATTATATATAATTAATATTAGATATAAAATAGTAAAAGCCAAAGATATGATTTATTAATAATAGTTCAATTTTTGCTAATAATACCGTTTCAAATGTCTCCATCAAAAAAAAAAAAATATAACACTCGGCTTTCGCATTGAAGTGTATTCACTTTCTAAAGGATTTATTTATTTATTTAACGTATGGCTTACACATGAAAAATTACATTACATTAATCCTTAATATATATGGACATAGTGTACAATAATAAGACTTCATAAGAGACACTCAAGCATAGGCTACAACTGAATGTCTAGGTAGCATGGATGAAGTCTGATAGGTTTCCACTGTACGCACACATTCTGCTATAATATGATTAATTGTCTCTGGCGGGGTGATCCACAGTCGCACCTGGGTGAGGCAATCATGCCCTATTTGTAAAGGTGGTCTGCACATCTGCCATGGTTGGCGCGGATTCGGTTAAGGGCAGACCAAGTTTTCCGAGGTAGGTCAAACCCCGAAGGTATCTGTGTTGGGCCCACTAATTCATGGAAGATCCCTGTTGAAGTGTTACACCAGGACTCTTTCCACTTCTCCTTCATATTGAAGCTTGTCTCTGCAAGATTTTTTGCTGTTAAGATTGGAGGGTGCCTTGACTTTAGCCTGTTTATTTCTAGGAGTGGGATGTCTTCGTGGATTGGAAGATTTTGGATTTCCATGCGTTTGCTGTATTCATGTAGAAGAAAGTTGGATGTGTGGAGGCGGGATGTTGCTTAGCACTGGGAGCCAGTAGGTCGGGGTTGATTTTACAGTTCCAGAAATAAGGCGCATAGTGGTGTTAAACTGGGCATCAACCAAATACACATGGGCGCCATATGAGCAGTATTCAGCTGTAGAGTAAACGAGGCCAAGAGCAGTGCAGCGAAGCTAAGTTGCTGAGGCACCCCAAGTTGTTCCACATAGTTTTTGCAGTATATTGTTTCTTGTTTTTAGCGTGAATGCTGTGTTAATGAGATGTGGTTTAAAAGATAGTGGTCTATTTAGAGTGACGCCCAGATATTTCAGGAATCTGTTGTAGTGTAGCAGTTTGTGGTTGAAGTAGACCATGAGTTTTGTTAGCCTGGTTGTTGTTTAGGTGGAAGCATGAAACTTGTGTTTTGCCAGGATTTGGGCGTAATCTCCATTTGCTGAAGTATTCATCTAGGACTGCAAGGTCGTTTGTTGGTGTTTTTATTTCTAAATTTCTAAAGGAAAACTGAATGAAAGTATGAGGGTTTTTGTTGATATAAAATAAGTATAAAATAATGTTTTACTTATAAAGCAAATATTGACAGGAAAATTTCATTACATTCCTAAAAAGCACAAAAAATCGTGTTATTTTCATTAATTCTAAAAGCAGTACGAGATTAGCTGTGTTTCACTAAACTGCAATTACTTTTTTTTTTTTTTTAACAGAGCCATTACAAAAATGTGACGATATTACTTAAACTAATGCACAATGCATGAACTTAGTTTGCCGAGTTATCATTTATAATGGTTGGCCGAGTGGTTAGCGTATCTGCTCTTTCCAGCCAAAAGGCGGCGAGTTCGAATCCCGCCATAGGCATGGATGTTTGTGATTGTCTTGGAAAATACTAGTGGTGATGGGCGGTAGACGGCGCTGGTGTTGATGATGATAGTTGCGGTTCATTGTAGTTGGCGGATTGAGTGGTGGAGATAGAGAGTTGCAGAGTAAGTGCCCTCCCTCGCTGTAGTCCTTGGACTCCCTGGAGGTGTCGTGTAACAATAATAATCCGGTTTGATTTCCACAGGAATGCCAACATCGCAATGTGAGGCTTAGGTTTGTGTTTTCCGTATTTAAAAAAAAAAAAAAATTAAGCTTATGAGATATTTTCTAATAAAAAAAAGCGTATAATTATTTCAATTCGCAAAGTTATCGTTAAAGCTTTTCTGTGTAAATTTCTTTATTTATTAAATAAATATTTTTTTTATTTATACGAACAGTGCTTGGAAATAGAACTTCTCTTTTTTTTATTATAATGAAAATTAAATATAAATAATTTTAATTTAGTATTATGAATTTTTTCCAAGATTAACAGATTTAAATTTTTTACCATTTTATTTTATTGCGCGCGCGCACACACACACACACACACACACATATATATTATTACATCTTTATTCTAAATTTATTGTTTCATTTTTGAACATATAAACATAAATCTATATCTTAATATGAAACTTATTAAGATGATATGAAGTATTCTGTTGGTGTATGAATTTCGCTATGTAAGAAACTTCTTACACTAGAAACGTTTCAAATCTTTTTTAAATAATGATGCAAACTATAATACCATTTCTTTAAAGTAAAAAAAGAACATTATTTCTAATTATAATCTAGTATTTTTTCTATCTTAATAAAACACCCTTTATTTACTTTTATAAACATAATTAATAATAATCTTTCATCAATTGAAGCCTTTATGATGGACGGATTTCGATTGGAGTTCCAATACCCTTGGAGGGTAATGGATGGCAATGATGTAGCCAGTGAAGTTCTAACTGAGGCTCGGCTGTTGCTGTTACCCTCCTGCCATGATCAGAGCTTTAATTTAATAGCTCAATAACACCTTATCCTTACACTGTCCTCAACAGATAACGGGGAAGATGAAAAGCATTCTTGCTTCGCCCCTTTAAGCCAGTCCTTATATATATATATAAGGACTATAAGAAGCCTTTATGGCCGAAAAAGTCCTTTTCAGGACTTCCAGAGTAACAAATGGCAATGCCGTAGCCAATGAAGTTTTAACTGAGGCTCAGCAATTGCCGTTACCCAGCCATGACTAGAGCTTTTTTATCTCAACAACACTCTATCCACACAGATTTTCTTCATTCAGATGACGGGATAAAGAGTCAAGGACTCAGTCCATCGCCCAGTTCTTTTGAGAAGCCTTTATAGATGGAAGGAGATGCGGTGATTGATTCATTCAATCCAATACCCTTGGAGGGCAATGGATGGCAATGCTAATGAAGTTCTAACTGAGGCTCGGCTATTGCTGTTACCCTCCGGCTATGATCAGAGCTTTAATAGCTCAATAACACCTTATCCCTACACTGTCCTCTACAGATAACGGGGAATATGAAAAGCATTCTTGCTTCTCCCCTTTAAACCAGTCCTTATAAGGAAGCCTTTATAGACTCAGGATGCGGTGATTAATACCCTTGGAGGGTAAATTAATACCTGATGTTGTCAGTGCAAAATGGGGTGACCTTTTCGTTGATGACATCAGCAAAATCAGCCCTGATCAAGTTGAGGTAGCTATGGATTTAGATGAGGAGGCAGTTTCGGCGTTTTTTTATAGCTCTCTGCAAACTGGACATGGTCAAGGGAAGTGAAGTAGCCAAGAGAATATTAACAGCCCACAACAAAAGAAAGACACAGTAACCACTTTGTGGGTTTTCTGTACTCAGCTTCACTGGTTTTTAGATCCCACAGGTGGGAGGGAGGACCTGAGAACCCGAGCGGCGAAGGCTTACAGCCAGGCGGTGCAGTTCCTTGTGAGCTGCATCACTCGGGCCAGATCCTTCCTCCACCTCTAAATTTAGTTTTCCATTCCTTTGGCTTTCTCGATACTTATGTTATACTTTCTGTTTGTTACATGTTTTCCTTTTCAGGATTTTTCCTTTTTCTAAAGTGAAAAATCAACAACCGTTTTAGAAACGCCCCTGGGGGGCAAACAGGTCAACTGAGGCCTCTTTTACCTACTCTACCACTATGCACTCTATCTTTTTTCCTCTCCTACTATCTGCCGACTCTCAGCCTATCTTACTCTACAGGCCGATGATGAAGTTCGTTGAACTCACAAAATATATATGGAGGGTAATGGATGGCAATGCTGTACCAATGAAGTTTAACTGAGGTTCGGCTGTTGCTGTTACCCCCACTGGGGCGTTGAGATTCGAGAGTTATGAGTACGCCCTCTTGGGGATTTTGCCTTAAGGGAGCAATTTGAGTCTCCGGAGGAAGTGTTCTCGGGCCCGGCCCGCTGAGGGGCTTTGTCGGTGAATGCTTTTCTTCGGAATATGAGCGGTTCTGCTCGGTGGTGGTGGCGTGTGGGGTGGAAAGCCATCACTGAGTGGAGCCAACGCTGAGATGGACGGTCTTTCGCCCACGATTGAGTGGCCTAGGGATCGTCCGAATTTTTAGAGACGGCTTTACCTTAACATATGGCAATGCTGTAGCTAATGAGGTAATAACCGAGGCTCGGCTATTGCTGTTACCCTCCTGCCATGACATTTCTATTGTTTGTTATAGTAACATGAACATCTTTTGTCAAAACATCTTAATGGTTTTACTTTTAAATATAAAATATTCAACACATTTATATAATTATCAACATAAATGAAATCATGCACATAAACGTAACAAAATATTTATAAACATAAATTGTGACCGCTTAACAATCTTCCTAGTTTATGCACATAAACGTAACAAAATGGTTATATTGCTGCTCAGCCTTGTGACGCCTCGCTATAGGGAAACTTAATTCCAATGTAATTTTATTTGTGCCGTTTCTACTATGTATATAAGCATATATTGCAGCTTAGGAGTAGCACATTTTACTTGCGTTATTTCTACTGTGTAATAAGCGTTCTACGGCATTCTGCTGGATAGTGTATGTCGTTTTTAATACAGAATAGAATGTTTATCATTGTTCACCGAGGCCATTTCTTTCGTCTATGATGATATTTGGAGTAATAAAGTATGATATTGTAAGCACCAAACAGAAATGATATTCCATATAAAAGAAAGACCCCCTTTAGGAAACAAAAGAAGGTTCTCCCCACCCCCATATCAACAAAACCAGAAATAACATTATTATATCCGTCTTCATTCACTACTAACAACCGATGTAAGGACATTTTACATAACGACAACATAGATTACTAAAGGAAGAGGCGAGCGGAATATCGTGCCATCTAAAATTGAAGTAGCAATGGGGAAATGACGATCGTGACTTCACTACAAAGCGGATATGCAATTTCATGGCATTTCTTACAAGTCGATAACGATGACTGAAGAAATCCGGAGTCACAGATAACGTAAAAAAGACAAAGCCAGAGCGATGTATTAAAAAAAAAAAAAAAATGTAAAGCATACACTTGAAAGTAAAACAGCTTGACATATGCTACATTTCTCCATTTTCATCTGGAAAATATTGCAGTCGTTCTATATATATGTATACTGTTTCATTTCCTCACATACTTTAAGGTGGCTTAAATGTTTATTTTCTCTGTCGTTTTGGCTTCATGCAAATATATATTTCCCATCGGTCTATTTGTGACCATCGCGATATTCTTAATGGAAAAAAAAAAAAAAAAAAAAAAAAAAAAAATCCAACTTGCGCGCGAACACCAACATACACACAACGAGAGACGATTTCCTTCGATTGGAAAAATCATAAGGACGTGAGGGAAACTTTATTCAAATAACTGAACCCTGAGTTACCCGATCTCATACTCAGGTGGAAGAGTTTGTTTGAATATTTCCATGAAAAGTTATCAGAAGGGAATAATGATAAAATAAAGTAACGATGACTGTTCTAGAAATCAATCAATTTATTCACTGAAGGTTTTTTCCCCCACATTTAATACAAGTTATAAATATCTGGATGCTCTGAGGAATCCCATTTTTAGCAAAACCTTGGGGTTCCAAGGACAACGGTTTTCAACTTAAATTTAGCTTATCTTCAGCATACGTGGCTATAATTAAAAGACAAATCTCCAATAAAGTCCTGTAAGTTGTCTTTCAATATGTCATATTTCCAGATTTCACCAAAATCGCCAAGCAAGAAACACAATCAAAACGCAGTCATGTCTTGACATAACATACTGTCAAAGAATTTTTTTTTTCTATCAGTTCTTAACGAAGCAATTTATTAGTGTCCAAATGAAATCGCTTTAAACGAAAGGTACAGGTATTAAAATATGGAGCCAAAAGGCTTCAATTTGGTAATAACAAAAATGATTAGATATCTTCGTTAAAATATAGTTTTTTACTAGAGTAATGTTAGAGAATTTAGTTTTCATTTATATACTTTGTCTATAAGAAAACTGACATGCGTTATCGCTTGAAGCTACATCTCTGGGATGACCAATTTACTAAGTTTTATCCTTACCCTTATAAGGACTGGCTTAAAGGGGCGAAGCAAGAATGCTTTTCATCTTCCCCGTTATCTGTAGAGAACAGTGTAGAGATAAGGTGTTATTGAGCAATAGCCGAGCCTCAGTTAGAACTTCATTGCCATCCATTACCGTCCAAGGGTATTGGATTGAATGAATCAATCACCTAGTTTTTCTTATAAGGACTGGCTTAAAGGGGCGAAGCAAAAATGCTTTTCATATTCCCCGTTATCTGTAGAGGACAGTGTAGGGATAAGGTGTTATTGAGCAATTAAAGCTCTGATCATGGCAGGAGGGTAACAGCAATAGCGGAGCCTCAGTTAGAACTTCATTGGCTACAGCATTGCCATCCATTACCCTCCAAGGGTATTGGATTGAATGAATCAATCACCGCATCTCACGGTCGATTGTTCTCACCTAGTTTTAACTAGTAACTAGTAACATTACTGGCTTAACGGGTGAAGCAAAAGCTTTTCATATTCCCGGCTATCTTAACAGAGACTGTGAGTGGAAAGAGTTTATGAGCTATATAGCTCGCCCTGATTGGGCTAGGAGATTAATCCTCAGTGAGTGGGTTTAGGATGGCTTTAGGTCTTTTGTGCTTAGAATAGTCCGTTGCATCATAGTCAGCGGCCAGTTGGATCAGTCTGTTAGGATGTACACTTGCCTTTGAAAAGAATTTGGTTGCTATAGTCCGCATGAAGGTGTAAATATAGGGGACCTCCGTGTCGCGGTGCAGTTGGACAGTTCGGATGAACCATGGAGCGCCCAGGATCATTCTAAGACACTTGTTCTGAATGCGTTGTAATTTAATGATATTTGAGTTTGAAGTATGGCTCCAGGCCGGTGAGGCATAAGTGAGTATTGGACGAACCATCAGTTTGTATATGAGAAGTTTGATTCTGGTGCTCAGTTTGCTGTTTCTGTTTATTAGCGGATAGAGCTGGGCTATGGTTTTGGATGTGTTTGCACAGAGAGTCTTGATATGGGAGCTGAAAGTCAGTTTACTGTCCATTACTACACCAAGGTACTTGATCTCTGTTTTCCACTGAATTTTTGTGTTGAAGAGGAGAATATCTTCTTTGGGAAGCACTGATCTTCTCGAGAATAAGACGGCTACGCTCTTCTGAGGATTCACCTGGAGACGCCATTTGGCAAAATATTGCTCTATTTGCAGTAGGTTTTCTTGCAGTTTCTTGATGGCTAGGTGAGGCTTTAATGATCTGGCCAATATCGCTGTGTCATCAGCATAAAGAGCTTTAATTGAAGATAATGGGTTGTGTGGTATATCATGCAGGTATAAGGAGAATAGGATTGGTGCTAGTAAGGACCCTTGTGGAACTCCAGCCAAGATGTGTTTCTGTGAGGACACCACTCCACTTAGTCTCACTTGCATGCGCCTATCGCAGAGGTACGTCTTTAAGAGTTGAATGATTCCGATTGGGATACCGGATGATATAAGCTTGTATAGTAAACCATAATGCCAAACCTTGTCAAATGCACTGGCTAAGTCTAGGAAGACAGCCCCAGTGCATTGGCGCCAGTTAAAACCTGTGATGATATGTTCCACCAATCTGTGTATTTGTTGTGTGGTACTATGCAACTGTCTGAAACCAAACTGCTCCTCAGGCAGGATGTTTAACAGGAGTACAGAATCTTGAAGCCTAGTAAGAATTACCTTTTCAGCAATTTTTCCGAGATTAGAAATGAGACTGATTGGTCTGTAATTCTGTGGCAGAGTGGGATCCTTTCCAGGTTTATGAATTGGAACAACGTATGCCAATTTCCAGTAGGAAGGGAAATACTTGTAGTGAAGTATGGAGTTGATTATGTTTACCAAATGAACAATAGCTTTGCGAGGTAGAAGTTTTATAACTTTGTTGGAGATGCCGTCGGGTCCAGGAGCCTTTTTATTTTTGAATTTCTGAATAATAGCATATATTTCAGCAGGTGAGGTGGGTGTGATTTGAGTAGAATGTGTGGGAGCAGACTTGAGTGAATATCTGACATTACGGTGTATCTTGTAGATATGACTAATGTCAAGGTGACTGTATGCAGGTTTGCATTGATTTTCAAGGTGATTCGCTATTGCCTCAGCTTTATCAGCATCGGTGTGGATGAGACCTGAATCTGTTTGCAGAGGGGGAAGAGGTTTATTTTTGTTCTTGATCTTTCGGATAAGATTCCATACAGAGTGGCTGTCAGCGGAGATGGAGGTCAGTTTTTCTTCCCAGAGTTGAGTTCTATGAGCTGCGAGTGCATCTCTCACTGCAGAATTTAACCTATTTAAGATCCGTTTATCTTGTGGCGCCCTAGTGTTATGGTATCTTTTTCTAGCCTTATTTTTTTCCCTAATCAGATTCATAGTATCTTCAGGCAGGTGGTTGGACTTGTGGGTGGTTGCAGGGGTAGTAACTGCTGTACAGGCTGCTGTAATCTGTTCTGTTAGATTTTTGACAGCTATGTCAATTTCCTCTTTTGATTTAATGATGGGAACAGGTCCAATATATTTCGGGAGCATCTTGGAGAGCCTTTCCCAAGGAATAAATGAGTGAGGGGGTGGGGATGATTTTTCAAGATTTCCTAATTTTAACCTTATTGGATTATGATCTGATGATAAATCATTGATTGTTATTAGATTGTATTGGAGTCTGATGTGCTGCAGTATGGCTATGTCCAATACATCGGCCCTACCATAGGTGTTGTGATGGGTGGGATCAGCTGGGCCTATTACGTGAAGGTTGTTGAAATCAGCATAATTCTGTAGTATCTGTCCATTTTTGTTAGTGGAGTGGCTATTCCAGGTAGAATGCTTGGCATTTAAATCACCTGCCACAATGGTAGGCTCTCCAGTGTCAAATATGGCGTTCAAATCAGAAGGTAGTAGTGCTTTTTGTGGTGGATGGTATGCTGCAAAAATTTTTAATTTGCCTACTGAGCTCGTGAGAATCTCGATGCCAGTGATCTCAAGATTGGAGGTAGTAGGAATGTTTATGGAGTGATGAGAGATAAAATTTTTGATGAAAATTGCCGTGCCTCCACGTCTGTGGGTTGATCTGTCAGTTCTATACGACTGATATCCATAGATTTTGGGATTGTCAGCTGGTCTTAGATGCGTTTCATTTATTAGTAGAACATCTGGCCGATGTCTGTGGGCAAAATTTTGGAGTTCTAGGATCTTATTTCTTAAGCCGTTTGCATTCCAGGCTATTATCTCTAGGGCTTCTGGTTTTAATTTTTTACTGTTCATTAGTGAGCGCTGAAATTATAACTTGAGTATCTTTTAGAAATCTGTTAGTAGAACTTTGTGAAGGATTAGATCTGCTGAAATCTAATAGCATATTTGCCAGGGACGCAGTAATGATAGCTGTCATATTTGGGTGTGATGTTGACTGTTGTAGGGATGTCTGTTTAGGGCGGGTTACATCCGCATATGTCCTGGGCTGCCAGCTTAGAGTCGTTTTTTGAGGGACCTCAGTTTTCAACAGATGGGCTTCTGAGTTTTTATTCTGTACTTTAGGAGACTGTGAAGTAGCCGCAGATGTAGGCGAGCTGATGGAAGGAGAGAATGGTCCCTCTTCAGATTTCCTGTTACGTGGATTGTACAGACATCCTCTGTAGTTGGATGTGTGAGGACCGCCACAATTGGCACATTTAGCAGGGGTAGATTTTGATTTAGAACAGGTGTTGGTTGGGTGACCAACCCCACACTTCAAACATTTAAATTCGGCCCTTCTGGGCATGCCCAAACTTTTGACATCTATGGCATTGCCCAGTAGAAGCTCTCTTCCTTAACGGTTCTACCGAGATTTTTAATCCACAGATGGTTGTCAAGTCATATATGTGTTTATAGGTTTGACTGATCTCGATCAGCACTAATGGCATTGGAGTCTTGTCCCTCCTGGTCATCCTGCTGACCTTGATAGGTGGTAAATCATTTGAGTGCAGGTCTGTGGTGATTTCATCGGTGGAGACATCCTCAGGCACGCCTCTAATCACAACCTTGAGATTTTTTTCCGAACCGAGTGAGAAAGTATGGTACTGAATTCCTCTGGAATTTAGTTCTGCTGTTAACCTACGATAGTCTGTGACAGTTTTAGGGTGAATTTTTACACCATCTGTGATATTCTTTGCATTGTTATATGAGATCTTCAGGTTGTTCATTATGCTCTTTAGAGTCATCCATTTGTTCTTCTCACGCAGGATAATCGGGGGGAATCTTTTCCCTTGCGGAGGTAGGTGAGTCTGGGGCAGAGCCATCTTCTTCCATGACATCTATAATTGGTGTTTCGGAGGTCACAGTTTTGCGCTTTTTGCTTGCGCGAACCTCCTGGAAATCAGTGTGGTCAGTACGGGAATGATCTTCAGCCGTTGTGGTTTTTTCCGTAGCGTTGTCTTGGAGTAGTTCAAGAAGTTGAACGTCATCCGTATCAACTTCTTGGATTTCATGAACTACTACCTTACCTGGCCATTTTGTGTGTAGCAGATTTCCAATATGCTTGAAAATAGCCAGGAGCTGTTTGAAGGTGAGTTCCTCGTACGGCAGGTCTGTGGTTGGACCCACATTTTGTTCTGGATAACAGGACATGCTTTCCATTTCTGTCTACCGTATAGTGAAAACAGGTAGTTTCTAAAATAACAACTGATGTAATGAAACAATGGCGATGCTGATGGCAGTAGGCCTAGCGTATCGCCGTTGCTTCGGAAAAAAAGGTTAACTTACCTACTGAATTAGTTTTTATGAGCCTATACAAGAACCAAACCGGTTGACTATATCAGTAGGACTATTCACTGTCAGTAAAAATATTTGTCGAGTTCATTAAATCACATTTTATATCAAATATCAGAATCGCGAATCAGATGTATGAGCACTAGGCAAGACGTCATCTTCTTTTTTCCACCTAGTTTTAATTGATGTTATAATTTTAAGATATAATCATATCTTTTAATTATAGTGGTGTTAAAATAAATAGTCTTTATTAAAGAAAGTTAAAATGCTGTTCAAGGTTAATTTTCATAAATATAAAGTATTATTTAGTTTGCTTTAGCTTTGTTAATGCCAAATAGACATACTTATGTATTTTAGAAAAGTTTAATATATTAATATTTCAAGCAAGTAAGTGCAGTTGTATAATACAAGAAATTGGGTATTCAAAGAAATAAGAATTATTGGAATGATTTTTACTCAAATAGTTTACCCAAATTTTATTGATTAAAAAAAAAAAGTGAATACATGTTTCCTATTTTAAAATAAGTTTTACTCAAATATACACTAATTCGGTTATTTTTGTTTTTGTTTATTTAAAATTATATTTAATTTTAATATTTATGTTAATATTGCAACGTGTGAACTGTTGCAAGCTGTCCTTGCAACAGTTCACACGTTGACCAGTGTGAGCAAACGCGGCAGCCATCTTGCGGATAGTTTTCTCACAGGTAAAATATTCTGCACGCGGTCATTTGAGATGCCCACAGTCTGAGCAATTTCACGCACCCTTCTATCATCCATCAACATATCAATGGCTTTTTTCAATAATTTCTGGAGTAGTGACCTCAACAGGGAGGGGCGTCCAGAACGTTCAGCGTCACTTGTGCTCATAGGGCCACTTCGAAAGTTACTAAACCACTTATAAACCGTTCTAATCGAAGGTGCAGACTCACCAGAATGTTTATCAAGCTTAGCTTTGGTTTCCTGAGTCGTTTTTGCCTTTCAAAAAGTAATGTTTAATCACTACACGAAATTCTTTCTCATCCATTTTTCACAAATCACGGTATTTGATCGATTAAAATGAACGCCAAATACAAAGTAATAGATCTGTCTGACTGAAACTAAGTGTGTGTGATCCTTCAACAGTTGCCAACACCTAAAAATAACCTCGATACGTACTGGTGGCGGCGCCATCCCTTAGACTTTGCACGGACTTATCGAACAGCCCTCGTATATCTTACTTGTGTTCAGTGGTGTTTATAATTTTTAATTTATAAAGCGATAAATCTATAAATAAAATATTTTTAATTATTATTATTATTATTATCCATCACGTGCCCTCCATGGATCAGTAGACTCATTGTGGGCGACCCACTTATATTTCCCGAAACATTCGCACAAATACATGTCATACTTATCCTTGAACTCATTCACGCACAAAGCACTCACAATCGAATCCAACAACCCATTTCGATCATTCCTTACTTTCCAAGCAAGAAAAAAAAAAGTAATCCTCACGTCCTTGTTAACCACAGTTTTACTCAATTTCCAGGGATGACCCCATTCGCGTACCAAAACAGTTCTTCTGTATCAATCCTATAAAACCATTTAAGTAACTTAAATGTCAAAAAATAAACTGTTTTATCCACCTTTGACCTCTGAATTCTAATTCACAGTCATCACCCCACCCCTAACCTCATTAATTTCCTGCATTCCAGTTACATCTATTTATTCATCCCAAACCTTATACTTTGCCACATTAAACTGAAGCCATGTTCTCTTGCCTACCATCAATATATGCATACACACCTGAACGATCTTCGCATCATCCTTATTAATCCTCGCTTTACCTAGTTTGCATTATTAGCAAACAACTGAATAGTTCATCTTAGACCACTCATATATCAGTTAATGTAATATCACCACCTGGATAAAAAAAAAAATAAAAAATAAATAAAAAACCTTTGCATATAAGTGGGTCGCCCACAATGAGTCTACTGATCCATGGAGGGAACGTGATGGATAATAATAATAATAATAATAATTAAAAATATTGTATTTATAAATTTATCGCTTTATAAATTAAAAATTATAAACACCACTGAACACAAGTAAGATATACGAGGGCTGTTCGATAAGTCCGTGCAAAGTCTAAAGGATGGCGCCACCACATAGATCGCTCAATGACTCAACTATAACATCGGATTCAGTCACATCCCTACCATCAACATTCATCAAGCTTATTCTACCATAATCATTATTTCTTTAACTTGCCATCTTCTGGAAGAAATCCTTAAGATTATCCTTATTTCGCGTAGCCAATTTTCTTCTTCTAATTTTGCCTTCTTTACCATACAGGTCACCCATCCAGCCTGTGCTTTATACTCTCCACGAGCCTGCTAGTTACCTGTCTTTATAATTCTCTCCACGATTTTTTTTTAGCTCCTGCTTAATGATTTACTCATCACACAACTTATTTCAATTTCAGAACAATTATGCATTGAAAACCGAATTAGTCCTATTTGTTTAAAAAATTCATAATCTTTTTATCAAAATGTCGTTATGTTTTCTAAAAAAAAAAGTATTTTTTAGTTCAAATCTATTTAAATGCATAGATATGTAAACAAACGTTTTTTTTTTTTCTACGTTCAGATACATTTCCATCAATTGCTGAATGTTTAATATTGTTTACAAACGAATATTAAAAATGCATTTATAGAACTTGAGACGAGATTCCACATTTACTTGGGTATTTTTCATAAACCTTTACTTATTCAAAGTTTCATTTTTTCATAATACTTTAGGCCTAACTGATCCTTTCTGAATAGAATCAAATTCTTGTATTTCTTTACTTTTTTTTTTTTATCTTTTATGTCCCAGTGAGAAATAAAAATAAAGAATGAAAAAAAAAAAAAAAAAAAGCCTGCTCAGAAAGAAATTTTATTCAGTGTCATAAACCTGTCTATAGCACGCGAAAGACTACGTTGATCACGTGCTCGCTATCAGATAATGAAATGAACAGCAGTCGCGAGAACAAGAGGTGGACATAGATGGCTGAGCGCGTGATCCTCGCGAGATTACGATGTAATGATGTTCCTGTAATGTAAGTAGCATTAAATAAAGGGGAAAATGAACACGTTGAGATTGGTGCTTGCCATTGCCAGTAGCAAAAAAAAAAAAAAAAAAAAAAAAAAAAAAAGACAAGCAACAGAAAGAGAGAGAAAAGGAAAGAACGAATGCACCAGAAACAGAACCAATTCAAAGTGCTTTCAAGTTGGACTAGTACTAATCTCTCCACCAACAGTGCATTGTGATTGTTCTTTTGTTCTGCTTCTATCCTACCGAGAAATTAAAGTGTCGTGTGATGTGCATGGCTCATTTTAAGTCTGTTTTTATCTCGTCTCTTTTCTTGCTGTATTATTTTTGTACTTCATAGTACAGAAATGGTACTGTAATACTACTGTACTATTAATGATAATAGCATTATTAATAATGATAGCATTACGGTAAAGAGATGTTGTAACCATATTCAAAACAACATATTGAATATGGATTTATGATATGATTTTTTTTTTTTTTTTTTGGCTAGATGTGAGAAGCAAGATTATCTGTAGAAGAAAATGTACGGATGGGATAATATAGAGCTATAAGCTCTGATCATGGAAGGAGGGTAACAGCAATAGCTGAGCCTCAATTAAAACTTCATTGGCTACAGCATTGCTATCCATTACCCTCCCTGGGTACTCATTTCAGTTGCCTTGTACATGCATGCTACAGTGGGGATTTTTAAGTAAAGCCCTTTCTAAAAAATTAAGACGATCGCCCAACTCAGCGTTGATTCCACTCAATGACAGCCCCACCACTAAGCAGAACAGCTCACATTCCAGGGAAAAGCATCTACCGACAAGGGCCCCTCAAGGGCCACACCCTCCCCCAGAGACTCAAAATGCTCTCTCAGGACAAACTACCCGAAATCTAAGAGAGCGAAACTCTGCTACCCATTTTAGTCGCCTCTTACGACATGCATGGGCGACAGTTGGGCTATTCTTATCCCGGTCACCACACGGGGGTGGGGAGTTATTGAGCTAAAAGCTCTAGTCATGGCTGGGTAACGGCAATAGCTGAGCCTCAGTTAAAACTTCATTGGCTTCAGCATTGCCATCCATTACCCTGTTCCCACATCCTTAAAAGGACTGGGAGATGGACTGAGTCCTTGACTCTTTATCCCGTCATCTGAATGAAGAAAATCTGTGTGGATGGGGTGTTATTGAGCTGAAAGCTCTAGTCATGGCTGGGTAATGGCAATAGCCGAGCCTCAGTTAAAGCTTCATTGGCTACAGCATTGCTATCCGTTACCCTGGGAGTCCTAAAAAGAACTCTCTTGTGTGTCTGTTCCCATATACATATTATATATATATATATATATATATTACATATACATATTATATATATATATATATATATATATTATATTATATATTACATATACATATTATATATATATTATATAGTCCTTACAAAGACTGGCTTAAAGGGGCGAAGCAAGAATGCTTTTCATCTTCCCCGTTATCTGTAGAGGAGAATGTAGGGATAAGGTGTTATCGCGCTATTAAAGCTCTGATCATGGCAGGAGGGTAACAGCAATAGCCGAGCCTTAGTTAAAACTTCATTGGCTACAGCATTACCCTCCAAGGGTATTAATCACCGCATCTCACGGTCGATCTTAAGGTATATATTATACATATTATATAATATATACCTTAAGATCGACCCTGTACTATTAATAAAAAAAAAGGTGTCCTTTTAAGAAAACTTATAATATTAAAAAAAATTATTAAAAATGATAAAAATATGATTACTTATATAACTTTATTTTGTATTCAATATGAAATATTTAATTTTCTTGCGTAAATATTATTTTTTTAGCTTTTCGTTAGCTTTATAAATCTATCGTAGAGTTATTGTATATCAGATTGTCCATATAGCCTTATAGGATGTAGAAATCGGCTCTTGAAGCAGAATTGAGAGTAATTCAACTATAACACAGCATTACAAAATTTACATGGAATTTTTATATTTCTAATATATAAATGTAATGTTTTAGTAATTATAAATACTAAGTTAAAGTATTTTTAATATTTAGGCACCTAAATTAAATTTTGATGATCGTTTGAACTATGGAGCTGGCAACGTAACTGTTTAGATTTGCGAATAAATTAAAAAAAAAGAAAAAGCCACTTTTCCGTGACTATCTTTACGTGAGATATCAATTTAATTAAATGGTGTTGGTACTTTTTTTCTTCTTAAAGATCTAAAATGTCTTAATAAAAATTAATATTTAATTTTTGAGCAAACTTTTTATGCTATATAAAAAAGTAAATATAAATATACGAAATATTTAAAACTATTAAAAGAAAATAAATTCTTTAACTTCGAAACTAATGTATTATATAGTATAATGTACTATAAGTTCGATACCTTTCGTAGGTGGTGATTGGTTGATTTTGTGTGTGTGTGTGTGTGTGTGTGTGTGTAAGGGGGGAGAGTTAGGTTCACTGATTATTCTAAAATTATCTTCTATCCGATCAGTTCAAAGTTCAGACTTTTTGAACTTTTTAAGGTGGATTTGAACTTCATAATTAAACGATTATTACCAGCATAATGATAAAATAAAAAAGATAAATATTTATTTTTTTATATAATTATAAATGCAACGATCAATATTTGTGCACTCATCAACTGTAAAAAAAATATTATCAAAATTCACATTATTAATTAATTTCTACAGAATTATTATAAAAGTGTTAGATATTTTCCATTATCGTTATAACGTGCTAAGGCAACTATTGATTGTGACGTCATTTTGCTCAGATCTGTTGGAGGAAACTTTTCAACAATACTTGGAATCGTTCTATGTTTCCCTATATATGCGATCACTTATTGCGTGACATTAATTACAGCAGTGGAAATAATCAGCCAGTAATTGATCTCGGGTGATGGCAATTGTCTCTTGTCAAAAGACTCACGAGATTTGTAATTAGTCCTTTACTATTCAGGGATTCTATTTTTCTTTTTCGTGTTCTGCTCATAATTACCCCCGCGATCTCAATGTGCGTATTTATTAAATTATAACAGACTTGGAAAGGGATTTGCAGTCATCAATTCCAGAGAATTTTAGTGTTCCTAGCATGTCGTTATTTTAGGAATTATAGGAAAGGCATTGAAGCTCATTATTGTTGTCTTCGCTCAGAGGTTATAGAAATGTTGAGACTTTCGTACATAATTCAATAAGAACGTTTATTTCAAATTCCCGTCATCTTTTCTGTAAAATGAACATGAAATGGGAAAATGCTATGTTTATTTATGGTACAAAATAATCGATTTCATTGGTTAAATAATTTGCTAAAATATTAATAGGTTTTTACAGTATTTTACACTGGTATATTTGAATCAAAGTAGTATCTGAGTTTAGAATATTAAAAAAAATCAACCCTCTGTCCAAAAAGAAACCGAACTTATCGAAAATAGAAGAAACTAGTGGCGCCACCTGTTGTATCTTTTTGTTGTCGAAAGCGGCAAACTTCATTAGTGTTGTGTCAGCTGTTTATGACATTTGTTTCATTAGAAGCCGAGTTATAATGCCAAGAGTGACAGTGTGTTTTGACGAACGGTCGGAAAATGAGTTTCAAACAGAGAGCTGCGATTGACTTTTGTGTTCAACTTGGTAAACGTTTCACCGAAATGCATCAAATGCTTCAAAAAGCATACAGTGATGAATGCTTATCCCGTTCTCAAGTTCACGAGTGGTTTAAGCGATTTCAAAGTGGTCGTGAGACGCTTGAGGACGACGAAAAGCCGGGCCGTCCAAAAACTGGACTGAGCGAAGTTAACGTCCGAAAACATTCTGGTTTTCTTTGATTTCATCAAAGAAAACCCGAAGTTGTCCGTGAGATTGATTGAAGATGAATTGGGGATTCCAAAATCAACTGTGAACAATATTTTGATCGAGAATTTGGGCCTTCGTAAATTGAATTCGCGATTTGTTCCCCACAAGTTGACCGACGACCAAAAAAGGTATCGAATTGAACACTGCAAGGACCTCATTGAAACCGCTCGTAAGGACTCAATCTTCCTTGAAACGATCGTCACTGGTGACGAAACGTGCTGTTTTGAGTATGAGCCCGAAACAAAGCTCCAGAGTGCTGAGTGGAGACCATCAGAAGAGGGGCATCCAAAAAAAAGTCGCTTGGAGAAGTCAGAAGTAAAGACAATGCTAATTTGTTTCTACGATTCCAAGGGCATTATCCACAAAGAATTCGTTCCGCCTGGCCAAACGGTCAATGGTGAGTTTTATATCGAAGTTCTAAAGCGATTGATAGCGAGAATTCGTCGCCTACCGCATGAATATCGTGACGACCGACCATTTGTCAAAACACACTGTCACTCTTGGCACTATGACTAGGCTTCTAATGAAACAAATGTCATAAACAGTTGACACAACACTAATGAAGGTTGCCGCTTTAGACAACAAAAAGATACAACAGGTGGCGCCACTAGTTTCTTCTATTTTCGAAAAGTTTATTTTTGAACAGAGGGTGAATAATGCCATCTATTATATCTACAGTGGAACCTCGATTGTCGAACATAATTCGTTCCTAAAGGCTGTTCGGAAACCGATTTGTTGGAAAACTGAAACCATTTTTCCATAAGAATTAATGTAAACTGGATTAATCCGGTTCCCGAATCCCAGATGATTGCTTATTTAACCCTTTATATCAGAACTTCATGCATAAAATCGTATACAAAAACAATGAAAATGCCTAAAATCTTACAGAAAAAATAAACACAATAAATAGACAAAATATAGACGAAATTTAATTTCACTTTAACTGTACGGAGGAGAGCTGATGGCGTAAATGGAAGGTGGTGAGGAAGGGGAGTCCCCTTCCATAAAAACATCAACTGTCCTTCTGTTTTTTTTTTGCCACCACTCGACTCTGCTCGAGACACACTGGCCCTCTAATCTCACTAAAAATCTGTCCAATGAGAGTTGCTTTTGCTTGCGTTTTAAAATGTTTCTGAAGTGAGACATGGCACTGTCATCGAAAAGGTTTATGATGTGGTTTGCAACAACTTCGTCAGGGTGATATCTTTCCACAAAACTTTGCACCTCACCCCATTACGCACACATTTCGTTGATCAAAGAACTAGGAACATTCTCCCTTCCTTCCTCTGTCTCTGAAGACATTTTTCTGCTCCTTCTGAAGGTGTTCTAGTTCTTCCACGGTGAGCTCGTTCCTGTGGTCCTCCATTAACTCATCAGCAATTTCAACTTTCAAGCCCATGCTTTTGTCCATAGACACATTATCATCGACAACAGCAACATACTCGGCCTCAAAACCCTCAATGTCACTGTCTGTCTGCTACACAGTTTCCTCCAGGCCGAGTTCATGGTCCTGTAAGTCACCCAGGCTTTGTCAAAGATACTTGAGCAATGGAAGATGTTGAAGTGATTTTTCCAGAATTCTCTCAGTGTTAATTCTGTGTCAAAGGTCACCTCAAAACACCTTTGAAACAATGCTTTGGTTTAGAGTTTCTTCAAGTTCCAAATGACCTGCTGGTCCATGGGCTGGATTAGAGGAGTCGTATTAGGGGGACAGTGTTAAATTTCTCGAATCGCCCTCTACTAGCTTCGAACACATCAGTATTAGCACTCGTACCAGGGTTTTTCTTTTCATGTTTGGATGCGATTTCTTTGTTCACCTCTATCGTGGTTCTAACAGCTTTTCTTTTCGCTTTGCTGCTATCATTATTCTTCTTCGATCCTCATGGTGGGTTATTTAATAATAATTTATTTAAAAAAAAACACAAAGAACATCAAGAAAAGGCACTGCAAATTCGAGCAGGTGTATGCACTCAGCGGAGACTGCGGCATAACTGGCGCTCTCTATCCGTACATCTTAGCCTGTAGAGCATATGGTTGCCAGTTTAATATAATAGATGCACGTATAATGCCATCTATTATATTGTTTGGAAAGTATTTATCCAATCTTAATTAAATTTTAATTGACAAATTGGTAGTAAACTAATACACCAAATATAATTTTAAATGTAACAATTATATAAATATGATTGCTTGTATTGCACTTGTTATTCTGTAGCGATGTTAGGGACATTAATAAATATAAATACAGATAATATAACCTACAAAGATAGAAGAATGCATATCTATTATTAAATCTATTATTAAATATCTATTATTAAATAAATAATAATATAGATAATATTAGTATAGAAAAAAATGAATAATATGTTCTGTAATAATAACTATCTTTTGCTTTAATTTTCTCCGCACATCTTGAATATAAATATTTAATGATCGACGTAAATAACCAACTGCAAATCGCTAAAAAAGATATATTGCGCAATATCCAATTTATTTATTAGCTACTTGAAACGATTTGAATTGAAACTATCCTGTCATTGTATAACGTGTTTGTAGTTTTCACAGCGTTTCTGTTTTAATTTCCGAAACATTTTGTTGGAGTAATTTTTAGTTAGAAATCTCTCACTCAAACACACACGCCTACATATATAAATAATTGAACAACAAAAATGAATTACCACAAATGTAATATTGTCCCGGATAGTCAATCCAATTACGAAGATGGAAACTAACATGAATTCGTTATAACGTTCTTAACATGCTCCTGTGGCCTGAGTCATTCATAATGACTGCAGCATATGAAGAACTGCCAAATTTTTCCATTAGGTCTCAACGTAATATGGGGGAAAAAAGAAGGAAAAAGATCTAGAATGCGTGGTCTAGTAATAAAATATAACTGATAAGTCGCGTATCATTTAATTTCGAATTCATTGCCGAGTTGGAAGCCAAGTGCTGTTGGTTTTTTCACCATAAGACAGAATGGAAATGGAACCACCCATTATGATGGAGAAGCTAAGTCACAAAGTGATATGGCGTAGCCAATTCGATTCTTAAAAGTCAGTCCACCATCAATCCTATCTAAAGATAGCCTAAAGAACAACAGTGACTGAAATGTCAAAAAAAAAAAAAAAAAAAATTTTTTTTTTTGACATTTCACAAAATTTTGACAAAAAAAAAAATTTTTTTTTAAGTGTTTTAAGTTTAACTCGCTCGGAGAACAGGTCGAGTTAAAAATACCAACGTATATTTGAAACCGTAAATCAGATCAGGAGCTGATAAAGGTAAATTTTTCCAACATAGGAGAATTCTCTGTACATTGGAAGACGCAACTACTTTTATCAGCGAACAGAATACGGCTTTCTGTAAACAAATCATTCTCTTCTCTTATCTTGTCCATGCATTATGCAATGTTGACTACGAGTATCGGTAGTGGAGACAGCAAACTATCCCCAGCTATCCGACTACGTTCTCCTTTTGCATCTTTTTTATCGGTAGCATGTAGATCAAATTTTTCTCTCAGCACTCTTTAACTTCCAAGAGTTGCGTTCCCGTCAGTGTTTTTCAAGGACATTTCTAAGAATATTGCGGGGTGGGGAGGTAAGCTTTATTGTAAGTGAGCTTTATATGGAAATAGCATGCCAACAGACTTAATGGACGAAAGTATATTTGACTTAAATAATCCATTGGAATAATTTAAAATAAGTAAAGTCGTGGAGAAGTAAAAGCGGAGGGATGGTAGGAAACAAGAGCAGAAATAGGTTTTGGCAATCGCTTAAGGTAATAAAAAGAACGAGGCAAATATCTACAGTTCGGGATCGTTTTTAAGAAAACGAAAAACATTCTAGTGATCTTATTTCTTTCTTCCTTTTAGACATTATATAAGAACATCCTGTTATCCATCTGTTTATATCTAGACTACTAAATAAAGTACTGGATCTAGTAGAGATGATGTTCTTGGCTAATGTCATTGAAGAAATATCATAGAAACACACACACACACACACACACACACACACACACACACACACACACACACACACACACACACACACACACACACACACACACACACACACACACACACACACACACACACACACACAGAGAGAGAGCTGCATGATCATCTATGTAACTCCAAAACTTAATCACGAAACAAAAACTTATGATGAACGACTAGGAAGAAAATGCGTTTTCACATGAATATGTAGACGTTTTTAATATTTCAAATGATTATAAATTCTACATTTTTCATGATTAAAATCGTGTAACAGTCAAGATCTGGTGGTTGTGAGTTTGCCAAAACACAATTCTCATTTGAATATTATTATTATTATTTTTTTTACACAAAACGGTAAAAATAAATTAAATAAAAAGTACTATGCGGAATATTGCATATAATATCTTTCTTATTTTCGGTCAGTGCTTTGTGAATTGTACATTTAGAATGAAATGGCGCCCACCAGATATTTCCGTATTGAAACGGAAAGTATAAGTCAGCATTGTAACTGATTACTAAATTTATTTTGTTGTGAATAGTTGCGTACGACACTAATAAAAAGAATAATGACCTCTTGATCTAATAAAGATTACAGACTTCTGGATTACGCCGTCTTTAAATATAATTTGTAGCTCTTTGATTTGATTTAATTTAATTTATTCTGCATTACTTCAACCTTGATATCTCTCCTGGGTCTGGCTACCACTGATGAGACCTCAATAAAGGTCGAAACTGGTCTGAATAGTGACCCCAGACCGGTTTTCGAATATTTGCTGTTATGACTGTTAATCTAATAAAGGTTCCTAGCCACGAGTTTTGGGAGTTTCCAAATTATTACCAAAGAAAGTTCTAAGATTAACATTTATATTGGAAGCAGTGATGTAACTACAACCCTTCTCTTGAGAATTTTTTTCGGATTCTTTGTTGGACCCACGTAACTTCCCAACTCACGGATCATAGAATTTTATTTCTATTCTCAAAAAGAGATTTTTGGACAGTTACTCTGAAAACTCTTACCGGAGTTAAAACTTTTATGATCTCTTGGAGTTTATTTATTTATTGCTGTTAAACTGCCCATTATTTAATAAAAAGCTCTGACTTCTGGCTAAGGGAGTCTTCAACGTATTGCCCCAAAATCTCTTTGAATAAGTACAATGCGTTTACAAGAGAATTAATTATAATCAAGAGAATTAAATATAAGAATAAATTCATTAATTACAAATATAATAATAATTTGTGAGTTCAACAAACTTCATCATCGGCCTGTAGAGTAAGATAGGCTGAGAGTCAGCAGATAGTAGGAGAGGAAATAAAGGTACAGTGCATAGTGGTTAGAGTAGGTAAAAGAGGCTTCAGTTGACCTGTTTGCTTCCCAGACGCGTTTCTAAAATGGTCGTGTATTTTTCACTTTAAAAAAAAAAAATCCTAAAAAGGAAACATGTAACAAAACAAAAAAGATAAACTACAGAGTAACTAAACTTCATCTCTTTTATAAATTAATTGTATGAATTTTTTAAGGTGTCTTATTCATTTTTATAACAATCAAACGATAAATATATTTTTAAAAAATCAAACGATATGATAAACGAATGAATAAATAGATAAATAAATCTATATTATATAAAAATTAATAAACAAATCATCTTTATTTATTTATATAATAATGTATGTATTAAATATTTATTTATAATAATAGTTTGAAGCCTGTATCTTTTCAGTTTTTTATAATAATCACATGATATATATTTATAAGAAATCGCATTATGTGATACGAAGCCATTAGCTTCTATAAACAAGTAGCTCAGACGTGAATATATTTCACGCGCAAAAAAAAAACAAGTATAAAATTTCTTGGTATCTTTAATATATATCTTTTTACTTAGTTTAAATCTTTTTCCCAAGGAAGCAAAACAATGTTTTGCGCGTGAAATATATTCACGTCTGAGCTACTCGTATATAGAGGCCAATGACTTCGTATCACTGGCTTAATATGTCCCATAATGCAAACACACCCTCTTTCAGGCGTGTATAATATAATACATAATACAATGCATAACAGGACCACAACCCAGAAAGGTTTCGACCTTATTGAGGTCTCATCAGTGGGAGCTACACCCAGGAGAGATATTAAGGTCCTTATATATAAGGACTGGTTTAAAGGAGCGAAGCAAGAATGCTTTTCATCTTCTCCGTTATCTGTAGAGGACAGTGTAGGGATAAGGTGTTATTGAGCTATTTAAAGCTCTGATCATGGCAGGAGGGTAACAGCAATGTCCGAGCCTCAGTTAGAACTTCACTGGCATTCATTACCCTCCAATGGTATTAATTACCGACTGTTTAAGTAAAGGTGAACTCAAAAAAATTCGGACGATCTCTAGGCCACTCCATAGTGGGCGAAAGACCGTCCATCTCAGCGTTCGTTCCACTCAGTGACGGGCTCACCCACCATCGAGCAGAACCGCTCAAATTTCGAAGAAAAGCATTCACTGACAAAGCCCCTCACCAGGCCGTGCCGGAGAACACTTTCCCCGAGACTTAAATTGCTCCCTCTTAAAGCAAAAACCTTAAGAGAGCGAACTCAAACGATCGAATCTCTGCGCCCAAGAGGGTAACAGCAACAGCCGAACCTCAGTTAAATTTCATTGATACAGCATTGCCATCCATTACCCTCGAAGGGTTTTAATCACCGAATCTCCGAGAGATTCTCTCCGATCTCCGAGATATTAAGTTCCTTATAAGGCCTGGCTTAAAGGGGCGAAGCAAGAATGCTTTTCATCTTCCACATTATCTGTAGAGGACAGTAGGGATAAGGTGTTATTGAGCAATTAAAGCTCTGATCATGACAGGAGGGTAACAGCAATGGCCGAGCCCCAGTTAGAACTTCATTGGCTAAAACATTGCCATCCATTACCCTCCAAGGGTATTGGATTGAATGAAGCAATCACCGCATCTCACGATCGATTGATTATTCTTCCAAATACCATTATTCTAGTCCAGATCCAGATATTAAGGTTCTTCTTAAAGTTCTTAAAAGAACTGGGCGATGGACTGAGTCCTTGACTCTTTATCCCGTCATCTGAATGAAGAAGATCTGTGTGGATGAGTTGTTATTGAGCTAAAAGCTCTAGTCATGGCTGGGTAACGGCAATAGCTGAACCTCAGTTAAAACTTCATTGGCTAAAGCATTGCCATTTGTTACCCTGGAAGTCCTAAAAAGGACTTCAACCCAGATATTAAGGTCCTTATAAGGACTGGCTTAAAGGGGCGAAGCAAGGATGCTTTTCATCTTCCCCGTTATCTGTAGAGATAAGGTATTATTGAGCGATTAAAGCTCTGATCATGGCAGGAGGGTAACAGCAATAGCAGAGCCTCAGAACTTCATCAGCTACTGCTTTGCCATCCATTACCCTCCAAATTGAATGAATCCACCTTCAAGGGGCCAGATATATGGACTGGCTTAAAGGGGCGAAGCAAGAATGCTTTTCATCATCCCCGTTATCTGTAGAGGACAGTGTATGGATAAGGTGTTATTGAGCAATTAAAGTTCTGATCATGGCAGGAGGGTAACAGCAATAGAACTTCATTGGAATAAGCCTCAGTTAGAACTTCATTGGCTACAGCATTGCCATCCATTACCCTCCAAGGGTATTGGATTGAATGAATCAATCAACCCAGATATTAAGGTTGAAGTAATGCAGAAATCATATATATCTCATATACAAGTAGCTAAAAAGTGCTTGACCTTATTGATAAAAAATCTATGGATGAGAGAAAGATGTAGAAAGTTTTTTATTTGGGTTTATTATATCATAAAGATACCAAGAAATTTTATACTCGGTTTTAATCCTTATCCCAAGAAACCAAAACAAAGTTTTGCGCGCGAAATATATTCACGTCTGAGCTATTTGTATATATAGAGGCTAATGACTTCATATCACTTGCCTTAGTATGTATAATGCAAAGCACACCCAGTTTTGGACGTGTATAATGTAATGCATAATGGGTAGGACCACTACCCAGGCAGGTTTCGACCTTTATTGAGTCTCCTCAGTGGGAGCCAGACTCGGACTCCTTTTTGGCTACTTGTATATGAATTATATATGACTTCTGCATTACTTCAACCTTGGTATCTCTCCCGGTTTGGCTCCCAAAAGGTCGAAACCGGTCTGGGTAGTGGCCCTTCCCATTATTCGTTGCATTATACATGCTTGAAAGGGGATGTGCTTTGCATTATGGGATACATACCAAGGCAAGTGATATTGAAGTCATTAGCCGCTATATACAAATAGCTTAGACGTGTTTTAATCGGTTTTAATCCTTTTCCCAAGTAAGCAAAACTTTGTTTTGCTTACTTGGGAAAAGGATTAAAACCAAGTTTATAAAATAGCTTGGTGTCTTTAACACACACACACACACACACACACACACATATATATATATATATATATATATATATATATATATATATATATATATATAATTTGAAACGATTTTATGTCACGTTTTTTGTCTTACCCGGCTTACCATCCCGGAACTCGGGGGGGGGGGGGAGTAGGCGACCTGGGGGCGCGGAGCCTCATAGTATATATATATATATATATATATATATATATATATATATATATATATATATATATATGTAGAAGCCTTAATAATTTTAGTTCAATTTTGCTGAAAAATGGCATTAAGTATTAAAATTTAATTGCATTCATTTTAATACTTTTGAATTAAAATTGCGAATGGATTTTTTCTTTACTCTTCTATCTCTCTCTCTCTCTTCATGCTCTAATCTTGATTATACAAGTCATCGTTCACCAGTTAATGTTTCGTTGTCGCTCTTATGGAGCGCCCTCTATGCTTAACCTACTGTAAGATTTGCTGACGTCCAAGATATTTATATATGTCGAAGCATTGCTGCACACGTAGCGTGACTTCTGTCGTTTCTAAAACGTACAATCTAATCAAAAGCGGAGCTGCACTGACTACACAATTACTGTGTTGTCAGAGTGGATGTGATAACTGCCTCCGGCATGGCCACCTTTAGTATACAATGTCGGTAATTTAGCATTGTTATGTCACATTTAACACTTGTTACTTGGCAAATTTAAGGCCACATGCCACCTAAGTTATATTACATCTTGTGATGTCTTTGGAAATAGGAGAATAACAAGTTCTTTGAAGTAATTGGGTTCATAAGAGGAAGACATGCAACCTTTTCTGTTCAAATAAATCTCCAGTGAACTAACAATTATTGAAGTTTCTGTAAAATGATCCCATAAATATGTACACCCATTTAAAACTATTATTATTATCCTACTTGTAACGCATGTTTATCACTATTTCTTCCATAAATAATTTGTTGGTGTTGATTTAAAATAGCAAACGATATTTTTTATTAAACAAATACACTGATATTTTCCGATTGGATAGCGTTAACACTTGACAACCAATAGGCTGTAAGTTACAGTTTCATGACGTCATGGATAGTTTGTAAATATTCTGTAGGCGCAGACAAATTGTCTAATATGTAAATTCTATAATTTATTTATTTGAAGCAGTGATAATGAAAGGATCACAATTCATGTGACAAAAATAGTTTTTATCTTTGTTTTTCTATTCTTATACAGTATTTGTATAATTCATGTCTCCATTCTTCATGGAAAGAAAGCAAATCTTGCTTGCAAACTTGGGAATTAAATTTAAATAATTCCAGGATAGTATTATAAATGACATTAGGGTTACGGTTAAGTTAAGGCCAACATTGATACGATGTTAACACGTTGTTGCTATCAAATTCACTGGTAATAGTAAGAATCACTTAAAAAATTGAAAAACTGTGAATCCAAATAAGAAATAATTAACATTATTTCAATATTAATGATGTACATAACCAGATTGCTATTTTTTTGAAGCTTGGATTCAGTAATAAAATTAATTTAACCAAGTCTGCACCAATTGATCTTCGCAATAATAAAAAAAAAGCCTAAAATAGAAAATTTCCTTATATTTCAAGCAGTCTTAAGTATCTCAAGAAACAATTGCAAAAAATAAATTGAAATGTAGAGCTCCATTATTACGTTATCTAGAAGGTGGGGAATACTCACTGCGCAGTTATTATAGACAGTAAATGAATTTTTTATGCCATTGAAGGTGACTTTTAACTGCATTTTCTTTGCTTCGAATAAAGCAAAGAAACAATGGGTTTTTATCAAAAATGTTATTTCACTATTGGAATGAATTTTTCTCGCACTTGGAATAGAAAATTGATATATAGAATACGAAGTATTAGGAATCATATTTTCTCTTCATAAAGTCTACTCGAAATCTCCGTCTCTTTTGGAACGGTCTTCGCGATATGGTTCTCTCCACCGAGCACAAACCCCAGCTCACATATCCTTTAAATAATTTAAAGCTCCTGTTTAGTCCGATTGGTTAGCATATCCATGGCCGGCTCCTTCGTCTCCAGTAGCTTGCTCAACTTTCTGAATAGCACAAACGCCTGGTTAAAGTCATTTCTTCCTTAGTAATCACCGATTTAATCGAAAATAATAACCTAAGACACGAACGATAATAATCAACTAATTAACGAAAACCTCGTGGACAGGCTATCTACTTGATCAATATTTTTTTTTTTTTGGCGGGGGGGGATGGACGGAGTCCTTGACTCTTCATCCCTTCATCTGATTGAAGAAAATGTGCGGATGGGATGTTGTTTAGCTATAAGCTCTTATCATGGCTTGGTTAAAGGCAATAACCGAGCCTCAGTTAAAGCTTCCTTGGCTACAGCATTGCTATTCAAGTGCGGTCAATCTCCAAAAACTCGTGCGATCGCCCAACAATGAGCGATCCGAAAGATCAAAGAGTTGTTCCCCTCAGTAACAGGGGACCCTGTCACCGAGAACTCTCAGCGTTTGGCCGTATCCAGTGGCAGACTCACCTCCCACCACTGAGCAGGGTCGCTCATCTTTCACCTGAGGGGTAACAGCAACAGCCGAGCCTCAGTTAAAACTTCATTGGCTACAGCATTGCCATCCGTTACCTTGGTCTAAAATTTAGCAATGTGATCAATAATACAAAAACAACGTTACTGACCTAAAGGGTGAAGCAAATGCTTTTCATATCCCCCGCTATCTGGTGAGGAAACTGAGTGGGAAAATTTATGAGCCTGTTGCTCGCCCTGAGTGGGCTTGAAGACTAGTCATCAGAATTGAAGTTTAAGATGGCTTTTGGTCTTTTATGTTTGAAGTAATCTGTTGCGTCGTAATTTGCAGCTAGTTGAATCAGTTTGCTATGATGAACAGATGCTTTTGAGAAGAGTGATCAATAATTCCTTATAAGGACTGGCGAAGCAAGAATGCTTTTCATCTTCCCAGTTATCTGTAGAGGACAGTGTATGGATAAGGTGTTATTGAGCTATTAAAGCTCTGATCATGGCAGGAAGGTAACAGCAATAGCCGAGCCTCAGTTAGAACTTCATTGGCTACAGCATTGCAATCCATTACCCTCCAAGGGTATTGGATTGAATGAATCAATCACCGCATCTCACGGTCGATTTCCTATCTGATCAATAATCCTTATAAGGACTGGCTTAAAGAGGCGAAGCAAGAATGCTTTTCATATTCCCCGGTGTCTGTATCTGTAGAAGACAGTGTAGGGATAAGGTGTTATTGAGCTATTAAAGCTCTGATCACGGCAGGAGGATAACAGCAATAGCCAAGCCTCAGTTAAAACTTCATTGGTTCTTCACTCAGTCCAACTCCCAGTTCTTAAAAGAACTGGGAGATGGACTGAGTCCTTGACTCTTTATCCCGTCATCTGAATGAAGAAAATCTATGTGGATGGGGTGTTATTGAGCTAAAATCTCTAGTCATGGCTGGGTAACGGCAATATACGATCCGAGCGTCAGTTAAAACTTCATTGGCTACAGCATTGCCATTCGTTATCCTGGAAGTCAGATCAATTTTTGTCAGCCTAAATTCCCTGATCAATAATTTCCTTATAAGGACTGGCTTAAAGGGGCGAAGCAAGAATGCTTTTCATCTTCCCCGTTATCTGTAGAGGAGAGTGTAGGGTTAAGGTGTTATTGAGCTATTAAAGATGCTCAATATGGTGTTATTGAGATCTGATCATGGCAAGAGGGTAACAGCAATAGCCGAGCCTCAGTTAGAACTTTAGCATTTGGCTACAGCATTGCCATACATTACCCTCCAAGGGTATTAATCACCGCATGTCACGGTCGATTCTCCTCCGTTTTACTCCCCCTACCTGAGCAATAATTAGTCGTTATAAGGACTGGCTTAAAGGAGGAGTGCTTTTCATCTTCCCCATTATCTGTAGAGGAGAGTGTAAAGATAAAGTGTTATTGAGCTATTAAAGCTCTGATCATGGCATGAGGGTAACAGCCATAGCCGAGCCTCAGTTAGAACTTCACTGGCTACAGCATTGCCATCAATTACCCTCCAAGGGTATTAATTAATCACCGCATCTCACGATCGATTAATGTCCTGAGGAATAATTTTGTTGAATTACTTATTTAAACTTTATACAATACTAATAATGTTGTCGAAGAAAACAAAAAAGAAACGCTTTATTTTTTTAATCATTCTTATTTATTTCCATTCAATTTTAATGTACTTTTTTAAATTTCCAAAGTATTTTATATAAATAATTATAATTTCTTTGGGTTTTTAATACCAGATATTAAAATATAATTTTTAATCTACGAATCTTCTTATGGTATTTTATAATTAAGCTTTGCTTCGTAAAATATATAGTTATAGACAGAATTGGAATATATTTGTGATGAATGAATGATTTTATATACTTAGTTAATCCTTTATCCAAGCGTAAGTAAACAAAGTTTGCTCCTGAAGTATTATCAGGACAGGGGCAACTCGTGGAAAAGTGGTATAAGTTCTCATCACTTGCCTTAGTATCGCATAATGAACTCGATTTTCCCGGGTAACAAATGGCAATGCTATAGCCTATGAAGTTTTAACTGAGGCTCGGCTATTGCCGTTACCCAGTCATGACTAGAGCTTTTTAGCTCAGTAACACCCCACCCACACAGATTTTCTTCGTTCAGATGACGGGATAAAGAGTCAAGGACTCAGTCCATCGCCCAGTTCTTATAAGAACTATAAGAAGTATCGCATAATGCAAAGCACATCTCCTTGCGGACATGTATAATACTATGCATTATTCTATGAATTAGCGATTTCTTTCTTTCTTTTTTATTTTTTTCGACTGCAGAAACGTCAACATATAGTAATCACATCTCACTCAACAAATTCGATTTATGGTTAGTTCCCATATCATTGATATTACACAGTAATTTTCATTGAATATTGACTGAAAGCCATGAAAATAATGACAAGCGAAAGAGGAAAAAAATGGCTTCGATTGTTAACAACATATGTCAGTTGGATTTTTGTGAGAAAATGAACTAAGATATCATTTATATCACCACCAAACCACACATTACTTCCAGAAGATATACTTTGACGATATGAATGAGAAGGAAAATAACTTATTGAACGTTTGGAAAACAGAAAAATTTATTCCACTGTTATTAAATGCATATCGTATTTGTAAATGCTTGTAATCATAAGAACAAAAGTAAATTAAACGGAAAATTATTAAGAGTAAAGAAATTAGTTGTTTCGATCCCCCCCCAAAAAAAATCAATTATTTAATGAAATCAGTGACAGCAAAGTAATAAAAAAGGCTATTAGTCGGAAACAATCAATGTGAAAAAGCCTAGCAACAAACATTATAAAATCCTTTATTCTAATACATTTATTAAATTAAAATAAGGGTGTCTTTTAAAAATCGACTTAATCGTGAAAAAAAAATTAAAACTTTAAACTAAATTACTTTTATTTTATGTTGTTTATGGAATGCAGCTAAAAAAGTAAAATAATTAAAATTAAACAATTATTTTGCAAGGAAAAATGTATAAAGTAATTCGATTAGTAATTAGCGTTAAGACTACTTCAGCGAAACTATAAATTACTTTTTTAACCTATTAATGAAAAGGACAATTAATTGAAACAATATTATGTTATCAAACTATTTAAATCCACCAGACTTAATTAAGAGACATGCTTTAAACATTTTGGATTTGCTAATGCCAATTATTATAGAAGCTATTGTATAATTACACAGTCAACTTAAATATAATTTTCTCTCTATAGACGACTCCCAATTCTTCTTATGATATTTAATAGGATTTTAGATGGGATATTTTCCCTGAAATTAAGCTAAAATGATGCCAGTATTCTCGAATATCCTAGTGAGGTGTAGTATAATTGAATAACTACTAAACATTTCCCTTCATATTCTCATACCCACTAAAACAGGTCGTCTACTGAAGACGTGCGGCGCTCATACCAATTTAAACTTCTGAATGACACGTTCGCGGTGAACTAAGCAGAGGTAAAGACGCCAGGACGTGTCGTTACTGAACAGTGGGACGTCGATGGACTCTTCACAGATCAGTTGGTATTAACATTAATCCTGTTTCAACTGTGCTTAGTCAAACAGTTTCCCATCTTTACGCTACTCATGATCTGCTATCCAACGCATTCTAGAAACACACATAAGGCAAAAAGGACTTTCTGTATCTATTTATGACTTTCGATCTCAGAATGGGAAAAATTTAATCACGTTTGCAGTTATTTAATCACATTCATATCCATCCATAGCAAAAGAACTCAAAAATTCATATCAACAACATAATATAACATAACAATATATAATATAAAATCTATTATTCATATTTTAAGTATTCAATTATAATAATGGTGTCTTTTAAAAAATTGAACTAATTACCATAAAATTTAAGGGCTAAAACTAAATAAATTTCATTTTCAAGCATTTATTTAATAAAATAATATGTTATAACTAAAAGTATAAATATTAATTTAAACTGTTACAAACATTAATCGTATATCATATTCTGAAAGTTTAGGAATTTCGGAGCAGAATACGAAACTCTTGGGACATTTATTTGGTTTTAAAATGAACGTATACTCGGTTATGTTACACATGCACAATTTATACTCCAAGTTTTTAAATATAATATAATATCTATAGATATATAAGAAACTTTTGTTTTATTTGGTTGTGAAATTATGACGTATTTTATTTCCTCACTATATCACAGCGATGACGTATTTCCTCATTACGTCATACAAATATTTCCCCATTACGTTATACAAACATAGTCCTTATCCTTATAAGGACTGGCTTAAAGGAGCGAAGCAAGAATGCTTTTCATCTTCCCCGTTATCTGTAGAGGACAGTGTAGGAATAATGTGTTATTGCGCAATTAAAGCTCTGATCATGGCAGGAGGGTAACAGCAATAGTCGAGCCTCAGTTAGGACTTCATTGGCTACAGCATTGCCATCCATTACCCTCCAAGGGTATTGGATTGAATGAATCAATCCCAACCGTGAATCCCAAACAAACATAATTTATGATCAATTTCATTCATATTTCAAGTATTTAATAATAATGATGGTGTTATTTCAAAATTAAAAAAATATTTGAAAATTTTTTAAATAAGTAAAAATATTGATTATATTACGATATTTATTTAATATAATAATTTGCTATAGTTAATATTAATTGAAATTGATATTATTTCGAATATTATCAATATATTTCATAACATTATATATTTTCATTATTAAAAAATTACATTATTTTTTTTCCGTTTATGTATGAAGTTGATAATAACGTATGCACGTGTGTGTGTGTGTGTGTGTGTGTGTGTGTGTGTGTGTGTGTGTGTGTGTGTGTGTGTGTGTGTGATATGAAACATCTGAGTTAAAACCAAGTTGTTTTGATGACCGATCACAGTCCCAATTGTAATCTTTCCATACTTTTATAAATATGGTGGGTGTTCAAAAATCGCACCCAACAAAATGTACTTGAAGATAAGCATTTACTGTTGTGTTAACAAAGCGAACGTTGTGTCTCCCAGGGAGTAGGGCTACGTGGATTATTGGTTGTTGTAACATCACTCTTTACAGATATCTCTCCCCTTTTATTCGCGCCAAGTCTTCGTTGTGTTCACACACACACACCTACGTACAACATACGAAGGTGAGATAGTGGTCTTCGCATACAAGCCGAGCTCGCGCGCGCGCGCCAGCGATCGATGAAATCGCTCTCTTGTAGATTTCCTGTTGCCACAGCGACGGATAGGCCTCGGGAAACAATAGAAGAGGAAATGAACAAAGACCGTGTTGAAGTGTGGAGCACTAAAGAGTGACCTAAAAATATCTACAAGACTCGGTAAATCAAGCCCACTTGCTTTCCGCGGCCACTAAATCAGCTACAAATTACCACAGATTCGTTTAGAAACAACAGCAGTGCTGCCCCTGCTTTTCAAAGGCGACACTGAGTGATGGGGAAACACACACACACGTTTAGCCAGGAAAACTATCAGGTTTCTAGAATACAAAGTTCAGTGCTTGTTATCAAACAAAATGAATAGTTCTTTCGAGCATAAAACAAAGTAAACAAACAGGAAAGCCTGCCCTGTAATTCAAATACTATCATGAATACAACATTCAACGTCTATCACTGGAACAAAGTATTACGTCATGCATAGTTTACAACTTGACACTTATTTACTAGTGGCTATTCCAAGTATATCTCTCATCCTCCCTAAAATTGTACTTTTTGCAGTAATCACTAGTGGCTGTTGTAAATACCTCTCATCCTCCCTGAAACTTTACTTTTTTGCAGAAATTCACTAGTGGCTGCTGTAAATATCTTTCATCCTCCCTGAAATTTACTTTTTTTTTTTTTGCAGTATTTAACTAGTGGCTTTTATAAATATCTTTTATCCTCCCTGAAAATTTATTTTTTGCAATAATTCACTAGTAGCTGTTGTAAATATCTCTCATCCTCCCCAAAATTCCATCTTTTTTTTTATTTTACTTTTCTCACTTTAATTGTTTATAATCTTCCTCTTTCTTTCCCCTATATTATTCTTTTTTGTCTTATTTACTGATCTTTCGTGTAATTCTTTTCTTAATTTATGTTTTATTTTCAATCTAATTTCTTTTCTCGTTTGTGTTTATCTTTGTATTGAGTTGATTTTCTTTCCACCACATCACCGAGACCTAACAGATGTACCGACGACTTCTAAACTCACTCACCGAGCTAACGGGTGACATTCGTATATTGTCGACATTGATGCTGTCAGATAAGCTACCACCATGTGCTGATGTTAGCGTCTTCTCCGTAAATGACCGACATAAATCTCGAATAGTCTGACTGCGTAGTTCATCAACGATTTCAAGGAGATTCACGACCTTTGTTCTTTATGATAGTTTTCGTGCAGACAAGTTTACCCTCCTTTAAGTCCTTATAGACTATTCTGGCGTCGCATTTAGATCGGAAGCAAAGATTTGGACTGTCTGCCTTCTTAATGCCATCTTAGTACACTTCAATAATTGATTAGAAGGAGGACCATTCCGTGCTGATATCACTTACTTTAATCCTGACAAACCATTCACAAATATCGACGACAGGATGCTGGGTTTATCGAAGAACACATCGCTAATAAAATATCTTTGTTAATGAAACGAAAAGAAATCGTCTATTTCGAGTTGTAAGTGTACACACGCGCACACACACACATTTTTTTTTTCTCCCGGAAATTCGGGTTTTTTCATCAGCAAAACAGGGAAAGCGGTCAAAGAACACGCAATATATAAACATGCAGAAAAACGTAGATAGGATTAATCGCTTTATCATAAGCAACATCAGGCTTTTAAGAAGCCATGTTATTGGCAGTATCAAGTCATTGAGCCCAACAAGAAAAATGGAAGATGTGAACAAGCCATTGAAGTTGACGAAGGAAGGCAGGAAGAAATAACGACTATTTGAGATAATAGTTTCGTTTAAATAGGCATTCAGTATTAAATGGCTAAAAGGATTGTTTAGTCAACCTAGTTGGCCGAGTAGATGTCGTTTGTGCTGTTCAACCTATGCTGTGCGCTCGAATTCTACAGGTATGGATGTTTGTGAATGTCTTTAAGTGGCAGATGATTTTCATCGCCCGGTGTGAGACTACATTACTCAAATTAATGGAGGATGGAAGTGGCTTGATAAGTATCACGAGATCTCTGGAGTAGATTCCGGAATTATTTAAATCTCAACCCGCTCGTAAGTTGGAAACGGCAACAAGACGTAATGTTGTTCTCATTTGCTATCAAAACAGCTATGGTGACGAGGCTAGCATACTCGTGTTTGTTATTTGTTCTGATTAGTTTGCGGTAGGGAAAACACACACACAAAAAAAAAACTTTCATAACTGAATGAGATTCGGTAACTCACCTTCAGTCGAAAAGTCGTGATAAAAGATTCGCGTCCGACGAAATTCGAACCCAGGTCGTTCCAACCAAAGGACATCGTCCTTTGGTTGAAATTCTGTGGCAACAAATCGCATTCTTCCTCAAGAGCGACTTTAGCTCACCAAGTGACCAAGGCTGTCGGGTGTAATGTGATGCCTAAGGATGTCCTACACATGTTCGATGGGATTTGGGCCTGGTGATCTTGCTGGCCACGGGGGTCGTTGGATATCATCAGTTTCAAGATACTGTTGATTACTTGGGTTACTTGAGCTCAATGGGAAGTGGCATTGCCCTGCATGAAAAGAAGGTGTGGGCCAACCTCATTCTTACAAAGTCGCAAGGTTCGAGAACATGCTCTCTCGGCGCAGTTAAAGTCCTGTCAAAAACATGAAGAGGGGTGTGGCTGTTGATTATTATTCCTACGAGAGCACTGCTACCATCGCGAGTGTCTCTTTCTCTGATGTTGGAGAGGTGATACCACATTCCTCGTTCTCTCAATATCAAACAACTTCTACATTCCATTTATAGGCTAAAACGGGATTCATCAGAGAACAGAAATGTACCTCCTTATCAGGGATCCGAATCACATGTTCATGGCATCAATTTCGACGAGCTTTGCAGTGAATAATGGGATACAAACCACTGGTTTTTTTGGGTGTAGAATCCACTTAAATTAAGCCATCTCAACACAGTCCGGTTAGAAATGCACCTGCACAGATTACACTTCTCTAGTGTTCTATAGAATACCAGCGAAGTGAGGTCACAACAGCTCTCATTGCATTTACTGTTTTCAGCTGATCCACATGACACCTCTACAGAACGACACCAACTTTTATCGAAGCAAACTGGAATCTTACATCAGTATTTTGATTTATTCGAATCCTTTCTAGCTATAACCAGTCAAGCGAGCCAGCAGTCGCGTGCACGCCAGCGTGCACAACAATAAACGCATTCACACGTGATTGAAATCATTGGAATGCTACAAAATCCTACTTTTGTTGTCGCTGTGCTAAATGTTTACTGTTTGTTTGCGTATTAGTTCCTTATCTTACATATGAAGAAATCTTATGCAATTATGACTAAACTAATTGTGTCTATCAATAAAGCCATAACCTGTAGAGTGTAGAAGTAAGTAAGTTCAGAAATACTACTAGTTTCGTCTTAATTGCATAAGACTGACTTCTTCAGATGCAAGAGAAAGAACTAGAAGATAAACGAACAGTAAAAGAGTACCAAGATGACAAACACTGATTAGAATGCCTCCTCCTAGCTATAGCTAGCGAAACACGTAAGCATGACACGTGCACAACGATGAAATCATCAACACATAATGAAAAATCATTAGAATCTTACATAACTCCATAATATAGTGAAGTATTGAGTTCATTTGCAGCGTAAAACTGCAAATGATATTTGAATAGTCGACTCACAAATTCGATTTATGTTGGTACTGGCTTATCGTTAAAAATAAAAATGCAGTCGTCACGCACTGAATAATTTAGTAAAGGTAGTAACAAACAATTGAATAGTCTGCCATAGAAAAATATGATGTGCAACATCTAAAATTAAAAATGTATAAACAACAAATCGAAGAAAATTTCTTCGCGTAACAGACACAATGGTACTTAAACAGAAAGGGAATTTTACTTGTGATTTTTTTTCCCCCGTCATTTTTCTTGGCAATATCTTAAGATTCCTGCTGTTCGGTGTTATTTCATCCCCAAAACACTTCTCGTCAAGTTACTCGTCAGTTTTTTTTTTTTTTTTTTTTTTTTTTTTGTCGTCGGTGTGGCGAGCAATTGACTCGCGTGCGCATGTAGATAACGTAATTAACCGAATCACAAGCCCGAATACTAATTCGAGTGAGCTAAGACACAAGCAAGAGATGCAGTGACATAAAAAGAAACTCAAGTAAAAGAGAGTAATCAAATAAATAAAAAAAAGATGAGTGACTCGTTTCCAAGATTTCAACAAGAGAAATAAACAAAACAACAACAAAAAAAGGACCACCAAGAAGTAGACAGATTTGATTTTATATTATTATGCAGTCTGTGCACGTTCCATCGTTGTTTTCTAGTTTAATATTTGCTTCGCAATGCATGACAGCCAGAAAAGGACCCAAAGTGACGCATTATTAAATATTCCCATATTAAGTTAATCATTTTTATTTTACTTTCAGTAGCAGCAGACGGTTGTGACAGCTCTTGTCTCATTAACAGTTCCCATGTAAGTGACGTGTGGCTTTGCTAGTGTTTGTTTGCAAGTATTGTTAGCAGGATATGTCTTTCGTCTGAACAAAGGGTGATGTTTTTTAACATTCATGACAAATTTTAAAAAAATGAATAAATCAACACTCGCAATGATATTCTTTACCACCTCGCAAGTGAAGGGTTGCTTTTTATTATATGATCATATAATTTATTGTATGTGATAGACAGACTTTTTGTCACGAAATAATTATGTCGTGATGTAGAATAGTTAAAAGTGTATGCTATGATTTAAAAAAAAAATTTTATTAAAGTTATAACATCAAATGGAAATTTAAAAAAAATTCATTCACGACAAAAGAAACATTTATTATATCGATGATTCAAACATTTTTTTATTTTTTTATTTATTAGTATTATTATTATTATTTTTTTTTTGGCTAGATGGGTGAAGCAAGAATGCTTTTCATATTCCCCGTTATCTGTAGAAGAAACTGTATGGATGGGGTAATATAGGGCTATAAGCTCTGATCATGGCAGGAGGGTAACAGCAATAGCCGAGCCTCACTTAAAATTTCATTGGCTACAGCATTGCCATCCATTACCCTCCCTGGATGCCCATTTTAGTTGCCTCGTACAACATGCAATGGGCTGGTATGTAAGTAAAGCCCTTTCTAAAAAATTAAGGCAGATACCCGGACCACTCCTCACGAGTGGCCGAAAGATCGTCCAATTCAGAGTTGGTTCCACTCAGTGACTATTGTTTCCGCTTTATCTGCATCAGTGTGGATGAGGGTCCAGATCTGTTTGGAGAGGGGGAAGAGATTTGTTTTTGATCTTTCTGATTAGATTCCAAATGATTGTCAGGAGAGATAGAAGTCAATCTTTCTTTCCAAAGTTGACTTCTGTGTGCTTTAAGGGCATCTCTCACTGCAGAATTGAGCCTATTCAGGATTCGTTTGTCTTGTGGTGCGCGGGTATTGTGAAACCTTTTTCTAGCCTTATTTTTCTCCTCGATCAGGTTCATGATATCTTCTGGCAAGTTGGGCCTGAGGGCAGTTGCGGAAGTAGTGACTGCTGTAAAGGCTGTGTTAATTTATTGGGTCAAGTCTCTAACAGCTGTTTCAATTTCTTCTTTGGATTTTACAAGCGGAACAGGACCAATATATTTCGGGAGTACTTTGGTCAACCTTTCTCGTGATATGCATGAGTGTGTGTGTGTGTGGGGGGACAGTTTTTCTTGGTTTTCTAACTGTAGCAGTATTGGATTGTGACCAGATGAAAGATCATTTAATGTCATTAAACTGTACTGGAGTACGTATTATGATGGGTAGGTTCAGTGGGACCTGCCACAACAGCGTTGTTGGATCCTGTATAGTTAGCAAGTATGTGTCCGTTTTTATTAGTAGTTCGAGTGTTCCAGGCGGGATGCTTGGCGTTTAAGTCACAGGCAATGATGACAAGCTCTCTGATGTCCAAGATGGCGTCCAAATCCGAGGAGAGTAGTGATTTTAATGGAGGATTGTATGCTGCATATATTTTTAGTCTACCAGCCGAGCTTGTGAGAACCTCTACACCTGTAACCTCTAGATTAGTAGTAGGTGGGATATTTACAGAGGGATGACTAATGCCGCCCCCTCTGTGGGTCAGCCTGTCAGTTCTGTATAGATGATATCCTCTGATTTTGGGGGTTGTCCGATGATCTCATATGCGTTTCCCTTATCAAAACTGCATCTGGCTGATGTCTTTGGGTGAACTCTTGGAGCTCCAAGACTTTATTTCTGAGGCCATTCGCGTTCCAGATGATAATCTGCAGAGAGTCTGGATTTAGTTGATTTCTGTTCATGAGTGAGCGCTGTGAGGATGGTTTGTGTATCCTTTAGGAATCTGTTAGAAGAGGATGGTGTAGGGTTGGAACTTCTGAAGTCTAGTAGCATATTTGCTAGGGAAGAGGTGATGATATCTGTCAGGTTTCTGTGTGTGTACTAGCTGATCCTGTTCATGAGTCATCTGTTTAGAACGGACTACATCCGCATATGTCCTTGTCTGTCGTTGCTAAGTTGTTCTTTTAAAGGCCTCTGACTGTGGCAGATGGGCTTCTGACAATTTTGCTGGTCTTTGAGAGGCTGTGAAGCTGAAGCCTCTGAAGTGGATCTACTGGGGGAGGAAGAGTGTCTGTCTGTCTCGATTTTCTATTTTTTGGGTTTTGAATGCATCCCCTGTAGTTGGCTGTGTGTGGGCCACCGCAGTTGGGCACATTTAGCCAGGATGGTTTTCGGCTTTGTGCAGATATTGGTTAGGTGACGGTCACATTTTTGACATTTAAACTCAGCCTTACACATTTCCTTGGCGTGGCCAAATTTTTGACATCTGTGGCACTAACCTGTTGAAGCCCTTTTCCTTAAGGGTTCTGGGCTGAATTTCAGTCCACAGATGAACGTCAGGTAATATATATGTTTGACTGATATGTTTATATTAGTTGACTGATCTCAAGTAATACTAGTGGCATCGGAGTCTTGTCATGTTTTTTTTTTTTTTTTTTTGGTCATTCTATTGACCGTGATGGGTGGTAGGTCCTGATGGTGTAGATCAGTAGCCACTTCTTCTGTGGATACGTCTTCAGACTCCTATGAGCACTGCCTTCGGATTTTTCTCTGAACCAAGTGAGAAGGTGTGATACTGAATGCTTCTGGCGTTCATTTCTCCTGTAAGTTTTTGGTGGTCCCTCACTGTGGTGAGCTGAATCTTGATGCCATCAGTGACATTTATTGCGTAATTATAAGAGATCTGTAGATTGGACATGGTAGCTCTTAGAGACACCCATCTTTGTTTTTCGCGCAGTATAATCGGAGGTATCCTTTCTCTAGTGGAGGCAGCGGATTCCGAAACGGGACCGTCTTCATCCATTCCATCCTCGTTTGGTGGTTCGGAGGCCATGGCTTTGCGCTTCTTGCGCGCGCGGACCTTCGTGAAGTCTGAGGGGGGGGGGGGAGATCACCAAGTTCCGCTCATCTGCTGGAGCATTGTCGTTGTCCTCGTTGCCATCCCCCGACACAGAGTACAAATTAAGTTCAAATTTTTTGAGAATCGTTTTCAGTATATTTATGGTTAGTCCTCTGTCCAGTGACTCTACCAGGGCGTCGACATCCATCCCTGCAAAATCACTGTTCAAGATCATGGATCCTTGAGTCCGCGTAGATGTCCTGTAGACCCAATCAGTGGTCTACCCACAAAGAGAATCCCGCAGCCTCAAAAGACTGCCATCAAAACCAAGCGTTGGAAAAACGCGCGAAGTAACGGCAAATATTAGTTGTATAGTACCCTAATAAATGGGAAAAGGAGTGTCAGGAACTCACTTGGCCACAGATTGAAAACCTACCCCCTAAAATACCATACATCCACCACTGGTCCTCATAGCGGGTGGGGCTACATGGCCATCAGACCCTCGTGCATTTTTCATGCAGGGGGGGTGGAGACAGTAAGTTTCAAACTGTGTTAACTCCAGAGCAATGTGAGTTTTCCGAAAAACCTTAAATATAAATTTCAACTAGGTAAACAGCCTAAAATATAAGACATCAAACATCAATAACAAAAAATAATTGACAATCAGAATTCTCAATCTGATTCAAATTATATCCTTATATAAGGACTGGCTTAAAGGGGCGAAGCAAAATTGCTTTTCATATTCCCCGTTGTCTGTAGAGAACATTGTAAGGAGAAGGTGTTGTTGAGCTTTAAAGCTCTGATCATGGCAAGAGGGTAACAGCAATAGCAGAGCCTCAGTTAGAACTTCATTGGCTGCAGCATTGCCATCCATTACCCTCCAGGAGTACCAATTTTAGTCGCCTCGTACGACATGCATTAGCTACATTGGTGCTATTCTTATCCCGGCAACCACACGGGGACCTTCTTCAAATTATATTTTTTGTCATGAGTTAATTATAATATTGTGATATAGAATAATTAAAGGTGTTTACTGTAATTTTAGAAATATTTATAATTTTTTTTAAAAAACAGGAAAAAATTGAGTCTAAGTATATTAGTAAAGGCAAATAGAATAACATTTTAGATTATGTTAGTTTATAATGATTTCTGATTTCATTGAGTGCAAAAGTACTTTCCTTACTTTTTTTCATTATAAACTAACCTAACCTAAGCTGTTATAATTTCTATTGAGAATGAAAACCTATATATAAAACCTATAAACATGTTTTTATTGCATTTACCAGATTCCTCTAGGAATTATTCACTTTAGCCGGTTAAAGTGATTAATTCTTGTAAATTATTCACTTTAACCGATAAGTATTAATAATAACCGGTAATTATTAATAATGACCGGATTTATTACTTTAACCGTAACATATATATGTAATATGTGTATATATGTAAATGCTCTGTAAGATGATAATTAAAATGTTATTACAGAAAAAAAAATATATTATTATTATTATTATTGAGAAACCTCTAGAGAGCCAGGAACTCATCGAGGGAGGCCACATACTACACGCACCAGCTATCATACTTATTCTTGAATTCATTCACACTGCTTCCACTCACAACATCCAATGGCAATCCATTCCAATCACGCACCACACTATGGGAGAAAAATCCAGCCTAATCCCTCGTTAGCGGCATTCATTCTCAGCTTCCAAGGATGCCCACTCGGCCTTTCCCCACCCTCCATAAATTGAAAAATTCCATCAACTGAAATCCTGTATGACTCTTTCAGAAGTATGTAAGTCTCAATCATATCACCTCTCTTTCTCCTGTGTCTGCCTCCCACAAATTCTCAATCTGTCTTCATAATCAGTATTCCACAATCCTGATATCATTTTTGTCACTCTCTTTTGCACTCTCTCCACTGCATCAGAATCACCCGCAGAAACCAGGAGACCAGACCTGTGCACAATAGCCCAAAGTGAGGTCTTATCAAGGCCTTGTAAAGAGGCAAAATGACAACCTTATCTTCACATGTCAAAGTTCGTTTCAGCATTGTAATTATTTTTTGAGTTGTATTTGCAGTCTTTGCTACATGGCTCCTGATCTTCAACTTGCTATCTACTAAACACTCCAAGACCCCTAGCCTCATCAGTTTCTTATAGCATAAATCCCCCCAATATAATACCACATTGGATATCTAATCACGCCAAAGTGCGTGATTAGATATCCAATTTTATTGAAATCCATTTTCTCATGCCATAATTCCAGCCTATTCAAATCATTCTGCAAGTACTGCATATCAGCAGCATTCCTGATTACCCTACCTATCTTTGCATCATCAGCAAATAGCTGCTTGTCGCCTGTCAAATCCTTCCCAATATCATTAATGCACAGATTGAATAACAGTGGACCAAGGACTGGCTTTGTGGTACACAACTAGTTATTTATTATTATTATTTTTTATTTTTTTAATTTTTATTAATCTTTGTACTCGTTATGGGCAGTACTACCCTTACTTCTCGTCCAGACTTTATATAGGCCTAAGCCTTTATAAGTGTTTCACCCTATGCCTGTTGTAATTATCATTGTAGTCATTCTCTGGTGGCAACGCCATGCCACCAGTGAGCCTGTAGGGCCCTCAATGTAAGAACTTTTATATCCTTCTGCATAAGTCAAAGCTGTTTTAAGTCCTTGTAACTATCTGCACTCCATACGCCATGTAAAAAGATGGTGGCGTTGGTAAACCTCGGAGTTGCCCCATGCTCCTCCCGTATCTTATTAACTAGAAATTTTTATAATAATATACTTTATTATTATGGCTATAGGCTAGTGGGCGCCCTGTTCTCACCACCTGGGCATCAACCACCCAAACATCACCATATCTTTTAATCACTAAGTCTGGCTTACGCAAACCTGCGGAGGTCCTATAATGTGGTTCCACCGCAGTCACCAAACCTTTGTTCTTAAAGCGGTTGTTCAGATTGGAGACAACAGCGTCATGCCTCTGCAAGCGGACCCCATGGGTGCGGAAACAACACTGGGCTGTATGAGACAATTTCTCACTGTAGTGGCAGCCAGCCCTACAGTTTGAGTCGTCACAACCCCATCGAGCTGTGCGAGCTCGAGTAGGCAGGGCATTGATCCTCGTGCTGATAAGGTCAATATACTCGAACCCAGGGAGGAGTCTGGTGCCATCCCTTACTCAATCATGCTGGGGCATTACCATCTATAGAACAGTGCAACAGAGATGCCCACCTCTTGCGTTTTGCGGGTGCTGACTCAATTAAGGTACCCTGATAATGGGACCAGCCTTTAGCCAGCCTGAAGTCTTCTTGTGTTAATGGGCTATAGAAAGCCTCTCTGCAGATAGGGGAAGAATATTGTTCTAACTTCGCGATGTTGTCCTTAAATCTTGCAGACTCACATCCCCCATATACCACTTTTATTGAGCTTATCCAAGCTAATATTTTATAATCCAAACCCATATTCACCAATTTATGCAACAGTCTTCCGTGCTGTATTCTGTCAAAAGCTTTAGCAAAATCCAAAAGTATCATTTTTTATCCATTTCTATATTCTTGTCTAGTGCAATGGTAACATTATTATAGAATGTGATCAAGTTGCTAAAACATGACCTTCTCTTAGTAAACCCATGCTATTCATTGCAAAGTAGAGATTTTCTGTCACCCCATTCCTTAATGCGAGCCCTAATCAATTTTTCCAAAATTTTCACCACTACTCCTGAGATAATAATTGGTTGATAGTTGGATACATCGATCTTTGCATCACCCTTGTGCAATGGGATAACCATAAATTTTTTTCACTCCTGCAGAATCTTCCATGTTCTGAGGCTCAAATTATATAGCCTGGGCAAAGGAATAGCCAGTTAAGCTGAACACTCTTTTAGCACCCGTGCTGATATCCCATCAGTCCCTAATTGCTGAATTCTTATTCAATTTGTGCGACAGCTCTAACACATTCTCTTCATATGCTTGAGTTTCTTCAGAAGAGGTGGCAGCGAACTCAATGTTGCATACACCAGGTTGATGACTTTTAGCAAAACGGCACTCATTAGTTGAAAAACCTCTTCTGCATCTATCACCCTTGTATCATCTGCATTTAGAAGAATTATTCTTTCATATTCATTCTTTCTTTTACTTATCGATAGAATGCTTTGGGATTGTGTTTAGTTTGCAGAGCCAGTTTCATTTCATACTCAGACTTTGCTTACCGTACAACAGTTGGGACTATTCTAGCTTGCTGCTTATAATTTTCATAACGAACATGAACTTTATGCACAACATATTCATTCCTCATCATCCTTTCTTGCAAATCTCTTGCTTAATAAGATTACACATCCATTTGATTCCTACCCTATTTATTCTTCGAACCCTTGGAACTCATTGTGATATCTCATCATTTAAGTATTGTTTAAATGCTTCTCATGCACTGTCGATATTCTTTCCATACAGCAACCAATCCCATTGCATTGAACTCAGTATACTCCTCAGTTGGTCATAATTTCCTGCTTTGTAGTTCAGCATGTAACCTTTTCTGAATGGAACATTCATAAACTTAGTCACTTCCCAAATGAGTACCGCATGATCACTGTCATGATAATACCAGTCATTACTATAAATAATCCTATGGAAGTATTTTTTGCCATGTGTACAATATAGTACTGTACACATAATATTGTTTTGCCTAATTTCGTCATTACAAGCGGACCGATTGAGACCAAAATTGAAACGACTCAATGTATTTTAATAGAGATCCAAAATATCACATTTCGTCAAATTCCCATCTAGCTGTTGAGGAATTATTCCTATCAGTTGTAATCATTTAGCCAATAACGTCATCCGATTGAAATCAAAATCGAATATAGTGGCCATCTTTTAATCTTTTTCCTAAATTATATTTTGTGATTGTCTCTGAAAATACAAGTGGTGGTGGTTGACAGTAGATGGCGTTGGTGTAGATGATGCGGTTGGTGGATGGGGTTGAGTGGTGGAGATGGAGAGTTGTAGAGTAGCTGCCTTCCCTCGATGAGTCTTGGACTCCCTGGAGGTGTCAAATAATAATAATAATATTATTATTATTAAATTTCACTCGTCATCAGTAGTTTTAATAGGCACTTGAGCGCCCACTACATTCCAGGTATCGTTGGATTACGTAACCATAATTAGAGAATAAGGTAGTCATCCCCCACGCCTATAAGTGTACTTTGTATGTAAACTGCGTGTCTTCTACTGACCGGTTTGCCTGTATGCGGAAGGGAAAGCCCTGATAAGGATTCTTCGCGTCCTAGACAGGATTCGGACCCAGGTCTTTCCTACCAAAAGATTAATCTGTATCGACTAAAATTTTATTCAGCCAGAATAGAATAGAAAAAAAAAATACAGGTTCTAAATAACGACATTCAGTAAAAGTCCGTTCGGTCAGGAGTCCACTAATAACAGACACGACGGGCGAACCAAACAGAGGCTTATGTGTTTGGAAAAACTCACCAGAAAGAGAGAAAGAAAAATCAATCCTTATCATTGATGGATGGATGTGTAAAGAAAAGGAGAGTAACTACCGAGCACTCAGGTGGCTAGCTGGCCTGCTGCATACACCTCTTGTGAGTAATTATGATGTGTGTTCTTAGGTTAGTTTGTTCTATTTTGCATGAGTAAAAACTGGGGTTTCCCAGATGAAAAGCCCTGTAATGCTTCGTAAATTAGGCTTTACTTGTAAAGTACAAAACATTTCCTTTCATGGATTGAAGAAATTTGGACGACGAAAGAACGATGGATTTGAAGATAGTTGGAAAAAGAATGGGATACTTCCACACACGAAATTCAAATGCACGTCTTTTTCCCAATCAAAGAGGATATTGTCAATTCCAGCTGCGCTAAAAAAAAAGTGCTTTAAATGCTTATAAATAATTCGCTACTTTCTCAAATGATCACAAAACTACTCTATTAATAGCCAAATCCTAGACCACCTGGAATCCTCTTGCTTATGAGTAATGATCTCAACACGAATTATCACTATCGAGTCTGAAGCTATCTTAAGTATGCAACATTTTTTGTGTGGCTCCCACACACGCAAGGTTATTTTTTTTAAAATTAAACCTGTAGTACAAGTCGTACCGTGGGTGAGCTAATGGTTTTATTTATTTTTACATAACCTGGAAATCTTTTTCTTCTAGAGACCAAACATGAAACTTTTTTCAAGCCAATTCAGGCCTCCAATAAGTAGGTGGAGGTCTCCCATCGGAGAATAAAATGTATCTCTCACCTATAGGCAAGAGACAACTCCAGCAGAACCACCTGGCAGCTGAACAAGCGCTACATGCATAAATACGCATGCGTCAAATCCTTAGTTGCCTAGGTGTTAATTTTCATGTGACTCCCACCCAAGAAAGATTTTTTTATGTTTTTTTCATATTTTTATTTTTTAAAAAAAATAAGGAAAACTTAGCCCAATCTATATACATTCGTATCGTGAGTGGGCTAAGTTTCCCCCCCCCCTATTTTATTATTAATTTCACATATTTTTTACGTATAATTAATCCAAATAATTTTAATTCTAAACACCGCTGGGATCTGAAAATCAGGTAATTTTGTTTTCTTCAGTCGAATCCTAATTAAACACACACAAAACAAGAGACATTTATTAATATTTAATGGAAGAAAGAAAAGAAAAAAAATTGATTGGCCCTATAAGAAGTTTATAAATATTGTTCAAGTATTTTAATCCATATACCCAGTTTTTCCTTGCTTTTAATCCGCTAAAATAATCACGAGGATTAAATCAGTGTTTATTAGTATTTGAGTTATTCTTAGCTACTGGTTGAAGGGGAATATGTTGATTATGATTTAGTAAACTCTAGGTAATACTCTCTACCTATTTAATCCATTTCTTGTTTCATTTAAACTTTTTTTTATTATTTAATTCATCTTCATGTAGGAAGGATTCACACGAAGCAAAATGGTACAAAGAAAGTAAAATACGGGGCCATTTGTCAACCGAACTGCTTGATGAATCACTTTACCTTTTAGCGTTTTTTTGTTCTTTCACGCTTTCAACTCTTCTTCTTTTTCTTCAGAATCGAAATGTAGACCTTTGGGATCAATTCGACTGTTAGTATAGACGTTCTAATCTCACCAATGTCCCGTCCTCTAAAGCGAGATCACTACCATCGACTGGTTCCACCAGCCAGCGCCAAGAAAACTCGCTAGTAAGACGGGACTGGTGAGTGCACAATAGTGTGCGAGTGTGTATCGTGCAGGAAAGAAAGAAAAAAGAAAAGAAAAAAAAAAAACGCGCCGAAACAGACTCATCACGCAAGTCACATATCGGGGTTCACCTGGGAAATTTGAACTTGGTCATATCGCTCTTGTGCGTTTCACACGTAAAAGTGCGAGGTCATTTTGATCCCCAGGGATGAAAAAGCAGAATGGCACACACACACACCATTATAAGTGCTTTCTTGTGATATGGTGACATTAAATTCTAAGATGCCTTTTTGTAACTCAAGAACATCGGGGCAAATTACTAAAGACACCTCCCATAAGGCTATTAAGGTACAAAGCAATTATAGTTGAATGAAGGTGGCTTACATTCTTTCGCAGATCTTTGAGCCTTATACGCTATTAAAGTCAGGCCTTATCGAATGTAGTTGAAAGAGAAGAGGGGGGGGAATAAAAAAAAAGATTTCTCAAACCAGTAGAATTTACAAGTCAAAACTGGTATTGTGCCCTTCGACTACAGGGGACAGACAAAAAGGAAAATTGGCCCTTTGGTAATGCATCGAGATGATGGATTAACCAATCATAAAAATGGAGATTTTGGCAGACTATGAAATAAGTTTCAGGAACTTAGAGTTTTCCTGAAAGCGAAGCATGCAAAGAAAATAAACTAAAAATCAATCTTTTTTTTTTTTTTTTGTTCAATTCGTCGATTTCATGTTCAAAAACAGCTCGCATACATTCACCAGATAAAACGCCTTTTTGGAATTCAGTGTATTGAAGCATTCTTGCTATCGTTTTAGTTTGCTGGTGTCATAGAAACATTATCATAGAGGGCGCTGCTTACTAAAGTTGAAGTGACTTACTACGGTTAGGATACTTGATTTCAATCAAAACAATTTCAAATTTACAGATGAAAAATTTACTACTACTACTAATAATAATAATTCTTGATATGAAAAGAAAATATTTGCATTGAAATCCAGAAGATATTTTTTGCAAGATTTGACTGAATATCGCTTTTAAACAACTTAGTTCTTATTGGCTAATGAAATTAGCCAATAAGAACTAAGATTTCCATTTCTACTTTATTTCAGATAAATAATGAATAAAAACGATATAAATACAATCTATTATGTGTAAATTTTAATTCGCTTAGAGAAAAGTTAAACAGTTAATGATATGTAAAAACTTTTTTCTAAACTCATAATTCATAAAAAAATAATTAAAATATAATATTTTAACTTATAATTAATAAAGAAAAAAAATTAAATATTTTAAATATTCAGAAATATTTTATTAATTTCAAAATTATAATAATACACCATTAAGAAATTATTATCAGTTTTTTCCTTAATTCAGAACATTCGATAATTTTGTTATTATGTTATATAAAAACTGCATTATTTAATTGTTTATTTCTTGATAGAATTTTAATTAGAAAACAACATAAAAAATTTTTATTTTGAGTGTGTTTATTTTCATATTTTTTAATGAAAGTTAGATTTTAGTTTATAAGATATTTAATTATTACTTCAAAGCATTTACAGAAATCTAAAGCATAAAGAATTAAAGTGCGTCGAAAACAAAATAGGATGTAAAAAAAAAAAAAAAAAATCAACAAAATGCCTGTTTAAAATAATGCAGACTCCTTCTACACACACACAGCGGATAAATTGAATTAGTCAACATGGATTTTCTAAAGATGCTTTTAAGAGAAGCTAGTGGAGTTTTTCATTATTTTTTTCTTTCACAGTGTTAATATTAAGGTCTTTTTCATCACATCTCAGTAATTCACGGGAGATTTGTAGTTTGTTTTCAGATGTCGGCGTTTTCAAAATAACGTGAAATATGACTCGATTTAGATTTTATTTCTATATCGAAAGCTAGGATTTTAAAAGGGAAAAAAAAAGACAACAAATTATGCATTAAGCGAAGAGAACTAAATGAAGAAACGGTGTTATTTAGATAAAAAGGCCTTTTCAGCTGTCTCTAATGGTAACATCGGTTTTAAAGCTACATTTTTTCCCCTTATCTTTTCACCGCAATTTTTATAGGGGAATTTCGAAATCACAAGCCTCGCTCTCCGAGTGTAATTTACTATCTAAGTACGTCTGTGTGTTAACGGAGGATATTAAAAAAAAAAAAAAAATCTAAAACTGTACTCGACTATGAATATTTGGCTGACGGCCAACTTTTCTCCAAAATGACCATCATTAGGTAGCCAGAATGAACGTGCACAGTTGAATTTTGCTCCTACTTAATTGCGTTATTATTAAAATGCACGTTCATGTAGCGTCATTTTGCTCACCAACTGTGTGAAGAAAATCACTCCATAATTCAAGCGTTCTATCGCCAGATTACAACGGAACACACACAAAAAAGCAAAGGAGTATTATATTATCTTATTTAAAGCGAATTAATAAGGCTATTTATGCAAACACATAAAAGGCATTTTCTTAGAATTTGCTTAGCCTTATCGGAGACATTTTTCTATTCCTAAGCATCCAAGAAATTCCAATTTTTTTTTTGTGTGTGTGTGTGTGTGTAAAATTACACAGAATGTACAACAAAGGCATGCTTTCACGAGACACACAAAGATATTCATTTCCCACATATTTATGTAATAATTTACGTTTATTAATATTGAGCAATAACATACTAAAATACACTAATAAAAATAATAAAAAAATAAGGGCTTAAGAAGTAAATAAATAATTTTACCATATTTATTTATTTACTCAAAAACAGTAAGTTTTTTTTTTCATAAGTCCTAAACAATCGTATTTCTTATACAAAAATCGTAATTATTCTCGTAAATAACCGTAATTCTTATAAGAATTACGCATACAATATAGAAGTGGCTTGTAAAAGAAATATTTCTTTTACAAGCCACTTCAAGCCTCCAGTAAGAAGCTAATGGTCTCGCAATGAGAAATATAATTCATGTATTATCTATAGATTTTTACAGACATCCATGCCTCAATGGGATGTTACTCCATAGCCTGTTGGTTGGAGAGCGGTTATGCAATCCACTTAGCCAGCCAGGCAAACAGACATAATAATAGGCATTGTTATTCTGGTCTCATAGTCATTAGTTGTTACGGGTGCCATTCCAATCAATATTCCTTACTTAAACTATGTTCTGACTCTCCATAATATTACTCGTATTTGGCAGAGCTAAATATTCTTTTAATCGTGTCAGTTCCCTTAATAATTCCTTCATGAAGTTTCTATGGAAAGTTTTGTAATAAAATTAGGGCTCACAACAATTTGTTCAACACAAAATGCTCACCCATCTCTCTCTCTCTCTGTATGCGCGCGCGCGCACACTAAAACCTTTGCTGCACCTGTAAATGCAGATTTACATGCGCATCAAAGAATACACCATTAACAGATAAAATAAAGTGGTCTCCTAGTCTTAGCTACTTTGGGCGTGTAGGGTCCAACCAAGACCCATCTCATGCCATAGTGGACCGTGATTCGAATCCACAGTTTGTAGGATGAAAAGCAAAAACTCTGTCCTCTCGATCAGTGAGATAGACATATTTAATTCACTTACACACTTTTGGGAAAATATTAATACATTATAATTATAAATATGGTTCGATATTACGTAAAAACAACACACTGTCCAGTCGAATTACTTGATCACTGTCCTAATAATTACCCTCGATGCCAGAATTACGGCATGGCTCTATAAGTCCTTTGAACGTTGGAGGAGGTACGCTATACCAGTGAGGATTAATTCAAAGGCCAATCTCGATCCACGTAATCCTAGAGATGTTTTATGAGATTCAGAATTTGACGGCCAAAGTAATAACGGAAGTCACTATCATGTTCGGCAAACCACTCTCAAACAATACTGACAACGTGGCATGGCTCATTATCTTGCTGGAATACACCTACTCATTGGGTAATCAATCCGCCATGAAGGACTATAACCTGATCAACCACAAACGTACCTTGTAGCATTCGTAGTCAGACTAGTGGTATCATGGCTGCAAGATATTCCCAGAAAAACATTGCCCATACTGTAACTGCCAGTTTCTACTGTAACATGATATCAAGGCGTTTTCTCTCCCTATATTTTCGCCTGACCCTCTACCTACCGTCCACAAGGCACAGCTGGAAATGAAATTTATCCGAAACGGCAATTTTTTTTCCTAGTCTTTGCCCTTTCAGATGCAAACTGTATACACAATCATCGATGATTAGGCATGAGCACAAATATCTTGAGTTGTCGCTTAATCAGGAGGTTCGTAAGAAAAAGGATACTTTAATTATGGTCTGGGAAACACTTGCATTTGTCTCCAGATTAAGTTTCACAATCAACCGTTTCACATTTTTTCATCTATGGGCTTGTACAAGGCGTGACAGCCGATGCTCACCGTGACGAGATATGTACTCCATCATTGCCCTGGCGACTGCTGTTCTGGCAAGTATCTTTCCACTCTTGGAGTACTTTACTACAGCGCTTTGTGGATCTCCAATATTCATAGTTTCCTGGATACTGCCATTCTTGTACCATGTAGCTTATCACGATAACTTACAGTCATCTTTTTCGACATCCTTCAGATCCCATTCACGGTGATTCTTAGCTATCCACAGAATTTGTGTTCTTGCTGCAAAATTCACTTAAAGATTATTCAAGTTTACGAAATAAATCTCTCATTCAGGGAGGTGAGATGTTCATTGGCACTTCTGTTAATTAAATAAAAACAAAACATCACTGTTTTCACTGATTTTGCCATTAAAATATATAAATATATTTTATTTTAATTTATTTCTAATCCTTGTACACAATTGTTCATATCATTAAAGAATAATGTATTATTTTGATTAATAAAAAAAATTGGTTTATGCACTTCAAATTATATTTTGATAATTATGATGAATTAAATATAATTTTTAACTTTAAGTTTTATAGTTAATTTTAACTATTATAATTATTAATTTTTATTTTCAAATTTAAAGGTGAGGTGTTCATTGGCACTTCTGTTAATTAAATAAAAACAAAACATCACTGTTTTCACTGAATTTGCCATTAAAATATATAAATATACTTTATTTTTTAATTTATTTCTAATCCTTGTACACAATTGTTCTTAAAGTTCTTAAAAGAACTGGGCGATGGACTGAGTCCTTGACTCTTTATCCAGTCATCTGAATGAAGATTATCTGTGTGGATGGGGTGTTATTGAGCTAAAAAGCTCGCAGTCATGGCTGGGTAACGGCAATAGTCGAGCCTCAGTTAAAACTTCATTGGCTACAGCATTGCCATTTGTTACCCTGGAAGTCCTAAAAAGGACTTTTTCAATCAGGAACCATTCAGTTCCGTCCTTCAATACTATCTTCTTACACAATTGTCCTTATAGTCCTTATAAGGACTGGCTTAAAGGGGCGAAGCAAGAATGCTTTTCATATTCCCCGTTATCTGTAGTGGACAGTGTAGGGATAAGGTTATTGAGCTATTATTAAAGCTCTGATCATGGCAGGAGGGTAACAGCAATAGCCGAGCCTCAGTTAGAACTTCATTAGCTACAGCATTGCTATCCATTACCCTCCAAGGGTATTGGATTGAATGAATCAATCACCGCATCTCGAACCCCCATTTACACAATTGTTCATATCAGTAAAGAATAATGTATTATTTTGATTAATAAAAAAAAAAAAATTGGTTTATGCACTTCAAATTATATTTTGATAATTATGATGAATTAAATATAATTTTTAACTTTAAGTTTTATAGTTAATTTTAATTATTATAATTATTAATTTTTATTTTCAAATTTAAGACGAAATTTAATATATTTATTATGAATTTTGTTGATAGTGGCTCTCATTTATTCTTATCTTAAAAACAAAAGAGAATTTAGCTAAACATTGCTTTAGGACAAATATTGATCCGAGTCTTTATCATGCAAACGACACTTTTCTGAAATCCACTAATTTACGTACTTAGCTTACTCTGATGTGCGGTTTTCGTCTGCTTGTTTGATGTAAATGGAAACAGGGTAATGTTTAATTGAAACCTGGAGGAGTTAATGGATAATTACATCTGCGTCTGGTCTTCTTTTCCTTAGAGCTAGTAGAATTATAAAGTTCATCAATTTATTCTTCTAAGTTTCTTCAATCTAAGTCCCCCCCACCTTTTTTTTTTTTTTTCATTTTCTTCTCGAAAATACAGATAATATCGCTTAGATTGAGCTTATACCCCAACTTCATGAGACTTTGCTAAAATCTTTGTGACACACCTTGATAAATATCCTCCGCTAGGCTTCACGTATTACAGATAAATAACTCGACGATGGGGGATATTGCGCACTTCGTTGTGTTGATAGCTGTTAGCGCGTTGTTAGTACCTTTTATTTTCAAGCAATTAATCTGTCGAATCACAAGGAGGAAGAAGAAGAAAAATGGAAGGAGAACGACAAGGATGAAGAACAGATAGAGGAAAGAGCATGACAAGGACATGAAAAATAGATAAAGCGAAGGAATGAAATATACATGAGTAAATAACGCCAATTTTTTCGATCATCTTTGACCTTTTGCACTGTACAACCTTTGATAAAAATAAGACACTCATCGAAAGAGAATTTCACACTATAAGCAATCCAAAACATTACATTTGTTAATTATTACATATAAGTTTCTACTCGTGTTCATTTTAAATATTTTAAGTATAACTTTAAATAAACATAATTTATAATTAAAACAAAAGTAATTTTAAATAATTCTAAAAGAAATTTACTAATATAAATGTATAATAATAGTATACCATATATTTTATTGAATATTTTATTTACATATTATTGTAAAATAAAATAGTAAAATTCATCCCCGTGTGGTTGCCGGGATAAGAATAGCACCAATGCATGTCGTACGAGGCGACTAAAATTGGTACCCAGGGAGGGTAATGGATGGCAATGCTGTAGCCAATGAAGTTCTAACTGAGGCTCGGCTATTGCTGTTACCCTCCTGCCATGAGATCAGAGCTTTAATAGCTCAATAACACCTTATCCATACACTGTCCGCTACAGATAAAGGGGAAGATGAAAAGCATTTTTGCTTCGCCCCTTTAAGCCAGTCCTTATAAGGACTATAAGTAAAATTCAATCAGAGCTTTAATTGCTCAAGTAAAATTCATAGTTGGGGGGATTGATTCATTCAATCCAATACCCTTGGAGGGTAATGGATGGCAATGCTGTAGCTAATGAAGTTCTAACTGAGGCTCGGATATTGCTTTTACCCTCCTGCCATGATCAGAGCCTTAATAGCTCAATAACACCTTATCCCTACACTGTCCTCTACAGATAACGGGGAATATGAAAAGCATTCTTGCTTCGCCCCTTTAAGCCAGTCCTTATAAGGACTTTAAGTAAAATTCATATGGAGGGATCAATCGACCGTGAGATGCGGTGATTGATTTTATATGAGATGCCCATATAGGGTAACGGATGGCAATGCTGAACCAATGAAGTTTAACTGAGGTTCGGCTGTTGCTGTTATCCTGGGTTAATGAGTTCGCTCTCTTAGGTTTTGCCCTAAGGGAGCAATTGAGTCACCGGGGTAAGTGTTCTCCGGCACGGCCCGCTGAGGGGTACTTGCCGGTGAATTATTTTCTTCGGAATGAGCGGTTCTGCTCGGTGGTCGAGTTTCACTGAGTAGAACCAACGCGGAGATTTGGACGGTCTTTCGCCCACGAATGAGTGGCCTAGAGATCGTCCGATATTTTTGAGATATCACCTTTACTTAAACATACGGCGATTCTAACTGAGTTCTAAGTTCTAACTGAGGCTCGGCTATTGCTGTTATCCGCCTGCCATGATCAGAGCTTTAATTGCTCAATAACACCTTATCCATACACTGTCCTCTACAGATAACGGGGAAGATGAAAAGCATTCTTGCTTCGCCCCTTTAAGCCAATCCTTATAAGGACATGATCAGAGTAAAATTCATATAAATAAAAATAAGATGTCAGAAAATAGTCCGATGGAATTTTCTGGGTTAAAGAGTTTTTATGGTATCACATTGTGCTTTTCTGGTCATTTCTTTTCTAGATTTCTAACATTGATATTGTTCCGAAACATTTCAATCTATTCACATCGTTATCAGCACTAGGAACAGTTTATATTTAATTAAAATAACAAGGCAATACAAAACTGTCACCTGACGTAAGATTTCCTGTATATTTAAAGTTAGCTTGGGGAGGGATAGAAGGGGTATGGAGCTAATTAACACTTAAATGACTATATTGGTTAATAGAGCTGGTAAATGCTACTACATAATGAATTGTATTAATGGAATCATGACTTATAATTGCGTTGTGTGTTGCTGAGATATCATTCATCTAAATAAATTATTACATCATTTCATGTACGAATGAATGATCAATAAGAACAAGCCATTTCACTTGCTGATGGCTTTTATCTGATTAAGACTGCTTATGATATGTCATTTACAAAGTAATTACAATTATCTATTGCTTCGTGTTAAGTGATATAGAATATTTTAATTTTAAAACCAATACATTGACATCATTAGTATGATTGGCTTATATTGATGCTATTTATTTGGCAATATTGATGCGGTAAAGTCGGAGATATTTTATCTTTCCGTTTTCAACATATAGATGATTTATGGCCTGATTGATGATGATGTAGATCACCTTGAAATTGTCATCACTCACTCAGACTTAAAAAAAAAAAAAAAAAACAGCAAACCCATACCATTAACACGGTACAAAAGTATTTTTGCAGCTTTTAGGAAAATACACTCTCTACTATTAGGGAGGGAGAGAGAGAAAAGAGAAAGAAAGGGGTTGACATTGTGGGGGGGGGAATGAAACCTAAACGAACTTGTGTTTTACTCATGTGAAGTTTGTATCACCACCGCTACGATTTGGCAGAGACAGATATAAAGACAAATATACTGACAGAGTCTATCCCCTAGATTTCTTGTCGGCAACCTAAAGCCTTTCCACACAGTTGCGATGTACTCGCTTCATCTATATTACCTCCTTGGAACGGCAGAGCGAAATAAACGGATTTCGAAGTAAGTAAAGTCATTAACTGCGTATATCCGGGCATTGATGCCAACAGTACGGGTGGGACTAACAGAAAGACAGTTGTCAGAGTGCTGAAACATTTTGCTGAACTTCAACGATTTTAAGAGAAAATAATGAAAAAAAAAAAAAAAAAACGTGAGTCATCAGTTTCCTTTTTTTTATTTATTATTTTTTTTTCCGGAAAGTCTGGCTAGAGTAAAGATTGCGGCAGTTCATTTTCAATAAAATAATATCCAAGAGTGGCTTAAGTTTTATTATTATTCTTATGAAACATCCGGGAATCCTGTCGCACACACAAAATTATACTGTATAAAATTTACATTTGAAAATAAAAAAACCCTACAAAATGTGATTGTGATAATCAAACAAAATAATATTGTATTATAAAATTAAAATTATATAATATAAAAATAACATTATATAATTTCTTTTTAATATTTCATTTGTAAACCATTCTCGAAATCTACCAATGAAATAAAATCTTACAAACGAATTCTTGAAACTGTAATACGTACTCTTGCCGCATGAGGCGCCTTCATCAACTTTTACTTTTATTTTTCTGAGTAAGCAACTTTTTAAAACTGCAAACCATAAAAGCTGCATAATTAACTCGAAGGTAATCAATTCAAATAATAAATGAATCGACACAGCCTAAGAATAGATATAAAAATGTAAATGAAAACAAATTAATTACATTACGTTTTAAATGTTTTCTAAAATTCTCGGCATGGCAAATAAAATTCATGGTTGCTTTACAATCTAGCAGACGATAAAAATCTAAACCACTAAAGGGCACAGGTGCAAAGATTAAACATTAGTTTAAAAAGACTTTCGTTGTATTGTTTTTATCAGAGCTGAATGATATTAATATTCTTTGATTTTAATAATCAAAGAAGTGGAAATATTGCCTACTGTTGAAAATGAGGGTCAGTAATGTTTATTTGGTTTTTTAATAATGAAGAATAATGAAATATTCATTTTTAACAGGAAAATTAATATTTCCATAGCAAATATTAATTTGTTATTAAATTAATTTATTATCAAATTAAGTATTAACAAATTTGCATAGCAAATAGTAGCTCATTAAATGCTGTCGCAGTTAATGTGCGCTATCAATTTTAGATAAAAAATCTTTCTTCCAAAAATGAGACTTTTTGTGACATGATTATATTCATATATATTTTTGGAAAAAAAATATGGATCTTTTATACTTCTTTATTAATAGCAACACCACCGAAATGAACACTTTTAAGAGTGCTATTATTTTTTAAATGAAGAACGGATGCGAATAAGACTAAATTCTAGTACTTGATAAGCTTGCTCTAAAAACTAATCCTCAAATAATTTTTCATTCTTCTTTTATTATCATAAAAATTGGTTGCTTGAGATAAACTATCTAGCAATTTTGAAAAAGAAGTACTTACTTTTAACCAACAACAACAAAAAAACCGTGTAATGTTGTAAATACTTAAATTTATATCAATAATTTTTAAGCATTTTGTAAGATGCCTTTTTTAGATACCGTAATTTATTTTTTTTTTTGTGTTAATATTGGATTAGTGTTTTTTTTTGTTTTTTTTCCCTCATGATAACCGAGTATACTGGATATGACACAGGTTTTGTAGCGCTTATCATTTGTGGGGTTAATCTAAAAATAAATATTTCGGAATTACTTCAAAAGGAACACTAGACTTTTCCACTCTTCCCAGTCCAAATGTTAAGCTGTTCCAGTCCATAATATTCCTAAGAGAGTTTAAACTGAATCGCTTATAATACATGAAGAAATAAATAACAAAATGTTAATAGCATGTCCATAACATGCAATTAAATTTCGCATTGTTGTTCTACTCAATTTTAAATTTGTTAAATTCATACTCCTGTAATGTCAGAACCTTTGGAGATAATGATGAAGTATTCAATTTTCATTTCAAATTATTATTTCTATAATTTTTTGATAATTTTAATAGCTTGTTTAATTTTTGATAATTTTGATTACGTGTTTAATTTTGATAATTTGTTTAGTTTTTGGATATTTTTGATTTTGTTTTAAAAAAAATGTGATAATTTTTTGATATTTTTAAAATTTCGTTGATAATTATTTTTTTGAAAATTTTGAAATTTTTTTAACATTTTTATGATAATATAACACACGAAGATAATAACTTGTGTTTAATACAAGAAAATAATACATCTTGAGTTTACTACACGAACATAACAGTTCATCCAATAAGTTTTAAATTTTCTTATGGGGGGAAATTAGGTTTAATGGTATAGTATGATATACTCGACCTTAAAATAATACTATCTACTGTATATTTTTAGAGAAAAATGGACGGTGGAGGAAAGATGAAAAAAATAGTAACGTAAAGATCTCAAAGTTGCTACTAAAATAAGCACATTCGACTAGTATGAGAAGTAACAAGTGTAGATTCGACAGAATATTGCTTTAAAATAATGCATCAATCATTAGTGGAATTATACGTATTATATTCACATGTCAATATCGAGACCAGCACCCTTGGAAAATATATTGATCTATTAAACAGAACAATAGTAGGTATATTGTCTATAATCTATTGAAAACAGGCATAAGTGTAATATATTGGCTTTACCAGTGTGTACCGGGGATAAAAATCGATTCAAATCAAGGATTACACGATAAGAGAGGATGAGGACGGACAGGGTGGTGGAGAATTTGACTTCACTAGAAAATAGATGGAAAATGGAAAATTTGACTTATGAAGAAAGTAGTGAATGCAAGTTAAGATGTATATCGTGCAACGGCCTAATGTACCTCGACAATAGCGTGACAGTACGTGCAATACTGAGAACAATGTCTATAACTTACCACCTGGTATCTGGGAAATCAGAGACTGGACTGAAACTTTACAATAAAATTTCTTCTTTTTTTTTTTCATTTTGTGGAAATTATTTCTTTGGAAACTACCCGTATTTCTACCCCTTCCCCCCACGTGCACAAAAAATAGATGCAATAGAGTAATAAATCATTTGAGATGTGTCTAATAAATATTCAAAAGGGACTAGAATAATGGAAAACTACTCCCACATCTTCCTGCAGCTAGTCACCAAGTGTTGGGAGTGTCTGGTGACTAATGATGCACCTGGAATTTGCATAACTACTATATTTATTCTCTTCCTTCACATTTATCAACATGCCAACACCGTGGAAAGCAAGCGGCTTCGCTTGCATTTTTTTTCTCTCCACATGAGTCTCTGATATGAATGTGAGTGGCTGCTCTGATTACAATGATTTGTGTGTTGATCTTTTCATATCTCTACATAATTTTAAATTACTTTTTCCTGGATGATGAGAAAATCCCCCCTCCCCTTCACTTTATTTATTTTTTCTTCTGTTGTAAAGCCGTTGCATTAGTAGTTACCTGTTAAAGTAAATTGGAAAACAGAGGCGAAAATTACTTATGCATATCCTGATAATACGTAATTTAAAGAAAAATATAACTTTAACAATATACATATTAATAATTAAAATACGTATAATGATTGCTTAACTACCAAGATAATAATGTGGAATCTTTGCATATAAGCATTTTAATGTGACCAATATGAGCCTTAAAAACTATTTTGTTTCCTACTAGCCATTACTAAGTGCTTAAATATTATATATATATATATATTCATTTTTAATATAAACTGACTAAAAACCCGAAAATTATAACAAATTGAGATTTATTTGAAAATGCAACATGTTTCGTCGAGAGTGACTTCATCAGGCGTTAAGAACATAGAAAGATATTAAAAGACACTGAAAATAACATTGAGACACTCTAAAGCTATACAATTATAAAGTTATGATATTCAACTGCAAATTACAGTTATTATGAACTTGTGCTATAGTCCGTGTTAAAATTCTATTGTTGTACACTAGATTGTTTATAGTTGCTGAAACTTGATCTTATTTTTGGAAGAGTCGAGAAGCACGTTTGTATGTTGAATTTCTTTAAGATTCTACTCAGTTTTTTGGATAGTGTGCTGATATATGGCAAGGAGATATAACCTTTGGAGTCGTTCTGTGTCTCTACGTTGACGTTGGGATAATTGTTTATTGATACTATTTAAAGAGTATAGCCATTGCTTTTAAAGGTCCATTTAAAATGTTGTAGTTCTTTTTTTTTTTTTAGTTCTTCTTCATCTGACAGTACAGATCTTGCACGATTCGCAAGAGTTGATAGAATACCCAACTTTTGCGCTGGTTGGTGATGCGAGGACGCATGCAAATATCTATCCGTGTGTGTTGGTTTTCTAAATATAGAGACTTTTATTGATTCAGGCGTCTTGGTGACTTTGACATCAAGGAAACAGAGGGAACTATTTTCTTCAATCTCCATGGTCAAATTTATATCCAGATGGAGGTTGTTTAAGTGTTTGAGAAACCTGTGAAGATTCTCAATACCATGCTCCCATAGGAGGAATCTATTCTCCCACGTCTCGAGGAACACCAGAGAGACATTGCTTACAAGAGAACCAGAGCTTCTGCCCTATCAGACCATGTCCTGTTTTCAATAAACACGAACAACGAAAGCCGCCAACATGAAGTAAATTGGACAACAACTTCAAACCTACACATTTGCCATGATGAGGTAGAACGCCGCATTGTAGAGTCAAAAGAAATCACCTCGGACCCTCTTCATATGAACAATAATCTCAGCTATAATTTGCCTGACTCTTTCAGCTCTACTATCAGATACTGGAGATCGCGTGGTTCCACACACACACAAGTGTACAACAATAGAATTCTAACACGGACTATAGCACAAGTTCATAATAACTGTACTTTACATTCGAATATCATAACTTTATAATTGTATAGCTTTAGAGTGTCTCAATGTTATTTTCAGTGTCTTTAAACATCTTTCTATGTTCTTAACGCCTGATGAAGTCAATCTCGACGAAACATGTTGCGTTTTCAAATAAATCTCAATTTGTTATAATTCTCAGGTTTTTAGTCAGTTTATATTAAAAATAAACATATCCCAACCCCGAGTTAATAGTAGTAGTAGTAGTAGTATATATATATATACTACTACTACTGCTATTTTTTTAGTAGTAGTATATATATATATATATATATATATATATATATATATATATATATATATACTACTACTACTACTCGTATATATTAATAGTAGTAGTAGTAGTAGTAGTAGTAGTATATATATATATATATATATATATATATACATACATACTCAAAATGAAATGTAAATTTAAAAAACATGGCTAACTTTGAGCAGTGGTCGGTAACCTTTTTCATATGAGGGGCGCAAATACTGCGGGCGCCATGACGCTCGCGAGCGCTGCCGACTCCTCCTGATTTAAATAATTAAAACTTAAAATATTTACAATTGGCATGAATGGTTTTGAAATGTCTTTCTATATTACTTTTTTTTAAGAAATAGCCACACTATTATTGCATAATAAACAAATATATTTGCCATTATGATTGATAAAGCATAATGGCAAATATATTTGCTATTATGCTTTATCAATCTCGGCGCTCGCATCTGATCTGACAGATACATGCTAATTGTTAACATGGATATTCTTTTTGTATTCATTTTTTATGGTATTTTATATTCATTCATATGTGACAAAAATATGTTGTAAAAGCGAGGTAAATAAAATAATGTTAAAATTTGAGATCTCATTTTTCTTAAAAACAACTAATCATTGAATTTCTAAGCCTGAAACGAGAGAAAAAAATGCCTGTGTCATGAGCCCTCCGTAATTTTCAAATTTTATATTGCGCTCTTCATATTAAAAAGGTTGCTGACCTCTGCAAGATGTGCTTTACATTTATGGAAAATACTAAGGAAAGAGGACTGGAACTTGCTCCACCTTTTCTACGAGTTGCCCATAAGGCACTACTTATGCTTGCATCCGCCGAACCTTTTAGTTTCTATATATTCGGCACGAAACTCGTAGTTTCTATATTCGTCTATGAAATAATGTTGGATTCAATATTCATTTAATTTGTACCATCATGTATTATATTTGCGGTGTTTTTTCTTTATGTTTTCTTGCATTTTAGCACATACTAGTAATGAATGTATCTCTCAGATATACTGCGATCTACGATCTATCGCAAAATTACCGCTGAGAGCTCAAAAGCAGTTTACGATAATTTCTTTGAGGGAGCATTAAAAAATCACTGCGGGCGCCATGGGGCCTGCGTTGCCGACTTGAGTATATATATGCAAATTATTTTTTACATTTTGAGTATGTTTATTTTTATTTAATATTTAATTTAATTCCAAAACACAGTATTCTTGTGACTGAAAAACAACAACGCATGTAAATTTAAAAAACATGGCTAATTGTATATAGCTGTTTGTTGCTAATTGACAATTGACATTTATGTCTTTAGGGGTGAAGCAAGATGCTTTTCATATTCCCCGCTATCTGTTGTGGTTGCAGTGAAGGTAAAATTTATGAGCAGAATGCTCGCCCTGATTGGGCATGGAGATTATGCATCACTAAAGGAGGCCAATATAGCTTTTGGTCTTCTGTATTTGAATATGTCCGTTGGATCGTATGCTGTAGCTTGTTGAACCAAATCGTTGGGATGTGTGGACGTCTTTAGGAAAAACTTGGTGGCTAAGGATCGTAGAAAAGAGAAGATATAGGGAATATTTGTGTCTCTGTGGAGTTGAATGTTTCTAACATACCACGGAGCATTCAAAATCATTCTCAGGCACTTGTTCTGCACTCGCTGTATTTTGATGATGTTAGCATTAGAGGTGTGGCTCCAGGCCGGAGAGGCATAGGTGATTATAGGACGAATCGTCAACTGGTATAGCTGCAATTTGATTCTGTTGCTGAGCTTGCTATTTCTATTAATTAGCGGATAGATCTGTGCTATGACTTTAGATGCCTTTGTGCATGCAGACTTGGTGTGTTGATTGAAAGATAGCTTTTTGTCGAGAATTACACCCAGGTAATTTGTTTCTGACTGCCAGGGAATTTTAATATTGAATAGTAACAAATCTCCTACAGGAGACATTGGCCTTTTTGAGAAAAGAACGGCTGAGCTTTTCTGGGGGTTGACTTCCAATCTCCATTTAGAGAACCAACCCTCCAGCTTTAGAATGTTTTCTTGAAGCTTTCTGGTAATGAAAAGGGGTCTGAGAGATCTGGTTAGTATTGCCGTATCGTCTGCATATAGGGCCAAAATGGAAGTCATCGGATTGTGTGGGATGTCTGACATGTATACAGAGAACAGCAATGGAGCCAGCAGAGATCCCTGCGGCACTCCAGCAAAGATGTGGCGCTGGGAGGATGTAGAACCGTTGATTTTTACTTGCATTGATCTATTTTGAAGATATGAGTGGATTAAATGAACCATTTTAGGTGAGATGCCGGCTGAGATAAGCTTGTGCAGGAGTCCAAAATGCCAGATTTTGTCAAATGCTTTGGATAAGTCTAGGAAAACAGCGCCTGTGCACTGGCGCCAGTTGTAGCTGGTTGTGATGTATTCAACAATTCTGTGGATTTGCTGGGTAGTACTATGGTGTTGCCTAAAACCAAACTGTTCTTTTGGAAGGATGTTTAGGTCATTTATTGAGGTTTGAAGTCGTGAGAGGATGACCTTCTCTGCAACCTTACCCAGATTTGAGATGAGACTGATTGGACGATAATTTTGGGGTAGGTGTGAGTCTTTGCCTGGCTTATGTATGGGAATTACGTCAGCCAGTTTCCAGGTGGAAGGAAAATAGTGAAATCTTAAAATTGCATTTATTATATTGGTCAGGTACACTACTGCCCTCCGGGGCAGAAGTTTAATCACACGATTAGTAATGCCGTCTGGTCCAGGAGCTTTTTTGTTCTTTAAATTTTTAATAATGTCATATATCTCAGCAGGTGATGTTGATGCAATATGGTCAGTGCTGGTGATAGGAAGTTTGAGTGAGTGTCTGACCTTGCTGTGAATCTTATGTATGTGGTCAAAGTCAAGGTTTCCATACGAAGGCCTGCATTGCTCTTCCAAGCTGTGCGCTATAACCTCTGCTTTGTCCACATCTGTGTGAGCAAGGCCCTGATCAGTTAATATTGGGGGAAGGGATCTGCCTTTGTTTTTGGTATTTTTCAGTAGTCCCCAGATGGAGTGATCACTAGGTGAAATGGAGGATAACTTTTCATCCCATACATGGTCTCTGTGAGCTTTCAGTGCATCTCTTACTGCCCCATTTAATCTGTTTAGATTTGTTTTGTCTTGTGGCGCACACGTGTTACGGAATCTCTTTCGAGCTCTGTTTTTATCTCTGATTAAGTTCATGATGTCTTCAGGCAAACGATCTGGCTTGCGGGCAGATTTGTAGGAGGAAGCTACCTTTATAGCAGAATTAATTTGTTGTGTGAGATTTGTAACTGCAGTTTCTACTTCTTCTTTTGTGTGTATGTGAGGAACAGGTCCAATATGATCCTTGAGTGCGGCTGACAGTCTTTCCCATACAATGTAGGAGTGAGAAGGAGGACACAGGAATTCCTGATTTCCCAGATGCAGCAGTATTGGATTGTGATCGGATGATAGTTCATCCATAGAAATGATACTGTACTGAAGTTTAATATCCTGCAGGATAGCTATATCCAGGATATCAGCAGTGCCGAACGTACTGAGATGAGTTGGTTCGGTGGGGCCTGCCACAACAGCGTTGCTTGATCCTAAGTAATTGAAAAGGATGCAACCATTCTTGTTTGTGGTTGGACAATTCCAGGCAGGGTGCTTGGAATTCAGATCCCCGGCAATAATGGTGGGCCCTCTGATGCCTAAGATGGCATTTAGATCAGAGTGAAGTAGAGATTTTTGGGGAGGATTGTAAGCTGAGTAGATTTTCAGTTTGCCAGTGGAGCTGGTGACTACTTCCACTCCTGTGATCTCAAGGTTAGTGGTTGAAGGAATGCTCACAGAGTGGTGCTTAATGTAGTTTTTAATGAAGATGGCAGTGCCACCACCTCTGTAGAGTAGTCTGTCATTTCTGTATAGGTGATAGCCCCTTATTGTAGGGTTGTCTGAGGGTCTTAGATGAGTTTCGCTGATTAGAATAACATCTGGCTGATACCTAGATGTGAAGGCACGGAGTTCCAGGATTTTGTTTTTGAGGCCATTTGCGTTCCAAGCAACTATTTGAAGAGATGCTGGAATGAGTTTGTTACTATTCATTTATGAGAGCTGTGAGGATGACCTGTGTTTCACGAAGAAATCTTTTAGTGGAGGTTTCAGTAGGGTTTGATAGGCTAAAATTTTGTAGCATGTTTGCTAGTGAGGCCGTGATAATAGCTGTTAGGTTTTTAGGTGCTCTTGGTTGATTTTGTTCTGGAATTGGCCTAGTTGTACGGGTCACACCGGCATAACTTCTTGTTTGCTTTTGGTTGGAGGTCTCCGACTGTGGTCGATGAGTCTCCGGTTTTGATGTCTGGGCCGCTGGTGTTCTTGTACTGTAGGAGGAGGGCTGATTGATTGCCTCCATCCGTCTGTTCTTTGGGTGTTGAGTGCATCCTTTGTAGTTCGCCGGATGAGGGCCACTGCAGTTGGCACATTTGGCCGAGGTGGTCCTTGGCTTAGTGCAGGTATTGGTTGGGTGGCTGTCTCCACATTTTAAACATCTATATTCTGCTCGGCATAGATTCTGGGCATGGCCAAACTTTTGGCACCTGTGGCACTGCCCAGAAGATGATCTTTTACGGAGTGGTTCCGGTGTGACGATGAGACCACAGACTGTTTTTAAGTTGTAGATATCCTTATATATTTTGTGAATCTCAACAAGGACTAATGGCATGGGAGTTTTGTCTGCTTTGTACATTCTGCTCACTTTGACTGGTGGCAGATCCTGAGAATTTAGGTCAGCAGCGATTTCTGCTGTGTCAATGTCTTCACAGACACCACGAAGGACTACTTTTAAATTTTTTTCTGAACTGAGCGCAAAGGTATGATACTGGATGCCTCTGTTGTCCAGTTCCTTGGTCAACCTTCTGTAGTCTGTCACTGTTGCTGGCTGAATCTTTATGCCTTCATCCATGTTTTTGGCCTTAATGAAGCCAATATGCAGATTGGACATTGTGGATCGTAAAGCTGCCCACTTTTGTTTTTCTCTAAGGATGACCGGAGGCACCTTTTCTTTGGGAGAGGTAGCGGCGTCCGAACCCTGAGAATCCTGTTCCATTACAGTGTTGTCATTGTGCGGTTCTTCTGTTGTTCTTCGCTTTTTGCGAGCACGCACTTCTACAAAGTCTGAAGGTGTAGAAGGCATCGACTCTAAATGATCTTCAGCGACGACTTTGTGAGCACGCACTTCTGCAAAGTCTGGAGGAGTAGAAGGCATCGACTCTAAATGATCTTCAGCGACAGCGTCTGAGACACATTCGGGGGGAAACGTGTCATACAGTTTAACCTTTCCCGGCCAATTTTCACTCAGCAGCTTTCCCAGTCTGAGGAATTCAAAATAAACTTCTTCGAATTTGGCCTCATTAAGAAGTTTTGCCATGACAATATTTGGAAATGTGTTAAGTCAAGGATGGAGAAAGAGTAGAGATTGCTCTGGTGTTCCGAGCAGGTAAAAGTAATCCTGTGGACTTTTGAGGGTCCACTAGCAAATCCCGTAGACACCCTAAGGTGTCTACCAGCAATAAGATGTCGCGATATAAAATACAGCAATGGCGATACTAACGGCAGTAGGCCTAGCGTATCGCCCTTATAACTTCAATTGACTTACCTGGATGGAAAATAAATAAAGTGCCTGTTTATGGCAGTAAGCAATTAACTGAAATTAATGATGAATACGCATAAATCACTAAATCATAACCGTCAAATTCACAATTCACCATCAATAATACACGACACTAAACACTACCACGCGAGCCGCCATCTTCATTCCATTCAATCTACCCTGTTTGTTGCTATATCTCTATCTTTATTTTATTATTCTTGCATATGAAAAACTATAAGGTGTATTAGAAGATCCATACTAAATAATGAGAAAAATTCTAAAAAAGTAATTTATTAAAAAAATTTAGAGAATATTATTGATCCAATTATATTTTATATTTAGAAATTAACTTAAATTTTGGAAACTTCTGCTGATATTTTTTTTCCAGAATTAATGGGTGTATCCTTTAGGGAATACTTCATGGTGAAGTCTGTTGTTCCACATAATGAGCCCGACTTAGATGCAATGAAAGATGAGTGAAGGTGCAGGTTCGGTGAGTCAGCAGTTCAACTGTAAAAGGATGTTGGGCAGCTATTGCTCTTGTTATTGTAGGCTTAGCGGAAATTGGAGTGGGAATGATGGATGTCAGTTATGCTGAACAGCGCTCACGAAAATATCTGTAGAGGAGACGCAAGGAAGACAAAAACTGTTAGAGAGTAACTTAGAGAGTATGTTGAGAGACGCGATCGTCAATAGCGAAAGCCTGCTTATTTATTTTTTTTTTTAAGTCAATAGAAGTAATGTGATAATGCCAGGAGTAAGTGTCGGTTGAACGTTAAGCTGAGCATTATTCTCGAATGCCTACCTTTCAACATAATATTTTATCGCAACCCAATAAGCCTACATGCTCTGAAATCGAATAATACTTCTGACTTTTTATTCTAAATATTTCCAGTACTACATTTTATAAGCAATATTATCTAATTATATGAAATTATTATTAGGTAACCGTACGTATTACTGGTCTTTGAAAATGGAAAAAAAAAAATCAATATGGAAAAACATTTATTTAACACGATATAATGTAAGATAAAAAAACTAAATTACAGGTAATGTATGTAATGAAATCCTTAAACATAATATTAATATGTAGTTGGAAATCAAAATAAACTATAAATATAATGTGATTGTTGAGCTTGTTTAGCCAATCAAAGAATCGCAATGTTTGGTTCGACGGAAGACAGATTCTCAAATGTGGTTCTGCATCAAGTTTGTTCCGGTATTTCGACTTAATAAAATTAATTATTTTATTAAGTCGATTTTTAATTAAGATAATTTTTTAATTATCTTAATTATTTTTATTTTATTTTTTTCATCGAAATTATTATTGTTTTTTTTACGAAATAAAATAATTAAAAATCTTCAATGTTTTATTATGTTTTCCACTCGATCTTAAAAAAGTGAAAATTGTTTTATTTGCGTCTTGTAATGATAAATTGAATCATTTATCTTCCACAAAAAATCTGACAAATACAACCACAAATATCTAACTGTTTGAAGTCTGTTGTACTCCTACTATGATGAAAAAGATTGATTCTCGAAGAAAACAATTACTTTTTGTCTTAATTCAAATAAACGTGCAATTTACTTTTTTTTCACGTGACAGCCATCTGTCATGTGTGTGTGTGCGTGTTAAATGAGTTACATGCTTCCCTCTTTACATAAAGAAGTAAATAAATAGTCTAGAGTTTGTTGACCTCAATTTTATAAAATTAAAACTATTTTGACAGCGCCACCAAGCGCCCATTTAAATTGCTGAGATATTGGTCTCGACATTACAGTTTGTCTATGAAGCACATATATTTTTGATGCTAGTAATAGAACCACAAAAATTTCTTCTCCTTCATTTGGCTCCATTAAAAAAAAATATATAAACAAATATAATGGAATGGTGCACAACTGTGAGAGACAGAGAGAGCTTTTTTCTTATATGTTTTTATCCCTTTTATGAAAACTTCATGTTGGAAATTTTCATTAGTGTATTACAAAAGTCATATTAATAAAAACAAAAGTATTATAAAATATTTTTTTATATTTAAAGATAAGTATTATTTTAAAATTATATTTATACTTTTTTACTTCTGAAAGGAACAAAAATAAGTATTAATAATACACCCTTTTATTTTGTATTTAAATATATTTGAATAATTCCCAGATGTGGAAAGTCATTTTTTAAGCCAGTTCATAAAGGTTGGGGACGTAATTTTTTAGGACATTATTTGTGAATATTTTATTTTTAATGAGTAATTATTGCTGCATTTTTTTAAATGTATTTTTGTTAATACCTTTTCTCTCCCTCCTCAAATAATGCAACACACTATTGTAAATATGTTAATCAACACTAGAAAATGAGCTTAATAAAAAAAAGTCCCAATGTCGTCTACTCTGTTCACATCTTCTAGATTGATTACAGATATAAGAACCAATAGCGTCTTTTGGGTTCGATAGATCCTTCTATGTTTTCTCAGTAAAGCTGCTCATTTTCGTTAACTGGTAATGTGTTACTTCCATCTCGAAACTCGACAATGTGGAAGAGCCTAGCAATCAGTATTAGTATCCAAGAACATATTGACAAATTTTGTCATTAACCCTACAATCAGCTCATCTTTACTAGTTGCTTTACCACTATGATTCCTGAACCTAAATGATCTATCAACCAAATATATTCCAATCCTTGTTTACCTGAACCTTTTTTTGCAGTCAGTCCCCACTCAGCTTTGATCCATCTAATATTTCCTTAATAAACTAAATATACTTGCATTTATCTTTTGAACTTTCACTTCCCTGGATAATCTTCCAATATTTTAAGATCATTCGGCAAAGAACTTACTTCATCCTCGAACAATCGAGTACACTTCCCAAGTTTACATCATCAGCAAAAAGAGAAATTTTACTCTTACTATGTTATTTATGAATATATTAAACAACGGCTACCCTAACACACTGAACTCTGGGGAATCCTCCCCCCCCCCTTCTAGTAAACTAGCTCCTGTAGGAGCTAGTTTACTTCCTATTGTCCATCTGTCGATCAGTTACTAATCCATATGCAACAAGCTGATGATCACTAAGTGATCATCAGCTTGTTGCATATTAATTAGTAGGCTCGTATGTGGATGCAACCAAAGGCTATGCTAAAATACAAATAAATTACGTTATAGCCATTACCTGGGTGGAGAATTGTGCCCTTGCGAACTTCCATTCAGAAGGAATTATTCTCAATCTCAGCGATGAATTGAAGAACAAAAGTGCATCAATTAACCCTAACGTATGGCTGTTTATATTAACATATATCTACAGGATATATATATATATATATATATATATATATATACACACACCAAACGATACATTTTTTGCGTCATTCAATGCATTTCAGTTCAAGTTAAACGCGCGCGCACACACACACACATACTGTCATACAACATGCCAAACGATTGTAAAGGCTTACAAAATAATTGTAAATGTTTTAAGGAGGAGAACACTGTGTGTGTGTGTGTGTGTGTGTGTGTGTGTGTGTGTGTGTGTGTGTGTGTGTGTGTGTGTGTGTGCGTGTGTGTTTACTTTTCTCGTGCTACACAAAGGGGTTTAATTACCAACATGGCAGATGGCCGATAATTAGAAGCATTGAAGAAAAGAAGGAATTTCTAGTAGGATATTTTCATGATCAACGGGTCATTACATCGCGTGCGCAAATGCGTTTAGTGGGAACAAAATACGACAGCAAATTAGACACAAGTGAATAATTAAATAGGTGGTCGAGAGGGATGGCTCACATTCTTTCAACCCACCAAGTTACCAATCGTTTGGCTAGCAACGTAACTTTTAATGCTTTCACTGGAAACCAGCATTGTGTTTAATCTGTTTCATGCAAAAATGTTTTTATTTCCTCGTTTGGGGAATTTTAGTCGATGCGTTTTCCGCTTTCTCTTTGCATTCCTGTGTCCACATGGAAACTCTTAAGGTACTCCAATGCAAGGATAATGAGAATTTAAAAGGCTGCTCATTCTTATTACGTTTTCATGATATCTTTTGAACGCCTCTCTACTTAACTCTATTGCTTTTCTTCGTATTCTATAAAGGTGTGTTCCCCGTTAGACAATATAATGGAGTTGTTATGATCTACGGAGCCATTCCACTTATAAGATTTACCCTTAATGAAAATACTTTTCATCCATTTTAGATTACGGGAATAGTCTGGCCACACACATATATATAGAAAGTAATTTAGTCGGTAAAATTTTACCTTGGAGTTCGTAGATGTACGTAGAAATCAGATAGAAATGTTTATAACCACCCCACATGGGATTTCTATAAATGTCTGTTCCATATGTCACAAATGCTGTAGTTAATCTGCAAAGTTTCCTTCATCTGTTTCTTTAAATGTACTCACTTCGAACAGATGCAGTTTATTCACCAATTTCCCAGTTTATCAGAATGGAAACATTAATAAAATAAAGTTAATTCTAAAACTTTAAACAGTTAGACTAAAAAAAACCCTTCAAGAATAAATTCAACTATTTGTACTTTTTATCTTAATTAGCTAAAATAAACTACCAATAAATAAACGAGAAATTAAACTCCATTTAGAAAAGACAACAAGAAACAATTCTAGATTAATATTTAAATTTAAGAATCTGGTTTAACTTTTATAATAACACTACATTAGCAAAAAATAAATAAATCTTACATTAGGCTTAACAGTAAAAGAACATAGAAATCAACGAGGCAGACGATTTAGTATAATATTAATCACGTGTGCAGCGCGAGCAGCAGACGACATGAAAATAATCTGCTAATACTCGAAGGAAAAAAAAAACTGCTTTGAAATGTTTTTACGTAAGAGATCAAAAACACCCGAATAACTAAATTATTAAACTCATCAACGTAAATATCTTCTCTAATAATAGTATTTGAACTGAATTAATTGATGCAGCTTAAGCTTCTAAGTCATCGCTGGTCTTTCCGTTTATTTTTTATTCATAATTGAAGCTGCTCCAATTTTGTCCAGTTTTCCTTTCTATTTTAAGGACGTATTTATTTCCGTTGTGTCGGAACTAGGGAGATGATGATAAATAAGACATTGTTTTCACCTAGTTTAACTTTGCCATTCACATAAATGGCTGCTTTACCGACCTATTTATCTTCGACTCGTACATTTGAGTTGGCACACAGACAAATGTTAATTCATATGTGTCTTGAGTGCTCCCTTGTCGTTTTTTATTACTTCAATGGCCCTAGGGGAATTTTTCTATTGCACCTTGTTCATTCAAAGAGATAAATAATAACATCACATATATCATTACAAATGTTTATTTTGTTGGTTCCATTACGCCTTAGTTTTTTTTTTTTTTTTTTAAATAAACTCTACAGTTGAACAATAAAATTAATAAAATTAATTCTGTTCAATAGACTTTATTCTTTTAAGTTTTAAGAATGCCATTACATTGCGTGTTTTTTTTTTTTTTTTTTTTTTTACAAAATTATCGCCGTATGACACTGTGATAATTTATTTTTATCGTATTTAATCTCGGTTAATATTCTGAAGCGTGCTGCCCTCTAGTGGAGAATGCTATTTCACAAGTATAGAACACGATTTTAATTTGTAGTTGTAAGTCGGCAATGCGTGCAACGAAACTCATTTATATGTATCAGTGGTATTAGTTATAAAAACAGCAAATATATATGAAAAACTTATCTTATAATGAATTATTTTTTAAAAAAATGTTACCATATGCAATGGGGATAATTTGTTTTAATCGTATGCAATCTCGATTAATATCCTCATGATGCGTGTCGCCCTCTAGTGGAGAATGCTATTTCCCAAATATTACAGTCGACAATATATGCAACGAAACTGATTTTAATGCATCGATAAAAAAATAATAAAAAAAAAGAGGAAAACTTGAAGTGGAATTTCGAAGTTGTCTTTGCAGTTAATCAGTATAGGTGATGTAGATGTTAAGTTTAGCATTTCATAGGTTCATGGAAATGAACCTATAAATAGATTAACGTAGTTTTGACTTCTACGATCAGTGAAAGCATATCAACAATTTTTAAATATTGATATATTTTTCTTTCTTCATAAACTATACCATCGACTTCGAACATGTTTCGTGCACACTTTGCAAAAAATAAATTAAATAAAAAAAACAAACAAACAAACTAATCTTTAAAATGATTTTAACTTTTCCAGTTCTAGAAAATTTAAATTTTAATTACATTTTAAATGCATACAGTCCTATTAGATTCATTTTGTCCGTTCGTACGCAATTAAAATAAAATTAAAATTTTTAAAATGATTTTAACTTTTCCAATTCTAGAGGCATAAAGAGACAAAAGTATCGAATTTATATATTGTAATAACTTCGCTCTAGTTAGAAAACATTTAACATAATCTATGAGTTAAAATACATTAATTCTAGTTTCAGACTGATTATTTTCATTGATTTGGCAGAAAAATTAATTTAACTAGATTTGGTATTTACGATCTGTATTAACATTTGCCGAACTGCTTCGATTTTGAGTGACAAAATTAAGTTAAATAGTTGCTACATGAAGTACATACAAATTCTAACACCCTTTCGGAGAAGGTACTGAGGTCTTCTTTTTCTTGTTTTTATCTCCCACCTACCAATGTTGTAAACATATGCTACATAAGTACTGTGAGCTGACTACGATTTTTTTTATCACTTATTTTTATATAGTCCGAAAATCCTGCTCTAGATACTAAACATAGAACCATCCTTATTTTATTGGGAATAAATATAGAAACTCTGAAAGTGTCAAAACCCACTTTGGTTCTTCTGTCGATAAACATGGAACATCAAGCCTCCATACCCACAGCGGGATTCGAACTTGAAGCCTGTTGGTTGAAGAGCGGATACCTTTATAATCATGGTTTATAGATTAGTTTTTCCTGGTTTATTATTTTGCTTGTGATAATGAAAACGAAATAATGCATAACTTAGTATTGTATCAATCTAGAAAGAGAAATTGAATGAACGTGACAAAAACTTGTTCTTATTGTCGCTAAAAGTCCTTAAAAGGACTGGCGAGATGGGCGAAGAAAGAATGCTTTTCACATTCCTCGTTATCTGAAGAGGACAGTGAAGGATAAGGTGTTATTGAGCTATATAAATAAAGCTCTGATCATGGTAGGAGGGTAACAGCAATAGCCGAGCCTCAGTTAGAACTTCATTGGATACGGCATTGCCATCCATTACCCTCTCAGGATACCCATTTTAGTCGCCTCGTACGACATGCATGAGCTGTATTGGAGCGATTCTTAAGTAAAGCCCTGTATATAAAAATTAGAACCATCCCTGGATCACTCAATACTGGCCGAAAGATCGTCCAACTCAGTGATGCCCCCCCCCCCCCCACACACACCAAGCAGAACCGCTCATAGTCCAGGGAAAAGCGTCCACCAACGAGGCCCCTCACGACGGAGAACACCCTCCCCAGAGACTCAAAGGGCAACTACCCCGAAATAAGCCCCCCCGTCACCGGGAGCAAAATTTTGGAAGAAACCTGAGAGAGCGAACTCTCGAAGCTCAGCGTCCATTCAGTCGCCTCTTACGACATGCTCGGATTTGCATTGGAGCTTTTTAAGTAAAGCCGACTCTAAAAATTAGGACGATACCTAGACTACTCCATAGTGGCCGATATGACCTTATCCAGCGTTGGCTCGGTGATGATATGGCACCCGCTACCACCAATTTTCTTTCATCAATTTAAAATAATTCATTCATAAAATAAAAATAAAGGTGTATGATAATTTTTACCTTATTTTGAGTTTTAAAAATTAAAAATTTCAAATATTATAACAAGTTTTTAAATAATAAGTCTGAACATATAAATGTATATTTCATTATTTTTGGTAAGCTAATTAAGCTGAACAAAAATTCTCTTTTTATAAACTTGACTAATACAAAAATATTAGAGGTAGCGAAATCAGATAGAATTAGTCATTTCTCAACATAAAGTTATAAAATTAATTATTTGTATATGACAAAATATTTAAAGAACATTTCAAATAAATAAATAATTTCGTCGAACTAATAATATAATTTTAGTTAAATTAATTTCATTTTAAGTTTCGTTATTACTTTTAGTTAATCATAATATATTAAAATAATCAAAGCTTTCTATGTAGTTGCTTTTATGATTACATAGTAAGCATACAGGCTTGTATCGCAAGTAAACAATATTGTAATTAGGAGATAATTTCTGATTTACTTGGTTAAAGATAAATATTGAGAAGTTCAGTAAGCTAGTTTGAGAAAATGAATGGATAGGAAATCTAAAAAATAAAATAAATAAAGTAAATAACTCTGGAAGAACGAACTTGACGAAATCAAAGGATGCAAGTAAATAGAAGTAACTGCACACACACACACTGCTGGTTTTCCTTTATCATCCCGAATGTCACGTAAATAACCTTAAGGTACCCAGACGTAAACTTTGCCGTAACACGGCGTTGACCAGATGTCAAAGTCGTGTTTGGGTTTCATGCTGTACTTGTGAACGTCTCAAAAACACTTTGTCAACACCTCCTCAATAGAGAGATCGCAGAACTCCTAAATTCTTTACGGCCGAACGTGTTCAGATTACAGAAATAAACGTTGATATTTGAAAGACGGTGACCTCACAGTTCGTGACATGGCTTCTTCCGGACGCTATTCGATTTTTTGGAAGAAATCGTAAAATATGAACAGAGAGAGAGAGAGAGAAAGAGGGGTCAGAGAGGGAAAGGGAATAGAGTGAGAAAGATTTTTTTAAAAAAAAGAAAAACATAATGGAAAGCAAATAACAATAAAAATACAGACAGAACAGATAAAGAAAAATTATTGTTATTGTTATTATTATTATCGGCCTTCCACCAGGAGGCGTGTCCATCTATTATACGAGTCGGTTTTATGTTTATCAAAGGAAAACCGGAGCGCCCGGAGGATAACCAACCTCACAGAGATTTCGGTGAAAGTGAAGAGAATGGAGAAGTTTTTTTTTTTTTATGAGAAAATGGTAAGAAATAAGTTTAAAAATATTTATTTTATATTCTTAATATCTTTGGAGCATCCGTAGTTCCGTCTGTTTCGACTACGCCCCTTCATTAGAAAGCCCTGGGTTCGATTCCCGTCTAGGACACGAAGAACCGAACGTTTATCAGGGCTTTTCATCTCCTGCGGGAAATGTGGGATTTTTTATCCAGGAAACAGGTCAACCGGGCCTGTAAAACAGGATACAAGGAATGTCTCTGAAGGTTAGTATTTAAGTATTACCGACACTTAAAGTAAAAGACAAATTTCTTGTTGTTGTTGTATATAGAGAGAGATAGACAGACAGACAGACAGACACACACACACACAGAGAGTTGTAATACTATAAGTAGTACAGAACACACACACACACACACACACACACACACACACACACACGCACAGAACAGTTTAATATCCGCTTTTATTTTCCTGCTCTTTGCTGTTAATTGTCCAGACGGAAGTTACCTGCTGTGTTTCTAACAGAAAAGCCCAACAGCTGAATTGATGGAATCATAAAGCAATTACTGTCTCATCCAATTAAAGGAAATTGCCCAAGTATTTCCAGAATGGGAGAAACACTACAAACTCGATAGCTTTTATGGTTTTAGATGGTTTGATAGAAGTTGTCAAAGACTATTCATTCCTCGTAAAACTTCATACGAGGAAACTCTGGGAATTACGTATGTAAATCTCTCAATTGGCCGTGTAGACTGTATAATAGCTTGTTTCTGTATCACGACTAAATCGTATTGGAATACGAAGATCCATACACTGTGCTTCATTTAATAATATTTAAAATAATAGTTCCGTAGTTGCTTAGAAACACTTTGTTGCCTTGGCAACTGGTTAGCTCAGAACGGATAGCGTGGATGTAAATATTCCAGAATTATGTACTCGTTACAGATTTTTTCAAACCACTTCAGGTCTCCGATAAGTAGGGCGGTGTCTCATACTGGGCAATGAAGTTCATTGCTCAATGTAAGACAAGACTTTAACAAATATCCATGTCACGATCCATTACTAGTTAAAGTCTTTAACAGAAATTTCAGTCTTTGGAAGAACTGAAGGAATTATTAAACTGATTACTCAACACTAGGACTTTGAAAACAACCGTTATTTTAGTTGTTTTCTTGATTTTGTTTATTTATTTTCCGAAATGACGAATTCAATAATCAGATAATAGCTAGCTACCAAAGAATCACGAAAAATCAAACATTAAAGAATATATTGTACTGTACGTAATTGCTATTTATTTTTAACTTTACCATTTTTATGAAAACATTCGTAAAACACCATAGTTTTACATGCATACAATTCATTTCGGTTTTCTTAATTACTTATTTTATTCCTTATTATTATAGCTTAATTATTTAAAATCCACTTATCTTAATATATTCTAAAAATTAATCAAAATAATCAAAATATTTAAATAAATAAAATAGATTATTTGATATATTATAGAAATTTATTAATAAAAACTGAAATTTATCCAATTATTAATTTATTCTTTAGTTTTCCAAATATAGTTTACACTATTGTGCGCATTGATTTTGTGGGAAAACAGCGCCTTCATATTTTAAATGCAGACTTGCAAACTCAACAAGTAACACACATACTTTGCTTTAATTTATTCAAAGTAGATGTAAATTACTTAAATTCGAGTTCTCTAAAGGATTTGCTGTATATAAATGGAAATGAAGGTTGAAGGAAATTAATTGTTGTTGTTGTGTATTTAAATGAGGATCTTTACACACCGTTTTCAGTTCACAATCCTTTAAATATGACTATTTATTAAAGTAATTGCAGCAGTAGCTATTATGATAATATTATGATAATTTGAGAATGTTTTTATTGCAAAAAAATGTTTTTCCTTCCCTTCTTTACTATATTCATGAGATTACGATAAATGAAAACTAAACACTTACATTTACTAGCATTTAAACAGACTACACTATTTCAACGTACTACGTATTTAAGAATCAAGAAAAAATATACAAATCGAGTGACAATTACAATTGTTTATTCGCAAAACAGGATACATTATTAGCATTAAAGAGCCCATTAGGCTTAATATTGCTATTACTGTATGCACGAGTTCTACGAAACTGATCGATCTTGTAGCTTACGGATCACACAAGAGTGGGTACAGTTCGAAATGAGGATTATTAATCATTAGATGGAGCATGTGTTGGAATCTACTTCACTACAATGATTGTCAGGTAAACCAGAGCCACTTGGAATCAATAATTGCTGAAATACATGAGAAACAGGACACAATCTAGATTGTTTCTAATAATTTCTTAAGATCTGTGATATTGTAGGTCACACGTACAACTATATATATAGTTATATATATATAACTATATATATATATATAGTTTTTTCGCTGTTGTTAGGTTTCATCAGGTAGTCTGGCCAATGCAATTATTATAATTATTTTGAAGTAGAACACTGCTATCTAATGTTTCGTTGTTTTTAAATTTCATCAGGTAGTCAACTGAAAACGATGCAATTATTTTCAAGTAGAACAGCGCTCTCTAAGGTAAGGAGGTCAGAGTTTTCGATTACAAGCAGTGGATAAAGCAATTACTGGATAACAATCACAGCAGATTGGGGAGCCTGATCAGAGGTTTAGAAAGGATATCTATTGATGGACCATTGGAGAGGGGGAGTAAAAAAATAAAGCGGGTCAAGAATCCTTTAAAAGATCAATATCCAACGCCTCGAGCTTATCTCTTTGTAGGCTGCAATTTGCGTGAAATAGAACTGCGTAAGATCATGAGGGATAACAAATACGTATAATGCATCCAATAAAAAAAGGGTATTATGTTGTTTTTATTGTTTTCGGACTCTATTGGAATTTACGAAGTTCGGTTTAAGTAGAAATGTGTGTGCGCATTGGATCTATCTAGTTTCAGGAAATTCACTTTTAGCTCCAGGCCAGGAAAGGGAGATAAAATATGCATTCTAACACAATTTTCATTCACTTTGGAAAACTTCAGGATGGTTTGTAGCATCAATTGACGACATAAATCAAAATTAGGTTGGCACGTATCGTGGCTTAAATCCTAATGTTCTCTTTCGCTTGCACTTTACTATCAGTTAGGCCTGTGTTCGAACCTTAGCCTGGAACAATTGATTCCCCCTCTCTCTCTCTCTCTCTCTCTCTCTCTCTTTTCTCTCTCTCTTTCGCTCCAAATAGCATAAGATTATTTTCGGACTGACATCCTATAATCAAATCCGTTACTGCACTGCTAACAATTGCTTATTGTTCTGCCCCATGAAGGAAAGGAAGAATGATATAGGGAGACTCTGGAGAAGCTGAGATCGACTCGCAACTGTTGAGATGTCGCGTCTCATTGGCCACGCCTCGCTCTGCCGATAACTGTCTCCATACAGAGGGCTGTCCGTGAGGAACAATAGATCTCTCTCTGATTTCATGACAATACCTTCCAATTTCCGAATGCGTGTCTGTGTGCGCGTGATCCAGTCGTCAAGGAGACAGGCAACTGTTCATCAGCTGGATTTAATTCAAGGACCGATCGGTATACAAGAATAATCTTTTGAAATACTTGCGATTGAAACGAGTCTGTAGAGAATTGATGGAGAATAATTGTAGTTAACAAGTTTGTGTTTATAATGCTCGCTTATATCCGAGTAAAATAGGCTGATTAAAAAAAAAAAAAAAAAAAAAAAAAACTATCTTGGCAGCAGCAGCTTCCAAAGCAGAATAAAAACACGCATCCTGAATCAGCCTAATAGTATATCAGTTAGGCATATTTATTATTAGACATACGCTATTGCTACACAGCCATCGCCTATTAATATACATTATTCCTCTAACAGAAACTGGTGTTTAAACAAATCCTTTGTAAATAATTCAATATCCTTGAAAACATATTATATTATAAATATTATAAACTTAAAAAAAAAAAACCTTGGCAGAACTTTCCAAAAAAAATAAAAACACATCCTGAATCAGCCTAACAGAACGTACGCCTTATAGTCCTTATAAGGACCGGCTTAAAAGGGCGAAGCAAGAATACTTTTCATCTTCCCCGTTATCTGTAGAGGACAGTGTAGGGTGCTATTAAGGATCTGGATCTGTTCTTTGATGTTTTCCATGTCAAAGTGGCGATTTACTGCCAGCAGAAATTGGTTGACAGCAGTATAAATAATCCCGCAAGGCTAGGGGCCTGCCAACAAAGTATCCTGTAGACCTAGATGGACTACTAGCAGTATATAATACTGCAGGGCTTGAAGCCTGCCAGCAAGTGTCCTGTAGACTGAGTTGGTCTACTAGCAAATTAAGTCTTGTTGCAACCTACTAGTTGGGGAAAAGGAGTAGCAATATCTCACTTGGCCACAGTTTAGAAACCTACCTTCCTATATAAAACCTTAAATCCACCACTGGTCCTCATTGCGGGTGGGGCCTGCCGACCATTCGACCTCATGCACGTTTCGTGCAGAGGGGAAGACAGTAGGAATCGCACTGTGTTAGTACCAGTGCAATGTGAGATTACTGAGAAACCTTGTACGCAATGTAATCAGGCTCAGTCTAAAATAACACGTCCGTTCTCATCAAAATCGCGGTCAATATCCACCGGCCATTCACAGAACGTACGTCCTTATAAGGACTGGCTTAAAGGAGGAAAGCAAGAATGCATTTTATCTTCCCCGTTATCTGTAGAGGACAGTGTAGGGATAAGTTGTTATTGAGCTATTAAAGCTCTGATCATGTCAAGAGGGTAACAGCAATAGCCGAGCCTCAGTTAGAACTTCATTGGCTACAGCATTGCCATCCATTATCCTCCCAGGGTACCAATTTTAGTCGCATTGTACGGCATGCATTAGCTACATTGGTGCTTTTTTTTTTAAGTAAAGCCGACTCTAAAAATTAGGACGATCCCTAGACCACTCCATAGTGGCCGAAAGACCGTCCAACTCAGCGTTGGCTCCACTCGGTGGTGGGGGGGTGCCCCACCACCAGAACCGCTCATATTCCAGGGAAAAGCATCCACCGACAAAGCTCCTCAGTGGGCTGTGCCAGAGGATACCCTTTCCAGAGACTCAAAATATGCAATCCCAGGCAAACCTCCCGAAACTAAGCCCCCTCTCCCCCTCACCGGGAGCGAAATTCCGGAAGAAACCTGAAAGAGCAAAACTCTCGAAACTCTGCGTCCATTTAGTCGCCTCTTACGACACACATGGATTTGCGGTGGAGCTATTCTTATCGCGGCAACCACACGGGGATCATCCTCAACAGAACGTCCGCTTATAAGGACTGGCTTAAAGGGCCGAAGCAAGAATGCTTTTCATCTTCCCCGTTGTCTGTAGAGGAATAAAGTGTTATTGAGCAATTAAAGTTCTGATCATGGCAGGAGGGTTACAGCAATAGAGGAGCCTCAATTAGAACTTCATTGCCCTCCAAGGGTATTGGATTGATTCATCCTTCCATATTTCTCACACACACACACAGAAGGTACGTACACAGCCATCGCTTATTAATATGCATTTTTCCTCTAACAAAAATTGGTGTTTAAACAAATCCTTTGTTAAAAATTGAATATCTTTGAAAATACTGAATTTTTTATAATATTAACTAGTTTTTAAAGATATCTATAATATACCTAAGAAACTTATAATTTTTATTGCTTGGATCGATGACAGCGCCTTTAAGAATGTTCTATAACGATCTCATTTATTGAACTACAAGATATTACATGAGCGAAGTTTAAAAGCTGTGCAGTTAAATGAAATGACAAATGGTTATTTCACCTTTAAGAAATCAGAAAAATCATTAAAAGGTGACGATAAATGATTAAGAAAGAACATTTATAAAATAAACTCACTCACTTTTACCTTTCAAAAGACGTTAACGTAATTAATTGCATTTCAGTCACTACATTTTAGCATCGACATTTCTAAGTTACAATTACTTTAAAATAGTGATGATTTAAATACAAATATTGTTTGGATTTCATTAATTGGAAACTGATTTTTTTTCCCCAATAGAAAGTGTGCACATAATAGGACTTGTGTTTCCTAAATATAGGCGCAGCCTAAAATTATATTTTCAGGCGTATTTACCTCAAAACTCGTAATATCGCTTCATATTATCCCAGTTTGATAAAATTTGTTTGTTATATTTATGAACTTAAATGAAATAATGTGCAATTTATACTACCGGATATAATTACTGTAAATTTAGAGAGCAGCTAGTCGGAATGTCGTAAATATTTGCAACGTATTGTAGTCCGGGCAACAGTGACCAGATTAATGCACAGTTTCCTGGCAATAGCAAGGATATAAATAGACCAGATTAGTTGTGAATAGCTACATTACTTTCACCTTGAGATGATTGTCTCTGAATTGTATTATTTCTGCCCTGCTTTGTCTGATATAAGTTGTTGTAGGATTTTTTCCTTGTTAATTAAGTGATAGAATTTAAATAACCTATTAAAATCAGGTATTTAATCGTCTGTTTACTTAATTTTTTAAGTTTTCTAAAATTACTAACAAACTGGTAACTTTAGTTTTTTTTATATACTTTATAAATGAACAGAAGACTAAGTAATGTGATACTGTACTCGATGTTAAAAAAACAATCAAGTGAGGCTCCTATACAGTATTCACTAAATCGCCACACTGATTCGCTACTCACAGTACGAGATTAATTGCCTTTTATTATTGCATAAGTTAACTGCATCATCGCTTTAATCTCATATCTAATTATATAACACAATTACGCAATTATATCACACAATTACAATTAATAAAAATATAACGCACTATGTTTATGTATCACAGTCACATTTTATTTAATTACTCATATTTTTTACATCTGTCTGTGGATGAGAGGGCGCTTTTATCGTTTGCTGAAAACCAAACGATTTGAAGATGACAAGTTAAACGTGTTTGCTGTTGAGAAGTAAGTTGTTGGCTAAATAGTTTATACCAATGGATAATTAAGTATTTGTAAATATTGAAAAGAAATGTGAAATGTTAACTCATACAGTTTATTTCATAATGAAAATAAGTTTAATGGTAAAACTAAAATGTTAAAAAACAATCATCGAATGAGCTGGCTTTTATACAGTATTCACTAAACGCCGCTGTGATTCGCTAGTGCAGTACGAGATTAATTGCATTTTATTGTTGCATAAGTTAACTGCATCATCGTTTTAAATGTGTTTTATTATTATTATTATTATTATTATTATTATTATTATTATTATTATTATTATTATTTGACACCTCCAGGGAGTCTAAAGGCTCATCGAGGGAGAGTGTGACAACAGCATCGAACGAATGGTCCCCTTCCAACTACTAACCGCCCTCAAACTTACTTAACTGAGCCATTAGTAGCAGAGTTTATAAAAAATTAAGGGTTAAGAAATAGTTTTGGGACTGCTCATATCTAATTATGTAATTGTATCACAAAATTACAATATTACAATTAATAAAAATATAACGCACTATGTCTATGTATCACAGAATTTTATTTAATTACTCATTTTTTACAGCTGTCTGTGGATGAGAGGGCGCTTTTATCGTTTGCTGAAAACCAAACGACAAGTTAAACCTGTTTTGCTGTCGTGAAGTAAGTTGTTGGCTAAATAGTTTTATATTAATGGATAATTAAATATTTTGTAAATATTGTAAAGAAATGTGAAATGGTAGCGCCTACAGTTTTTGTTTAATAAAGAAAATAAGTTTAGTGGTAAAATGAGCTTAATATTTCCACTTAGTTGATTTAATTTTCTCGATCAAATGATTAGTTATTTTCCTTTATTATTATTTTTATTATTAGATGACAGTTTTAAAGAGTCCTTGGACGCTTTGAACACGTCACGCAATTTTTATTTAGTACATAGAAAGATAAAACTAATTATACTGTATTTATATTTATATTTAAATATCCTTTATAAATATAAATATGGATAAACCAAACTAATCGTTGAACAGTTTTAAAAATATTAGTATTCAGATGATCATTAAATTTTAAAACGTGTTAAACCAATTCGATATTTATTTATATCTATTAACTATTAAATTACAAGATTAATATTTGAATAAGTTATTATTCTGTTGACTTAAACATGAATTAAATTGTTATTCTTCCTTAGACTTTCCAGGAGTTTGAAATTTATTTTCAGTTATTAGGCGCTGTAACCTTTTTGTATTTTAAAATTATAAAGCAATGATAAGAAAATTTTAAAGGTATGCTTTATTATTTTAAGTTGTATAAACATAAGTGTTTTAAAATATCTGCAGTTTTTTTTTAAATTAAGAAAATAAATAGAAATAGGATAACTTATTTTATTTATTCCAAGAAAAAATTAAAATAATCTTAATCTCCTCGTAAATGCAGCAGTATAGATGACGAGGGATTAAATTTAAATACTGAATTCTAAATATTAAGATGATCTGATTTCAACTAGGAATTCGTTTTCTAAATATAGAAGGAATAAATATGAGTTAAGTTGAATAAAGTAGATCACAGCTAAAAGAGATTTTACTTAGAGATTTCATCGATCTCTCGAAATACTTTGAAGAGATAGACAGAAACAGGAGCAGCTGCTAAATAAGATCAGACCGAATCTCGGAAACGTGTTCCGTAAACCCAGATAGGAAGGGAAAAGAAGGGGGGGGATGGAATAGAGAAAAAGGAAACAATCAGCCGTGCTAAAGGAAAGATGCGGTGTTAATCTGAAATCCGTTTTGGTTTCTCAGAAAGAATCAAAACAGAGAATATTTTTAGTAGAACGCGAGACTTGAGTTTATAACCAACCGGATTGTAATTAATCTCCTTTCGTGGGATATTGATGACTTCATTTTTCAAACAGCTACTGTTTAAAACTAGACAAGTATTTTACAAGGCCGATCAATCATATCATCTTACATGTCCGAAGTAGAAACGTCTGGACGAGGGGGGGGGAGAATAAACGTAACATTGCGTTCCCTTTCCGGGTTGCAAACGAAATTCTCTTGACTGTAGACATTCTGTTTTACACTAAAATCAATTCTAGATTCGATTAAGCCTGGTGCTCTTCTTACACCAAATAGTATCACTGGTTGTCAAGAGGCGCCTACCAGTCGCTAGCCTTGATGGGTTTATGTTCGTCGAGATCGCGGATTGCTAATAAAGAAACAGAGAAAAAAAAAAACGAATACACCAAGAGATGACATTCCGATTTAAAAACTGAATCGCTAGAAGGGTTTAGATTTATTGTATATAAGAAACTTGTCTCAGATTTCAAAGACGAGAACGTAAAGGAAGACTGTTCTATAAGTTGAATAAAGAATTTGCTCACACCTAGTAAGGTTTTTGATATCACTAGCTAACGTTTGTAAAAGTGGCGTTTCCCATCAATCTTTGCCATCTACTTTGCTCCTTGTGCATCCGTCTGGCTTTTCTATGTGTTCTTCCTTTGAATGTTACGATCAATTCCCTAAGAATTGAGTGTACAGCTTCTATAGCTGCATTTTGTTGATGAAAAAATTCAACTTAGCATTATGTTTATTTTTTTATTTATTTGGCGCCTTCCATTTAATATTGTCTGGTATTGTTGATCTAAGATCATGTCGCAGGATAATAAAAAGTCTGTTAAATAAGCATGGTGAAGGTCATAAATTAAAATTTTAGAATGATTCTACAAACTGACATAAAATTAAACTTAAGTGTCGGCATCTATAGGATATCAACAGGAGCTTGATATCCGCTCCATATTTTGTGTTGACTTGCATATTAAATCGCCGATATTTCGATGCATTTAGGCCTGTCTTTTTTTTTTTTTCATGTGATTGTCTTATATTCATACTTATTTTATCTGATCTTTAAAAAAATTTTTTTTTCCATCAATATAAATCTCTCTTGTATAGAAGAATATAATAATTACACTTTTTTTTTCTTTTGACTTTTTGCGATGTATGTCAATTATAATAATTGTGTCCTGAATTTTCATGACTAAGGATTCATGACTGTAATCCGTGTATGTTCACAGGGACGGTTTTCCTGTTTTCGGGAGGAAAAACCACAGATAAACTGGGGAGAAAACCCTACTGTCCACGCCCAAGACCGGCTAACTTAGCTATGTCTGAGAAATATCCTTAAGCTCCTCACGTCGACGACGGGAATCAAACCCAGGACGCTCCTTTCCCAGGCATATGGTTGCGAAGCGCAAAGCCACTAGGCTAACTGTTCGGACCTGAATTTTATACTCAAATAAAATATAGTTAAATCACTCTAATCAAATATCATGTGGCCTGGTTAGTTAAGTAGATAAGTAGTTGGTTCAAATTCTATTGTGGCATGGACTTTGGTGAATATCTTTAGCTAGTAGGGGGTTATTAGCACCCAGTGTAAAATCACCTTCCTGATTATTGCGAGCCCGTGAAAAAAAGAACAGGTTTGGTTCCTATAGCAGAGTTTTCAAAATCATTTCTTTATATATCATTAATTTTGGCTCTGTAAAGACAGCTGCACAAATTTTTATTTTTGAACTTAAGAGAGTTCTAGAGATGACTCCTGATTTCTAGAGATGTATTCTAGAGATTCCTGTATTCTAGAGATGACTCCTGATGCTTTTAATAAAATTTCATTGCAAGAAATCGTCCAATGGTTGGTTGCTTCAATTCCAAACTTTCGACTGCATTTAGAAAAATAATAAATAAACACAAAATTCATCTACGAAGTTATTAATTTTAAAGTGCTTCTCGATAGCAAAAGCATGAAGTATTATAACGATTTCGACTTGGTTCTATGAATTTATTATCCAACCCATATTGAAATGAGTTCGGGAACAATCTCGTAGGATCAAGAAATTTTAAGTGAATCAAATCTTTATAAAATATTTATAAATATACTTATTTATATGTATTTCATGACTATTTTATTTATATAATAAAGGGAGACAGGGATTATAAAATATATAATAAATTTACAGGGAGTTGAAAACCATCAGTATTAATACTTCACAATCCTTCCCATCTCTTTTCCAATAAAGTATCTAATATTAAGTACTTTCCAAATATCTCAGACACGCCCCTGGTGAGAGTTCTTTATTATTGGTTTTTAATCAGCATGTAATGTTAATGGAGAATATCTACCTTTCACCAACCTAGCTTTTTGATGCCAAAAACACATCCGTTATCGGCGATAATGATCTAAGAGATTTATTTTAATTATTGTTATTTTAATTAACCTTTCTTTTCGGTCTTTTTATCATTAAATGGAAGCTATTAAAAGCAACTTCCAAAATTTTCTTTCTACTATTTTAAAATCCTCCATTGGCATGCACAATTTATTCCACGAATTAATCTAAACGTTTATACAGAGAAGCATCTTCTACAGGGGAAAGCATTCTGATTGGCACTTTAAAAAAAAAAAAAAGAAAAAAAAAACACACCTCGATATAAGAACCGATTCAACCGTAACTATTTTGCGTTCGGATCTTAATATAGCAACATAATCAAAAACTGGGCGGTAAGGGTAGGAATAACAAAACACAGCTGTCGAAAGAAGATTGGGGCTTTCTACTTTTCCTCTAACATTTCTTGATTGCACAATACGAGAACTGGCAATCTTCATCTTCCAAAACAACACATCGGAAACTTTGTATGCCAGATGCTTGTTATCTGCGTGAGTGATTCGGTTGTGAACTTATCAGAAAGCAAACTTCGAGTTAAAGTGTCAGAGACGGGCAACGAAAGTTAAACAGAAGCGCACAATGTGCTCACTTATCTTTCCTAGAGTCTTCTCCGACAGCCCATTTTCGGTAGGTTTGGCGATCGCGTGCGATTTGATTTACACAAAATCGTTCTTCATAACGATTCTACGGATTTCTTTAATGGTGATTCCATTGTATTTTTAAACCTGATCTCAGATATCATCATTACCTGTGAAAGTTGCCTTCTCTTCCTTGTTATCTTGCGATGACAGATTCGTTCTTTCTCTCTCTCTCTCTTAACTGCGCTCTTAGCTTTCATTGGAAATTCCGGCAGATATTAGGTGATGTCCAAAGTTCTTTTCAGAAAGGCAAAAAGTAGTTTAAAAAAAGAAAGAAAACAAACAAAATAAAAGAAAGAAAGACAAGAAGAAAAGTAAAAGGAAGAAGGGCGAAGTAAAAAGAGAAGAATAAAGTAAGAAAAGTGAAGAAGGAAGGATAGAAGAAGAAGAAGAAAGAAAAGCCACATGCGTAAGAGAAGAAAGAAGACGATAGAAGGAAAGATGCTAAAGGATAAAAATATCTCAGTGATAGAACTCGGAGTGTTCAAATACAAAATGTTTGCAACACTTTCCGAAGAATTTAAGCCAGGATAATCTTCACTAATTAAAACTGTCTTGTTCTTCCATCTTCGACATTATTGAACACTTCTGTTGCTGTCATCTGCGTAACTTTTATAATTGCTTCCCTTTCCTGTACTGGGGAGTTTCTGATTATGACCTTTGTAAACATGTTGGTATTTCTAAGTTCACTGATTAAATAGGAGGACGTAAGAAAAATAAAAATTAAAAAAAAAAGAGAGAAAGGATGTTCGTTAATAGACCGAATGAAATCTTATGACCGTAAACTGCATCTCTTTGGATACAACACATGGAGATGACTTATAATTAAATCGAGTGAGACGTTTTCGCATTTTAAGGAAGGAACTCTAAAATCCTGGCTGAGATCCAGACGTTTTCATTATCCATTTCTGTTGAGGCTCTCCAGTTAGTGACAAATTTTATCGATCTATTAATTAGCAGCACTTAAACTTGCGCCACCTTTCGCTAAATTAATGACAGTATAATTGCATTCATACATACGTGGGTGTTGTGTATGCCACCATTTCGCTTCTACATTTGCATTTGTATGCTTACTGAAATTTATCAAGTGCTATTGTATCAGGCCGGCATGAAGTCGATTGTCTCTCGTTTTCTAGATTTTTTTTCTTTCTTTTATACATATCCACTCCTAAGTCATTCCCATCTGCTTTCTCTCCACTCTATTGTTACACGCTCTTCGTCAAATAATTGTTTGTTAAGATCCTTAAATAGAACGAAGATAAAAACATGACATTTCAGTATGAAACAACTGCGTATAAAATATTCTGCCGTTTGCAAGTGTAATATTACAAATTCTTCAGGAGCGATGCGTGCTCTGATCGTATCTGCCGTTCCTTTTTTTCTTCCGATCAAAGAAAACGGTAGAGTGGGTTGTCATCATGCAACGTTATAAATTCTACATACTTTAGATCGTGTTGATGTATGGAGAGTATAAATTCTTCTCTATGGATAAATGGAAATGGGTAGAGAGATAGATAGAGAGAGAGAGTGAAGAAATACTCAAGCGTATGAAAGAAAAAAAGTGTGCGAATAGGAAAAATACAGGAAGACAATACAACAAGAAATTCTTATATGACTAGCGAATCCTTAGTGTACGTAGTGATGGCCTCATAACGTCACTTATCGTAATATACATACATGTTTAATTTATCTCTTATCCTACTTTTTTAATCTCTGATCTGTTTTTTTTTCATAGTTCATCTGTCCAGTTTCCCTCTTTCTAGCTCTTCATTTACTTGATTATTTTTAATTTAGCTTTTAAACCTAACTTTTATATCAAGCTTGAGCGAACAATGAGTTAAAAATTTACTTAATCGTAAATTAATTGTAATATTATGAATGAAAATCTTATCCTTATAAGGACTGGCTTAAAGGGGCGAAGCAAGAATGCTTTTCATCTTCCCCGTTATCTGTAGAGGACAGTGTAGGGATAAGGTGTTATTGAGCTATTAAAGCTCTGATCATGGCAGGAGGGTAACAGCAATAGCTAAGCCTCAGTTAGAACTTCATTAGCTACAGCATTGTCTTCCATTACCCTCCAAGGGTATTGGATTGAATGAATCAATCACCGACTATGTAAGTAAAGGTGAAATCTCAAAAATACGGACGATCTCTAGGCCACTCCATAGTGGGCGAAAGACCGTCCTAATCTCAGCGTTGGTTCCACTCAGTGACGGGCCACTGAGCAGAACCGCTCAAATTCCGAGGAAAATAATTCATAATTCACAGACAAAGCCCCTCAGCGGGCCGTGCCGGAGAACACTTTCCCCGGAGACTCAAAGTGCTCCCTTAAGGCAAAAACCTTAAGAGAGCGAACTCAAAAACTCATCACCCAAGGGGGTAACAGCAAAAGCCGAACCTCAGTTAAACTTCATTGGTACAGCATTGCATTGCCATTCATTACCTCCAAGGGTATAAAATCAATCACCGCATCTCACGGTCGATTGATTCTGTTTTCATTCGAATGAAAATCTACTTAATCATAAATTAATTGTAATATATGATAAAAGATATTTAATGGTGTATCTATTATATTTAGAAAATTTAGAAAAAAAATTAAATTTTTAAAATTATTGTAAAATATATAAGCTATACTATTATTTCTTAAGAAAAAGGTAAAAATAAAATAATATCAAAAATCATGAAAAGTTTGTATTTATGGCGTCTTTTTCATCTAAAAAAAAGAGAGTTCAAAACAGGCGTCATGTGGAGACTGCCAAGTCATGCCCTGACAATGTAGGTAGTTGTACTTGTGCACGTTTTAATAATAACGATTATTTTATGTCACGGTATCATGCTTATTAAAAAATTATATGTTTAATATGCATTTATACGTTATATTACTTTCTCTGCGGTTTATGTTGATCTAATTTTCTTATAATTTCTATGTATTTATTTCGCGAGTTACTTTTTCTTGTACAAAACATAATTGTAATTCATTCTAAGTTTTTCTGCGGATAAAAGATTCGCATATTTTAAGATATCCAAATGTAAACTAATTGGGTTCCTAGTTTTAACGTTATATATGGTTATAAAAAGACTTAAGGATTTTAAGCTTGGATTTTTGTAGCTTAATTATATATTATTATTTAATAAGTGTATTATTGTTATTATTATTATTATTATTTTGCAAGGGAATGAAAATAGCATTACATCCAGAGGGAAAGCTTCATATCACGTCAAGAACTTGATTAACTCAGCACTGAATTATATATTAGGTGCTGAGTTAAAATCCGTCTCCAGAAATCCTTTGCTGCGATCATTTTTTAAAATTTATATCTATATCTTTATAGCAATATTAGCAGAATATATTTAAAAATCAATAAAAGAACTCGTTAAAATGAAAATAATGCTATGGATATTATTTTGGCTTTTTAGCCACAACGTTTCAATTGTTTATAATTAAGAGAATAAATTGGAGAATATTATGGATCCATCGATATTTTATAGCCAACATGAGAACCAACAGTTCCAATCAGCTGTCAAACCAGTGAAACCTAATTTAAGTATTAATAAAATACAAACATATGGGCTCCTAGACAGAGTGTGTGTCTTTTTAAGTTCTGCAACCCAAGCGATCCTGATGCTGAAGGTTATATTCTCGTTAGTTCACTGGTAAATTTTCGAAACTTAAAAGTTTTTTCTATATTTGGCTATAAAATATAGATGGATCCATAATATTCTCTATTTTAATTTAATGGTATGGCGTTTTTCAAGTGAAAAATATTTCTGTTTCACATTATATTGATAATGCATAATATATACATGAATTTTCCTTATAAATGAGTATTAGTTATCTTTTAATGATTGCTTTTAATACATCAAACGTATAAAAAGAATTAATGAATGTAAGCGCCATCTAGTGTGCACCAATTGTTGACGTTTTTTCAATAATTTCTATTTGGTGCTGAATGCGTGTATAACAATTTGATATTTATTTTAAGATTAACGAAAATCTCTTGCTGATAACAGATCATAATCTTGTCTTCACACTCAAAATTATAAAATTGCCACAGAGAGAGAGAGAGACTGAATGAAAAGTAAATAAAAAGTGACTGTTAACCACCGCGTGCATTACCAGATTTACTTTAATGGTTTTTATTTGCATTTTTACGATCTGAATGCTGAGAATTTACGAAGCGATCCAAATGACCACGTCAAACAATAAAGTGAAGTATCCATTACTGCCAAACGTCAAACTTGTCAGATATATCCATAACGGACCCACGCCGATGGCTAGTTCGTGACTGTCCACCACAGAAAGTCATGTTCTGCTTCAAACAAGAACGCTGAACGCGCTACCGCCTGTAATCATATTTCTCTTTGGCAGATAGCCAAAAGGGACTTTTCTGGATGTAACAAGTCGTCATTTTTCGTATCATGAAAAATCGCCTCACTCAGTCAATGCGTCAAGCAAACCACGCCATTCAGATAATTAGATTTGTGTTCAGTATGGTTGTGGAATTTTTTTTGTTTTACTCATATGGTAATAGGATCATATGATAGATTCGCGATAACTGATTCGTACTAGAACTTCTTTTATCCATAGAAATCTTCTGTAGTCGAGAATATACAGGGACTTTTAGTACAGTACAGAAAGAAAACAGACAAAAATTGATTTGTGTAAAAATGCAGCACTGTCAATAGATCTCTCTCAATAATTTAAAAATGTATTCCTTAGGAGCCTCAACCATTATTTTGTGTCAATCATTTACTTTCCGCTTTCCCTGTAGTGAATTATAGCGTACTGACATTAGCAGACGAATAAACACTCGTGTCAGATGGAGCTATAGTCGGTGTTAAAAGAATTATTATTTTTTTTTAAAAAAAAGACCTTCAATTTGTTGTATTTAAATTAGATTTTTAATATAAAATATAGATAAAAATTATATACTATAATCTAATACTTTAAATCTTCAAGCTACTAGGAAACTTTTTTATAAAATAATAAAATTTATTAATAAACCTTTTGTAATATGACTTTTATAATATATATAAAATCATATATATACCCTGAAGTCCACTACACTCCGTGTGGTGGCCGGGATAGAAATAGCGCTACTGTAGCCCATGCATGTCGTAAGAGGCGACTAGAATGGGACGCAGAGTTTCGCTCTCTCAGGTTTCTTCCGGAATTTTGCTCCCCGTGAGGGAGCGCTCAGATTTCGGGTGGGTTTGCCCTGAGAGAGTATTTTGAGTCTCTGGGGAGAGTGTTCTCCGGCGTGGTCCGTGAGGGGCCTTGTCGGTGGATGCTTTTCCCTGGAATATGAGCAGTTCTTCATGGTGGGGGGGGGGGCGTCACTGAGTGGAACCAATGCTGAGTTGGACGATCTTTCGGCCACTCGCAGGTGGACTGGGGGATCGTCTTAATTTTTAGAAAGGGCTTTACTTAAAAATCGCCACAGTAGCTCATGCATGTCGTAAGAGGCGACTAAAATGGGACGCAGAGTTTCGCTCTCTTAGGTTTCTTCCGTAATTTTGCTCCCGGTGAGAGGGGGGGGGGCTTATATTTCGGGGGTTTGCCCTGAGAGAGCATTTTGAGTCTCTGGGGATGGGTGTTCTCCAGCGTGGCCCGTGAGGGGGTCTTGTTGGCGGATGCTTTTTCCTGGAATCTGAGCGGTTCTGCTCAGTTGTGAGGGGGGGGGGGGACCGTCGCTGAGTTGGATGATCTTTCGGCCACTCGTAGGGAGTGGTCCTGGGGATCGTCTTAATTTTTAGAGAGAGCTTTACTTACATACCTGCCCCACTGTAGCCCACGTACGAAGCGACTAAAATGGATACCCAGGGAGAGTAATGGATGGCAATGCTGTAGCCAATGAGGTTTTTAACTGAGACTCGGCTATTGCTGTTACCCCTGCTGCCATGATCAGAGCTTATAGCGCTATATTACCCCATCCACGCATTTTATTCTACAGATAACGGGGAATATGAAAAGCATTCTTGCTTCACCCATCTAGCAAAAAAAAAAAATCAAGTGTTGTAGATGTAAATATAGTTGTTTCGCATCTGTATCGTCATTTTAGAAACCCGTAAAAATTCGTAGAAGTACATGCTGGCCAACAGTTAAAATTGGTCAAAGGAAGCCTCTATTTCACTCTGTTTTTCTTTCCCCTCTGTCTGCTGAATCGCAGTACGAATTTTATACTCTTAAAGACCCTCGATAGACGAACTAAAAAAAAAATCAGATATTTGTGTGAATACTATATTCAATAACGAAACAAATATTCCATTCAATACTTCCTATCATATTATATTTGTTATATGAATCCCATCCGGATACAGAATTATAGGACCTATAAGCCTACATATTTTTGTGGGAATCCTAGGTTTACCCTACTAATTAGCAGGGTTAAATCCTACTCTAGAGACCAAACGTGGAACTTTAAATCTATTCTGGTCTCCAGCAAGCAACGTGGTAGTTTTTAATGCGAGGCACCGAGATTCATCTACATGCCACCAAAAACACATTCCCAAATATCTATGCCTATGGTGGGATTTCTACCTACATTCTGTTGACTGCAGAGCGGGTATACTATCTACTCGGTCAACAAGGCCAGCACCAGAAAACGTATTAGTTATATGTGTAATGATAGCTAGCTGCGCATATAACGACATACATGTGTAACTAGTTATAGCTATATGTCTAACAAATACTCTCGATCAGGTGCCAACATTAAGTACAGTATCTGTAATAATATAATACTTATTAGGAAATAATGAGTATAGTATCTTATATAATATAGCCAATTATAACGAAAGTACTGAGGAGAAATGTATGTTACTATTTGAAAGAAGTGCATTCTTAATAATTTCTTGATAAAAAAAATAAATAAATAAATAAACGCCTTAAAAGTGGGTCAAAAACTGCATAACTGCTTTATTTGTTGCTATGAACAATAAATTCTCTGACACCAAATTTTGCATAAGATAAGAATAATATTAAATGCTTTAATCAACAGTGGAGAACAGCGATCACAAGAGGTCGCTTTCTTGGGTAAATTGTACTTGAAGGTATGATGTGATTGAGCTGATTTGAAGAAGAGTGCGAAAGATGGCGGCTCGTGTGTTAGTATTTAGTGTCGTGTATTATTGATGATGAATTGCGAATTTGATTGATATGTTTTTAGCGATTTATTTATGCTTATTCATTGTAATAGTAGTTAATTGTGCTACTATAAACAGTCATTTTATTTTCCATAGTGCTTTATCCAGGTAGTCATTTGTCATTACAAGGGCGATACCTAGGCCTACCGCCGCTAGTATCGCCATTGTTTCTTATAGTGACATTTTACTGCTGGTAGACACCTAAGAGTGTCTACGGGATTTGTTAGTGGACCCTCAAAAGACCACAGCATTATCTTTACCTGCTCGGGACACCTGAGAAATCTATATTCTTTCTCCATCTGTGTCTTAACACATTTTAAATTATTGTAGTGGCAAAACTTCTGCAGGAGACCAAATTCGAGGAAGTATACATGGAATTCCTCAGACTAGAAAAGCTGCTGAGCGATAATTGGCCGGGAAAAGTGAAATTGTATGACACGTTTCCCTCTGAATGTGTCTCAGACGTTGTCGCTGAAGATCATTTAGAATCGGTGCCTTCTACTCCTTCAGACTTTGTAGAAGTGCGCGCACGCAAAAAGCGAAGAACAACAGATGAACCGCAATGACAATACTGAAATGGAACAGGATTCTCAGGGTTCGGACGCCGCTATTTCTTCCAAAGAAAAGGTGCCTCCGATCATCCTCAGAGAAAAGCAGAAGTGGGCAGCTTTAAGATCCTCAATGTCCAAACCGCATATTGGCTTCATTAAGGTCAAAAACAACGATGAAGGCATAACCAGCAACAGTGACCGACTATAGAAGGTTGACCAAAGAACTGGACGAAAGAGGCATCCAGTATCATACCTTTGCGCTCAGCTCCGAAAAAAACTTAAAAGTGGTCCTTCGTGGTGTCTGTGAAGACATTGACACAGAAGAAATAGCTGCTAACCTAAATTCTCAGGATCTGCCCCCAGTTAAGGTCAGCAGAATGTACAAAGCAGACAGGACTCCCATGCCATTAGTCCTTGTTGAGATTCATAAAATATACAAGGATATCTACAACATAAAAACAGTCTGTGGTCTCATTGTCACACCAGAACCACTCCGGAAAAGATCATCTTCCGGGCAGTGCCACAGGTGCTAGAAGTTTGCCCATGCTCAGTCTATGCAGAGCGGAATATAGATGTTTAAAATGTGGAGAAAACAACCCAACCAATACCTGCACAAAGCTGAAAACCACCTCGGTCAAATGTGCCAACTGCAGTGGCCCTCATCCTGCGAACTACAAAGGATGTACTCAGCACCCAAAGAACAGACGGATGGAGGCAGTCAATCAGCCCTCCTCCTACAGTACAAGAACATCATGGGCCCAGGCATCAAAACCGGAGACCTCCAATAATAGAGACACCCAAAAGCAAACAAGAAGGTATGCTGATGTGACCCGTACAATTAGACCAATTCCAGAACAAAATCAACCAACAGCACCTAAAAACCTAACTGCTGTTATTACGGCTTCACTAGCAAACATGCTACAAAAATTCAGCCTATCATACCCTACTTAAACCTCCACTAAAAGATTTCTTCGTGAAACACAGGTCATCGTCACAGCTCTCATAAATGAATAGTAACAAACTCACTCCAGCATCTCTTCAGACAGTTGCTTGGGATGCAAATAGCCTCAAAAACAAAATTCTGGAACTCCGAGATTTCATATATAGATATCAACCAGATGTTATATTAATTAGTGAAACTCATTTAAGACCCCAAGACAATCCTAAAATAAGGGGTTATCGCCTATACAGAAATGAGAGATTACTCTACAGAGGCGGCGGCACTGCCATCTTCATTAAAAACTACATTAAGCACCACTCTGTGAGCAAAACATCAACATCTAACCTTGAGATCACTGGCATGGAAGTAGTCACCAGCTCCACTAGCAAACTGAAAATCTACTCAGCTTACAATCCTCGCCAAAAATCTCTACCACACTCTGACCGAATGTCATCTTATACATCAGAGAGCCGACCATTATATCCGGGGATCTGAACTCCAAGCACCCTGCATGGAATTGCTCGACCACCAACAAGAATGGTTGCATCCTTTCCAATTACTTAGGATCAAGCAATGCTGTTGTGGCAGGCCCCACTGAACCAACTCATCTCAGTACGTTTGGCACTACTGACATCCTGGATATAGCTACCCTGCAGGATATCAAACTTCATTACAGCATTATATCCATGGATGAACTATCATCCGATCACAACCCAATTCTACTACAGCTGGGAAAACAAGAATACCTGTCTCCTCCTTCTCACTCCTACATAGCATGGGAAAGACTGTCAACAGCACTGAAGGATTATATTGGACCTGCTCCTCACATACGCAAAAAAGAAGAAGTAGAAACTGCAGTTAAAATCTCACACAACAAATTAATTCTGCTATAAAGATAGCTTCCTCCTACAAATCTACCCGCAAGCCAGATCGTTTGCCTGATGACATCATGAACTTGATCAGAGACAAAAACAGAGCTAGGAAAAGATACCGTAACACGTGTGCACCACAAGATAAAATAAATCTAAACAGATTAAATGGGGCAGTAAGAGATGCACTCAAAGCTCATAGAGACCAAGTATGGGATGAAAAGTTATCCTCCATTTTACCTACTGATCACTCCATCTGGGGACTACTAAAAAATATCAAAAACAAAGACAGATCCCTTCCCCAATTTTCTGTGACCAGGGCCTTGCTCACACAGATGTAGACAAAGCAGAAGTTATAGCATACAATTTAGAGGAAAATGCAGGCTTTTGTATGGAAACCTTACTTTGACCACATATATAAGATTCACAGCAAGGTCAGACACTCACTCAAACTTCCTATCACCAGCACTGACACATATTGCGCCAACATCACCTGCTGAGATATATGACATTATTAAAAAATTAAAGAACAAAAAAGCTCCTGGGCCAGACGGCATTACTAATCGGGTGATCAAACTTCTGCCCCGAAAAGCAGTAGTGCACCTGACCAGTATAATAAATGCAATTTTAAGATTTCACTATTTTCCTTCTACCTGGAAACTGGCTGACGTAATTCCTATACATAAGCCAGGCAAAGACCCACACCTACCGCAAAATGATCGTCCAATCAGTCTCATCTCCAATCTGGGTAAGGTTGCGGAGAAGGTCATCCTCTTACGACTCCAAACCTCAGTAAATGACCTAAACATCCTCCCTAAAGAAGAGTTTGGTTTTAGGCAACACCATAGTACTACCCAGCAAATCCACAGAATTGTCGAATACATCACCACTAGCTACAACTGGCGCCAGTGTACAGGAGCTGTTTTCCTAGACTTATCCAAAGCATTTGACAAAAGCTGGCATTTTGGACTCCTGCACAAACTTATTTCAGCCGGTGCCTCACTAAAAATGGTTCATTTAATCCATTCATATCTTCAGAATAGATCAATGCAAGTAAAAATCAACGGTTCTACATCCTCCCAGCGCCACATCTTTGCTGGAGTGCCGCAGGGATCTCTACTGGCTCCATTGCTGTTCTCTATATACATGTCAGACATCCCGCACAATCCGATGACTTCCAGTTTGGCCCTGTATGCGGACGATACGGCAATACTAACCAGATCTCTCAGACCCCATTTCATTACCAGAAAGCTTCAAGAAAACATTCTAAAGTTGGAGGGTTGGGTCTCTAAGTGGAGATTGGAAGTCAACCCCCAGAAAAGCTCAGCCGTTCTTTTCTCAAAAAGGCCAATGTCTTCTGCAGGAGATGTGTTACTATTCATTACTAAAATTTCCTGGCAGACAGAAACAAATTACTTGGGTGTAATTCTCGACAAAAAGCAATCTTTCAACCAACACATCAAGTCTACGTGCGCAAAGGCATCTAAAGCCATAGCTCAGATCTATCCGCTAATTAATAGAAATAGCAAGCTCAGCAACAGAATCAAATTGCAGCTATACCAGATGACTATTCGTCCTATAATCACCTATGCCTCTCCGGCTTGGAGCCACACCTCTAATACTAACATTATCAAGATACGAGTTCAGAACAAGTGCTAGAGAATGATTCTGAACGCCCCATGGTATGTTAGAAACAATCAACTCCACAGAGATACAAATATTCCTTATATTTTCTCTTTTCTACAATCCTTAGCATCCAAGTTTTTCCTAAAGACGTCCATAAACCCCAACGATTTGGTTCAGCAAGCTGCAGCATACGAGGCAACGGACATATTCAAATATAGAAGACCAAAAGCTATATTAGCTTCCTATAGCGATGCGTAATTTCCATGCCCATTCAGGGCGAGCAAACTGCTCATAAATTTTACCCTCACTGTAACCACAACAGATAGCGAGGAATATGAAAAGCATCTTGCTTCACTCCTAAAGACATAAATGTCAATTGTACTTGAAATTATTTAATTAATTTATGATTATGATATAAATATCACCATTATATTTTAGTTTAAGCTGGTGAAGGGCTGAATTATATTTGCAAATATTATATTATTTAGTCACTAAATTCATTTTTACAATCGGCTTATGTTTTATTTCGTAAAACTTAGTAATAATAAGAAATGAGAAAAAAATATTCTGAAATATATCATTTAAAATAGTATTGCATTTAATATGAATTGCTGTTGTCATTATTGCTATTAAAGCAGTCACAAAATTAATGATAATAAGAACAATGTTATAACGACGATAAATATTATTATTAATACTCTGATTTATTGTAAGAACAAATAAGTGAAGCAAATGTATATTGAATAGCGAAATAACACTGGACAACAAACAGTTTGAATGAACACGAACAAAAATATGTAATTTAATCATTTATTTATGTTAATAAATGGACAAAGAAACAAAGAATAGTTTAATTAATTAGATTCGTTTAATGTACGGTCAATGAAAAGCACATAAGGCGTCAGTTTGAAAAGTAGCTAGACAAATTAATGCGTACATTGCGTAGTTGTAGACATACCAGCGTTGGAAATAGGATGGATTCGGTAATAAATAAGAATTATAAGGAATCTTAGACACAATTATCTTTGCAGTGCTATTAAATGGGTGTAGTGCCTAAAGGCGTTTTTTCCCTGTTCTTTACTTGCCGATAATATAATAAGTAAGCTATCATTTTTGTCAACGTCTGAAGGAAATAATAACTAGGATATAATCTTTTTCCGATATTGCATCACATTAACCAATCGAATTTCAGACGTTTTATTTAACAGTTTTTTTGTTTTTTTAATTTTATTCCATTTAGCATTGGCGGTAAATAAACTTAATGGTGTCATGAATCCCTAGTGACATCCCCTCCCCCTCCCAGTTAACGGATGTCTTACATCGCTAAAGGTGAAATAACCGACCGTCTTCTCTAGTGGATCTTAAAAAGGAACACTTTCCACATTTCCCGTGCTAGCACCGAAACTGCTTGTGTAAATCTGGAGGCTGTTTGCTTAGCGACAACTTTGACGTCAGTTGACTTCTTCTTTTCGATGTTGTAATAGTTAAGTACGTATCGCCAACTTCTCGATTCTCAGACTACAAGACGTGAAATAAAAGAATGCGGTGAGATCTTCCGTAAACATGCGGTGGATGACTGCATTAGAGACAGATTCGACGAACGAACTATTTCCGCCCTCCTTTACTTCATCCCCTCTCTTCCCCCCCTCCTTGTGGTATCGCGGTTTTCTTTTCAGAAAGAGAGAATCCTCGATTACTTGTGAATATTTATGTGGTTAACACTACAGCTATGGGAAATTTCGCATGCTATTGTTTTGGTAACAAAAGGGTAAACATTAAATATATCGCTAACACACGAAATTACCAATTCCCCAATATCTATTTTAAATTCTAAAATATCGTTTTAAATAAATTTTTAATTTTAAAATATGAATCCAAAGGAAGTCCACATGTTGAAAAGAGAGAGAATGAGAGACCTTGAAAAGACCCCCCCCCCTTGCGATACTGATATGTATTCTGGGTTTCTACAGTCTCTGAGGAGAATCCAGGGATCGTAAACAGTTTCGTAACGTCAGTGAATTCAAATGAAAATAATAATAATAATAAATACAGGCCACTTTAAGAACACACGTTCAATTATACACCTTATTTATGCAGTGTATATTGTACAGTGTATATTTAAGTATTAAGACATCGTTACTGCTTCCAAACGTGCTTTATTCTTCAACTTTACACCATAAATGTTCTTTCTGAAAAAGAAAAAAAAAACATGATTTAAGTGACAATACAGAGAATTGCACTTGCGGGTGTGTAGATTGCAGAAGTTGGTTGATAGGAGAAAAAGAGTGGATATGATAGAAACATTTAAGTTTCTTAAAGGATTTTATAGCATAGATGCAGGTGAGATGTTTCATCACTTGGCTAGAGGAACCAGAACAAGAGGTCATCTCTGGAAGTTGAATAAAGGTGTAGTTAGTAGGGGGTGCGAGGCTAGATTTTTTGCTTGGAGAATGGTGAATGAGAGGAATGGGTTGCCAGAGTTAGTTGTGAGTGCCTTGTCTCTTAATGGGTTCAAGGAGAGGTATGATAGATTGGGTCTTCCGCAATGATTCTTCGGACTCTATGGAGGTGCCCGTATGATAATAATAATGTAATAGCTATAGTTTGTTATTAGAGAGTTGATCGATGATTTTACTAAAAAATATTATTTAGACATTAAAATTTTAATAAATTGAAAAACTTTGGGACTATCTTCTTCCTCTACTAATCTTACTTATCCTCCCGGTAGCAGTAGATACAACTTATTCAGTTTGTTAGGACCGTTATGCATATGAAAACGTCTATAAGCTCGAGCACAGAATAATATCAAGGAAGTTGTTATTATTGTCGTTGAATTGTAGCGAACAAAATGCAAATCATTAAAAGAAATGGATGACTTCTTAAAAAAAAAAAAGAGGACTACACTGTATTTTACCAGTGGAAAGTTAATTTTATTTCGGAGTACTCTACTAGAACCCAAGGTTTGTTTGAAAGTTACACGAATGGGAAAAAATTCACTTCTCTTAGTTACATTTTTGATAACGTACCTACTCTTCAACCAAACTATGGTTCTAATCCCTCCCCCCCTTAGGGATCTATGTAAACAAGAGATACATTTCGTATGCCAGTTATGAGACCACCGTCTCGCTTGTTGGAGAGTTGAAGTGGTTTAGCTCACCTAATGTATTATTCGTTTAAAACCTTCCTTGGATGGGAGTCATAAAAATTTCGGAGTACATTGATCCTACCAGGACCTTTTTCCATAATTTATAAAGAACTGAAATAAATGAACCAAAAAAGGAAATAAAGAAATTCTAAACGTAGTGGAAAGAGTGCAGCATCATCTCCTAATATATAAGAATAAATATAAGAAACGATAGTCCGCGTGGTTAGTCGAGTGACCGCATGCCTAGGAAAGGAGTGTCCTGCGTTCGATTCTCGTCGCTCACGTAAGGAGCTTAAGGATCTTTCTCAGCCATAGCCAAGTTAGCCGGTCTTGGGCGTGGACTGCAGGGTTTTTCTCCCTAGTTTATTTGGGGTTTTTTCCTCTCTGAAAGTAGGCAAACCGGTCTTAGGAACACAACGCTTCACAGACAATCACACATGGTTGAGAGTGGGGTAACAACCCACCTCGTAGTGAGTTATGAAACCCAAAAATGGGAGGCCAAGGTCCTACACGGGGCTGTAATGTCGAAGAAGAAGAAGATAAGAAATGATAAATCCTGAAAGACAGAAGAGAATATGTAAAACACTCAAATAAAGGAGAGGGGAATTAACAAAATATAATAAATAGAAAACAGAACATCAGAGAAAGGGGGTGGGCAACTATTATTAAACAGAAGAACAGAAAAATAAAGAGAAGAAATAAACTAAAATAAAGCCGGCAAAGTACTTATGTTTAAAGAGAAGAAATAATAGTTTATGTGTACTATGATGGGTACACACACACACACACACACATCTTCGATGTTTCATTGCATGTTAGGAATTCTTCAATGAAGCAAGTACTTCGTTAGTTTGTAAACCCACGACTGAAACTTTTTCTTCTTATAATTACTAGTTTCGTCACCTTAATGGTAGTGATTAATGTGCACTGATAAGAACGTTAATCAGAACCTCGCTCATCAATTCGAAAACAGTCAATCAATTATTTGTAACCACGACTTGGTTTGAGGATATAAACCTCCATTAAAAACAGAAACTCATCGCGTCGATTTGGCACTGAAAAAAATGTACCGGAAAATAAAAACGCACGAAGCTTGCAAAAAGTGTATACGAATGATTACATGCATGAAATAATTAGTTATTCCGAATACTTGGGGAACAAAAAAAAAACGCTTCGCTCCCATAGCATGGTTATGAAATAATCGAACACAAGTTTGATTATTTCATAATAATTCGCATGGAAATATATAAAATGACTTATTTCGTGTGTTCAATTAACAAAAATAAAACATTTTTGTTAATTTAATAGGCCTAGCCTAAACAAGTAATATAGGCTGCGCCTATTTTTCCCGAATAGGCCATGATGATAACGTAGATCTAAACAATGGTCAGTTCATTTATCACAACTCATAGGCTTTAACTTACCATTTCCATTGTATCACATGTAGATGCAAAGGATATTTTCTCCCTCATTGCTCTTAGAATGAATAATTAACATACCTGCCGCACGCAAGGAGATAATTTCCCCATCAATGAATAACATGAGAATAGCTGCGTATAATTAAAAATTGATTCCTAATAAACTGTAATTAAGTTAGTCCTAAGTTATTGGTAAATGGGAAAGTGAACGAAGATTTCAGATATTGGGAAACATTTTTAAATCTGGATTTCCCTAACGCGTAATAAATCTACTAGAACTCTTTTTTTAAGTTTAGTCTATTTGTATTCAATTGTCAAATTCCTTAGCTGTTTTCGAATAAGGGCTGGGGGAGGTTACAATGATTTACTTGAAAGTGAAAACAATAAAAAATATTAATCTACTAAGAAATAGCTGAGATTTATTTGAAAGATTTACTAAAAAAAAAAAATTTTTTTTTTTTCATCGACAAGCTCATTATTTTAATTACCCTCATAAGCAAACTGTCTATGTTGCATCCGGGATACTAACCTACAAAATCTACTTATAAAATATAATTCGTACAGAGTCGGGTTAGCTTCTTATTTTAGATATATTTCCTGCATCCGAAAATAGGGAATTAGGTTTGTCTTTATACTCAACTTTCCCCATAAGGGTGAGTTACTTTTTCGAAGAAATATATTCGCTGTTTAACCTTAAGATAAACAACATCGTTGAAAATAGAAATTGTAATAAACTGAAAGATCATCAGTAAGCATTCTTTCCGTATGTATATTTAAAATTATATATCTAAAATAATGTATAAGTAATTAACATGCGATTACTAATAGTATAGCCATTGAGGTAAATGCTTCATTTAACGTGCTAATAACAAAATTCTTAAAATTAAGTTATTTTTCTTATTGTATATAAAATAATTTTAATTATCTCAAGTTTAAAGTAAATTTAATTTAAAAGATTAATTTAATACAGAATAAGTATTTAAAATTTATGATCATTGAATATATTTACATTTATGATATCGACTAATACCCTTGGAGGGTAATGGATGGCAATGCTGTAGCCAATGAAGTTCTAACTGAGGCTTGGCTATTGCTGTTACCCTCCTGCCATGATCAGAGTTTTAATAGCTCAATAACACCTTATTCCTACATTCGTACACTGTCCTTTACAGATATCGGGGAAGATGAAAAGCATTCTTGCTTCGCCCCTTTAAGCCAGTCCTTATAAGGACTATATTTATATTTATGAGGGGATGAAGAGTCCTTTTTAAGACTTCCAGGATAACGAATGGCAATGCTGCAGCCAATAAAGTTTTAACTGAAGCTATTGCCGTTACCCAGCCATGACTAGAGCTTTTAGCTCAATAACACCCCATCCACACAGATATTCTTCATTCAGATGACGGGATAAAGAGTCAAGGAATCAGTCCATCTCCCAATTCTTTTAAGAACATTTACATTTATTTTGTCCCCGTGTGGTGGCCGGGATAAGAATAGCGCCGCTGCAACCCATGCATGTCGTAAGAGGCGACTAAAATGGACGCAGAGTTTCGCTCTCTCAGGTTTCTTCCGGAATTTTGCTTCGGGTGAGGGGGGGGCTTAGATTTCCGGGGGTTTGCCTGAGAAAGCTTTGTGAGTCTCTGGGAGGGCGTGGCCCGTGACGAGTTTTGTCGGTGGATGCTTTTCCCTGGAATATGAGTGGTGTGGGAGCCCGTCACTGAGTGGAACCAACGCTGAGTTGGATGGTCTTTCGGCTATTCGTAGGGAATGGTCAGGAGGAATCATCTTAATTTTTAGAGGTGGCTTTACTTATTAATCCAACTGCAGCCCATGCATGTCGTACGAGGCGACTAAAATGGGTACCCAGGGAGGGTAATGGATAGCAATGCTGTAGCCAATGAAGTTTTAACTGAGACTCGGCAATTGCCGTTACCCAGCCATGAATAGAGCTGTTAGCTCAATAAACCCCATCCACACATTTTCTTCAATCAGATGAAGGGAAAAAGAGTCAAGGACTCGGTCTATCCCCCCAGCAAAAAAAAACATTTGTTTTTAAAAAAATGTGATGCTACATAAGGGGATCCAGAGAGTAACAGATGGCAATACTGTAGCCAGTGAAGTTTTAACTGAGGCTCGGCTATTGCCATGACCAGAGCTTATAGCTCAATAACACCCTATCCATACATTTTCTTCTACAGATAACGGGGAATATAAAAAAGCATTCTTGCTTCACCATGTAGCGAAAAGAAAAAAAAAAGCATTTTTAAGTTGGTGTAGTAACTGAAATATTCGAATATCAGGTAGGTATGTTGAGAGTGACGAGAATTATTCATCGTATGTATAATATGGTATTTCAGAGAGGTCGCTAGTTGTATGTTTTGTCATGCAGAAGTAAGAACGTCTTGGATGAGGTAAGGTCGTATCTAGTTTCTCTCGTACGCTAATTTTTACTTTTGTTATTTTCGTGCTTACAGAATTATTTTTGCTAGTAGACCTTCGGATCTACAGGATTATTTGCTGGCAGGTCTTGTTTCTAAGGGATATACTATAGTGACTTGAACCATTATACTTACTTTCTTCCTCCTTTTTTTTTGTTTTCTTCTTTAAGAGTTTAAAATTGGTTACAGCTTCGTTCTTGCCTAGGGTAAGAACGTTAGACATTGAAATAGATTCAAAAATAGAAAAAAGAGCAAATATGACAAGCTTTATGAGAGGCAGCAGGATCTAGCAATATTTATGGCTTCACCCCCTTAATGGTGAGGGAAGATTTCAGATGTGGTTAAGAATGTAGAAACGAAAGACAAGTTGCCGAAAGGTTTTAAATGCGCCGGGGCCAAAGTAACTCCGGTCATGATTGGAAGCCTGCTTGCAACAATCAAAATAGACAGATTTCCTTTAGAATACGTTGAGAACCATGATGACGTCATTCCTAAAATCTTCTCGAAATGGGGAACTGTTAAAGACATCAAGAAAGAAACTGACAACGATAAACCGGAGGGAAATCTGGAGAGATTAGCTTCTTCATGGAAATGAAGACCCTGTTCCTGATCTCGTGCGCATTGGTTCTGCAAGGGTTATGGTTAGTTACCCGGGTGTCAGTGCTTCGAGGTAGCACCTACGACCATCTGTGAGAGGAATGCATAAGAGCCGAGTGCTGTAATTGGAACGAATCTGGACACACCCTAAAGCACTGCAGCCCTTGCAGAAAAGGCCAGCAATGAGGCCACAAGATCAACACGTGTCCGTATCGAACAGCGGCAGAACGGCTGGAGTGGGGGTGTGTGCTATCGACGTACTCTCAATTCCCCCATCGGTGAATTCAGAGAGCACGGAACACATCAGAGCACACAAACAGGGGTCCTTGAATTTTCATCGCTACCAACAGTGATTCTGAGGAGGTGAAACAGGCAGACTTTATGAAGACGTCGCTTGGAAAAACCAAGAAGGAAAAGAAAAAAAAAGCAAAGTCTTAAAATAGAATCCGAGACTTCCTCCACAAAAATCGACACAGCAGCTGAAGAACCGACCACATCATTTGCCCAAGAGGGGGGGGGGGGAAACAGCAGAGGAAATTAAAGTAACAACTAAACGACAAAGAAATCAATCAGAAGAAGGAGAAAATCCAGAATCTACCTGCAAGGAAAAGCTGTCTTCCCCAGACAGTTCCATCATCTGCCGAAGAAAAGTGACAATTTACAAAAACCCATCAACCTCCTTTAATACAGCAAAAGAAAGGAACACCCCTTCAGTTCCGAGTACAACCTAAGGGGGGGGGTAGCAATTATAATCTGCTCCTTCCGGGAGAACATCTGTTGCAATGGTAAGGTTCTTCGCCGCAATCGGCAAGTTAGGCGAGCCACTATTTTACATATTCAACAAGGAAGGTTCGGTCAACCCCTGTGTCAACGTGGAATGGTCCACTTCCTTCGTAACCGATATTAACTATCTCAGACTCATTTAAGAATTCCGTCTCAGCGTCAAACATGCGCTTTTGTGCAGGAGTGAAGTTGTTGTCGTAAGGTTTCTGCAACTTGTGCGACAAATGGAAGAACGCTCACTAGGACTGGGACGCATGGCCCACCTTAAAAAAACGTAAAACAGCTCTTTCAGAATTGCTCAACAGAAAGGGCACAAAGGAAGAAAACGGGAGATATGTACCGAGAATTAGGATGATACCGTGATAACCAGAGAAACAGTATTCCCGGTGATTCCTTAAATAAATATGTGGAAATCGAGCTAGAGGTACATCGACAAAAAAAAAAAAAAAAAAAAATATGACGAGTTCGATTTCCGCGCCAGGTTGTTTCTCCGTTATGCGGAAACACCCGTGGCCACGTTTTACAATCGGCAGCGCATAAGACGATAAAACAATCGGCAAATCCAAGTTAACAGTCAAACCTTCAAGGCCACGGGAGGTCCTGCAGCAATTTTTTTCATCGTTATTCAGCAGCCTATTCCAATGACGTCGGGGTGACAGGTGACTTTAAACGCCTGGAACATATAACAAGTATGCCTGAACACCTACCTGCACTTCGAGGTAGATCCACAACCTCGGAAGAGGTTACTCGGGCTAACAAAGAACTAAAGCTCAGGAAAACCCCATGCCTTAGATGGATTAGGTGTTGAGCTTTTTCGGTCTGTCTGGAATTTCATCTTGCCTATTCTGGTCTCAGTTTTTAATGAATTTTAATTAACAGGACACGTGCTTGCCGACTTTGTTAGTTTGCCCCAAAAGGGGAGAGACCTGAATAGTGTGGGTAGCTGGAGGCCCATTACCTTGATGAACACGGAGTGCAAGATATTCACAAAAGTGGTGTGTAAGCGTTTGCAATTGGGAATATGCTTACCACCAAGTGTACGGAGTTCCGGGTAGGTCGATGTGACTCAACCTGTTTCTGATAAGAGATCTTATTCGCTTCGTAACGAACAAAGAACTCGCACTCGTGTCAGTGGATTTGGAAAAGAGTTCGATAGTGCAAATCACAACTTCCTGCACTTTATCCTAGAGAAAGTGGGTGTGGCTTCTTGCGTAAGGGAAATAATCAAAAGCATCTTCAATAGAACAACATCTATCGCCATAAATGGGTTCCTCTCTGAACCCATTCCCGTAAGCAGAGGAGTTTGGCAAGGCTGCTCTCCTGAGCCCCTTCTTTAGTACTAAAATTTTTGCAGTGAGAGGAATACGGCTACCCATAGGCTTCAAACAGAGCAAGACTGTCGTATATACTGATAATATCGTTGGAACGCTTAGGGATTCCGATTCGATTTACATTTTTTTTTTTCGGTATACTACGACAGTTTAGCGTGCTCGGTGGTCTTCGTGCAAATCCAGACAACGAAAATCAAAACCTTTTGGAAAATTCGGCGCTGTCAATCTTCTATATGGTTTGCCACCATTAACAATATTAAGAATTCCCTTGCGAGCGTTGTGTTGCCAACACAAAAACTTCTCAATTCCTGTCTTGACAAATTTGAAACCAAATTATCTATCTTTCAACGGTCATCATAATACGAATGGTGCTACACACACAACACACACAGTTTACTCAACAAACATCACAGACGCAGAAGATAGAGTTTACAGACAGCTCATTGACTTCTTCTGGAGCCACAGGAAACAGGAGGTACGCAGAACTTCCCCCCCAAGCAAGTAAGATTTGCCCTGCCTGTCTTGAAATATTCCTATTTCACTAACACTGGGAAAGCACTGGCATCAAATCACCCATGTGGCAATCTAATTAAATGTTTTATTGGATATTTCCTACCCTGTTTTCGGACCACTGTCCACGCTGGACCGCGTGTGGAGATGGTACCAGAGTGGTACTATTCAATATGTAAAGCACACTAAAAAGATTTGTTACAGGATGGGGTTTGGGTGCTTCAGCTTACCCCAAAGCAATTATACTGGAAACTTCGATTTCTTTGGTTTTGAAACGCCTGATCTGGGCAAATGAAGATGTGCTCTTTATGAATATAAAAAACAGCTGGGGACAACCTTTTCACGGATTTGGCTTGGAGAATCGCTTACGGCCGATTCCCGTGAAAACTCGTGAAATCACAATATCGTCCCCAGCCTTGACTCTTTTTGTGAAGTATGCATGCAATTGAACTCTAGGGCACCTCTTCTACCAATGCAGCACATTTAGAGAAGGCTGGCTGAAGTGCTTAGGATCCCGTTGCCCACTTTCTCTGAGGTGGTACTATTGCAGTTCCTCCCCACCGGTTAGCAAAATCAAAAATCAATGTTATAAAATAACACGTATGGAAAATACGTTAAAAAACATCTCCTCACAAGGAAGACAGATTCTGTCATCGAATTAGGAACTGCTTCTCCTCCTATCTCCCTCGATTCCTGGAGTAGGAAGGATACCTCTTAAGGGAAGAACGGAAACAGGAGGTACGCAGTATGGTGTAGATCCCCCCCCCCAGCCATATGTCAGATTACACAAGGCAGAATTAAAGTGTGCATATATTTGTAACATCAATTAATAACAGCGATTTTAAAGAAAATGTACGTATTGTTAACTTTTTGTTAAGTTGAAAGAGAAACTGTAATAAAATGAAATTAAATATACCTTCTTTCCATGTATATTTAATATTCACCATATAAAATAATACATAAGTATGTTGAAAGTTTTTTTTTTTTTTACTTGGTTAGACTATAATAAGTTTAGTTTAATCCTTAATCCAAGTGTAAGCAAATAAATTTTGCGCCTGAAGTATCTTCAGGACTGAGGCAACTCGTGGTAAAGGTGGACCAAGCTCTCATCAGTACTTGTCTTAGTATTTCCCATTATGCAAAGCACATCTCCTTGCGGACATGTATAATGATATGCATTAAGGGAAGGGCCACTACCCAGACCGGTTTCAACCTTTATTGAGGTCTCGTCAGTGGGAGCCAGACCCAGAAGCAATGGAGAAGTCATATTTCCGCAAGGAGATGTGCTTTGCATTATGGGAGATACTAAGACAAGTACTGATGAGAGCTTGGTCCACCTTTACCACGAGTTGCCTCAGTCCTGAAGATACTTCAGGCGCAAACTTTGTTTGCTTACACTTGGATAAAGGATTAAACTAAACTTATTATAATGCATAAGTAATTAACATGTATTACAGCCATTAAAGTAACTACTTTTATTTAATGTATTAAAATCAAAATTATTTGAATTAATTTGAATAATAAATAGAATTTATTCTTGTAATTTATTAAATTTACAAGATTAAATTCTAATACACCAAATAATAGTGATCGGTGAATTCGTCTGCTTAGAAAAAGTAGTTTAGCACTTCCGGCAAAATAGTTATCAGCTTTTGAGAAAACATTTAACCTGATATTAACACTGATATTCATATATATTTGGCAATCACTCATAAACCAGTATGATTGTTCATCATGGCGAGTCCCGAAATGGACTCATCAGGAAAGAAATTTTGGATACGGATTAGGCCGATCAATTACTCGCATGATATTTTCACAAAGGTGACGTGTTCCCAGGAGGTACTTACCGTCGAGAACCATTAACATCTGACGGTCCTTCCCTTCTCTTCTCCTGTGACACACTCGCACAGTTTCAAAACACTGAGATCCTGTAGACACTGTCTTTCATCATTACGATCCAGAGCTCCCAAGTTATTTGTCTCGATGTTACATTTCTTTGCAATCGACTTCAGGTAATCCTTTAAGCGTTTCGTTTGCTCTCCAGTTTGTTCTTGTCGCCTTTCATTTCCGAGATGATTCCGTTTTGAAAGGCGGATATCTTGGCATATGATTGACATGACCAAGTCAGCGACGTTGGTGGTGGATAAGAATCGACTTAGTACAAGTGCAGTTAGCCTTCACTTCAAATCACCGACGTTAATTTGCTTTTCTTTGAAAGCAACGTGTGTGGTATTTTTTTAGATTCTTTCAATATGCGATCTACGTTTCGCAACCATACAACAAAGTCGAGATAACAACAGCCCTATAAATTGAGCTTGATTGCAGTATCCGCATTAGAGCAAAATGACAGTTAAATGTAATCTTCTCAAAGTACCATGTTGGATCAAATAATGTTAACCAAATGCGTGCGAGTTTGCAAAGCCAGAATCCACTCTCTATAGCTGTGCTTGGAATATCGCGTAAAATAGTAATTAATACTCTCAAACCAGGGTGTGTATAAGATTTCATTTAACATGCAAAATTGCTAAAAAAAATAATAATAAAGCATAAAATGAGTTTTTATTTATTTTATTTTTTTTTAGTGGATTTTGGAATAACTACTTTAGGCATATCATATAATCTTGGTAATTACCAGTATGGCAGCGGTATTACTGTATTACCGCATCAGTCAAATATAAGTTGATTAATAATAGTTGCATTATACTCGATTTTATGTTATTCTACACAAAACTATCTCTATTGTTTGAATTATTCTAGTGTATTTAACTGAAAATAAATCAACAAAATATATCAGTTTGTCTGGATGGTTGATAAGCAGAAGACAATAATGCATTTTGACTTTTAGAAATGAGGTTCATTTTATGCGTTGTTCGTCCACGCATGCGTGGCCGATATAATGTCATAATTTCCACTTCCGCGTCAGTTATAAGACAAATTCTAAGTAAAAGTGCAGCGGGCTCTTTGTTTTTGGTGGTGGTGTTACTCGAAATGAAACCAAAAGGAAGTAATATTTGAACTGTAATCTTTGTAAATTTGATATTTTTAAGTCCATGATAAAAATACATCGGTGTTTAATAATACTTAAAAACCAGTTGTAAGTGGACATAGATTTGACCTATTAATATTCTTATATTTGGTGATATTTCAAATACAGGAACTAATAATAGATCTCAAGGGAGGGGGAGGTTCACATACGTTAGATAAACAAACATATTCAAAACGTTCAATTTCACAAATTATATTTTTTTTTAATTCTAAATTTTACTCTAGAACAGTTTAGGTTTATTTTCCCCCCGACTAATTAATAGTAATAAATATTTTGTGTAGTCCCGGAAATGTGTCGATTCAAAGACTCCACCGTATATTATTAAACACCCAACCTGTTCGTGAATTAATTTTTTTATTTTTTTATTCCATCTTTATGAAAACCAGAAAGCACAAAATACAACCAACCTGACAATTAACTCATTGCGACAAATGAAACCTAATATCACAGCAGAGCCACGACATTCTTCCCACCATCTACTTCTCTGGTCAAAGAGCAAACACTGTACGCTCGCGACGCAATTATTCTGTTATCTAGCTGATTATACTTTGTCAGTAACGGTACTTTATTTTAGAATCCTCTCCGTTAAAGTTCATTTATACAACCTGATTGCAACACTCCAGTGGAAACACGGTCTACTGGAAATATTTAGTTGATTCGCTTTCTGATCCGAATATATTTCTTGTATTGATTTTACCGTCGACTCCCCCCCCCCCCTGCTACGGCATTAGTCCTAGCGGAGTGAAAACATTAAGTATTCATAAGATATGCAAGTAGCATTTGTGCTCTGTCATCAAGCATGGCTCATATCCAAGTTTTGATAACGATAATGCAGATTTCTTTATCTTCACGACACAGAATGCCATAAAAGTTCTCTTTATTTAAATATAATTTTCCTGCAGTGACTTTTCATCTACAGTTTCTTGCAATTTTCCTACCCTTATCCCCCTACCCTCCATATCTGTGCCGATCCCCCCCCCACAGTATTTTCCAGAATAGCTTCTAGCCAACTAATCCTTAATAAGTTCCCATTATGCATTTGTGTTTATTTTCCATTTGCCAGTCATTAGTTCTAAGATCTTTCTCATCCTTCTCTTTCTGGATTTAATCTCCAATATCCCCCATTTGCTTTGACATTTAGAAAAAAAAGCGGATATCATTATCCCATCTCTCCCGATGTATTCCATTCCGTTAATGCCACATTCAAATCTCGATAGACTTGCTTTTAATCCTTTTTTATATGAAGTAAGTGAAGACCGGCTGAAATATTTCGCTGTTCCATTCATCTTTGTTAGCAGTATTTAGTCTTGTCTATCGTTCGTTATTTTTTTCCCCTAATTTACATAAAAAATCTATGATTAATTTGAATAGCATGACTAATATTGTTTTCTTAAATACGAGAGGGAGTTTCAGTTGGGCTTTAATGTAAGAAATGATATATTTAGGGAGACCAAAGCTTGTAATCAAGTTGCCTGTTAACGGATTACATATGTTATTAGTAAAACAGATGGTTAATGAAGTAAGAAAAACCCCTTGTGTGTGTTATAAGTATTAGGTGACTCAGTGTGATTATATTTACATTATTTTAGGCAAATGGGATTATTTGAAGAATCGCTTTCAGGCGTCAATATTATTGCAGTTTTTTTTTTTATGGATATGAAATAAGGAAAAAAAAATGGAATTTCAAATATTTATTAAATGATGACTTCCGTAAAGCAAAATACCGGTGTTGCAGGCGATGTCTACTGTTGTCAGGGGAACGAAAGTGCTTTTAAGTTTTAATCTCTGTAAATTCTCCCATGTTCTCAAGTGTTATCTTTCTTTCTTGAATTCGTTCTTTTCTTTCTTTTTTTTTTCCCAAAAGTAAAGATTCATTCATGATATGTTTCTTATTCTTCGTCTTTATTCCTTCTCTTTTCATTTTTAACCTTTTATCAGCTAAATATATATATATATTTTTGGCATATTTAAACTGTTTTAAAATACGTCGCTAGTTCTTTAAATAAAACAGAAATAATAATAAAAAAAAAACTTGAGGAATAATAAAAGTATGATATGTTAATAGATACATCCCCTTAACTTTGATTGGTAGGATTAATTAAAGTAGGTACTTGCACAAATAACCTTAAGTGATTCTGCATGGACTGTTCAGAAACCCAATTTTTGTTAAAAGCAATACGAACGCAATGTTCTGCAAACTTTACGACCTACTAATTATATTCTCATTTTCGTGAGAATACATAATTATTATCGTCCATTAGCATATTAAAATAAGAAACAAACTACGTCATCGCGTTAATCTTCAATTTCTGTATGTGTTAAAAAATGGTGTATAAATAAATACAAACTAAACTTAAATATTTTGAAAAATTTAATATATTTTAAATTATTTCTTGTAGTATATTAAAGTATATAATAAATATTTAAGAAAATAATACACTTATTTATTTTCGAGTAGTATATTAATATGTAAGATTTTTATATACTAATATACAATGCCCTATATTTGGTTGGAAAAACCAGGATTCGAATCGCACGTCTAGGACGAGAAGAATTTTTATAAAGGTTTTTCTACCGTAAACCGGCTATGAGAACACATGCAATTTATTGACAATATATTTAATATATATAAAACTATTAAATAATATAAATTATTAAATAAAACAATTTTAATAGGTATAAAACTAAAACCATCTTATCTCAATAAATTAAGGTTGTCAAAGGAATATTTGGCTTGTGAACTGTAAATGGCATGTAAGTACCAATATTGATACTATTAATTTAATTTCTAATTTTTGTGGTTATATTTTAATTTTATTTTTAATTTTGATAATATAACACCACTATCTACATTATTAATGAACTTTCATTTTTATGAATGTATGCCCTTAATTTTTTTGTATGTTTAACACATACAAAAAAATTAAGGGCATACATTCATAAAAATGAAAGTTCATTAATAATGTAGATAGTGGTGTTAAAAATATTCTTTTATTTATTATTTTATTTTTAAAATGCATAATACAACAATTATTTATCTTATAGTCCTTATAAGGACTGGCTTAAAGGGGCGAAGCAAGAATGCTTTTCATCTTCCCCGTTATCTGTAGAGGACAGTGTAGGGTTAAGGTGTTTTTGAGCTACTAAAGCTCTGATCATGGCAGGAGGGTAACAGCAATAGCCGAGCCTCAACTTCATTGGCTACAGCATTGCCATCCATTACCCTCCAAGGTATTAATCACCGCATCTCACGGTCGATTCTCAACCAATTATTTATCTTAACTCAGCTTTTAGCATTTATATAAATATTTGTGTTAATAAAAGTGGTATATGATATAAAAAATAAATTTAGAAACGTAAAAGATTTCTTATAATATATGACAGCTGATGAAAAATATTATTTCACTTATTTTGTAGAATAAAATCAAATAAAAAAGTAAAATGGCTTTTTAAATGCCACCTTACGCAGCTAAATATATTAACTTTTTAATGTTTCAATATAATTTTTGAACTCAAATCAATACTATACGAATGAAAAAATAAATAAATAAAATAAATAAATAAAATAAATAGATTATTTTCATGTCTCCTATTTTTTCACGTTACTGACCGGACTTCAGTAGTTCCTAGTTCTACCACAACAGTGATTGGCGCTGCGATCGGTCAAGTGAATATTATACTAAAACAGTTCAAGATGGTGGCTGCTATAGATGAAGCAGAGAATGAATTCATTATTGCAGAAGTTGAGTCTGATGGAAATTCGTACCCATGTAAAAAATGTGTGTGTTGACGTGAGCACAATTACACTCTAGGTCAGACACTTGAAGAGTGGTGAAATAGAGTATTTAAGTAAAGATTTATTTAAATCTTATTTAGCATTTATTTTAAATATTTCTAAGTGGAGTGGTTTTTAAATTTAATACTTTCCATTTTGTATGTATTTGTTGACAAAACCTGGGGACTTACAGTTCTGTATCGGGACCCTACTATCATATTCGGGTTACATCTGAGTATCTGCTTCCAGTTTGTGCCAAGACATTTTAATTTCAACGCACGAACAAGAAAAAGGATGATAGTTACACCGAAATTATTTACTTTTCTCATCTATTTCGGAAAACGCGAATCTATCATGAGGAACAAGAACAGAAATGAAGAAGGTAAAACATCATTCATTATCACAAAGAATTCATTAATCTTTTGGGGAAATATGATTTAGCACGCTTTGTTCTTCCTGTTAAGCAGGATTCTAAGTCATTAACAATTATGCATCCGGCAGAAAAGACATTTTCCGTATCCGGTATGTTTTAGTCACTTGTCTACTCAGCCATGTGTATATTGCAGTGTTATATTAAAATAAATGGTGCTATCAAACTTTGTTACTCTACTGGTCTTTTGATTTTGATATTTATTACGCTTCCTACTGGTTATCAATATTTTTAAAATGATTCAGGTAACTACTAAATGACGTCGCTGACTTTGTGTTTAATTCAGATCCGATTTGTTGCGTAACTTTAACTTGAGAATAAAGAAATTTTGTGCCACGCGAAATAAATTGCTTACACAACCATGCAAGGTCGATTGATTCCCCTCTTCATTCATTCAACCATGCAAGGTTACACGTAAATGATCTAATATAAATAACGTATTCAAAAAACTAAAAGGGGTTTTAAAGGTATTTTTTAAAAAAAAATAATAAAATTTAAAGATATTTCTTTATTATGTTAATTTTAAAAATTAAATAGTTTCTAATTATTTAAGATTAAACTTAAAATTTTAGAGGAAATGTAAAAATCTTGATGCACTAACAAAATATTCGCGAATTTATTAATTATATTATTTATACTTTCCTAGACAGTGATTGAAGTTCTCAAAAAAAAAAAAAGTAAAAGCAAGTGAACTAAATATAGTCATGCTGTAAACTCTAAATAACATATATAACTCTAAATAACATATATAACAAACGTTATGTTTGATTCCACAGCTGTATTTATATTAGTTGTTTTGATAATAATATTTTGAAACTGAGTTATGTTTTGGTTACATAGTAAGACACCATTCTGATCTTTGAAACAAGTTTTAATAACAGACAGAGGTTTGTCAATATCTGAATCTGAACGTTGAAAACGGAACAGTTTGATTCTTAAGAAGTTGAATATTAACTAATTAAGTTTTGAGTATTAAAATAAATGACAAGAAGGAATTTTATAAACATATTAATAACTAATAACATTATGAATAAATGTAGTTTTGTAAGAGAATCTGGAGTACGAAATAACAGATCAGATAGCAATGATTTTTCCAGAGAAATAAGATGGAATTGCATTTCATAAAGATCAAATTTCATTAGTTCATATTTTCGTTGCCTGATTGGAGAATGGTATGGAGATCGACATTTAAAGAGTTGATTGCAATATTTATGTTATAAGGTTTCTGAAAAAAGAAGTCCTCACTCTGTCGTCAGAAGAGCTATGATTGAGATTTGTAATCATTGAAGATATTCATTCTTTGCGTTATTCCAACTCAATCTCTTGTCTTCTTTAATCTTTGATAGCACCCAGTAACAAATCAAGAGGAATTCTCATTTTTCCCCTCTGCTTTTGTTAAAACATTAATAAAAAATCTAGTTTAGACAGAAAAGTCATACAGTTAAATATAATCTGCACAACAAATTATTTTTGTCCGATTTGCGTTTCTTAATATTTCAATTTGTTTTACTCTCTATAATGGAGGTGACAGAAGAAAGACTTACAGCGAATCAAAAATTAGTAATCTCTGACGCAGGAAAATAGAGGTTTCTTCCAGAAAGAAACTGAGATTTTTAATCCGGAGACTTAGCAAAATCGAAAGTAAAACAGGGCATACTAATGCTAGTTAGAATTAGGAGCATCGCGTTGCATCTAGGACTCAGCGAAAATGTACCTAACCTCGACTTTCTTCAAAGCTTTTTTTTTTTGTTTTCTTATGTCTTCTCTCAAATGGCTCAAATATTATCATTCGATAATCATTTTTTACAAAAAAAAATCGATCTACTAAATTTATTACGATAATAAGTCTCTTGATGAGTTATTTTAAATTTTAGTCAATTTTATTGTTTAATTCTTCTATAATTTTGGGGATTTCTTACTACTACTAGTATTATTTACGCCAGCGACTCTACAATTATTGCAAAGTCTCCTGGTTTTTTTTTTTTTTTAATTTACATTATCGCTGAAAAAATAAAATAAAATAAAATAAATTAATACTGTCCAAGAAAAAAAAAACATTGTCTTTCTTTTGGTACGCTATTATTTAAATGATTAGCAGCACGGCAGATTAGCGCACGTCAAATTGACTCCGTTAAAACTATTCCAAACCTGTAATTATTGTACGAAACTGAAGTTTGAAATCTGACAAGCGCGTGCGCAGTTAATTTGAACTAATGCCTAGATAAAAATTAAAAAGGAAAAAAAGTTATAGATGGCGTTGTGACAGACTTCATGAAATAAACACGCATATGGTTGCTTAGTATTATTCAAATTAAACTTTTGAATTCAATTTTGGTTGATTTATATGTCTACTAATGTATAAAACTTTATAACATAGTTTTTTAGCTTATGATTATACTGAAAAGCCTTTTTCTCTAGCCTTTATCGTCTAGTACCGAGCGCAGGTCTTAATAAAAATGTACATTTAAAGCCATATTTTAGCTAATAGCTTAGCTGAACTGCCAAAGACTTCCGATAGATCGCTATTCCACCTTTCCTTTGAGTACATTATCTATCCCATCAAGGAATCTTCAAGTATCCAAAGTTTGGTGAAAAAGCATCACTGAAGTATTCCTTTCACTTTTAGATAATGTCTGCGAGTCCATCATTATTTCAAAGAGAAATTTTTATGTGGTCTTCAGAGAACTGCATAACTCGAGGATTTGCTAATATACCGTACTTTTCGGGTGAACGACCCACATTCATTTGTATGACACACCCAAGCAATGATGTTAAATTCATAGGAAAAAGTTTTCAGAAATACATCTAATTTTTTTTTAATCAAGCTTTCTAAATCTGTGCTATGCTATGCTGTTATATGGATAGCGAATCGAAACAGACGTTAGTTCGTTCTAATATTCTGATTTTTTCCCATTATTAAAAAAAAAAGAATTTTGTACATAAAACAATTGAAAGCAAACAAAAAAATCATTTAGAAAAAAATTATTTCGCATTTATTATCAATTATTATTGTTTATTAATTTTAATAAACTTACAAAAATAGAAACGCTTCACACCTAAAGATATTTTGCATAGCAAATATAGTTATTGGAATGCTCACCGAACGAACAATTAAATATTTTGGCTACTTAGTAAATCAAGTTTCATTGAGAAACTCATAATTATTATTAGACTTGCAGGAATCGCATTTATTGGTAATCTTTGTTAGTCCATCTTAACAATATATGTTAGATTTGTTTGCTTCTTTCTTTTAAAGCCTCTTCATTTCTTATCTAACCTTGAGCACATTAAAAATCATCTGAAATCTTATTTTAATATCTCTTACATTCGTTTTATTTATTTATTTTTATGTCCAGCTTTCTTCTTCTTTTCTCCTCACTCTAATGTTTGGTGGGAGAACGATGTTGTGACAAGTTGTCTTCCCTTCCCGATAAGTGTTTTTCTCTGTACATATGTTAGGGAGCCGGTTTGTCTGTTTTGAGGGATAAAAAAAACACTACTTTTCTGGGAGAAAAAACTCCACCGCCGTCTGAGACCGGCGCTAACTCGTCGGTTAAAAAGCCCTGGTAAAGATTCTTCGCTCATAGATGAAATTTAAAACCGGATCTTTCCAATCAGAGGGCGTTGTCGAAATTAAATTAAGGAGGCTCTGTGCAGGTTTATTACCATATAATAATATTATTATATTAGCTTTGATTAGCAGAATTTTCCCATCATTATCCCTAATTTTAATGTCAGGGCTGGATATCGTGATTTCCTCATACATTACTGCCACCTGACTGAAATCTTTCAATAAAGAAATTTTGGTTTTATAATTTTACATAGACTTTAGCATTCTTTTTCCCATTGAACTTATGAGAAATTATTCACACCAACATCCGTTGGTATTAAACTTTAAACCGAAGAAGGCGGCATTTAGTAGCATTTACATCTGCAAGCATTCTTCTCAGAACATCTTTCTATAGATCCAATTTTGCAAATAAAGTACGCAGGCACAATGTAGTTAGATTATAAATCTCTTCATACTAGTATTTTTAACGCACACCCTCATGGTGTTTTCGGTAAACATATACACTATATACTATGTAAATAAACTGTAAATACTACAGAGCAGTGGTCTCTAATGTTTCTTGACTTCCCCAAACCCTAAATGACCTTGTAACAAATTTATAACACCCCTCCTTTTTCTCTTATTAATATATATTCAAAAAAAGTAACAAATTAATTGTTATACCTATTGTATTTATTAAATTCAACATATAATTATAAACTAATATTTTTAATATTTACTGATATATCTTATATTAGCAATTAATTTTTAGACCAAATCATAAATTAAAACTTTTCATTATATTGTAAACAACAAATATTTTAGTAATAACTGTCATACGATTTTAATGTCACACTTGTGCCTGATTCTTCTTCATCCATTTATTAATGGTGTAACACTTAATGCTTCTTCAACAACAGTAGCAGCCTTCCTCTCTTTAATATGCTGAAAATTCTCACCAGCATAAGTAGTGGAAAATTATAGCAATATTATCATAGCAGGTTTGGTGCTATGATAATACTGGGAAATTTTTTAGCAACATAACACCCAAAAAAGAGTTCATGATGATAACATATATTTCTATTGGGAATAACAGTGAAATGCAGAAAAAGCAAGATAATTTTTACTTAGAGATTGATAAGTGGTGGAATTGTATGCAGTAGATTTATGCTACTGGTTCCTTTTATAAAAACAAGTACGTCTTGGATATCTATACTTGCATAAAAAATCTCAAGGTGCAGGAAGAAAGAATAATTAGTTGCATAGTTTGCCTTCTATGCTATGAAAATCAACTTTACTGACTCCAAGGATGAAGCAAGATGCTTTTCATATTCCCGGCTGTCTGAAATGGATACAGTGAAGGAAAGAGTTTATGAGCAATATGCTCGCCCTGAGAGGGCAAGGGGATTATAGATCATTTCTTGAAATTAGGATGGCTTTAGGTCTTTTGTTGGAAGTTTATTTTTCACTTGGTTATATTTATTTTCACCATAATACATTTAGTTTAATCCTTTATCCAAGTGTAAGCAAACAAAGTTTGCGCCTGAAAATATCTTCAGGACTTCTTCAAGACTGGGGTAAGGTAGCGCAACAACAGGCAACTCCGAGCAAAGGAGGACCAAGCCCTCATCACTCCTTGTCTCAGTATCTTCCACAATGCAAAGCACATATCCTTGCGGACATGTATACTGCTATGCATTAAGGGAAGGGCCACTACCCAGACCGGTTTCAACCTTTATTGAGGTGTATTTAAGTAAAGACTTCTCTAAAAAAAAATTAGACGATCCCGAAAGATCGCCCAACTCAGCTTTGTTTCACTCAGTGACAGGCTCACCCCGTCACCAAGAAGAACTTCTCAACGGTGGCTCTAACCAGTGGCAGGTTCATCCCACCACCAGACAGCCATAATCTCAGCGGTGGCTCTACTTAGAGGCTCTGCTTGGGGTAGATTTTTGCCCGTCTCTGAGTAGAGCCACCGCTCTACTCAGAGACCATATTCAGAATATAAATTTATCATTCTACTTCTTAACAAAAAATTGAGCTAACGTAGTTTGGCAGGCATTATGTTTCTTTTTTTCATTTTTTTTTCCATACAACTGACGATATGGCCCTGTTGCCTCTTCTACAAATTTTACTTCATCTCTCTTCATCAAGGGTTAGCCTCTAAGCATTGCTGCTTAATAACTTCGATTGTACCAAAAATATTTTTAATTGTTTCTGTGAAATCTCTTTGGGCTTGCCAGTGATTAAATTTTCTTCATATTCTTCAGGATCTTCCGCTGTGAATCTAAATTTAGCAGGTCGGAATCACTCAATTTCTCAGAATGAGATTTAATTAACTTAGATACATTTGACAAACCTCTAAAAGCTTTGCACAATGTGGAAGAATGTGCTTCCAAACGGTTCATATATTACTAGCAGTAATTTTATTCGACTTTGCGACACTTTATAACCAGGTTGAGATTTCTCCGATTTAGCCAGAAAAGTCTTGGAAGGTATTCGCTTCAAAAAAAAAAAGCCAGTTCCATCGACATTAAATATAATATTTGTCGATCGCAATAGCCTTCCCCCCCCCTTCTTCCACAATTTTCTTCAAAATCTCTGGATAATTTGAGGCCACCTCCCCATCTGCACTTGCAGCTTCGCCTGTAATTAGAACATTATGTAGGCTATTATCTTTTTGAATCGCTCAAACCACCCCACGTTAGTGGAATTCTTTTCCATCATTGATATCCCTTTCTTTCAAGGCTGCAACAAGACAATGCTTTTGATTTAATAAGGTCAGTGCTTAGCTGGATCCGTTTTTGGTTACAATCCTCGATACATGTAGAGAGAAGTCACCCTACCTTTCTCTTTGTATTCAGCAGCTTTGCTTAAAATTACTCGTATAGCTGATTCACTCATTTTGTGTTCTTGTCCTATCTTTGCTGTAGACTTGCCTTGTTTGTTTTTCTTTATAATTTCAAGTTTTTCTTCCAATGAAATTACTTTTCGAATAATTTTCACACTTCCACTTTTTTGCTCATTAATTCTTTTACTCATGATTAAAGGTTAGGGAAATATTTTAAAATTAAAAAAAAAAGTAAGGAAAACAATTGCAAAGGAGGCACGAGATATGATCACGAGATATGCTATGTAATTAGCAGGCGACATAAATTTTGGAAGTAAATTCGGAACATTAGTCTATACATGGAAATAGTGTAGTATGTCATTAAAAATAACTTTGTAAAATGTTTGAAATCGGTAACAAAATTATTTCACCCTGGTGAGTAATTTTTTTAAACAGTTAGCCATAAAAATGTATAGATAGAAAATTTTTATAAATCTGTAACATTTATTTTTAAGATGGATAGGCGCAGTAATCGAATTTGGGTATAGAATAAAAAATGACGCACTAATCGGAGGCGCATTAATCGAGGGATTGCTGTATACCGAACTTTTGCCAAGAGTAGGCATTGTGTGTTTCGTATATGCACCGAGGCAACTCTTAACAAAGATAATTCAAGTTTTTTCTGAGATCATGTCCGTATTAACTACACTCGGCTTATTTAGAATCCTGAAGTGGTTTACAAAATTCAATTTCTGAACTCTAATATCAGTGTTTCCAGATTATTAAATTCTTAGCTCCCCATGATACATTATTTTCGTGTGAAAGTTAAGCTATAACCCATGAGATTCACATAGCTGTGAATGCCTGCTTGTGTGAATATTCTTTGCCTACAAACAAAGATATACATCAAGCTCTATCTAAATCTCTTCATTTATTTTTTTTAAACATACTTAAAAATAAATCGTGAGTATTACAAGTAATTATTTTTTTTAAATAAGTATGAATTTCAAAACGTAAGTTTTTTTAATATTTGGTCTTTTATAAATAAATTGTAAGTAAATATTAAAGAGACTTTTCTACGTGCGCACTCACACAAAAATCTGTACATGCACTTGCATATGCATTGAGTCATTTCTTCTCTCCTTTCAATATCACAGTTTCATCCTATCAACAAGATTCCATACTATTTTTTATCGCCATAAAGGGATTACATTGTTTGATACTAAGCTTGCCATTTCGAACCGTATAGACTTATTAAAAAAAATATAATACCTACGTTGGCTTGAAACTATCCATCTTTATGTGTTTCTTTTGTCTGCAGACTGCTTGTTCTATTTTTTTTTTCAGTAGAATTTATGCAGCGCAGTCACCGAGGTAGCGAATATCCTAGGATCGGTATCGACTCATCACGCTCCATAGATAAGTGGTATGGTGATAAAGTAGCAAACAAACTAGTAACAGATGCAATACACATCTGTATGGATAGTTGTTTCGTGCACCATGCCTACATAATTGATAGATATTGATTGAATTGTCGATGATAGCGTGTCTTATTTGAAAGGAAGAGAGTGGATTTATGGGTAACAGAAAATGGGATGATTATCGTATTGTAGATTGAATGAGATTTTCATAGATTCTAGTTCTGTAAATGGAACAACATAGCGTCGAGGTGGCCAGGGAAGGAATATTTTTTATAATTCTAAATTATCTCACACAGGACTTGGAAAATTGTAATTTAACGATAACAAGGAGGAAATAATGAATATTCACATGCTAGGAATTAAAAAAAAAAAAAAAGTATAAAATGAAACATGGTTTCAGGGGAATATCCTAAAATACGTATATAGCTGAAATAACAACATCCTGTCAACAGCAAGTTATTTACTCCTTTGATTAAAGCTATAATTTATTCCTGTCTTTTGTAATGTTTTATTTCTTCCGCTGCTATTAATTTCCTGTGAGTGCCACACTTAGGAGTAACCTACTCTACTCGGTAGAGTAGCTTCACTGCATAGCTTCTGAGTAATGCTGTGATGGAGGCTTTTAAAGGATACGGCGACTAGTTGACGACCATCAATTCCTTGCTTACTTCCGTCAACAGCATCCCCCCCCCCCCCCGCATGAAATGTATTACAGCAACAGTGATAACTGACAACAACAGAACGTGCATCGAAAGAAACAGACTTTACACCTATGAGTGGGTTAGAAAAAAAGCTTGGAGAGGGCACAATGAAACGTAAATGTAGATGGATCAATCTCCATTACTGGTTCGTTGGTAATGGTGGAAAATGGGAGTGGAAGTTGGTAACCATGTACCCCATTTATATCGAGGTGATAGAAGATCGTTTAATCACTAGTTCTTTATATTTCATATATGTCTCTTTCTCTAAAAAAATAATAAAACAAAACCATAGAAAAGCAGATGTTTCAGCTTGTATTAGGAAGAAAGGAGCCAACATATATCAGAAACTCGTCATACAGAACTCATTCTAGATTTAAAAAAAAAATAAAAATCCTTTTTTTTTTTGAAGAAATAAACACATTCCCATTTCTTTCAACTTAATATATTTCATAAATTCATCTATTTCACTTTATTTATTTATTTTTATTTATTTTTTTGGGGGGAGGGAGGCGGACTGAGTCCTTGACTCTTTATCCCTTCATCTGATTGAAGAAAATCTATGTGGATGGGGTGTTATTGAACTAAAAGCTCTAGTCTTAGCTGGGTAACGGCAATAGCCGAGCCTCAGTTAATAAAACTTCATTGGCTACAGCAGGAGTGCCAAACTAGCTGCCCTTAAACCAATTTCTTGCGGACCGTGATGCCTCAAGGAAAGATAGCAAAAAAGAGGATGGTTGCTTTTTATAATAAAACAGAAATGTCGATTTCAACATTCGATTTATTCGTTTTCAAACGACATTTATAGTTACAATATGGATGCAACGACCCGTTATAATATAATTGCAATAATAAAAATTTATATCGCAATTTCAAATATGTATCCAGACATTCCAAAACTACAATCTTTCCACTACATTATTCATCAACAGGTCCTGTGCTCCAAAAGTATTGGAAATGAGCAGCGTACTCAAGACTGTGACAGATACTGTGAACTTCATCCGATTCAACGGCCTCAATCATCGCCAGTTGGTAGATTTTCTTAAAGACTTAGATTGGAGAGTGAATTTGAAGGACTACTTTATTACACAGAGATTCGTGTAACGTGTTGGTTATCTTGTCATAAAGTTCTAAAAAGCTTTTTTTTTATTTTTTATTTATTTTTTTTTTTAAAGGAGATAAAATTGTTCCTAGAAATGAAAAATCACGATATCGCATTTCTTAACGATCAGACATGGGTACAAGATCTAGCATTGTTAGTGACCTGACATTTAAATGTTAAACTTCAGGGGAAATATCAGTTAATAACACACATGTATGACGCACTGGCAAGTTTTTAGATGTAAATTGGTTTTGTTTCAATGTGTGAACAGTTAAACGATAAGAATCAAAGTTTTACCTTTTCTCAATATTGTCCCAAACTAAGAATTTGATAGACGATTTAAAGATTTTAAGGAGCAAGAAGAAGTGTTTTTTTTTTATTTCGCTTTATACAGGTCATTTCCCCTTTAATTTCGAAAGAGTTCCCATTTCTATTCAAATGTAACGTATTGGTTTCCAGAATGATTCCATTCTAAAAGAGAAATACCAAGAAGTCTGTGTTTCAGAAATATACACATATTTAGGTCAAAAATATGCGGAAATAAAAAAAAAATGCAGTAAATATTCTATATTATTTTGGAAGGTACCTATTTATGCGAACAATTATTCTCATGTATGAAAGGTAACAAAACAGCCCACAGTTCAAGACTAACCGACGTCAATCTTTCTGCCATAATGAAGGTTGTATGCTCTCAATCATTGAATCCAAATTTTTTGTGAGCTGGTTAACAATAAACGTTATCAAATATCGAGAAAAAATAAAATACTACAATTAAATTACTTAAAATTACTATAATTATATGATGCAAGTATGTGTGTGTGTGTATATATATATAAAATGATAAACCTTTTTGTGTCACTTTTTTTGTCAAGTTATTTGAAACGTTTTGAAACTCAGGGCTACCCTGAGTGTCGAGTCTTCAAAATTTGAGCCATCAGAATTCAAGGAGAACAGGCCTACCAGTCCGGAATTCGGGGGAATTGGGCGCCGTAGGCGCCATGGAGGGCGCATTAGATATGAAAAGTTGTATTGAGGAAATTTAACTTTTTTTATATAATTTAAAAATTTTAAGACACAACTAAATTAATTTTTTTATTAAGTATTCAATATTTTTTATATTAAATTATATCTAAGTGTTTTCTTATCTAAATTATTTAGTAAGTACGGACTTGAAAGTGTGAAAACCCAATCATCTTAAAATAGTAATCCGATTATTATTAAATTAAATATACCGCTTTTAAATACAAGATTATCACCATATAAGATACTACTGTTGCATTCCTTACTATTGCTTCGTTTCTTTTCATAGAACATTACATAGATTTCTTTAAATTTTTTTTTTCAATAATAAATGGATTTTTTTTTCTTCATTGCATCGTTCTTTGAAAACGAATCACACGAAACACTTTATAACTTAGAAGTAGTGGAGTGCTTTAATTAAGGTTGAGAATTCTTTTTTGAATTTACATTAACTGATTTTATCAACGCATCATCCTTTCATTATTGCTTTCCCTCCCCGTAGTTTCCATTTGGTCATTTCATTAACAAAAGGCACCAACTCCTTGAGTACATTCGGGGTCTTTTGTCATTGCAGTTTTACATTTTTTTTTCCCTCTTCAATTCGAGTCTTCATCGAACGAAAGAGAGAGAGAGAGAGACGCAGATGACGTCTTCAAATTACTCTATGGATAGAGTGCAGAACATGATGTCTTCATATTAAATCTGCGTGACAAAAATTCTCTCGCATCAAAGATGAAAAAGTAATTCATTCCGAGTTTAATAAAGATATCAGTTTATAATGAAAAATTGTATTCATTCAATACCTACAAAGAGAGCCGATAAACGGTTCTCTATTTATAAAGAGAAATGTTTATATATATCAAGTAGGAAAAAAATCCAGATGCATATCTTTTTACTTTTGTTTAATAACCTCAATAAAATTATATAAAATAAAATAAAAAAAAATCAAAGCTGCCTTTTGTAGAAAACCATTCCATGCCAAAGAAGGGTTTTCATCTGATCCGGTAATACTGTTCTCTGAATGAAAGATAGAAAAAGAGGAGTCGAATCTTGTGTACGATGAGCTGACAGTTTATTTACCCGAAATTTAGAGTTTCTATTATACAATTCATAATTCTAAACGAGGTACTCAATGTACCAATTTTCTGGAAATTCGTGTGTTTCTCTTATATATTTTAATTGGAATATTCATAAATGTTGAGTGGTATTTTGAACCTTAGGTTCATGTTGCTCCTTTAGTATAAATATAAGAATATTAATTAAATAGGTTGCTCCAAAACATACAAAGCTTGCTTATACAGTCTTCGGTTCATAATGATTTTATTCGTCATTCTAAAAAGATTTCGAGAAATAAAAACACTTAAATTATTAACAGCACTTTATTTCAGCAATTTACGTATTTTTTTATAATTATAGGACTTGGTTTTTATATAATACAAATACAAGCAATGGACTTTGGGGGTTTACATATACTAAGTTATGTAACTCAAAAATATGTGCTAGAGCTCTGAATGTTAAAATATTAGTATATAGTTTTTGAAAAGAGTATCGTTTTTATGTGAAGCATTTTTGAAGGATGTGGACTGACACATAATATTGAAAGAAAGATCGTATCATGCGATGGAAAGAACTTATATGCCGAACCCCTCGCACACGTTCGAAATTAAACATATGAAATCTTTCACGTCTATTTAATATTATCATAAATGCTAACTTTGCTTATTTAGTATCAAGATTATGTTTAGTATTTTCGGAAACTGACATTCATTCTACAAGCAGAAAACTATACCTTAACTAAATTTTATTTGCACACTCCTGAGCCAAAACATTGATCACCTGCCTAGTATCGTGTTAAGTCTCCTTTAGACAAAATAATCGCTTATATCAGTCTTGGCATTGACTCTACTAGTCCACAGCAGGTATCCCAAGGTATTCTGGATCAACTAGACATAATAACGTCCCTGAGGTCAGCGACCTAGGGAGGCACTGACGTCGACGAGCGGATGATTCGTTCTATATTCAGTCCCATTGAACACAAATGTTTAAGGCGATTCGAATTAGCAGCATATGGAATGCTTGGATATGCTATTCGAACCATGTCGCAATGGAAGTCTTTTGACATAGGCCTTGATGGAAGAGTCCAGATCCATTGGGCTACATTATCACATGTAAGATATAAACTTAGAAATACTCCCTAGGAATTAGCAGTCAAGGTATGTTCGATGGAGGATGATGGGATCCAGTGATATCTATAAGAACAATCCTCATTTAGAATACCGTCATAGCCCACCTGTTTCCGGCTAACCACCCACTCTGGCTGGCCAGAAACAGGACGATATCTTGTCATTAGATATCGTCACGATTTTCCTATATTCTGTTAACTATAAGTATCACATATAGGGCCCACCTTTATTTTACCTTCTCATTATAGTACGACCATATTGCTTGACCAAAGGATAGAGCAGCCTTTAAACATACACTATGTTGAAAGCGTTATGCATATATGGATAACTTTTTTGCAAGGAATGCAAAGCATTATGACTGTTAGCCAACAAACCTTGCCACTAGAGTTTGTGTAATTACAGCACAGTTCAAAATGTTGTAACATACGAGTCAAGTATGGCTGACAGTATTAAAAGATTAAACAAAATCGGTGAGGAATTGGTGTATGTTTTCAGCATTCACCAATTCCATAGCCAGGAGTTTAGAGGGTTTTACAGATGCCGAGGCATTGTGCCATAACACGACATTCTGAAGTACAGTAGGAAACGAACAATTGAGTATGAACATGATACAATTGGTAACAGTTGAGGATCAGCACTGCCTTGTTGCTACAGGAAGTACTGATACTAAAACAATACTTGTACTTGTTGCCACGGCCCGTAGCAACGAGGCTACTGGAAGTGCTGATACTACATTACTACAGAAGCCTCGAACAAAAATAAAATTCTCTGTAGAAATAGAAATTTATAATCGAAGACGTCTACTTAACGTATAGTCCTTATAAGGACTGGCTTAAAGGGGCGAAGCAAGAATGCTTTTCATCTTCCCCGTTACCTGTAGAGGACAGTGTAGGGATAACGTGTTATTGAGCTATTAAAGCTCTGATCATGGCAGGAGGGTAACAGCAATAGCCGAACCTCAGTTAGAACTTCATTGGCTACAGCATTGCCATCCATTACCCTCCAAGAGTATTAATTACCACATCTCACCTTCATTGGCTACAGCATTATCGTAGTCAAAAATATTATTAATTTTTGTGAAAATAAATGGTGTGTTAATATAAAAAAGATACAAATAAAAAATAAATATATTTTAAACCAAAATTGTAATGTTTATTATTAAAAACATGATGTTTTATAATAAATTATAAATTAAAAGCAATCTATTAGCTGAAAGTATGGGATAAAAATGAGGAAAGTAAGAAATTGTAAAAGTTCTTTTTTAAAAAAAGACATCACGATTTCTGATATTCATGTCTTCAAGTTGACTTAATAAATGATATCTACAAATTCTTTTTATGTTACACCACAAAACTTACTTTTCCCCCACTAAAAAAATAACTTTTCTTTATTTATACATGTTTCCTTTTCCAAGAATCCATTAATCTTTATTTCCTTCTAGTATCTAACACTGATATCCAAAGGTGGTGACGTTATCAGAAACAATCTTCTCCATTAAAGAGTGAGTACGAAGCAGATGTTGACATTTGAGGGCTTGAGAGAGGGTAGGGGAGGGAGGGGGTGAAAATTGAAGGGAAGGATGAAAGAAGAACTATCAATCGATTTCTAGCCCAGTAGTGAAAGGAAGGTCATAAAGTGTACATTTTTTGGCACAGGAAGCAAACTCTCGGATATTAAAAACAGTCCGTAACGGTGATGATCCAAAAGAATTTTTTTTTTCGTTCTTATAGCTAACTGAATATGGAAAAGAACGAAGGAAAAATTTTTTATTCCGAAGTGGTGAAAGGTTACATCACTTTTCCATGGAAACGAATGATAGATGAAGGTATTTCGAAAAGAATATTTGACGGATACTGGAATGTGCTCTTTTCTTTACGGTTTTTCTTTTGTTGCCATTCCCCCCTCCTCCCCTCTCATTTCATTGATATTCATAGCTATGAATTATAATTTCGAAACTTTAATCGCCGATAGCATGGGGAAATGCATGATTAAGATTCGATTGAAGTTTAATATGCAAATTATCGTTTACTTAAGTCGATCCGGTAATCGAAACTAATCAGGAGTTTCTTTTGAAGTCACTTTCAAACTCGGAAGCCAAACAAGTGTTTTCATTCATGTAAACAAGTTTCCACTACCTTCATTCGTAGCGAATGGAAATTATGAAAGTAGAAATCATTTACATGTAAATAATCTACGTAAATACAATTTAATCAAGTCACGTTTTGTTTTGAATTTTCCAAGCAAAACTAGTTAAGTGGGTATCAGATGTACATAAGGTCACACAGCTGTACAGATGCTTCAAGAGACCTTGAAAATATTGTTAATAGATATAACCCAAGCAGAGAGAGATGATTTAGAATTAACTGGAGGCAACTAAGATCATCATAGGAGTATATAATTGAGTGGCTTCACTGACTCGTTTGTCTCTTTACAGTGGGGTGATAAAAATCCAATTTCTTAGATGCTGGAGGGAAAATAAACCTTCTGTTTTCATGTGAGATTAGCTAATTCCGTATATAAAATGTCCATCTCGTTCTAGATGGAATTTAACAACATTAGAACCAAAGGATAAGTGTCATTCATCCTTCCGACTGGCTATAGAAAAAGAGGGAAGCCAAAGATTACACATTTTTTAAAGAGAGAATATATAAATAAAAGTGATAAGCAGACAAATGGAGAGAAAGAAAGAAAATGGAATTTATTAGTAAAGAGCTGAATAAAGTGAACGAGCACATAAATGGAAAAGAAACTATAGACAGATAGCTAATGAATATCTGGAAGAGACAGAGAGGAAAAAACCGAACGAAATAGAAAGAAAGTAGAAAAACAACATATGGGAAACAAATCAGATAGCAGCGAAGAGAGAGAGAGAGAGAGAGAATAGATCAATAGAGAAGAGAGAGAAATATAAACGAAGAGAGAAAGAACAAATTAGATGACAGAGAATTTTTTTTTTTTTTTTTTTTTTTTTTTTTTTTTTTTTTGCAAACTCGTGTTTTTGGTAACATGATTAAGTCCTTTTATAGACCGATGAAAATGATCTTGGGACTTTTTCCCGTTTTAACCAAAACTTAAAAACTCTTCTGGACTCATAATGAGCAAAATCTTTTATTCAATTCTGCATACTCCATTCGTATTCATAAAGAAAAAATACTGAAGATATCGTAGGATAAGTCACGAAACATCCCAAATGCTTATAAATGTCAGACCTGATAAAGTTATGAATTTTAAGTGCTATTTTAGTTTGAATTTCGTACAAAACAGCCTTTTTAAAAAATATATTTTGTCTTTATTTAGTCAATAAAAACTGCAGGCGAAGAGTGGAAGAACTCGAAATAGGCAAAGTGCTGTTTTCTATTGTTTGTGTGTGTTATTACACGAACGCAACTGTCAGAGAGAGAGAGAGAGAGAGCGTGACCCCAATACACATCTTGTACGTGATATGGTGCCACTACTGCATTCGATCTGCCTAGTGCGTGACATCCATGCATAAAGTGTAAATTGTAAGTTTTCTCATAGCTTGACATGCATCTTTACTGAACTTCAAGTAGCACCACGAGAGTACCAGAGGAGGGGGGGGGGGAAGAGACGCCTCGTTCCTAACTAATAGGCAGATGAGATCAATCATCCACTATCAAAAGTTTTTATCACCATGACATCCGTGCGTGATATGTCGTTAAAAGTGCCTGCATGGGTACATTATCTCCAGAACGGTTGTGTTGTTAATAGAACTCCAATCACATTCTTTGCACAAACTCCGAGAGGATCTGTCTCGCAAAAAAGATACGAAAAGACGGAAATTTTAATGAGTTTACCGGAAGAAAATTGCGTCACAAATCAGTAGGATGGCATTTTCAGGGATAAAGAGGAAATTTTCTTATTTGTTTTCTTGGATAATTTCTTGTCATTTGACTTCTTGCTCACGGAACGTTCGGAGCCTATCTTACTCGCTACTAATAAATGAGATGGTACAGAGCTTGGCAACTCCGCTATCGTGTGTGTGTGTGTGTGTGTGTGTGTGTGTGTGTGTTGCCTTTTGAGATGATCAAGAATGCCTACTCATTAGTGTGACACGTACATAATAGAGGATGTTGTGGGCTTATTTCAACTACACCCGACAAGCTTGTCAACATTTCTTGGATTTATGTGAGAGATAAAAGAAACAAGTCTCAGTCTAATGTATAGATATGCAGACATTAAATGACAAGGAGACTTGGGACAGTGAGAGAAAGAAAAGATGGATAAATAGATAAAAATAAAGGAAGTTAGGATAAAAAAAGAAAATGGATAAAAAAATTAGTTAATATTATGCAGACATAAGTCCCTTCCATCCCTGTCTGAGACTGGTTTTAGCTGTCTTATATGAAACGGGATTTGACCCGTGCTTTTTCCCAAACTAAAGGACATAAATTGTTCTTCCGACATCAGGATAAAAAAAAAAGAATATAATAAATAAACATAAAGCATATAAAAGCTGTAGTTTGTTTCTGTTTACTTCATCTCTTTCTCGCTAGGAAAACAAAGTTGATTTTTGTATTTAATGACTTGCACATAGTAAGCAATCTGCTGTACTTTTTATTGTTGCTAATGTAGCGAAACAAGATATTCTGCACTAGTAATTATGGAGTGTTTTTCTGTTAATTTAAGTAACGGCACTGTGTTTCACATACCTGAATATGAACGAGAGAAAAAGAACTACCAATTATCGAACCACGCAGCTGTATTAGGAAGCGACCCTTTTTTTCTTTTTAATTTTATTTTTAAAAAACGGACTGTTTAGAGAAACCGCAGGTGGACCAATAACCAATTGCAAGATGGTAAATGTAATTGCCCGTTCAGTAAAGCTCGCCACAATTCAAGAACTTCTTGGTTGTAAAAAAAAAAAAAAATAATAAAAGCAAAAAGAAAAAAATAGAATGATAGAATTCTAATTCATGGTACCACGCTGATTCCTGAAACTCGTTAAGGTTTGCTAATGAGATCTTTGTATTTGTTCCGACTCCCATTTAATGTTGTTTTTTTTTATTTATTTTACAATTTCCTTTTTTTTTTTTTTTTTTTTTTAACCTTTCCGCTTGCACAGACGTCTCAACGCTTTATCATATTGAAGATGTATTTTTCTTTCCATCTTTTGTGCAATTTCTTTAAAGTGTGTAGCTGAAAGAATTTCCACTATCTTGTATTGAATTAAAACGAAGAAACACCCCGTCTTATGCTTTTAAACCCTTCTGGTAAGTAGACGAAGTTTGAACGTGAAAATGATCTAAACAATCCACTTGAGTTCTACTTCCGCTCTCATTTCTGCTTATAACGCTTTGTCCACAGACTTCAAATCAGAACGAAACTGTTTAAAGTCGATCAGTAGATAGAAACCGCCTTTCGCTAATCGATGACATCACGAATTTTCCTATTATGCAGCACTATCGAGTGAAGAGTTAAAAAAAAAAAAAAAAACATCTACTAGTAGAGAAAATTTGACGCATTGCAAAAAATAATCGACTCGATTTGTGCTCATAGTAATTCCAAATTCACGTATATCGTAGAGAAACAAGCAAAATAAAACTAAAATGCAATGAACACGCATGCTGCGTGCAGCGCGTGGTAGAGAATGTTGAATTCCGTCTGCGTAAATCTGGAGATCTGTATGACACCTAGTGTTCACTTGCTGTATTTTGAAATACATTTATTTATCATTCTGTCACGCACTAAGTTATTGTTCATATGATTACATAAGCAGTTGTTTTAAACACACAAAAGAAAAAAAAATAGAAAACGCAAATGGTTGCGTTCAAATGCAATCAAATACTACCAGATAAAGAAAACAAAAAGGTAAACAGATAGTAAATCATCTTCGGCCGAAGACTTGCTATTTTTTTTTTCCAAATACATCAAATATGAAAGACTTTAGATGGAATGCATTTTTTAAATTAGTGTTTATATTTTGTGAAGAACGAAGTACTGATTTATCATTGCATACAGACGAATGTTTTTTAATGGTATTTGACAAAGACAAAAATGTTCGTTTGGTTACAGAACGTGGTAATTGGCTGTAAGTCAATTACTATCGTTTGTTTATTTAGCGTATCGTCTGTTAATATCAAATATAAATAAAAACATTAAAAAAGAACAATTCCGTCAAATATCATACATTTGCAATTAATATATAATTTTCTTTGATTTGGTAAAGGATTTTATCTTTGAAATATTGTTTAAACTTATAAATATTGTAAAAGTGAAGCATAAATACATCAGATTTTAAAACAAACATCAACCTAACACTTTTTTGAATATTCCGTAATCCCCTCTCCCTTTTGAATAATTCCTTCGACGCCTTTTGCTTAAATCGCAGTTCTCTTTTCACTTTACAGAAACCCCAAATGTACTTCACAGTACACTATGGGAGCCATCGATTCCTCCCACAGTATTATTACATAAGTGTAAAGTGGTGTTTTACCAAGTTCTCCATGGATTTTGTTGTTTGAAAACATTACTAAGAAATGCATTGCATGTCATCAATAAATACTGCTAGGCGACTATTTAACGTCAGCTACTATGTTCTTAGAAATATATATTTTAAGATATAAATTTTAAGAAAAGCGTAATCTACAAATGAAACCATCAATGCTTAATGAATCTAATGAAATATAAAAATTATTTAACATCGTGTAATTGGCTATAAATCTGGGGCTGTTTCGTACAAATCAATCCTCATAAGTTTCATATAATATGAACTACAGTACATTATTAATAAACTTAATTAAAACTAAGATTCCACTTATTAATGAGATCATCAACAGGTTATTATCCTTTTTCTTCTCTCATTTGTCGTTCATAATCCTGACAAATCACTTGTCGGTAAGAAGGAAGAGTCTTTCTCGCTTAATAATTTTACAGCTCGCAAAAAAAAAAAAAAAAAAAAAAAAACCATCATGTCAAATGCGTCCCTTGACTCTTTGGCATGTTTATTATGTGAAGCACGTGCGTTGGAAAAACACTAAGAGCGATTTGCAGGTACATGCAACTAACAGTATAAATCGAATTGGGAATGCGTAGGTAAGCAGAAACAGAACGCAATTTGTAGGTGCTTTCAAGCATCCCTCCCCCGGTGGGGGGGGGGGAAAGAAAAGGATGGAGTCACAAAGGTATAAAAGGAAGTATTCTTGTAGAAGACTTTAAAAAGACAGATAAACGACAGAGCTTGGAGAATCAATGGACAAGAGACTAGGACTTAAGATGAATCACCAAGACAGGAGAGTGGAGCTTTATTCTAAGTTTCTCCCGTAACCTCTCGTCACCGTTACGGTTGCAAACATAACGTGGGAACGATGGAGTGTACTCCGTACTTTTCCGATTAACAACTTTCTTTTCTTTTTTTTTTCTCGGAAGCGTTAAGGCTCGTGGCTGGTAGCATTATTGATCGGAGATGTACCCTTGCAAACACAGGGAGGTTATGCTTAAGGGGAGTTTAGGATGTCCGCAGAAGGGGAGAGAGTCTCAACAAGTATGTTTAACCACCTTTTGTTTTTAACATCTCCCCTCCCCGTTCCCTCCCCCTCAAAGGTTACAAACCCTTCGCTTATCTTCGGCAAATGTAACGATCCAATACCGCTTTGAACACAAGCAAAAAAAAAGCACTTACCTCCAACCAGAAGAAGAAAAAGAAAAGCTACATTGTGCCTCCAGCGTCCGGATAAACGCGCTGATCCTGTCCTTTCCATTGTAATTGTAGCAACTGTCTCCCTGTCTGGTTAAGGCTCATCTCAGCGGAAGGATTCTTTGACGGGATAGATTCGCAGGAGGAGCTTGCCGACCGTTCGACCAATCGGATGCAAGCGATTGTGCGCGGGCAGATCGAAACAGTTGGGAAATGGAGTCTGTCTGTCTAGGGGTCTGTTTCAGAACGGTGTGCGTTTGCCGCCTAATGTCGTCCGGTTACTAAGGTTAGGTGTGTGCGTTTGGATGATTGATTGCTGACAGTGCCCTGGCAGTAAGAGGTGATAATGATGGAGGCCGAGTGGGGCAATTCGTCGAAAATTAATCAGCGCGCGAGAGAGAGAAATTTGTGCCTATTTGGTGATAGAAATGATGATAATGATACTGCTAAACTACGCATTCTACGTCTGATGGATTCACATAAGTTTCAATGTTGGAAACGGAGTGAATAAGCATTATTTCACGAGTACGAACTAATCCTGACTAACAGATCCATTTTATTTGAAAAGATCGAGATGGTATGTGCACCCTTTGCTTTCCGAAGACAGTTAACGGGAAAGCCTTGAAGGAAATGAGGCTATTGACCCAGCTCACAGTTATTGAGAGAGTCGGCAATGACCTCTCAATGTCCTTTTTCCCCTTTCTTTCTTTCTTTTTTTTAAACTTGCTGATGATCCTAAAGCGATCGTATTACTGTACTCACATAAATGAAAGCAAATGGCCATTATATATTGTTAAAAAGGGACACTTTACATTTGCAGATTAACTTTGCTAACATGGTAATTTGTTTTTAAGATTTTTTTAAAATTTAATACTCTTATCGATTTAAAAATAATTTATTAATGAAAACTATTCATTTGTCCTGTCAATTAAATTCTTTGTCATTGTAATAAAATGAATATAGATTTGTATTAATGCTTCTTTACCCAGTGTATTATTTCGTCTGCTAAAACCGCGCTTTGCATCATGGGAGTCCAGTAAGATTATTTGTAGAACGTGTATTTCATCCATTTTTGCGCAAATAAAAATTAAAATTGATGGTTAAAAATTAGAAAAAACTATGCAGCGAATAATGATTTATTTTCACAATTTTAAAAACTATGACAGAAACTAACAGCATACTAATCGAACTATTTTGCTAATCAAATTCTTTGTAATTATAATAAACTGAGTTTAATGCAATAAACAGATTTGTATCTGTTTACACGGCTTAGTATTTCGTCTGCTGTAATTGCGCATTGCATCATGGGAGTTGAGCAACACTATTGAGTTAAAATGTTCGTATTTCATGCATTTCTGCAGAAAATAAAAATGAAAATTGACGGATAAAAATTAAAAACAAAAAACTATGCAGCGAATGGTGATTTATTTTGACAACTTTAGAAGATATGACAGAAACTAACAGCATGCTAATCGATGGTTCCGGACTTGAGTGAGACGGCATAGAAGAATGTGTTGCGTGAGACCTAACAGGGAAGAAAGTGAGAATGAATTACATGACACAAAAAAGCAGCTTTTCCTATATTTATGAACTGTAGCACGGAAATGGAAAAAAAAAAAAAAAGAGGAAATTGCGTATCTTGTTTTTTTGACTTGACAATGAATTTATTATCCCGTTGACAATATTTTCGTGTAAATCTAGATACCGAAACGTAAGAAATACATGGATTAAAATTACTTTTGAGTTTTCAGTACTAGTTTGATTTTGATCGCCATTGTTAAAGACAGATATTTTAAAGATTGTTAGTGGACGATAGATGGCGGGTTCGAATGGTGGATTAAGTAGTGTATAAAGTGGTGTAGTGTGCCCTCCTGCGATTCGTCCTTAGACTCCATGATAGTGTGACGCAATAATAATAATTTTCATAATATTTAATGTTAAATATTATTATATACATTTAATATAACGTTATTACATTTTACTTATATTTTATATAATATAATAACTACATCCACACCACGCCATCTACCGTCCATTAATATATTATATAAACTACCGTTATGATTGTTCGGAGAAAAAAAAATTAAAAAAAACTTTCTTGGTTTATTAAAAATAAATAAAAAAAAGTTTTTAAAAAATAAAACTTTTTTAAAAATTTTTTTAAGCAAATTACTTCCATCTTTGTTTTCATTAACAAGCTGAATTTAATGTAATGTTCATAACGGTTTAGCAACTGGTGATAAGGACAATGTAGCACTAAATTCAGACTTTAGATTTTAATATTAACTGTTGTTTAACAATGAAACAACACATATGCGTGAATCGCACCATAAAAATAAGATAAATATTCGTAGTTCTCCACATTAAAAACATTATATATTTTTTTTCCCTAGACGATTCAGATCCCTCATCCTAGGATATCTTTTCAGTCAAGATGAAAAGTATAAAAAAAAACTCTTCTATATCGAATTTTAATGAAGGCAAGAGCTGGCGGGATATCTTCGTAGATCCGCAAAGATGGACACAATTTGGCGATGATAAATAGACGCTGTGTTACAAGTTGTGTGGAGGATGGATGAGGAATAGATTATGGACATCGGGGCTTAAAGTTAGGACGCTGTTTCCTCTTTGCAGATAAATGAGGGAACGCGAAAAACAACTGGAAATAAGAGATAAGAAGTCATTAGTGATAATATGTTGTGAAAATGATAATCCCCCACCCCATCCTGTACACACACACACACACACACACGGAGTACTTACTAAGGCGAAACTGATAAAGGAATGATTATAATTCCTGTTGGCATTCGATAATATACCCTTTCCGTAGAAAATCCGATCGGAAATACGTGGTATACGAAACATTAAAAATAATTTCTTCATTTTTTTTTTTTTTTTTTTGATTATTGCCTTCTTCGGATGAGAATGGATTCCTATAGAAAGCATGTTGCTTTAGGTAATCTGCCATTGACTAATAAAGTAATGATTATCATTTTTTTTTGTCATTTGTTGGCTTTACGTTAACTAAATAAAATATGAATTTGTTTTATTCTTTACTAAATACAAATTCTGAGCCATTCTTAGTATCTTTTTTTAAAGGAAAAAAAAGATAAATTATTTTGTTATTCGAAAAAAAAATCGTTTTAAAAATTCCAGAAAAATCTTATTTAAAAAATGCTCTGTTACTTTATTTTTTGGTTAACTCTTTTAATGTTTTTAATGATTGAGTTTTAGGCTATTAATAAAATCCAAGAATATTAACTTGTAATTGGCTTTCATGAAACGATTTGTAATCTGCAATGAATTAAAGTTATTTGTTTGATGTAATTACCTATACAATTAAGTAGAATTCGTGTGATGCTTCAGCAGTCGGTATTAAATTATTGCCATTTTAAAGCAATGTATAATTAGCCAGACGGGAATGTGGGAGAAATATTGAAACAAGCTATTGAAATAAAATAAGGAAATAAACAAAAAAATATATAAAATAATATATTATCATATATAATCGTATACATATATTTATATCAAACAACATTAAATATAAATAAAATTTTGAATATTTATATAAATTTAAAAACACCAATAAAATTAATTAATTAAAAATATATAATTAAGAATGGAAAAGTTTCGAGTTAACATGAAATTACATGATTTGATGTAATGTAATAATTATAGAGTACTGTATACTGTTTTAAGTGTGGTGAAAAATTACTTGACTAATGTGTGTGTGTTAGAGATTACTAACACATCAGTCATGACGTCATTCTTACTTAGCGACAACCATTCAACTCCATCTTTGTAGCACCTGTGAGTGTTAACCATCAATCATGACTAAGTTTAACACACGTGAACCACAGTTTTTTATTACGTAAATATTTCGTCCTAGAAATCTTAGGACATCATCAGCGCAGTACGAAGGAATCCAAATTGCGTGCAGTGACAAGTTCAGGCCGCAACGCGCCACTGCAAGCAATTTGGATTCCTTTGTACGTACGCACCCTTTCTTTTGTCATTCCTAGTATTGCCTTACTGCACTGATGATGTCCTGAGATATCTAGGACGAAATATATACGTAATTAAAAACCTACTACTGTGGTTCACGCGTGTTAAACTTAGTCATGAATTCTTCACAGGTTTCTCTATGTAATCAAACCATCAATCATGACGTCAATTTATAGACAAAGAGACAAAACGATAGGCTTTAGTAGGGATCGTATGATTCGCTGAGGACACTTCTAGATGTTCGGATCGGTTGTTCTTTTCTTTGTAAAATTGCAACTGTACCGTGCCTTTTGTTCGGTAGTGAGATTCTCTGATTCCTTTAGCCCACTTCTTTACTAGGCCTTTCTTCATTCTACCTTATCTTTCGGCAGTCCCTTATCTTGTCCCTTGTGACATCTTTCCGATTCTTTCTCTCCTTTTAACTAAGTTTTCTGGAAAAACGTCTCCATCACTTCTACCTTGCATTTCCCACTGGTGTCACTTCGCTTATTTCATCTTTCAGACTTGTTGCCTTTAATTCTCCTTTCTCCACGTGCATTGCTGTCTACGTTCTGTGAAAGATTCAGTTCAGACGCCCCCCCCCCCGTTCTTCTGCTTTTTTTGCAAGTTCAAGTTTCTGCAGGTAATTTGTGCTTAGCTCTTTTCAATCCTGATGTTTTATCTTGATGTTTGCTCTGAAAAGTTTGCAATATCAAGTTATTTATAGTTATATCCGTGGCTTAGTCTACCTGTTTGTTCAAGTAAACTCATATTTCTCCTTGAAATCTCTCCTATTTGTTATTTTTTAAGGAAATATTTTTCCCAATACGCTGATATTTTTACACGAATTCTCCCCTATTTTACTTATAATTATTCATGAATTATGTTTTTATACACATTTCTGCTTGTATTGACACAATTAAAATTATCTATTTCTCTTGATATTTTTTTCAATACATTTCTGCTTGCTTACGTCCTTTAAAAAGTCTGCTTGGTTTTTCTAGGTCATTGGAATAAAAATATTAAACAAGGCCGCCACTTAAGGATATTGGTTGCTGAATTGTTTTGTTGAGTTGGAGAATGGCTAATACAAAACAATTTATCACGGACATGTCAGAAACAAATATGAAAATATGGTTATCAGAATTAAGAATGCATTACAATGGCTGGCCATTATGATTACAAGAGAGTGTTGATTACGAGAGAAAAGGTTACTTAATTTAGGCATTTGGATTAGTCATGTAAAACAGAATTGTTGTTGTGCGTTTCAAACAATTTTCCTGTTTATGAAAACATCGATTGAATTCAAGGCTCCACGCTGAACTTTTTTTCAAACTCTTGAAGTAGCATTCGCGATTGCTAGTCCAAGTCATCCACTTATAGCATAACATTTTCATTCTACGAGTGCAATCATAATATAGACTTACGTGTACTAATATTTGGTGTGTAGTAATGTTTTTATTTTTATTTTTTAAATTTAAATATTGATGAAGATATTTTATAAATTTGAGTTTACTTTATAAACTAATTCAATACTTTATAGTTATTTCATTTATATATTAATATAATTAGTCGGGTTGGCCGAGTAGTTAGTTTATCCGCTTTCCAAGTGTGAATTCGAATCCCATCTTGGGCATAGACGTTTTGTGAATGCTGTGCTTTCACAAAGCATAATGATGTTATGCTCTAGTAAGCATAACATCATTATGCTTACTAGAGGCCAGAGTGATTTGAAAAAAATTTCTGATTGTTTTCTGATTTTGGGGGTAGAAATCACATAAAAAAATTGGATTCAGTTTTTTGCTACCAGAGTAAATAGCTACCGATTTTTGAATCGGTACCTATTTACTGTGGTTATTATGCAATAATAACCACAGTATGATTGTCAGCATTGATGATGAATTATTATTGCAAGAGATTTTAAAGTAAGACAGTTGTTGTATAACGATAGGATGAATTGATTTTTTAAGCTTTAGTTTGAAATTTCAGTTAAAGTTATTAATGCATACAGAATATCGCATAGCGATTAAATTAAAATTTTCTAAAACTTTAGGCTTAATAGATACAATTGTCAATCGTATTTCTTATACAATGACACCTGTGGAGTATCCATAACTATAGAATAACACGTATATCACAGTAAAAATAAATTTATCATGTAAATATTTCGTCTTGCGTATCGTATGACGTCATCAGTAAAAACAGCAAACAACAATAAGGAATTGAACGAAGAAACAGAGCGCATGCGTTAAATTGGAATCTCTGGATACAGTTCGTATGTTCGTGCATTAAAATTATTGGTCTGAAAATAATCAAAATTAGAGAAAAATAGAAGCTTAAACCGTTATGTTTTAGTCTTCTATCTTTCTCTTCGTTCCACTACCAGTGTTATGAGAAAATCTGTTACATTGTTTGTAATCCACTTGGTTTTCCTATTCTGGTGATTCATGGAGATGTTTGTTGTTGTCTTGAAAAAGGGGAAAAAAAAAGTTTCGCGAAAGGTATGTCTGGAAATAAGAAGGCAGCTCCTCTAATTAAACGCACCTAATAATTTAACGAAACTAGCATTAACGTGTAATGCTAAATTGCTCGAATAACAAACCATTAATTCACAGGTACACCATCCTGCTGTGGATAGGTGAAACTACAAAAGCACTTTACTATTCATCAGGGAACACAGTACCATTTGTATAGATCTACTTTTCTCTTTGCCTAATGCGTGCTGTGTTTTGAATTTACTCCGAGAAAGGAAGAAATTCCATAGCTGTGTGATTTAATAGCATTACTGTGTGAAAGAGTTTAATGCATCGCTACGGGAGATCTTTGTTACTTCGCTCTTTGCTGGTGCACCCTCTTAATTCCATTATGTTATGAGAATGACGTTGCTTGTACATAAGAAATGCGTTTGGTGTCTGGCTCAGCGCAAGATGTTGTTTGGATAAAAAGCAGATCTTTTGGTATTTTATCAGCCTGCTTATTAATTTTATGACAAAAGGATAACTTGAAGGCATTATGCAAAATACGTACGGAGTTAATTCTGCTATATTTTAGTGGAGTTGCTAGTGTGGCATTTCTGAAAATAATTTGAATACAAGTTTCATGCAAAAGATGTTGGTAATCCATTGAACGCTTTGTATAAGGTAGCTGGCGTACACACCACCTGTTTTCTTGATCCCTCTATTTAGTTAAACTTTCTCATTAAGTTCATCTTTCCGTTTATTCGGTGTTTTATTTATTTATTTTTTAATTTGTCATCCGTTGTATATTCATTTTCTATCCTTTCAATGGATTATTTGATAATTTAAAATACCTGGACAGTAGACACGCGTATCTGAAAGAAGATTTTAAAAAAAAATAAAAAATACAAGGGCAATTATAATTTTATCATTAAAGGGAATAAAAAAAGGGAACATATCATTAAAAAAAATTGGGGGGGGGGGGTCTTGGGTGAGATTTTTTGTGTCGAGTAGAGTTTGAATATTTCGTTGAGATCTGTACATCACCATAATTGTAATTCAATAATATGAAAATTTTATAGAAGAAAAGAAAAGGAGTATTAAGTATAACGTGGCTGTAAAGAAGATGGACACCTTCATCCTTTATGAAAATACGTAGCGGGGAAAAATCTAACGGTGTAAAGTTTGGGATTATAAGGTGTTCCAGGAAATTGGTCCTTTTCCCTTTTTTTTTTGAATACTGCTGCATTGTTTAAATTGATCATAATATTAATTGATATATTTATGATCAATTGAGTTAGGCCGGTAATTCGTCTAAATTCTCATTGCAAACGAGACACCAACTCAAAATTTACTTACCATAAAAACGCATGCGTATCCATTCATTATCCATTGTGATCACTCAAGATAACAACAGTTCAAGACAAATCTTAGTGCGTTTTTTTCAGATTAGGCAAGTTTCAAAAGTCGATTGCCTCTTGGGCCAACGGCCTCGCATTTCTGAACTACAGGATTCGTAATCTGCCACAATCCAGAAATAATTCTAATTAATGGATGAAACACCGCCAACCAGTGAATAAACCGAAACCAAGAAGATATATTACTTATATATTTCTACACGCCAGACTGTTAACTTTAATGGCGAGATGGACGTTAATCCCTTGGATTTTTATCCCTTCATCGCTAGATTGTGATTATTAATAATGAGAAATTTTTGAGCCCCTGGCTCTTCCGAATTAGGGCTGTGTAGAATCGTTTGAAGAGATGATCAGAGCTACCTTCGGGCGTTTGTGTCTCCATCTGTCGTTTTCATCATAATTTGATGCATCACGTTGGTTGGGATGGAGCGATGCCTGGGCGAACATGTGTAGGCTCTTCCCATTGTTATTGGAGTTCCTACTGTTCCATGCGGGATGTTTTGAGTTTAGGTCTTCCGCCACAATTGTTGCTTCGTTTATGTCGAGCAGAGATCCGAGGCTAGTAGTGATTTGCCTGGAGGGTTGTAGACTGAATATAGCTTTAGGTGACCTGCATTGTTGGTGTGTATCTCAATTCCAGTTTCTTCCAGGTTTGTAGTCGTTGTCTTCTTGATCTCGTTGTATCTTATGTCTTTGTTGACAAAGATAGCAGTTCCACCTCCTCTGGCATTGAGTCTGTCATTCCTAAGTAGTGCGTGTTTCCTTAGTTTGGGGTTGTCGCAGGGCCGAAGGTGCGTCTCGTTGATTAAGAGGATGTCTATTCTATGTCTTGCTGTAAATTCTTGTAGTTCCAGGAGTTTGTTGCTTAGGCCGTTGGCATTCCAAAATGCTATCTGTATGAAGTTGTTCGAACCAGGCGTATTACTCATGGCTTATCATTGTGAAGA